>NC_081845.1:33892319-34629274 GCF_963259705.1 Myotis daubentonii
CGCTAGACAATTGCCATGTTACCTTAAGACTTGGACTCAGAGTTAAACAACGTCTCTTCTGCCTCATTCACTTTATCACTAAGTCACAAAGGCCTTCACAGGATCACTGGAAGGGGAAATATATTTCACCTCATGACAGGGACTCCCATGTTCCCGGAGGAGCATGTGGGTCCAGGAATATTGCTGTGAATTTTTGCATCCTTTTCAAAATAGATCAAAGGAAGAAAATTATAATGGATATGTGAGTACCCCTCCTTGCATATGTGTGATGATGTGTGAGTGGGTGTATGAGCTGTCTCACTATTGTAACAATTATTTTATTCTAATGTTAACTAAAGAACAGACATACCTCAGGTGGTCTCTCTTCTGCAAAGCTGTAATACCTGATGCCACCTCTACTGATTGCCTTTCTCTACTAAGAAATGCCTCACAAAGTTTTCTATCATTGCTGTGACCTTTGGTTGAGTACGCTTGAATGACTGTGGTCGGAAACACATTTGTGTGCATTGAGTGTTCTGCATTTGCCATCCCAAGAAAAATATTTTTCCACACATTCACTGGGAGAGCAAAAACCTAGAATAAGAGCTGTTGTTAGCCCTTTGCCTAATGACATGTCACTCACCATCCTCTATCCCCATCACTTTCCAGTCTTTGTCCAGTTCTTACTAGTAAAGAGGAAGATAAGCAGTAATAATATTAGTATTCACTTTAGACCAGTGATCGACAAACTGCGGCTCGCGAGCCATATGCGGCTCTTTAGCCCCTTGAGTGTGGCTCTTCCTAAGCCTTAGAGGTACCCTAACTAAGTTAATAATAGTGTACCTACCTATATAGTTTAAGTTTAAAAAATTTGGCTCTCAAAAGAAATTTCAATCGTTGTACTGTTGATATTTGGCTCTGTTGACGAATGAGTTTGCCGACCATTGCTCTAGACCATAAAGTGTTCCAGGCTCAGTTTGAGGAACTTTTGCAAGGGTTACTATGTTGAATTCATTCTTCATAAAAAAATTAGGTGTACTTGGCCCCTCCAGCTGCTGGTCGAAAACCTTATTTGAAATGCTTAGAGGACCCAGGGAGCTGACTTAAATGTTCGGACCCAGCCGAGTGAGATAGAATGAGTGGCATCATCTCAACAAGCTGGAGCACTTAAAGGTATTCAGTGCGTCAGATAAAACAAGTTAAAACAAAACATGCCAAACGTAAAGCAGGCGGGAACGGGTTTGCCCACTGGTGGTTATGTGTAGCCCCTAACTCTAGGGAGAATCCAACTCCCCTTCTTAGGAGAAGAGAGTTTGATGTAGGACAAAGGTCTTGGGATGGGGAGGTGGAATGTGGAATGTGGACTTTCAAAGGGGACCTTAGAAGCCTTGTAGATTTTTTTGTAGGAGCAGTGGAGATATTATAAGTAAGACTGCATGAGGCAGCTCTCTCTCCATGTCACCTGAGTGTTAGGAACCCAATAATCCAAGTGGGGCATGTTGGAGAGGAGGCTCACTTGGTTCCTTTGCTAATTATGGCCTTAAATTAAAGCAGCACTAAAAATCTAGCTTGGCTCAGAGGCTCTGAGACTAGAGAAGGCATTCAAGCTAACGCTCTACGTAGCAAGAGTGTGAATGGCGCTCCTGGCATGTGCTGTACAATAAAGGCAAAATGATTCTGATATAAAAAGGCTAAACCTACACTGTGGGCAAACACAGAACCCACAGAAGTAAGACTTCCAGAACGAAGGCACCTTTTATTGTTATTGCCTGTCATCATCTTCCTATTTTAAAGTGAATGTTCACGGAAACTTCCACTTAGGTGCTATTTTGGGGTAAAGATCGTCCTAGCTCTCAGCTCATTTTGTAAAGCAGAACACAGCCATGCCCAGTGTGCATCCAATGCTAGGGGCCACGTTTCTGATGGCTTTAACATTTCCTTCTGCTTGATTAAGCTCTAGTCCCTTGAGGTTGCTTTTCCTGGGACATTTTCTTCAGATAACTTGTAATTGTAAATCCTTTCTCTGCCCCCTTTTGGATATATGTAAACGTTTTTAAAAGCCTCTTGCCAGATTTACAACCCAGGGGTACCTTTCTCAAGGACCTGGAGGGCATCCCTTTGAAATATAATCATCACAGAAAATAATCTCTGTCACCTGGGCAGCTAGGAGCCTAACTTCACTGGGCAAGGATGAGCAAACACAGATGGCCTAATCACAGAAAAAAAGTTATCTTCCAACTTGGGAAATAACTCAATGTGCTCATCACACCTCATCCATCAGCCTGCCTCTAATGTCACTCAGTTCCTTTCACTCGCTGACCCAGCCCTTAAAAATACTCAGACCTTTTGTTCCAGTGGAGTGCAGTTCCCAGTTAGCTCTGATCCCTCTCCCCTACTGCCATGGCCTTGAATAAAACCTTCCTTGTCTGTTTCATTCCATCTGGTGCAATTTTTGCTTTAGTGCTTCTCTGGATCTAGCCTCCTCTATCTGTATCGCTTTGGTTCTTTTTGACTCACCAGAGAAATCTGCTTCTCTCTTTCCTTCCTCCTTCCTTATTGGCTACTGGCTTCTTCCTTTCCTCTTCCCCCTTCCAGGCTCTATAATTACTTTCCAGAGACAGTTTATGTTATAAACACATCAACATATAATAGGAGAAACCATTTTATAAGGGGAAAAGGTAAATTTTTAATACATAATCTGAGATAATAAGGAGAAGCCATAGGTTAAACACTTCTAGCCAGATAATCTTGCTCTACTAGTTTGAAAAAATACGGTGCTCACCTCAGAAAATTGTTATAATCTTAAAATAATTTCAACTCATACAAACTGATAGAACTTGCTCATATACAGAAAGTCAAATAGGGTATAAAGATTCAGAAGCAAACTACTTGAGAGAAGGAGGGAAGACAAACTGTGCACAGATTTGCTTTCTCTACCTTATCCTGAGCCAAGTGTCCTGGCAACAGTCACCGGGCCTCAAACTCAGGTTCAGCCTTTGCCAACTTGTTTACATCGGCCCAAGCCTGGCTTCAGGGTTCTGCCCATGTGCTGCTGGGAGATAAATGTCACTCCTACTAATTACAGGTCCAACTCTCTTCCGCCCACTTCAAGTATAAATTACTTCATCACAAAAAAATTCCTTTTAAAACAGGATATAATTCCCTGTCACCTCCAATTGCTTCCCAGCACTCCAGGCAAGCCCCAGAATTGTTTGCAAAGTCGGGTATCCTCCAAAGAGAAGAAAGGAAACAAAGAGGGATGGAAAAAGGCAACAAGGAATCAAAATAAAACCACCCAAATCCACAGTTTCCTGCCAATATTTTAGAAAAATACTTTAAAAGCTTTTGAAACATTGCCATGCCTGGGTTTATCGTGACTCAGAGGACTTCTTATTGTCCACAATAAAATAAAACATACCTTACAGGCAAAAGCAAATGCCTGCATCTGTATGCTGAAGGCCTAATTGCATTACACCCGCATGAGGTACACTTTTTAAAGAAAGTATTCTTATTAGCAAATGGAAATTAATTTACTGTGAGAACAAATATAATGACGTATCAATTTGCCTACCATGAGATTATATTCTAAAAGGTGTACTGAATCAGTTCACCCTTCCCGCCTCCCCTGGTATTAGAGAGTAGAATAGGGCAAAATGCTTTTGTGTAGATTTTTCCAGAATTATATGATTGAAAAGCATGTTGTAAATTGTAATGTATTGGTGAAGTATCCACCAGAACTTCGCGGCTCTCAAAGGAACTAGATATGACTGGGCAGGAGAAAAGGAAAAATACCATCAGATATATTGTGATGAATAATTTGAATCACATAATTTCTCATTTTATAACAAACATAAATGAAAAGTATGTAAATATGTATATTTGTGAAGGGCAATATGACATAGCCTACGGGCCAAAAATGTTAGGACAGTTAAGGAATGCTGCTTCTAAGCGGGGAATTTGAAATCATGAGTACTTGAGTCTGGTGATTTTTAGTTCCCTGGTTTTCATGGTTGAGAAACATTTTGAAAAGATCGTTTCTTGCTATAATAAAGCTATGTCAAACCTATTTCAATAGATTGTATGGGAAAACAGCATTAGATTTGGTTTGGAATATTTCTCTAATCTTGAGTAAATGTGGCTCCACACTTAGGAAATGCTACCCTAAGCCACAGCCACTAAAAGTGTCGTCCAGCACCAACAGCATCAGCATCATGGGAAACTTAGAAATGCAAAGTCTCGGCCCCCACCCCAGACTTACTGAATCGGAAATTCAGGGGTTCTGCCCAGGATCTGTGTTTTAACAAATCCCCAAATGATTCTCCAAAGCAGGCGAGGGTTTGGGAACCACTTCTCTAAAAGAGCCAGTCTTGGTATCAAGTAGAGAGGAGGTTCCCAGGCACGGGCACCTTATGAGAGTTCCATAGTAGACTGGTAGGAGCATGGGTTTGGACAACGCCAGATGCCAACAATTGGCACTTTGCAAAAATTATGTAGGTCTATGTTTTAAAACTATCTAATATTGGAAAATTTCCTATTAAATCCTCAAATGATGCTCTTGTTTTCCTATGTTTATCATCACATATTTCAGAATTAGGTGCTACAATTTTTATAGAGCTATGGGAATAAGGAATGATATATGTACAGCCCTGTTTATTATTGCATTTTTATTATAACAAAATAATTAAGAAAGAATCTCAAAGGTCTATCAATAGAAAAATCAGTCAAGTAAATTACCATATATTTCCATAATAAAATATTATTCAAAACAAGGAGTCACTCTTCAAAATGATACAGAAAGATATTCAGAATACATGGTTAAGAAAGAGCAAAATGAAGAACTATGTATATGTAATGCTACTCTTTTTGTATGAATACAGAAATTCAATATTTATTTTCACTGAAAATCTGCTGTAGTAATAAAACCAATTCTACTTACCATAATTTAGACATATTTCCTTTTTCTTATTTATTCTCTGTACCCAGTTTAACTAGGATGATCTGGGAATCTATATCTAGTTTACTCTCTTCAAATTACTTTTGATAATCTCTTTTAAGAAATATTGACACATATATTCTCCTACAACTGTGCTTATAGCAGTTCTCTAATGCAACCCTTTTAGTTCTTTTGTTGCTTTAAATTCTATTTTTGTTCCTTTTCATTTGCTTTTTTGTTTGGAAATTGTCAGTATATAAAAAATAACGAATGTGTAGGGAGCTAATGATATCAGTTTAAGAATTATATAAAGAAGAAAAGAAAGGGATCCTCGGGCTGAATACTGTCAAACAATATGTAAGGGGAAAAAATGCAGAAGAGGAAAACCTAATATGTTAGACCTGGTGTAGGCAAACTTTTTGACTCGAGGGCCACAATGGGTTCTTAAACTGGACCTGAGGGCCGGACTAAAAGCATGGATGGAGTGTTTGTGTGAACTAATATAAATTCAAAGTAAACATCATTACATAAAAGGGTACGGTCTTTTTTTTTTTTTTTAGTTTTATTCATTTCAAACAGGCCGGATCCGGCCCACGGGCCGTAGTTTGCCCACGGCTGTGTTAGACTAAAGAGAGATTCATGCTCTTATGTCATAAATCTTATTTTTTTTTTTTCTTTTTCCTTAACATCTGGCTAAAATGGGCCAATGTTTCCCCCAGTTTGATTAAACTTTAGCCAACATTCATCTTGACTATACGTCTTTTTCTTGGAGCATTTACTTTAGAAAATAATTGTAAATTTTTTGTTGTTTTGTTTTGCAACTTGGAGATGTAAATCTTTAAAAAAGTCTCTTCCCAGTTTTAAAATCCAGAAATAACTTTCTGTACCTGGGACTCATTTCTTTGAAATGTCATCATTAAGGAAGGTAGTACCTTTACTTCCCTGCCCTCTGTGAGAGGATAGAAGCCAACTTCAGTGACTGCCTGGCTTTAAGTTGTAAAATAATTTCTGTCATGAAGATATGAGGGAATTTGCTTTCTCTTTGGGTAAAGCCAATGAACAAGAACAGATGGCCTCTGATCCCCTTATCCCAGCTCTTAAAAACCCTCTTGTCTTTTGCTTCAGCAGGAGCTCAGACTGGGTTCTCTACCCAATTGCAGTAGATGTGAATAAAAAAAACTTCCTGGACTATTTCATATTGTTTGGTGCAGGTTTTGCTTTGACCCCGTCTACCATAAACTCTTGAGTCATTGGAGTTGCTTCAGCCCTGCTCCTTGATGTCACAGGCATTCTTAAATTTTGCTGAGTCACAGCAAATAAAAGGACTGGAATGGAAATTTCTTTGTAGGTTTCAAGACCTCATTAGCCTTCCTTTCTTCACCTTCTCCTGGGTTTTCTTGGATGATGTTTCATATCTTCTCCTTCAAGGCGTGATTTTACTTGTAAGGAGTAGCCTGTGTGCCAGAATTTTGTTCTCTTCCATCTGATTTCATCTGTCCTCAAACTGCCAAATTCCTCAAAGGTTCTGGCTTGCTCTCATCTCAGGCTTCCAATGCAGAAGGTGTCATTCTATAAACTGTACATTTCTAGGTGATTTCTTTCAGCAGTAGGTGTGAATCTTATGTATCCTCAAGATGCCAACATTTTTCTGGAATTTTTCCTAGGAGCCAAGAAAACTACTCAAAAGCAAATAGAAAGAGTGGACATATTTTCAAGTCATATTTATTAAAAAGAAACTTACTGTTTATCTTCTTTAGCATAAATTATTACTCATTTTCTCCACTTCGTCCCAACTCTAGAGCTCAATATTTTATAGCCTCTTATCTTCTGTCTGGAGAAACTTTTCTACACACATAGCATCCTTGACTGATGTTTGTAAATGATACTCTCTTCTCTTCCAGCTGGTCCTTGCTGGCCAGGGTAGTGCAGATGACTATATTAGACTGAATTCCCATCATAGTAACATAATCTTCATATACATCTTTGGGCAAAACCTTCATGGTTCTGTAGGCATGTACTTTTATCATTTATAGAAGTCATGTTTTAGAACTTCTCTGACTTAGCTATGTACATAGATATTCAACCAGCTTTTTGAGTTATTTAGAAATCTGAGTGTGGCTAGAAAACCAATGTAGAGAGCTTCTCTTGATATGTCTAGAATTTCTGACTTAACAGACTGAAAAATACCTGGTAATATAAGTCTAAATTTCTCTTTAAGCTCTGAGTATGTTTGCTAATCATGTTTAGACACAAACCCTTGGCTTAATTTTTAATAAACAAATGAACATTTGTAAGTTCTCTGTTTCCTCATCTTTGAAAATTAGAATCAATATCATTACACCTTTGTTGTTATGCAGACTCAATGATATAATTCATGAAAGTGATCAGTACTACTCTTAGAACCTACTATGCAAGCGAGAAATAGTAGCTACTCTGAGTATGATCATAATGCTATCCATGATGAAGGAATAAGAGAAGAATATTTGTGTAATTTCACATTCTCCTTTCCCCTTCTAAAGAAAAGTTTACTTTTATCTTAGAATTGAAATATTTATAGGGGACTATGTTGTCAAAAAGAAGAAAGGATCCATTTTCTAAAATGCATTGTTTACGTACGTTCAAGTTTTAAAAACATCTTTCCTCTAAATAAAGTTAACTGGAAAACATTATTACTCACTCATGTGTAACTAGAAGAAATACTACCATGACCAATGGCAAGTTACAAAGTTAATAGTTTAATAAGTGTATTTATGGGGCCATTATAAGTTAAGCCCCCTTATGTGTTAAACATCATGTTGAATTCATTAAATACAGGAACTAACACTAAGTAGTTTATAGAGTATATGAGGAGACAAAGTGAACAGTAAAATTACAATGCAAAAGCTTAGAAATAGCATAAGAATGAAAAAAGAGAGTCTTCTCTAAAGGATACGAAGGCAATTTTGATAAAATCTTACATATTTATACCTTACAACGTATTGCAATATTAACTCCCTAATTTTAATGTCACAAAAAATAATTATGAGGTAGACATGCTACTTCCAATAAACACACTAAACTAAGGATTCGAGGTGTTAAATCACTTACATACATGAAAAGTTCTAGAGCTAGATCTCTAATCAAAACTTTCTGATTACCATCTATCTATATCATTGGCTTGGATTCATAACAAGTAATCAATATGACCCAATCAGATTTATTTAAGAGGATTCTTAAGCCTACATTTCTTTGTCTTTACAAGATTGTGGTTATAGTCAATTTTTTTTTATCATAACACTATCTTGTTGATTATTACTGGGGAATGGCCTTTTTAATAATTATAATTCAAGGGTTCTGTTAAGATTATTTGTACAGTTCTAAATTGCTAAAATCTGAAAACCTATTTTTATAATTCACTTTACCTTCATATATATTTTGTCTTATTTTGTTGCACATTGAAGTAGAACACATTCAAGGGGTTAAATGTATTCTGTTTTTATATGGTTGTCACTGACAAGGAAACTTTTATTTCATATGGCCTGTGAAGGCAGCAAATGAGGTTTAGTTCTCTGAAGGCCATGCTCATGAAGATTTATGATGCCTGAAGGCACAGTCCCTAAATTAGGGGTCAAAGCATCAGTGAAAATTTCAGCTTGGTAACAAAGAAATCGTTTTCTGAAAACCTCCTTTAGTTTTGAAAATCACTGCAAAGACATATTACTTGGCAAAAGGTGGAAAGAGAACATCATTTTATATTTTAGGATAAGATTAGGTTATTAGCTATATCACTGCAGAGTAAAGAAAACAATGAGAAAAAGGAAACAGGAAATTGGTCTTGGCATTTGTCTTGTTGAGCATTTATAAGGAATAACTGGGTTATTAATTATGTTAAAGATCAGTATACAAACCTATATTTGACAGTACCTTGTTTATACTAGTGTGTTATTATTTCACTGAATAGACATAGAACTATAATTTCACAAAGTGGTATTTAATGCAGTAGTTCTTAACTTTTTACAGCCACTGACTTCTGTGAGAACTTAATAAAAGCTATGAATTCACTCCCCCCAAAACTTACACATGCACATAAAATTTTGCCTATAAATAGAGATGGGAATCAGAACCATCTAAATCTCTGACCATCAGAGAATGTAGGGCATATCTGAGCATATCCTATGTAATCACCAAAGCCCTTTCTCAAAATAAATAAGAAACTTATCTGACAATTGATTCTGATAGACCCAATATTATTTTATAGCAGTTGTTGAACAGAGGTGAATGCTGCTTGGGACTGGTTATGGGGCTTTGTCAACTGTACCAATTAATGTTCCTTACTCCAACGCTTATTTCTAGAATTAATTAAACTAAATTCAAAGGTCACTTAAAAGTAAAAAAAAAAATGCAAACCAAAAAATGCCAAACATCATACTGCTCCAATTGCTCTCACTTCAGCCTGTTTCTTTGAATTTATTAAGGGGTTTTATGATGTTAGCGTCGATTGCAGCTAACATCAAAACATTAGTATCCCAAAATATAGAGCCTCTACCCAGAGTAATTCCAAACAACTATCTTCCAATATGGCATACCCGTAAATGGGAATTTGCCTTTCACTTGTATACAGGCAATTGTGGTTGAGAGGCTGAGGGTATTAAATTATAAAATATAAAAATTTAGAACATCCTTTTTTCAAATAAATATGCAAATAACTATGTAATAGAAAGGCAAAACATTTACTCAGCTGACAAATACTTGGAATGATGATGATGGAAATGGTTAAATAGCTAAACCTGATGTCCAAGAAAATCCAAAGACTAAAAACATGTTCATTGCTAGCAACAATTATCTTGAGAGTGGGATAACAGGACTGAAGATCTTTGGCTAGATAATTGGATAGATAGAAAAATCAGAAAATGCCATAAACAAATAGCCCCCTCATTTTCCATCTGGTCAGAAAGAGTTATTGACTTTAGTAATCTTAAGGCATGTATTAAATTTATCAAATGCTAAATTCTAAGCTAGTATTAATTTATTTACTTTGTAATAACTTTTATTCATTCATTCAAAAAAATATTCATTGAGAACCAACCACATGACAGGAATTAAGATTGATCAAGGAGGTAAAAATAATAAATGATACACAATTTCTGCATCAAGTAGCTTCATGCAGGTGAGAAAGATAGATGGGAATATGGAAAAATTCAATATTATGTGACAAGTGCTTTAATGGGGGAAAGGCCAAGTATTAGAAGGGCTCATAGGAGATGAACTAACTTTGTTGCAAATAGGAGGATAAAATAAGACTTTAAATATCAGTAGAAAATATTTGGGGATAAGAAGAAAGGAGGTCAGTGTGTTCCAGGTAGAGAGAGGAGCACATGAAAAATTTTTGAGGCAAAACTATAGGAGAATTTGGAAACTCTGAACTTTATAATTCAAGATGGGTATGTTTGTTTGCTATTGCTGATGTAACAAATTACTACATTATAGCTTAAAACAACACAAATTTATCATCTCACAGTTCTGCAGGTCAGAATTCTGATACAGGTCTCACAGGGTTACAATCAAGATGTCAGCAGGGCTGACGTATCAACGTCAGGTTGTTTTCCAGAGCTATTCAGTGAAAAGGCACTCCTTTCTTGAATTGCTGTGCAGCTTTGTTGAAAATCAAATGACTGTATATGTGTGTGACTAATTCTAAGTGCTCTCTTTTTTATTTTGTTCCATTGATATATTGGTTTCTTTTTTGCTAATAGCATACTGTCTTGTTTACCAAAGCTCTATAGTAAGTCTTGAAGACAGGTAGCATGAGTTCTCAAACTTTTTTTTTTTTAATTTTGCTATTATGGTGACATTAAAATTCTAGGCTCTTTGCATTTCCACATGAATATTAGATTCAGCTTGCTTATTTTAAAAACACCCTGCTGGGATTATAATTGCAAAGCTTTAAATTTCCAGATCAGTTGGCATAGAATTAACATCAAAACAATGTATAGTCTTCCAATTCATAAATAGGTTGTAGCTTCCCATTTAGGTCTTCCTTAATTTCTCTAGGTAATGTTTCACAGTTTACCATACTCTTGAATATCTTTTATTAAAATTTTGACACTTTAAAATGGAGTATTTAACATTTTCATTTCCCAAATGCTTGTTGAAAAAATATGTATTGATCTTAGTTTATTAAACTCTTATTTTGTCAATTTGCTAAATTTACTTATTAATCCTAATTCTAATTAGTAAATGCCTTAGATATTCTACATAAGTAATAATGAAACCTACAAATAAAGACTATCTTACTTTTTCCTTTTCAAGATTTCTTATTTTAATTTCTTTTTATTGCCTTATTACAATTTCTAGTAGAACTCTAACATAATGTTGGGTAGAAGTGGCAAGAGTGGGTGATTTTACCTTTTTCCTTATCTTATGAGAAAAATATGCAGCTGTAAGGTTTTCAAAAGTGACCTTTGTTATATTAAGGAAATTTCTCAGATTTCTAGTTTGCAAGACTTTTATTTTTTAATCTGTGGAAATGATCAATACTATGCTGAATTACACTGATTTATGAACCTTAAGAATACTCTGGATCCATGTGATTAATTTCACTTGGTGTGAATATATTAACCATTATATGTGTTATGGATATTTAGCTAATATTTTCATAATAACTTTATTTCATAAATATTTATATTTGTTTCTGTTTTCTTAAGAGGAAGGTATGCATTTGTCAGGTTTTGTTATTATAGTGTATCGTGTCTCACTAAACGAGTTGAGAAGTGTCTCCTTCATTTTCTGAAAGAGTATGCCTACATTTGTTTTATTCCCTACTTACAATGTAGAATTTATCAGGAGAATTATGTCAGGTTGGAAGTGAAAAGTAAACCCAATATAAGTAGGAGGAAGGAACTAATAAAGATGAGTAGATATGAATGAAATACATAACAGAAAAAAAATGAGAGATGCAAAACTAAATTTGTCTTTTTGGAAAAAAAATCAACAAAATTGATAAACTTCAAGATAAACAGATCAATAAAAATAAAAAAGGCCAAAAAATAAACAACATAAAAGATAATAAGATGTATCTGTATCTTTAATTGTTTCCTATAATCAAACACATTGACCTGATTTTATTCACCCTCTAGTGCGAAACTTTTGAGCTCGGCGTGTCGGCATTTTGAAAAACCCTAACTTAACTCTGGTGCCGTGTCACATATAGAAACTTTTTGATATTTGCAACCATAGTAAAACAAAGACTTATATTTTTGATATTTATTTTATATATTTAAATGCCATTTAACAAAGGAAAATCAACCAAAAAAATGAGTTGGCGTGTCACCTCTGACACGCGTGTCATAGGTTCGCCGTCACTGCTCTAGTGTCTTCAGGTAGTTTTAAACATTTGCTCATTTATTCACTTAAGAATTGGTCTGAGAGGAACTTTGTCTTGATGAGAAGGGGAAACTTATTTGTTTTGAAAATGAAGATATTTAAAGAATTATAAAAAATAACGAAACATTTTAAAGATACAGAGGAGGGGAACCTGGGCACTAAAGGAGAAAGATAATGAGACACCTAACAAACAGACATATCAGCCTTAGACAAGAGGACACGAGTGGAGGAACGGGCGGTGGGAGAAATGTTTTACAAAGATCAGTGTGTCGGTGTTTTCAAATAGATGCATAGTGTTTTATATTGTTTCTGCCATCAAAACTATAAAAAGTCCAAGTTGTATTGTGGTGTATAGTCATTTGTTAATGTTACAGTGTACCCCGTATGAAGAAGGGGACTTTAAAAATATTCCATAATTCATGTCCTTGTTGCCAACTCCCTAAATGAGCCTTCCCATAGCTTCCTGTACCTATGACTAGCTTCAGGATAGAATGGCATATCAACCTGTGTGAAGCGTTTCTTCACCTGAAAATCTCAGGTACAGCAAATGCAACATCTTTGTTCACACACTGGCTCTTAACAAGCAAATGAATATGTGAGAAAAAGAAACTAATACATGAAGCAAAATGAAAGAAAACAATCATTAATGATTAAAATGCAAAAGACCCCAGAGGACCTTTATTTTATTTGTTGAAGAAAGTCTATGAACTGATTTCCAATCCCATAATCCTTTCACAGCACAAGTGGAGCAAATTCCATGTCTTTCAGACAGATGGGTGAAAAGACATGCCAAAAACAATCACTTTTCTGGGTCTAAAAAGAGGCCAGCCAAGCTACTGGTGATGACGGGGACAGATGGGGATGATTGAAGTCTGCATAAGTCCCAAATGCGACGATTTGGGTTGGTATTACACCTCTCTCTACTTATCAAATTTTGCTGGGAAAGGACAAAATTGGAATTAAACAGGAGAAGGAATGTGGACAGCCTCACCCAGTATCCCAGTGTCTGAAACTGCTTCATCGAAATGTACCACTTTGCTTGTTTCAATAAGAAACATATATATATTTTAGACTCCTGGCTTGAGGCTAAAATAACGTTAAGGCCAATGATTCCATAGTCTCTCATGATGAAACTGTATGCTATCTACAAGAAACTCACTTCAAATATAATGACATTGGTTGGCTGAAAATATAAAAGGAGGGAAAATATATGTTATATATAAATACATGTGATAAATTTAGAAATATATAGTAATTTATATATAAATATATTCTATATATTTTATATCTATACATATAAAACGCCAGTGACCAGAACACTGCAATGATCATAATGGCCAGTAGCTATGATGCTCACTGTGGCCAGAGAATCAGCCCAATCAGGGGGTGTGGCCGGCCAATCAGGGGGTGTGGTCGGCCCGCCAACCTCTCATAGCCCCTCCCCCAAACCAGCCCCACTCCTGATCGCCCCCCCCCCAGTAGGGGGCAGGGCCAGCCAGCCAACCACCCATGGCCCCCAACCACCCCCCCCCACCTATTCAGGGGTGGGGCTTGCCAGGCCACCCCCACAGCCCCTCCCTATGGCTGGTCCTGCCCCCAATCAGTCCCCCCCACACCAATCAGGGATGGGGCTGGTCAACCTCACATGGCCCCTCCCTTGAGCCCATTTGGGGGTGGGGCCGGCTGGCCCACTGCCCACAGCCCCTCCCCAAGGCCAGTCCCGCCCCCAATTGGCCCCTCAACACCAATTGGTGGCAGAGCCCACCAGCCAATCACCCATGGTCTCTCTCCCCAGCAGGCCAGGCCCTGATTAGGCTCCAATCGGCCAACCTCCCGTCATCTCCTCCTCTCGACAGGCCTGCCCTGATCTGCCAATTGGGGCAGGACCGGCTGGCCTCCAGCCATGCACAAATTTGTGCACTGGGCCTCTAGTGTATATAGATAGATGATAGATAGATGATAGATAGATAGATAGATAGATAGATAGATAAAAATATTAGTCAAAGAAAGCAAGAATAGCCATATTAGATAAAGTTCTGAGCAAATAAAGTTACCAGAGACAAAGATATATAACAAAAAAGTAAATCTATCAAGAAGACATAGCAATCATAAATGAGTCTGCAACAAACAACAGAGGTACAAAATATGTGAAGGAAAAAGTGATAAATCTTAACCACAATTTTAAAATGTTTTGAAAAATTAAAAAGTGATATAATTATGTTGGAGACATCAATTCTCCTCTCTCAACAATTGATAAGGTAACTGGACAGATAGTTAGCAAGGACTCAGACAAATTCAATACCATCATTAAAATGAATTAATATTCTTAAAATACTTCTCTCAACATCAGTAGAACACAGTTTTTTCAAGAGCTTATGGAACAAACTACAGTAGGTCCTCGGGTTACATCGGAGATACGTTCCTACAGCGCGACTGTAACACGATTTTCGCCGTAAGTCGGAACCCACCTACATAAACACCTACATCATTCACATGGAGCACATACACAGCGGTAATAAAGTAAAACAGTAAACAAAATTTAAAAGAAAGATAACAATTCCTGACCTTTACTTGTGGTAAATAAATAATAAAAAACATAAAGCACATATGTGCATACATCGAAATGATGGAACTTTTTTTTTTTTTAATAAATAAATGGGAGATGGCGACGTAACCATGAAACGACGTATGTCAAGTCTGACGTAACCCGAGGACTGCCTGTATAAGATACACCATATGATGGGCCATAAACCAAAGCTTGACAAATTTAGAAGAAATGAAATCACGCAGAGAGACATGGAAGCATGGAACAGACTGATGAATCTCGGTGGGAAGGGGGAGGAACAGTGGGAAGAGTTTAACCAAAGAATTTATATGTCATGTATAAATCCATGGACATAGCCAATAGGGTGGTGAAGAGCTGGGTCGGGGGGTATGGGGTGGAGGGGTTCAATGGGGGAGAAAAGGGGACATATGTAATGCTTTCAATAATAAAGATACTTTTTTAAAAAAGAAATCATGCAGTTTGTTTTCTGATCAAAAAGGAATCACTGGAATTCAACATGATTAATCTAAAAAGAAAATATCCAAAGACTTGTAGATTAAAAAATATACTTGTAAATACTCCATGGATCAAAGAAATATCAGAGGAAAGAGCAGAAACATTATCAGTGACCTCAACAGAACAATGGATACACATTTTGGTGTATTTCCATAATAAAATAAAAAATAATGAACTACTTGAACACTCAGCAACAAGAATTAATCTCAAAAATCATGCAAAGAATAAGAAGCTAGACACACTAAATAATAAAGAACAAACCAAACTAACCCAAATATAAAGAAATTAGAAGAGTCATTCCATATGACATGTGAGAGACGGACAGAAAAAGGTAGAAGGAAATTGCTGGAATGATGGAAAAGTACCACCATATCTTGATTAGGGTGTAAATCACACACATATATACATTTTTTAAAAACTCATCAAACTGTATACTTAAGATCTCAACATTATATGAAATGTAATTCTACCTCTGTAAAGATACAACAAAATTAAGTAAAACAGAATAATTCTTAACTGAATTTTGTTATTTATTTTTCTTAATTTTTTTCTCTTTTATTGAACTTATTGGGATGACATTGGTTAGTAAAATTATATAGGTTTCAGGTGTTTTCTTATATGTTATATCTCTAAATGTTGCTGATCTATCCTCCCCCATACCACTCAAAATCTGTCACACCTCTTAGCCCTGCTGTCAGTGCTCTGGATCAGATAAGTTGGGATAATTTCCATAGTTATCCCCTGTCTTCAGTCCTGTTAAGCCATTCTTCCAAAAGTTCCCAACTGATTAAAAGCAAATAAAAGAATACCTCCCACAAATAAAGTTCCAATTCCTTAGCACATAAGGCACACCTTGATTTGCTGTCTGACAATTCATCCACCACATCTATTTTATTTTGTAATTATCAATTCATATGCCTGCCTTCTTATTAGTCTATGTACTTTGTGAAGATAGGATTAAATCTCATTCATTTTTAATATTACAAGTGTCATGTACAATGCCTGGTTCATAGTAGGTCTTACCTGATGTTTGCTGAAAGGATAAACAGAGTGCGTTAGTGGTACTACTAACCTGGCTGAACTCTACTGTGACTTTGAGGTCTTATTTTGTGCAAACAAATTAGATTTCATTGTATAAATGCTACAAAATTAAAACAATATGCTTTGATCTTATCTAAAAATTTGGCTGCCAACTAGAGTATGAATTAAGGTATTCTTTCTAGAAATTAACATCACAATTTGCAATTGGTGAAACAATTAGGAAAATAGATGTTGGTACATAAGAAAAACAGTTTCTAATGAGACCTACACATCAGCAACACACAAAAAGAATGTTCTAACAAATTTCTCCATATTTGACTTCTTTACTCTTATAAAAATTGATTGAAAAGACTATATTATTTGGAAAAGCTAGTCAATTGAGAAAATTAAATAAAACACATGCTCTAATACCATAGTAAGTATAAATATAGTTTATAGCTTGAAACTAATTAGCATTCCTTAAAAATCCTTTGGTCAAGATTAAAAGTATTTTGACCATAGGTATTAATTTGACATTATAAAAAACTTAATCCTGCAAACATTCCAGTGTGAAGCATTTTTCTAGGTTCCTATTTTTTTTGTTAAATCTATAGTTTCATAAAGATTAATATTAAACCAAATCAATTATTTTAGACACTTTGCTAATTCAACCCAAATTGCACTCATGATTTATTAATCTTTTGATAAACTACACCACTTGAAGTCTTTGAAGATACATTGTCACAAAAGCCCAACAAGATTAACAATTCTCTTTCTCTGCTTCAGGAGCATAAACACACACACACAAACACACACACACACAGACACACACAGACACACACACACAAAAAAAAACAAAAAAGTCTCCCAAAACCCACAAAACACTAATGAGTATGTGATAAAGTTGCACTTTCAGCATCCTTCAGTGGAGGTCTATTGTCGGCCAAAAGATTTTTCCTTCAGCCTAAATTATATACTTGGTGATACATTTCTGACAGTAAACAATGTCTCAGTGTTCACTCTTAGAAAACTTGATTCTAAAAACTCTAAGACTACAGAGAAATAATCTTAAATGAAGTGTGTAGTATATTCCTGAGGTTCTTGTCATTAAGTAAATGGGAAAGTAAGGAATGGCTTCAAGAGCCAATGAGATGTAATGTCAGCAATGGAAAAACACTGTTTTTGTTTTGGCTTTGCTACTTATTATGGTGTGAACTCTAAGGAAAGCCACTTTACTTACTAAAGCTTACATTTCAACATTTGAGATGTGATTATAGTGAAATTCACTTTCTTTACCCAGGGGTTCTAAAATAAAGGGGGTGTATGAGTCAGATAAACCTAATTTTAAATCTTAGCTAGGTACCTGCTGCTGTCCATGTTGGCTTAGGCAAGATAATCTCTCCAAAGCTTTTTTTCCCCAAAAGTTATAAAATAGGAAAAATGCTTTCTATATAATGCAGTTGTTTTGAAAATTAAGTGAAATAATTGGCCTTTAATTGAAAGATTCCTCTTAAAATCTTTGAGAGACAAAGAACAGACTCTCCAAGTTATAAACAAATAACGTATTCCCCTTGTTCAAATCAATTCAGAAACATACGTTTAAATATTTCACACTGCCCTTGTTTGGTTCAGTGGCTAGAGTATGGGCCGGTGGACTGAAGGGCCCGGGTTCAAGTCCTGTCAAGGGCATATACCTTGGTTGTAGGCTTGGCCAGGGCATGTGTAGGAGGTAACCAATTGATGTGTCTTCCTCACCTCAATATTTGTCTTTCTCTGTCTCTACCCCTCCCTTACACTCTCTCTAAAATTTCAATGGAAAAATACCCTCTGGTGAGGATTAATAAATACTTCATACTACTTCCCACCCATTCTACTTTAAAATAACCAAAATAACCAGTTTGTTGTATGTTAATATAGGTACTATACGCAAACAGATATACATGCACACACTATTTTATTAGTGTTAAAGGCTTTTATTATGAACATATTTTAGAAATAGATACCAGATTACATGATGAAAATATTTTAAAAGGAGTGAATTTAGCAAAATATTTGTTGGGCTAAAGAGGTAATTTATTTTAATGAAAACAAATTCAATATGAATTTACATGTGAGATCTAGTTTTTATATAGTGTTGTTGAATACACTACTTAAGTTTTTTATATAGTGTTGAAAATTCAAAATAAAACTAAACATTTAGCAGCATATTTCTTAAGAGTATACTTAAAATAGTTCTCTGCATACTTCTGAAGACTGTAATCTTGCCCTAACCTGTTTGGCTCAGTGGATAGAGCATCAGCCTGCGGACTGAAGGGTCCCAGGTTCGATTCCGGTCAAGGGCATTTACCTTGGTTGCGGGCACATCCCCAGTGGGGGGTGTGCAGGAGGCCCCTGATCGATGTTTCTCTCTCATCGATGTTTCTAACTCTCTATCCCTCTCCCTTCCTCTCTGTAAAAAAATCAATAAAATATATTAAAAAAAAAAAGACTGCAATCTTCATCCAATTAGTTAGCCTTAAAGTGGTCATGACATAGTAGTTAGCATTTATTTTTTTAGTTTTTTTTTTTTTAAGTTAAATGATCAAATAAGTGAATTGTTAGAAATTACATCATAGTATGTCATTATTTCAAGATTTGATTGTAGTTTTAAGTTAATTTAAAATTGGTGAATATTCACATTCTGCCTTTCAAATTTATTTGCCTGCTAATTTTTCCTAAAAATAATGTTTTCATTTTCTGAGTTATTTGGCCCTCTCTATTGTGCTTGAGTACATGTTATTTAACAGTTGTTTGTGCCAGAATTCTCCTTGATATTTTTGATTCAGGGCTTGAAATATTAACTCCTTTTTGTAAATGTACAAATCTCTGAAGGTGATAGTGCCTGATTAAATGAATGAGATCTTTTTAAATACATTTTCACTGGAAGACATCCTACAACAGAATGTACCATATATTATGACAACATTTACTATCAATTCTGAGCTTGATTGTATTATCATTTACAGTTATTTGCTCCCCCTTCTCAGTAACCTTATACATTCGTGCCCATTGCCATGCGACTTACCCTCCTCCTTTGGAAAAAAAATCTTTCCCTACCTCATTGCACTCCTACTGGGCTGTGTGACTTACTCTGCACAATGCGGATGAGACAGTAGGACACATGCCACGTCTGAGGAGAAGCTTTAAATACCATTGCACCATTTGGCTTAGCCCCTGCTTTCCCTACTGTGGAAAAGCACATACCCCACACAGGTTCTGCTCCTTCAGGCGGCGTATGATATGCCCCTGAGATAGGGAAAGAGGGTTTATGGCACAACAAACCTTTCTAATATGAATATAAATTTTGAGATGTAAAACTGACTAAATCCAAATAAAAAGTTAAAAAAAACAACCAAGGTTCTTTCCTCCAAAGTAATTATTATTTTATAGAAATGGAAGCTATTCATGCAGTTTGCTCTAAGCCACCCCATTCTCTTCCCTGCACATCTAACAGAAGTACAGCATAATGCAAATATATAATTTACCTTTTAGCTAACTGGTTAATAACTCAAAGCTATTTTCAATTGCAAAGACTACAGTCAAAGATGTAATCCTAACATATTCTTCTGTCTTCTTATAAGATTTACATAAGCTAAAGATTCTTTAAAATAAAGAACAGATTGTTTCAAAATCAAAGTTAGGAATAAATAATAATAGTTTACATTCGATTAAAAGCAACATAAGACATCTAAACAAAGCAGTATTGGTAATATTTATTTTACCACAGCATATGATATTTGGGACGAATTCCTGCCATCTTTTTATACTGAGAAGCTGAAAGTGGCTTTCTGAGCTGCATTCAGAAACTATAAAGTCCTATGATGCATAGGAAAGTGGCAATTGGAAAACCCAAATGGGTACTTTATAACTATAGCTTCTTGATATTCTATATTGGCAATGAAAAACCCCAGGCTTGCCTGTCTTCTGACTACATCCTGATATCTAATTTCAGGACATAAAGATTTGAATGCTGCCTTCATGTTGCTACTTCTCATATATGCCCAGATGTTACCATTTTAGTGCTAAAAATATTGTCAACTTTTCCTTGGCATTCTTTTAGGTGACGAAGGAGCTAATTTTACTTTGTAAGTCTATTCCTTACCTCCCCAACCCCCATAAAATTGTGTATCAGGTGAGGGAATCAGAGCCATGGGTGCCATCCCCCTCCCCAGGAATTAAAAATAATTTTAAAAGATCAGCACTCTATGAGCAAATAGAGCCCATCTACTTGCTGGTCTGACCTGTTTTTAGAAAAGGTTACTGGATCCTTCATATATTCTTATCAGTGCATAGAAATGGACCAAAGCATAGTTTGTTCCATCCTCAAACTTTACTTTAAAAGATATACGAGCTCAACAATGATCAGAAGTTAATCACTACTGAAAACAATTGAGCAGACAGGTGACAATATGAATTAATTATGATCACCAATACACCAGGCTTTTCATGTTGCCTGGACAGATTTCTGTGCTCCCATTGATCTGCATCTCCTTCTTCCTTCTCGGTCTTGGCCTCCTCCTTCAGAGAAATAAACACAAGCCAGTTGTAGCTATCACAAATGTCACCAGTGATCACCTATTACAAAAACATTGATATATTTGGCCCTTTTCTACTTGAATTTTTTAAGGAATTTCATACTATTACTTATACTATTAAAACACACACGCACCTCTATATCTTCAATGCTTCTAAATGTACCTTTTTACAAGAAACCTCATCTCTTCCCTAACCTTCAGACTCCCAAAGAAGAGACTTACAAAACAATGTTTCAGAAGTACTCTGAACTTTTTATGTCTAGAAGTGAAATCATGATCTAAACCATCATATCTGCTTCTCTTCTTGTGTGAGTAAATAGAGAATAAATTCGATACACCATGCTGTTCAACCAGAATCCTATGAGCCACTTTTCATACTTCCCTCTCTGTCACCCCTGTGGTTCTACTTTCTAAACATATTTCATATTTGCCATCTTCTCTTCATATCTAATACTCTCCATTTTTAGGCTAAGATATCTTGCTATCTCTTGCCTGGTCTCCTAACTTTTTCCTAATTTAGTTTTCCCCCATTGGAATCCATTTGTTTCAAAAATAAAATTTTGATCATATCACTAATATGATTAAAAGTCTTAAATTGCTCCCAATGCTTTTATGACAATAAATGAACCTTTTACATGACCTATGGGACTGGTATAGTCCAGACCAGTCCTACCTCTGCAGACTCATTGAATACCACTCTTCCCTTTCTCTCATGGCTTCACCTTTCCCCCGCTGGTTTTGTTTTTGGCACTGAGACACAACATTGTAGTTGTTTGTGTGGTCTTTGCATGTGTTTTGTTATTGTTTTTCAGTGATTTTTCCTGGATTTTTTTTTCTTTTCACTATTTGATATTGATACTTACAGGTAAATTCAAGTGTCACTTAGATAGTAAAGTTTCTCCTGATACTCCAAGCTAAATAGGTGTCCCAATTTTATTCTGTTAAGTGATGTTTATTGTAGAGTATGTACAAGAGCGTGGACTGATATAGTTAGGAGACTAACTTGTGATAACCTCTTACACTAGATTGTAAGCACCCTCATAACAAGAGCCTCTATTTTACTCCAGAATGCATCCTCATTGCTAAGCACCAGTAGGCACGAAATAAGACAAAGGATCTATGGTGCACTCTTGCTAGAGCACACCCATGTCTTGTATCTTTGCTGTTTTTCTCCTGAACTCTAAGGGACTCCATGAGCCTTGCAGCCAGGGGAGCAGTGGGCAGCAGCAGCTCATCCTGGGCTTACCCCCTGAACCTGTCTCCGCGGCCCCCTTCTCTCTGACAATCTCTTTCTTGTTGCTTCCTCTACCTGAGTCCTTTCTTTTTTCCCTGTTCCCAGCTTTAGTAAACATACAAAAACACCCGGACTCATTCTCTAAAAGCTTTCGTACACAAAGTCAAGAACCCACACACTACCGGCAAGCCCTAGGCAGACTGGCTCTGGGCCCAGACCCTGCCCGTAACACCAATACTGTTCAGGTCCATGTCGTGTGTCCAATTCCCAGGAATCAACATGGCAACTGGTTGGCCATTTACGTTGTCTTTTTATTCTGAAAGGCTTTGGTCTGTTGTTTGGAGCATTTCTGCAACTATACAGATAAGGAGTGAGTTTAGGACTTCATATGGGTTTTAAAGGATCTCTCTCTGTCCAGCTCTCTTTTCTATGTAGTTCTCTCACATATTGTTCTTGGCACTCTCGCTACAAATCTGAAATGTGTGCCTCCTGAATTGTAGCAAGCTTTCTGCAATTAGGTCTATTTTGAGGAAAATTGATGAGAGAAAATAGAGAGAATAATGGAGACTCTCTCTAGTATATGCTTTGTCTATAGGACCTGTTTTCTCAGATTCTCTTGCCAAGAAAGGGGGATTTTTTTATATATATTGTATTGATTTTTTACAGAGAAGAAGGAAGAGGGATAGAGAGTTAGAAACATCGATGAGAGAGAAACACCAATCAGCTGTCTCCTGCACACTCCGTACTGGTATGTGCCCACAACCAAGGTACATGCCCTTGACCAGAATCAAACCTGGGACCCTTGAGTCTGCAGGCCGACGCTCTATCCACTGAGCCAAACCAGTTAGGGCGGGGATATTTTTTATTAGTATTTTAGGCGCCTAGGTTGCTGCCATTTCTACTGTGACTGCCATCATCATTGCTGCTGCTCTCCTGCAACAGGAGTGCAGCTTCCTAAGAAGGACTTGCTTTGTGGCCATGCCCAGAGTACCCTAAAGAGAAATCAAGCAAAAAGGCTTCCTCACTGACATACAGAGGCGGTCCTTCCAAGTTCTCTACCTAAAAGAAAATGTTCTCTTGGAGATTTATCTGCTTATATCCACCACCCATTTCGTTTAGGGTTTTTAGTTTTAGTTCGTGAGAGACAGAGTGTGTACTTTCTTTATCTTAACCTGATCCAGAAGTTGGGCTGCATCGTTTTGATTGGTAAAAGTATTGCGCTTATTATGCTTTCAGCCAACTTGGAAGGACGTTATCCAAAAGTGCCTTTAAAATTTCACTGCTCTATTCACTGTGAGGATGTGATGAGGAACGTGCGTGATTAGAGTGCCATGGAGTGCTCTCTCCTTGTGAAAACCCATAGCACGTTTTCACTAGCTTCCGTGTGTGGAATAGTTAGGCTACCTCTGTGCACCTAGTTTATTTTTGATTATTTGATTTGTGATTTGACCTTTTCACCTACTTTGGTGACTGGTTTGCAGAGGAGCAAATTTTTCTCCCACATTTAGAAAGTTTAATGAGTAGACATTATACTAATCTTGTTGCCAAGGGAAGTGTAATTCTTCCATGGTTTCACAGAAAATGCATTTCAAGAATACACACATAGGAGGATAAGATACAGTGGCAGGATTTACTGGAGCAAAAACAAAGGACCGCCCCCAGGTGCCGCAGGCTCCAACACGACCTGGCGGCTCAAGTCTGTGTCCTGGAGGAAGGAGTGCAGCCTCTCGGACAGCATGAAGCCCAGGAGGAGGGCCAGGACCCAGAGCTGCTGTGCCATTGGCCTGGCATCCAAGGCTCCTGTGGTCCAGCACAGTGTCTGTGCCATCTGGCCTGCTTTGCATGCTACCCTTAGGCTGGCCCCAGTGGCTGCCACACCCAGGCATGCCTGGCTGCTATGGAGACAGAACATACCATGCCTCAGGCCTTTGTTAAGCTTTGTTTCTATCTCCTTGAGTTTGGGAAGGTCTAAGCTTTTGTTCAAACTAACTGATCTCCCTAAGTCTTCATGAGCTGGGTCCTTCCCCTATCCAACCCTTTTCCTGGATCATCTGAGGTCCCAGTGACCTTATTCTATCTGGTCTTTTCCCAGATTTCCCCTCGGCTAGACTCCTCCCTTTATGGTTGCTGTTTTAGCTCCTACTGCACTGCCTCATATGTTTGCTTTGTCAGCTGGATTCTACTGCCCTTGCCTCAGCAGAGGAATATCCCTTTACTAGTTCTCCTTCCCCCCTGGATATCCATGGGAAGAGGCCAGTTGATCCCAGGGGATATTGGGAGCCAGTTCCTGCCTGGGAATAGGTCCCTTTGTGGAAGGTTGCGGCTTACCCCTGGGGTGTCTATGAAGCTGCCGCTTCCTAGTTAATCAGGCTCAATCTCTAATTCCATCCGCCCCCTTCCTTTGTTAATAACTAACTAACTGCCTAGGCTAACAATCTCACTTTTGACTTGACCACAATTTGCCTTTTTTCTTTTTTTATATCCACTCTATTCATCTGGTTTAAATTATTTTAACATATTGTATTAGAAGTATTTATATAGCAACCTTAACTCTTCTCTGGGGCAAATATACACAAATAACCCTGTGTACTATAATTACACTGTGTATCGTAACTGCGAGGTCAGTGTACATGATTGGAACAGAAAAGACATGAATATAATATTTAGTTTCCAGAAAAATAAATATTATTTTAAACTGTGTAATTTAGTTTGCATTAAATCATCTGGAGTTTACCTTTGTTTTAGGAAACTTTTATTAATGGATATTAAAAATTAAAAAAATACATTCAGAGGAGTTTAAAATATGTGAAATAAAGTTATATCAAATTTTTTTGAAGTTCATCAGAAGCTTCCATTTAAAAATAAATAGTTCAGCCCATCTAGCGTGGCTCAGTGGTTGAGCATCGACCTATAAACCAGAGGTGATCGTTCAGTTCCTGGTCAGGACATATGCTCTGGGTGCAGTCTCCATTCCCAGTAGGGGGTGTGCAGGAGACAGCCAATCAATGATTCTCTCTCATCATTGATCTTTCTAGCTCTTTGTCCCTCTCCCTTTCTCTCTAAAATCAATAAAAATATATTTTAAAAATAAAAATAAATAGCTAATAATATTACTCTGTAAGCAATAGGTGACTGATGCTTAAGTAGTCAGGATACCTAACAGACAATACATAATTAGTTTAATCTAAATTACTACATTTCAAGTAATAACATTTATTAAAATTAAAAAAAGAGCTTTTTATAAATCAGATCTACCAGCTTCTTATTCATAGCTCTCTCCAACACCCATCTTGCCTAGTCTTCCATATGCAGCCTGGATGGATATTTTTCTTTCATGCTGGCAATGAGTTTATAGACATACAATGTGATTTGTCTATGTATGAAAGAAATTAAACAATTATGTTTTCTGGGAAAGTAAGATTCATATGTTCTCACTAAAACTGTGTCAAATATTTTACTCATCAGCATATACCTGTGGTATTTTTGTTTGTTTGTTTAATCCTCACCCAAGGATATTTTTCCATTGATTTTTTACAGAGAGTGGACGAGAGAGGGAAAGACAGAGAAATATCGATGTGAGAGAAACACATGGATTGGTTGCCTCCTGCACATGCCCTGACCAGGGCCTGAACTGGAGAGACCCTGAAACCAAGGTAACTGTCCTTGACCGGAATTGAACCCAGGACCTTTTGGTCCACAGGCTGACACTCTACCCACTGAGACAAACCAGCTAGGGCTTGTTTGTTTGTTTTATAATCTGTTTTTTTGTTTTTGTTTTTTATCTCCAACACAGAGGATTTGCTTTTCTTTTTCTTTTTTTTTAGAATATTCCTTGTTTTTCTTCTAGCCAACCTTCCTTAATTATTTGTAACATTCTTTGCTTAAGAGGCTTAAAATCCAGCTTTAATATCACTTTTTCTTTGAATGAACCACATTGCGTGTATTTTAGAATTCTATTGGGTTTTTAAATAGCAAATATGAAATGGTCTCTTAGCTATAAGTATGAACTGGGAAATACAGGGGTTTGGCAAAGGTAGGTTTACAGTTGCAAGTACGATACAGTTTATTCTTATATTATAAATTATTAATTATTGTATTTTCCTTATAAACAACTGTAAACCTACTTTTGCTCACTCTTGTATATCTATGTGATATATGTATAAATAAATGTATGTATGTATTCATATGTGTGTGTATGTACATATGATTTGATTACAAAGTTGTAGGTCTTTTATGAAGTGATTTGCTTCTAATCTTTGTTCTTTAATTAATCCTGTCATTTTTAGTGCATGATTCTGCAGAATATTTTTGTAAATGAATACTTTTTAAGGCATTTAAGAGAAATGCCTATTTCTGGTAATTGTTCTGGGATGTTACCTAAAGACAATGAGATAGACTAGTGCTTATTATCATGAGTCCAATAATTCTGAATGGAAATACATGTATAATTACTAAAATTCCTATAACAATTATTTTGCTGGTTGGCTGCCAATATGCTAAGAGAAATTTAGGTATTAAGGCTGTAAGACCTTACAAAGCTACTATGTTCTAAATGTATCTACAGTGGTACTTTTTTCCAAGTGGATTAGGCCACTCAAGCCTAATGCCCCATATAACCTACTATATCATATCTTAACAATCCTTTAGGTTCATTCTAAGTCTCCCTTTACATAGATAATATAAGGTAATTAAATGATAGCAAAGAAATAATTTTGCATTTAACTTATAATGTTGATAGCCATAGGATACATTTGGGTTGTATTTTCTATGGGAAAAGAGCCAATGAAGTGTGAACTCATGCATACAAATCTGTTTCTCTTCCCAGAAGTTTATTGAATCTGATATTTCATGAGAGCAGTTTCAGGGGAGACATATAATAGTTTGAGGTTTTTTTGTTTTTTGTATTTTTTTGGCTGTGAGGGCATTTTCTTTTGAAAATGTCCTTTTTCAAATTTAAAAACAAAAATAAACATTGTTATAAAACACAAACTTGGTTTAAGTCCTTAATTAGTAGCTATGACAAAAATATGTTACAGAACATTTTTTATTTGTCCTTGGGGAAGTAAAAACAGAAAATGCAATGTATTTCTATTCTTCTGTGATTGCCATACTATCTCTCAGGGTCAAGCTCAAGCTTCATTTTGTTTTGGTAGCTCTAAACTAGGATGTTCTTAACTTTCATTGACCTTCTTAGCAATTATTAGATCAAACATTTAGATAATTTATTTGATAATTAATTCTATTTGGTCCTACTATGGTATTAGTATTTTTTTTCCAGCTCTACTTTTCCATATGAAAAATCTGTAAGCAGACAGCATATCTGTATTTATTTTCCAAGTTCTCTAGTATCTAGTAAAGTCACACATACTGTATAGTTCATATGTATTTATCAAATAAATATAATAAACATAATTAAATCACAGGGCCCAATTCTATCAATTCAATTTGTTATTCTTTTTATTTTAAAAGTCCAAATAAACTATTCATAAAAGTAAAGATCCTAAATGAATTTAACAATAGCTACTTAATTGGGAATAAAAGGAAAAAAGTGAATACACTGAAGCATCCAATTAGCTCAGAATTTAAAAGCACACTATCACATTAAACCTGAGAAAAACACAGAAAAGTGATGATGAAACCATTACAATCTATTTGGCACTCTATTTGCTGAAAGCAAAGATGCAAAACTAAACCTGCAGCTCTTTATGATCTTTCTGGATCATTACTTTGTTTCATTTTGTCAACTACCTGTATTATCTTTCTGAAGTCTACATTTTATACCCAATTTGTGGTGGTTCATTATCAGGAAATATACTGTAATTTTACCCCTTGTCCGTTTACTCTCTTCTGTGAGTGTCACTTGTTAAGCTGTCCTCTTAAGAAATAACTGTTCTCATCAAAGTTGTTACATAACAGTTCCTGTGTTTCCAAATTAATTAACTAATTTGGAAAAATAGTCCGTTATTTTTTTTTGTAATTTTCTTCTAATGTGAATATAAATAAAGTTGCATTTTGACCAATAACTATTGACTATGATTACTTGATTTTGTATGAATACAATAAGCTAATGAACTTGCTTCACATTTTTTAATAAACCAAAAATAAGTGCCCAGATAAATGAATATTGACAAATGTATATGCTTATCTAACCACCACCACAATCCAAATGTAAAACACTTTCATTACCCTCAAAACATCCATCATACCACTTTGCAGTTCCCTCGCCTTCAGCCAACCAGACAACTACAGCTATGCTCTTGGTGACAAACATTATAAAAACTGATTAGTAGTATGCATCCAATTTTAATGACTACTTTTTAAATTGTTTGTGGTATAATGACTTCCTATTGACTGTTAATCCTTTTAGACATATGTTTCAAAATTGTTTACCAAAAAAATTCCTAATCTTGTATTTATGCAATAATGTATACACATGTAACAGTGGACAATATTGCATCACCTTAAGTAAAGTTTCCATCATTTATTTGTTTTTGTTGAAAATGACTCATTTTTCTGTTTCTTGTATGCCAAATAATTTTGAATTGTATCCTAGACTTTGGATATTTTCAGGAATTAAGGCAATAAGAAATACCTCAAAATAGCCAGTCAGCTGATAGATTCTCATTTTAAGTTTTGTTCATATTCTTTCCTCACTGGAAAACATTAAACACTTAAAAGATCTCATGTACAGAAGCTTTTGAATTAAAATTAGTGCATTAATTGATACTTATTTTTTGTTCAGCATCATCTGGACAGCATTAACAGACTGACTCATCATGTGAACATCCTAAATTAAATGTCTACATTATCATTGTGGTTATATCTTTTTACATTGGTTTTTAGTTGTTGCTCTAAAGATACTACCATATGTGCTTTATTATTCCACTACCCACTTCTTGTAAAATGTGTGCCACAATTTGAGTACAATTACACAAATCTTGCCGCCTCCTAATATGTGAGAAACTAAAATATAGACTTCTTTCAGCATAGCAGTCTCTCATTTATCCCATTGGAAAATCAAAACCATGGATCAGTTAGAACAAGCCTGAGTCATATACATAACTGACCAGAAGCGATGGAGTGCTGGGAGTGATGCTGAGCCGCTGTAGGGGCCCTGCCCTACGGTGCCAGATGCCAGGAAGCTTTGTGCTGTGGGCACCCATGCAAACAGGTCCCTTGATTGGAACTTGATACCTTTCTAAATTTCTAGCCAAGAAAATAATTGTTCCGAATTTTTTCTCTTTTTGCACGGTACACCTTGAAACGCTTGTCATCTCTCCTGAGTATGCTTTCTCCTCTCTTCCCTAGGCAGTGTCCCCTCTCCCAGGCAACTTGCCCTCAACCATCCTGACAGCTCCACCATCTCACAGGGTAACATGGTTGTCTGCTTACATGGCGGCTGTTACTGGTTTCTTCTCTCAGCTTTGGACAAGATTCTCTTGTCATGTTTTTCATAGAGTTTTACTTACATTTACTTACTTTTAATACTTTTATCATGTCAAACCAGACTAATATAGTTCTTCAAATCCAACCAAATAGGGGCATTTACAGACCCAGAATGTATTTAGAAAAGGCACATTAACTTTCTGTCGGCCTTTGATCTTGCCTGTTGCAATGTGTCTGTTGCCAATTGCTCTCATTCAGTATCTAGAATTCCTTTGCAGAGCTAAACATTTTTAAATAAAGCTCACTACAAAACTTTGCCTTGCTGGGCCTCCTATCTTATTTCTTCTCACTTTTAGTGAAGAGGCTAGTTCTCAAATGCAATTAGTTTAGCTACTCTCATAGGGAATTTAAAAAAAATATTCCTAAACCTGCTGCAGTTCTGAAATCCATGTTAATTGGCACACTCATGGGTTTTAATAAGCTGTGTTCTCATACTATCACTTATGACCACTTTCCTAGCTACATCTTTTTATATTGTCAGCTCATATTAGACCTTCTCTGTACAACATCGCCATTGCTTTTCCAGGGCTAGCTAGCACTGTGACTTCTCTCCTACCTTTGTATGGTGTTTGGCCCTCATTTTACAATGGAATGTTTGCACTAATTGGTATGACATATTTAACATAGGTCTGGCATTACTCCAATTGTTTTAAATGTATTAACTCATTTAATCCTCAAAACAACGCTAAAGGTTGAGTTATCTAAGTCACATTTTCCAAATGAGAAGATGGATTGTCTATACAGTTAATAAGAGACAGAGGTATGATACCAACTTAGGTAGCTTGCCTTCAGGAGGTTCATAATCTGCATAGAACCTATATTTCTATAGCCAGGGTAAAGGGTGTAGAATTAAGCACAGTAACCCCAACAGAGGATTTAGATAAGGAAACTGCCCAAATGGGCTTAGGGGTGACCCACATCTGATCAAAATAAGGGGAGCCTGAGAAAGGGCTGATTATTAGCTAATTAATAAATCATTTTTAAGCAGAAATCCATTTTACAAGTTCAGCCAAAACAATGTAAAATAAAACATTTCATAATTTGTGAAGGTTAAAGGACATTGACATGGGGATTTCATGGAAAAAAGAAATGATAATGTTTTTCATACCATATTAATTCTTCAGCTGTGACTGAAGAATTCAGGGCAGTGGCTTCTCATAGAGTGAGTCTGGGATTGAAGGACCAAGGATGCATAAGAACTCCAAGTGAGAGGAGAGCGGGTAACAGTAGTGGCCCTGTTAGGAAAAGCTGTGCCCAAGTGGGCCAAGGTAGAAACACCTGTGACAGCAACAAAGGGTCAGCAATGGTGAAGCCTGGTGTGTGTGGACAGGGCAGAAATGTATGTTTTTTCAAAGTCATTTTATCCTGGGGCAACAAAATTGTTGATAATAAAGTATATCCTTAAAAATATTCCCACTATAAAAAATAGGTAATTTTTCATTTCAGTTTATTTTTTTGTTTATTTTTATTTAAACCTAAATGACCTTCAGCTTGCTAAGACACTGTCCAAGTGACTTTATGAATAGGGTTGAAAATTGTACAAAACAATAATGTCTGTGTAGTTTCTTCATTCCTACCTCAGAAAAAAATTGAACTTAATTCTATCTCAGCCTCTAGCTTACCTACGCAAAATAGCATAAGGACATTATTTATTATGTTCCTGACATAAAGTAAAGGCTCCCCAAAAAGGTTTTCAGTATAGAACCATGGCTATTTTCAGGAACTTGCAAGTAAAAGATTTTAAATGGGTTTTCTAACGATTAAGACATCCATTATGAGGCTAGCTAAGAGGAGCATGTAGGGGAATCTTCCCTCAACTCTATAAATTTCCAAGAAACAAAAATCCTAAATCATTTTTTCATGGCTTGACAGAGAATGCTAATACTATTGCAAAAGGTGCGTTTTCTACAAATCCCTTCAACTTAAACAAAAAAAAGCTTTTTCCACTGCACTTATAGAAAGCACCAAAACCGGAAAACTTGCTCAGGCCTGATGGAAACTGATGCTTATAATTGTGTATTCAGATGATGGCATTTGCTATGAATTGAATTGATCATTGTGTAATGCATGCACATTCTATTTTAAAGTTCAATTTTAGAGGCAGAGACTTCAGCACACCAAGTTTTTTATGGCTTGTTTTGATTGATTACTCTATTTTGCATCTAATACTTGTTGGATACTAGCATGCTTTCTATCTTTTTATCAAAGTACATGGCATACTGAATTTTACTTTCATTGGCCTGATCATTAGAAGTGTACCTATCTTTCCTGGCCAAAATGACAACAATGAGAATACTGCTTTTGCTCTCTTTAGGGTTACAGATTAATATGGGATCAGAATGTTTTTCAACTTGAAATGCAATGATTCAAGAGGAGTGGGGGAAACTTCAGCTAGTGTGGAAGTGTTGAACAATCTTTGTTATAATCACTTAGAGAGGAATTGCATACCATCTTCCTTCCTTGTTCCCCTTTATTTTTTTAAAAAATATTTTATTGATTTTTTTACAAAGAGGAAGGGAGAGGGATAGAGAGTTAGAAACATCAATCAGCTGCACCCTGCACACTTCCTACTGGGGATGTGCCTACAACCAAGGTACATGCCCTTGACCAAAATAGAACCTGAACCCTTTCAGTCTGCAGGCTGACGCTCTAGCCACTGAGCCAAACCGGTTAGGGCCCTTGTTCCCCTTTAGAAAGGTAACTTTTTAGAGGACCGCTATTAATACATCCCCAGGGGTATTAAAAAGAAAAAAAAGTGTTAGCAGCCACTAATCAATATAGACACAGGAAAGTGGCTTCCACCAATTTCCCAAAGACAAAGAAAGTTTTGATTATTTTTGGTTTAATCTAAATGATTAAAATGATTCTTCACTTAAAACTTGAACCTGTCTTCCTTGTTGAAAAGAATAGAGTTTTCATTGACTTCCCAGAGACTTCTCTGTTTAATTAATGATGTGTCTGAGCAGTAATCGATGTTGGTATGGTGACAAACCAGCAATGGCTAGTGTGCTGCTCCTTCCTTATTATATTTTTGTTCACAGAGAAGTTAGTTTATGCTTAAGGAAAGAGCCTTAAGCATGACCTAAACATTTACCCTAGTCTTCAAACTATAAGAGAACTAAGAGATATAATTAAATTATGATGACCTTTTACTTATAATTATAGCGATCTCACCATTATAATATTGTTAGTTTTTCTTTTGTGCTTCCATGATGCTTGATAATCAGCTTGAGAGTTTAGAGTTATCACAATATTCTAGAAAATGATCCATTGAAAACATATTTTTTATCTTTAAGTAGTCACATCCTAAGAAAACATATTGACAATATAAATTATGAAACTTTATTCCAATATTGAGTATCCATTTGTGACATATGCCAAGATTAACATAGGAATAGTGCTGTGGGCTGAAAGCTTATTCCCCCCCAAACCCAAATTCATATGTAGAAACCTTAACTTCTAGTATGATTTTATTTGGCAGTGGGACCTTTGTGAGGTAATTAGGTTTAGATTAGGTCGTGATGGTGGTGCCCTTATGATGGAATTAGTGTCCTTATAAGAAAAGGAAGAGACTGCGAGCTTTTTTCTCTGCACACATACACCAGAAAAGGCAGTAAGAGCACACAGGGAGATGGCAGCCATCTGCAAGGCAGGAGAAGAGCCCTTATTAAGAACCAAACATGCCAGCAACTTGATATTGGACTTCCCAGTCTTCAGAACTATGACAATAAATGTCTTTGTTTAAGCCACCTAGTCTATGGCGTTTTGGCATAGCAGCTTGAGATGACTAAGCAAGTGAATTTTTCTCTCAAGAAACAATCTAATGATTAACCAACCTTATATAAGTACTAGGGGCCCGGTGCACTAAAATTTGTGCACTCGGGGGTGGGGGGTCCTCAGCCCGGCCTGTGCCCTCTCGCAGTCTGGGACTCCTCGGGGGTGACCACTTGCTGGCTTAGGCCTGCTCCCTGGGGGATTGGGCCAGGATGGCAATCAGACATCCCTCTGGCAACCCTGCAGCCCTCGGGGGATGTCCACTTGCCAGCGGGGAGCAGGCCTAAACTGCAGTCAGACATCCTTAGCGCTGCTGAGGAGGCAGGAGAGGCTCCCACCACCACCGCTGTACTGGCAGCCATCAGCCTGGCTTGTGGCTGAGCAGAGCTCCTCTCATGTGAGAGTGCCCTGACCACCAGAGGGCAGCTCCTGCATTGAGCATCTGTCCCCTGGTGGTCAGTGTGTGTCATAGTGACCAGTCATTCCCAGTCCTTCTGCTGTTAGGGACAGTTTTCATATTACCCTGTTACTATATAGGATAGAGGCCTGGTGCATGGTTGGGGGCCAGCTGGTTTGCCCTGAAGGGTGTCCCGGATCAGGGTGGGGGTCCCGCTTGGGTACCTGGCCAGCCTGGATGAGGGGATGATGGCTGTTTGCAGCCGGTCACACCCCCTTTAGGGTGGGGGTTCCCACTGGGGTGCCTGGCCAGTCTGGGTGAGGGGCTGAGAGCCATTTTCAGGCTGGTGGGTGACCGAAGCTCCCAACCTCTCCTTTTTTTCTTTTTTTCTTTTATTCTGGGATTTATTTACCTTCTATGGCTGTCACTGGAGCTGAGAGCCAGCTTTAGCTCTGAGAATCGGCTCCAGCTCTGAGACCTCGGCTGCTGAAAGCAGGTATCTGGGCTTTGTTTAGCTTCTATAATTGAAACACTGTTGCAACTCCAGCTGAGACCCGGCTGGCTGAAAGCAGGTTTCTAGGGATTGTTTAGCTTCTATAATGGGAACATAGTTGCTTAGAGTGCAGCTCAGAGCTGGGCGGCGGCAGGCGGGGAACCTTGGCTTCCTCCATCACTGGAGCAAGCAAGCCTCCTGTTTGCTTCAGCTGCCTGGCTGCCAGCCGCCATCTTGGTTGGCAGTTAATTTGCATATCACCCTGATTAGCCAATGGGAAGCATGTCTGAGGTATGGTTAATTACCATGTTTTTCTATTATTAGATAGGATGTTATGCTTAAAGCAGTCAGAGAATGACAAATACCATATGGTTTCACTTGTATGTGGAATCCAATGAACAAAATAAACTAACAAACAAAATAGAAACAGACTCATAGATATAGAGAACAGACTGATAATTGTCAGAGGACAGGGGGATTAAGGAGCTGGGTGAAAAAGGTGATTGGATTAAGAAAAAATTCATAGATGCAGACAACAATATGGTAACTATCAAAGGGAAAGGGGGTGGTTGAGGTAGAATAGGGTAAAGGGGGGGTTAATTGTGATAGAAAAAAACTTGACTTTGGGTGGTGAACACACAATACAATATACAGATGATGTATTATCAAATTGTACACTTGAAACCTATATAATTGTATTAACCAATGTCATCCTAATAAATTAAATAATATTTTTAAAAACATCTAATATTTAAGAGGCCACAGAGTCTAAAGCAAATTATTGACAAAGCAGAGAGTGATAATGAGTTTTGATTGCTAAGTAATGACCAGTTCATGTTATAAAAGAATATACATATCACAATAAAGTACTAAATATTAGTATATTAAGGAAGCTGATAATTGTTAACTTCCTCAGATTGCATTCTAAGAGAATATCTTCACCTAAGGCCCAAGTCAATGACAACATCATATGACTTCATACTTCTGGGCATAGCAGTTGGATCAGAGCTGAACATTTGACCAAAGGTGGACCAACTCATAGACTAGAACAAAAAACAATTATATTTGTTTCATTTTTTTGGTGGCTTAACCCATGAGATATCATAACCTGAGTTATTTTATTGGGAATAATCTTTAGGAACTACTGCCACTGACCACTTGGTTCATATACTTCATGGATTCTGCTTGTTTGTTTGATTGATTTTTATTTTTATTGTGTGTTCTAAGATAATTATAACCTTAGAGCATCTTCCTTCGTCACATCTCCTACATGAGCAAATTTAAGTAGGTGTCTCTTCCTTGAAATAAAAGTTGTTCTTATGAATAACATGTCTTAGCATTGCATTTTAGAATTATATGTTTGACCTTAACAAGTGATAAATCATCATTAAGTTTCTATTATTTGATGTATCTATATGATATATCAAACTTCGTTGCTTCTGTTAAAAAAGAAAAAAAAGAAACAACGCCTAACTGGAGTCAATCATGCTAAGCTCCACATAAACAAACTGAGAATTATTTTCATTAGTTTGGCACACCCAGAAGTGGAATTCCAAAACAGTCAGTCAGGAATAGCCTGATCAGCACTACTTGAGTAATCCACCTGATAGACCCCAGGCATCCCCTTGCAATAACTCACCCCGCTGTAAAAGTCTTTCATTTTGTTCAGCTCCTTTTTATCTGCTACACTGGGTGCTGCCCTATTCACATCAGTTTTTCTCATATAAACTCTTAAAAACTCAGTTTATCTTTTAATACCTGGGACCTCAAAACTCCATTTTCTCAAACCTTTTCCCAGTCCCTTACTTTCAGACTTTTATGCTATGCTTCCACATCCCATCCTGTCCCCTCGGTGATTTGACCCTTCCAATGTCATTGCATCAACACTTACTCTCTTTCCTTGACTTTATGTTAGAGCCACATGGCCTCATACTTCTATCCCAGCAGGAACTTCACACTTGCTATTCCTTCTCATGAAATATTCTTCATTCCTGCCCATATACCCATTATCTCCTCCCACTCCTTCAGGTATTGATGCCTTATTTATCACTTCTGAGAACCTATTCCTACTCTCCTATTTCATCCATTTTCCTTTGCATCCTATTTTCTCCAAAAAATAAAATAGTGCAATTATTACAGCACCTTATAAAAAGCATACTAACTTATGCTATATTCAAGTCCATACAAAATGCAAATCTAAACTTTGACATGTATTCAAGTTTTAAAAGTTCACAAGAAATATCCCATAACTGCATTATTAAATGACTGCTCTTAAAAATAAATGGATTCTAGTAAATGTACAAAAGACAGTGCATCTTCCAATATGTCTTGTTTGTTACCTATGATATTGAAATCAAACAACTCTTTTTGGCAATGGGAGGTAACACTTTTATATTTTCTCTCTCTCAAAATACATTTGTAAGAATGACACTTAACTGTGTTTGGGAGGCTAAAGACTACTAAAAACACTGTAAGAGATTGAAAGTTTATTTTTTCAATCCATTACAATGAAAGCTACTTGCTCCTAATTGCTACTACTACCATGAAGCATAAAATTAAGCAATAACTACTTCAGATACTGTTAAAAGCATATCTAGTGGACTAAAATAAGATGAATTTCCTTTCTGAGGTTATTGTCGCTTTTAAATCAAAGCCTCTTGAGCAGTTTGAAAGTCGGAGTTGGTATTACTTGCATGTCCTCTCCAGCTGGGTGTGATATGGATTTTAAAATGTGGTCTGAGTAGGGAGCACTTCACTATACAATCGGCTTTGATCTAATAAGACACTGTCCTTGCATGAGTCATAGATTGTCTTTGATTTTGTTTTTCTGAGTAAATCTGTGTGATGATCTCTCTTACCTGATACCTAAGTTTTAAGGGACTGGGTGGTTCAGTCCCAAATCACTGGCCTGACTCCTTGATTAGATGAATCCTGTCATTCTCTACTTGTCTAAAAGTCTCAATTTATACAAAAGGCCTAGAAATGAGAAGTCCTCAGTGAAATATGCTTAGCAATTGAAGTTTCTGACAAATCCCAGTCCAAATCCCAGTCTCTCCCTTTCAAGTTCCCATAGGCCACCATAAACTTGCAGAGTTTCTGATTGAGCAATGATGGAATCGCTTCTTTCTTAAAGGGAAAACACAGGGACAAAAGACCTACCTTGTCAGGGACGTCGGTATCAAACCTCTAGGTCAGCACCTGTGAGCTCAAGGAAAATAAATGTGGAGTTCTGGGATCCCTGGCTAACTAGAAATTTTGCTTTTGTTTTAAAAATTGAATCTACTATGTCAGCAACTACTATCATCATCATGCAGAAGTTTAAGTGGATCCTCACCCAATATGCCTTTTGTCATCATTCATATCTCACACTTCTAAGAATAATGTGGAATATGCCTTACACATATCACAAGTCAGGGGTTTCTGAGTCATTACATATTTTGTCTTATGCTTCCTTACATCACTTTCCCTCTCGAGCAGCCATCTTAATATTGGATTTATTATCTGCAACAGCAAAGTATTATTTCCATCCATTCTTTGTCTATTGTTTGAAATTCTTAATTTGCTTTGATAATCTCAATAGGAAATTGAATTATTGATGTGAATCATTGTAATAGATCTGTAGCAGCAAGGAATTAGCTACATAAATATGTATATTTGTTTATATATAATTATATCAAAGGTGTGATGGCCATATTTTAGCAAGCCCACTTCTCTCTTTCATTGTGGCCCTTGATCTGGTTAGTTGTTCTGCTATATGTTTCATCTTTATGGCTTAGAAACTAGAAAAATATGGCTGTGCTCACCATCAGACAGATTGATTTCACTAAAGTGGAATGAATATCTTGTTTGACATGTGCTACTGTGACATAGAGCTTTTTTAATGGTCTGCTGAACCCTTAAGGAGCTTCATAGTGGAACTCCAGCTCATGTTCAATATGGCGAGTAGCTTCAACCCTTGAGTTCTGCTATTGAAACACTCCTTTAAAAAAGGAACTAATACGATCTGCATTTTATTGGTTGGGGGGCAGGGGAAACATTTATTCTTACCAATAGAACACCTAAAAATGCATTGACTTTGGTGGCAATGCTGTGCTCAGGTGTAATAAAATTGATGAGCCCATATAATAAGATTTATAGAACCAAAGTGAATTCAATTTATTTGAATATGCTCAGTTATGTTTTTGTTTATTCCCATAGCAGATGTTTAATTTACAAACCAGGCAATTACGACAGCTCTTCCAAACAAATAAGAGCAGATTAGTCAAACGTTCACATCAATTTTTATGTTTATCATTAGTTTTATGAGGTGTCATGAATATTCAGTGGTAAGAAAAACTACCATTCTGGTACCTGGAAAACCTCAAAATGGTGTTTTGCATCTCTAAATGGTATTTCTCCTTTTTGATAAAGCTATTAATGTGTGTTGTCTCTCACTAGATTTGGGCTTATGGACTGTAATGAAAAAAGCACTCATTCTCTCAAGAGATCTTTGTACATTCTAATCAATGTACTGATAAAATTTTGTGGAAAGTATGTGAAAATGTATAGGTGATCCTGATTTAATTTTTTTACTAAGCAAATCAAGACATCTTCGTGCATTCTGGAGAATTAAGATGTAAGTTTTATAAAACTTTAGTTTTACTTAAAAATAGCTCACCAAGGTTTTAGTTTTAAATTTAATTTGCTTCCTCTTCCTTGAAACACGTTTTGTTATGACCAGGGGAAAGTTATGCTTTTCCAGACAGACTTGTGATGACTCTTAATGAGAACCTGTAGATGGCAGGTCTTCATGAAGCTGTTCATGATGGAGATTCTCATACAGCATTTTTATTTTTATTTTCTGCATTTAAAACTGTCAGAATAAAAGGGCTGTGGCTCCATTATGAATCAGTAAAAGTACATGGCCTGATCCATAAACAAGGAAGAGATATTTCCAGCCTGGATGCTTTAGAATGGATTGCACTTTGACAAGCTCTGCCCTAAAAGCAGTGAAATGTCCTCAATAGCTGAACTGGATTCCCACAATGCATTTCTTTCCAATCCATTGTAATGGCAGGTTTCCTGTCATTAATCAGCATTCAGACTGAAAAGAAAATTAGGAGATCAATGCACTAAAATAGCTCTAGAGGGAACAGCTTCAACAGAGATATTTTCAGTGTAAGTTATACCAAATGTTGAAACAGAAAGAACCTGGTGGAAAACATGATTTTATTGTTAAAGATGCTTTGAACTGAACTGTAATATTTTTATGTTTTTTTTCTCACTGACATATTTTTCTTTGTGAACAACCAAAACATCATCTGCTTCTTCATCATTAGTTACAGTGAGTTACAGTATAAATCTCCAGGAGTGTTAGGTTTACAAAGAGCTTATGTATACACAGATGATAATTCTGTGTTGTAGCAGATATGAATTTGAATATAGGCTATGTTTAGTATACAGTCAGCTCTTGGATTCTTACTGAAAACTCTGGAAGTATTAGTTATTATGAATTCAAAACTGAATCAGACCCTGGCCACATAGTTCAGTTGGTTAGACCATTGTTCTCATGCACTAAGGTTCCTGGTCGGGGGACACACAGAAATCAACCAGTGAATGCATGGATGGATAGGTGGAACAACTCGCTCTCTCCCTCTGCCTCTCTCCCACCTTCATGTTTATCTAAAATAAATAAAAACAAACTGAATCAGAATTCACTTGGGAGAGGACAATAGACTAAAACTTGATTTATAAGGTATTTATTTTTGCATTTTAGATCCACTAGTGACAATGATATGAAGAAGATGATAGGGATAAAGATTTGGGGGCACAAAAAGAAACATAAGCTCTCAGTAAGAAGGTGTGCAGAAATGGATTGCTCACAGCCCTGGAATGACTATTCAGCAAAAGCAATGCCATTATAAGGAAGTAATGAAATAGTCTCCAAGAGGAAGACTAGCTAAGACACACAGGCACATAGACAGAAGAGGGGTCCGATGAATAAGTGCCACAACTACATTGCTAGCCTGTATTCTCTTGGGAACCCAGGAGATGTAGAAGATGTTTGCACTGGTGTTTAGATGACAGAGTTCTTACAGGGTGTAAGTGGCTAGTAGACTTTGCATTCTTTTCACAGGAATGAATCTTTTCAAATAGAAGGCTGCTAAGATTACCTAGTAGTCTCCCACACTAGTGAGTTATAAAGAACATCATGGCTTCTGTAATCATGTTCTAGGCAAAATGCAAACCAAGCAGTTCACATTTACAGTTGCTACACTCATAATTCAGCTCAATAGTGTCTTGTCTTTGGCCATCTGTATGTACTTCATAGTGTGCCTCTAACTACTTTAGGCCTTCATATTTTATTTCATCATTGTTCTGCAGTGGCAAACATTATAAATCTTTCTCTTCTATAAGACAAAATGTTATGACTACCTTGTGAACACACAAAACAAAAGTCCACATCTTTTAGGGCTTTCTTGATAACTACAAGTGAAAATTATTAAATGTATGTCAAAAGATGTCAATTTAGATTACAAAACGCTAAAGTTCTTATAAAAGAAGGGTGGAAAATTTGTTCCTCTAATGCATTGACTACAATATCCAAGTTGGTTATATTGATTAATTGTTAGATTTTTGGTTGTTTCAAACTATTAAAATTAGGTGAAATTCATTTTTATTGTTTTAATATAGTAAACATGTTTAATTTAATGCCACTATTAAAAAGAGTATATATAAAATGTTTTGCATACAGGTGAATGTCAATATTTTTGTCCTTTACCAAAAGGTTGAAATGTTTTATGTGAAATAGTTGTTGCTTTTCTTTATAAAGTAATATTTCCAGCCTATTAATTTGCATGTCAAAAGACATATCTTTTCATGTTTATAATATTAATTCATAAGATTATATTCATTGGTAATTGTAAAGATTAAAACAAACATAGTGTTAATTTTATTCATTCCTGAAAACAAACAACAACAATAACCTTATAGATACAGAAGAGTATGGCAGCACCAACACTGGGCAGAAAATATGGGTTTCAGTCAAATTACGTAATTTCTCATTCTTTCACATATTCATTGATTGATTGACATTTATTCAGCTCATTATTTACATTGCACATAGTAATTTCTAGTTACGGGGATGTCAATATATATGCCCAACCTCCCTTGACTTGAGGTTTAAGTGTACTGTGGGAAAAAACTCATCATATGAAAATTGCGGAAGCCAGTGCTGTGAGCCTTAGTGACATCAGCTGTGGAGTGAGAGGCAATGTTGGATGTCTCTGAAACATCTGATAGTTTTTAAATTCTCTAATTTCTCAAATTAATTCCACTTCATGTGGTTATGTTTTAAAAGTTAAAAAATTCAGGAGTTTCATGATGAAACACCTTATTTAGTATTTCTACAAATTTGCTTGTATATGTATTTTAAAACCATTTTGAATGTTATGAAATATATTTATACTTTTCTCCTAATAATTTCATCAATGATCAAGAGTTACTAATTCAATCTTAGTAGATGTCACACATAAACATGTTTTCATTTTTAAATTGTAAAAATTAAAGGAGAAAAACATATAGCATCCAAAATGGGCTAATCAAAATGAGATATTTCCACTTACTAGTACTCACATGTATTTGTATTCTGTTACTGAATTCCTATAATGCTATTTGGACTACAACTACTCAATGGTAGGAAACATTATGGTAAATTTAAAAATAACATGTTTGCTGTCAAAATAGTTTTAAAGCATCTAATTGGCATTTTTTCCTTCTTATAGTCTTTCAGCTTTCTGTTTACTTTTAATTGAGCCTTTATGAATGTTTCCCAAGTTGCCTTACTCTTAACCCTTGCTCCAGTTTTATGTAAAAAAAAAAAAAAAAGATACACACATTTTAATAGAAGTTTTAAACTAGTTTAAAGTTGTTTTCCTCAACTATATCTATTAAAGGTCAAGTGGTCACATGATTTTGAAGTTGAAAGGAATTTCAGAGATCATCTGGAGTCATTCTTTTATAAAAATGTCACTGGCACATACAAATCTCATTCTTTCTGAAATAATTTGGGTGCAAAAGAGTTCAGCCTTTTCACTGCTGGTCAGCTCTAATTGCTAGAAAATGTATCTTTGGTTTTACTAAAGTCTGCTCTGAGAGAGAGAAAAAAAAAATATGTTATGTTCTCCTGCTTCCAGATGTTAGAGTTAACAAGGTGCTTGGTTTTGGAAATACAGCAATAACTGGCAGTGAGAAGAGCCCTCTCTAACTTAGCAGACGCCATAGGAGCACAGGGGAGGGAGGAATGCAGCCCACAGAACTTCCATCTAAGGAAGGGGAAGCCCCCTGGAGTGGGTATCACACAGTAAAGACCTTGAAAAGAATGGCCAGTATTTGAAAAGTGTTGTTTAAGGAAAAAATATTCCAGTTGAAATGAAGGAAATAAGGCTTAAAAAGTAAAAATGTTTTGCTTATTTGTTTGTTTGCTTTAAGAAATAATGAGAGTGTATGGCCTTGTGTAAATGGGGCAGCAGAAGAACACAAGAGAAGATATAGTATTAAAAAGGTAAATTTAGTCCTAGCCAGTTTGGCTCAGTGGATCGAGTGTTGGCCTGCGTACTGAAAGGTCCCAGGTTTGATTCTGGTCAAGGGCACATGCCTGGGGTTGTGGGCTCTATCCCCAGCAGGGGGCATGCAGGAAGCAGGAAATCAATGATTCTCTCTCATCATTGATGTTTCTATCTCTCTCTCCCTCTCCCTTTCCCTCTCTGAAATCAATACAAATATATATTTTACAGAAAGGTAAATTCATACCAGGTCATCGTCAATCATAAACACTTGATAATGATTCTTGATTAATTTTTTCCCTGCCTCCCTCCCTCCTGCCATAACCTATAGTTCCCAAGTTTGAAACTAGTTTACTTTGAAAGACAGTGACTTTCAAGCTTTGTAACTGTGTACCTTAATCAAGTAAAAAAAAAATTATACCACGCTCCATATTCTATTTAGAAATTATATACTTGTATTATGTGACATGGTTCTGTCACTTTTTATCTTCAGTAAGTTATTTAACCTTTTGGATTGCCAATATTCTCTTATTAACATGGATTATTTTAAAAACACTATCTCAATAGGATTATTATTTGAACTGTGACTGGCAATGGTAAATACTCCTTAGCTTTAGCTATTATTAGTAATAGTAGTAGCATTGCTTGAATAAATTATCATTAAATTGATAAAGCAAAATTTAAAATGTAAACTCAAAGATAATAGGTTTAACACAAAACTTTATATATATTAACACTATTCTAGAAACCAGCAAAATCATTAAAGATTTTCAGTAGTAGAATAACATGTTGTATTACATCATTTCCTGTTCCAGTTAGAAAAAAGAGCATCCCCTCCCTAAGACTTGTAATTTACAGCATACAATTGGCAATGTTACTTAACCATCCCGACTAGATTTTAGCAGTTTCAAACCCAAAGTAAAAGTTCTGAAAGTATTCTGCTTGATTTCTCATTAATCTGAGTCAGTTTCTTCGAAGTCAACTCTGCAGAGTTGACTCTGCTCAAACAAAACGGTAACTTTATGAGCTGCCTTGTCAAAAAGACATGTTCTGTTTTATATCTGCTTTGCAATAAACTGGAAGTGGCTTACTTACAGGAATTAATTTGCTTTTCAGAGAGAAAAATCCCTAATATCAAAGAAAAACATGTAGGAAAATGTAAAATAACTCAAGTTGCAGTAATACAATGAAAACTTATTAGCTGTATACCTAGCCTGTCTCATACTTAATCCTAAATCCACTCCTAGAAGTGTGATTTAGAGCAGGTCAGGCTCTCTTTGATTTTGTTTCTTCATTGGACCATATTCAAGTGATCCATGCAAGGTGCTAACAACGGTAGATAACATATGTTGACCATTATTTTGTTGTTATAGGTTACACTATATTGATACAATGTAAACACTTCTAATTTCTGAATTTATTTCAGTTGTTAAGTATGTATTTTTTATAATTGGGGTACTATCTACAGAAATATAGACAGACATTTAACAAACATAAAGCATAATAACCCAGTCATAATAGAGTGATGATACGTATTCCTTAATCAACTCAGAACCTCAACTTTTACAGGGCAACTTTCTCTTGTGTTTATTCTTTTTTTTTTCAACAAGTATTTATTATTTACCTGATATGTTTCAGGCATTGTGCTTAGGAAGGGAATATATAGTGAGTAAATCCCAGATTCTGGGAATTCCAATAAGAGATGCCTTTATTCTTTTGTACTACATCTTAAGGACTTATTATTAGAAGGTCATTAAAGAAAGAGAACAATATTACAGAAAACTGAAAATTTTTAAATTGCTTATTTTTACCTCTGCTGTAACAAATCTATTTTAAACAACAAAGGATTTTTTGCTATCTTTAGTCACTACATATGTCTGTCTTGTTCATCCATCCATCCGAAGCATGTGGAACATGCCAGGTACTCAGCAAATATTTGTTGAAAGGAAGACATATAAAACACCAGAATAGCCAGTGATGTGCTGGTAATGTTTCACAACCAGCTCTCTGGGGAAGGGGCTGATTTGTGGCTTTTATTGGCCAGTCTCTGATTTTGGTGGTATAAAATCCATCATTCCCAATAACAGGCTACTACCAATGTAACAGCAATTGACTTCTAAAACGGAAAAATTAACAATCAGTTCTTGTAAGCCAGCCTAAACCAACTTCAACTAGAACACTAGTATAAATGAATTGACTCCTGGTAAATATCAAAAAACAGTAGCCATTATATATGTACTGTCTCCATTTATAATGTAGAATTATTTTTCCAGATTTTTAGATACCATTTAAACAGAAACTTTCAAATTAAAGTATCAAACTTAATCTAAAAATTTTAACTTAATCCCCATATCAAGGCCTTGAGATATGTTCAATAGTTTTACCGATTCTACAAATAAGGAAACAGGCATAGAGAAGTTAAGTAATTTGCTTTAGGTCACAGAGCTAGTAAATGACAGAACCAAAATTCCAAACCTAATGATTTGACTCCAAAGCCTAGTTTGTAATCTCATGATGTTGTATTGTGTCTTGAATGATGAAGATAATAAAATGTATGTTTATGTTTCTTCTAAAACATACCCAATACTAAGGTTTGGTGATTGATCAATCCATTGTTACATCGTCCCTCTCTCTAGTTGTTTCTTTGTTTATTTTGATGAAACATCCTCAGAGGCAGGAGGTACTCAGCACCAGGAGAAAAACTCAAGGTTGTGGAGCCTCCAGAGAGTCGGCTCTGGAACTGCTGTAATAGTTCTTTGTCTAGTGGATAAGCCAGGTAAATAGCTAGCAGCTTAGTAACAATGTATAAATTGCTTCTATATACTGACAAGCCAGTTATATTATAGGCCAAATATTTCCTCAGCTGTGCTATCCTAGGAAGCAGAGGTCTCATACTGATTAAAAAGTCTATCTCTCACTACATCAAAATAAAAAGCTTCTGCACAGCAAAAGAAATGTTCAACAAAACAAGAAAGCCCACTGCATGAGAGAACATATTTGCCAATGTTATCTCCACTAAGAGTTTAATCTCCAAAATTTATAGGGAACTCATACAACTTAACAAAGGAAGATAAACAATCCAATCAAAAAATGGGCAAAGGACCTAAATAGACACTTTTCCAAAGATGACATACAGAAGGCTGAGAGACATATGAAAACATGCTCAAAGACACTAATCATCCGAGAGATGCAAATCAAAATGACAATGAGGTACCATCTCACACCTGTCAGACTGGCTATCATCAACAAATCTATAAATGACAAGTGCTAGTGAGGATGCAGAGGAAAAGGAAACCTCCTCCAACATTGGTGGGAATGTAAACTGGTGCAGTCACTGTGGAAAACATTATGGAGTTTCCTCAAAAAATTAAAATTGGCCCTGACCGGTTTGGCTCAGCGGATAGAGCGTTGGACTGCGGACTGAAGGGTCCCAGGTTTGATTCCGGCCAAGGCCATGTACCTTGGTTGTGGGCACATCCCCAGTATGGAGTGTGCAGGAGGCAGCTGATCAATGTTTCTGTCTCATCGATGTTTCTGATTCTCTATCCCTCTCCCTTCTTCTTAGTAAAAAATCAATAAAATATATTTATAAAAAAATTAAAATTGGAACTCCCATTTGACCCAGTAACCCCACTTCTAGAAATATATCCCAAGAAATCAGAAACACCAATCAGAAAGGATATATGCATCTCTATGTTCATAACAGCCCAATTTACAATAGCTAAGATTTGGAAACAGCCTAAATGCCCATAAGCAGATGAGTGGATTAAAAGGCTGTGGTACCTATACACAATGGAGTACTATGCTGCTGTAAAAAAAGAAGGAATTCTTACCATTTGGCAACAGCATGGATGGACCTGGAGAGCATTATGCTAAGTGAAATAAGCCAGTTAGAGAAAGATAAATATCACATGATCTCACTCATTTGTGGAATATAATGAACAACATAAACTGATGAACAAAAATAGAGCCAGAGTCATAGAAACATCAAACAGACCATCCAACCTCAGAGGGAAGGCAAGGGTGGGAGGGTGGAGGGGTTAGAGATCAACCAAAGGACTTGTGTGCATGCATATGAAGATAATCAATAGACACAGACAGTAGGGGGGTGAGGGCATGTGCAGGAGGGTGCGAGTGGCTGGGGAATGGTCAATGGGGGGAAAAAAGTATAATTATGTAATACTTTAAACAATAAAGAATTTTTAAAAATCTGTCCCTCAATACCTACAGTAAAAAAAGGATGTGGTAAATAAACTTCCATAATTACTAAGAGCTAAATTTCTGATGCATTTAATGTATTTCCCCTTTAGCCTAAAGTGAATGCTAATTTTTCCACACATTAAATCCTCTCTTGATTTGCTCTTATATAACAAATTATTTTTTTTGATCTGTGAGCAGCCTGAGAGAAGTCATTGTCCATGTATTTATAGAAAGTTCATCAAACAAGAGATTTTGGCACTTTGGGAAATAACAATAACTTGGAATATATATATATATATACTAGATGCCTGGTGCATGAGATTCGTGCACTTGGCGGATGGGGGGGTCCGGGGGTTGCATCCCTCAGCCTGGCCTGCACCCTCTCGCAGCCTGGGAGCCCTTGGGAAATGTCCAAGTGATGGGGAGTGGGCCTAAGCCAGCAGTCGGACATCCTTAACACTGCTGAGGAGGCGTAAAAGGCTCCCACCACCACCACTGTGCTTGGCAAGGCTTCTGGCTGAGCAGTGCTCTCCTATGGGAGTGCACTAACCACCAGGGCGCAGCTCCTGTGTGAGTGTCTGGCCCCTGGTGGTCAGTGTGCATCATGGTGACTGGTTGTTCGCCGTTCAGTCGATTTGCATATTAGCCTTTTATTATATAGGAGGACTAGTGGCCCAGAAGGTACATGAAATTTGTGCATGGGAGGGGGTGTCCCTCAGCCAGGCCTGCACCCTCTCCAATCTGGGTCCCCTTGGGGGATCAGGCCTAAACCGGCAGTCTTCAGATATCCCTCTCGCAATTCGGGACCACTGGCTCCTAACCACTCACCTGCCTGCCTGCCTGATCACCCTTAACCATTCTGCCTGCCGGCCTTCTCACCCCCAACTTCCCCCCCCTTGCTGGCCTGACTGCCCCCAACTGCCCTCCCCTACTGGCCTGATCACCCCTAACTGCCTCTGCCTCAGCCCCACAACCATGGCTTTATCTGGAAGGACATCTGGAAGGTCTCCTGGTCTAATTAGCATATTACCCTTTTATTAGTATAGATTAGGGGCCCAGTGCACAAAATTTGTGTACTGGGGGGGGGGGTCCCTCAGCCCAGCCTGCCCCCTCTCACAGACTGAGAGCCCTCAGGGGATGTCCTATTGACAGCTTAGGCCTGCTCCCCATAGGGAGTAGGAGGCGACTGGGCTGATCAGGGAAGGCGCCAGCCCCATCACCCCGCTGCTGCAGCCACTGCCAGCCACCACAGCCACCAAGGTGTTTTCATCAACACAGACTCCAGTCTCTTCACCATGCAAAAATGACAACTTTCTTTAGGCATTTTCAAGATGTGTCTTTCATAGGATATGACATCTTTTTTTTTTTTTTTTTTTTATCCTCACCTAAGGATATGTTTCCATTGGATTTTAGAGAATGTGGATGAGAGAGGGAGAGACAGAGAGAAACATCAATGTGAGGGGGACACTTTGATTGGTTGCCTCCTGCATGAGCCCTGACCTGGGCCCCGGCCAGGTAGGAGCCTGCAACCTAGGTACATGCCCTTGATCATAATCAAACCTGGACCCTGTGGTCGGCAGGCCATGGCTCTATCCACTGAGCCAAACTTGCTAGGGCAGGATATGACATTTCTTAGCCCAGGGGTGGGCAAACTTTTTGACTCGAGGGCCACAATGGGTTCTTAAATTGGACCGGAGGGCCGGAACAAAAGCATGGATGGAGTGTTTTTGTGAACTAATATAAATTCAAAGTAAACATCATTACATAAAAGGGTACAGTATTTTTTTTTTTTTTTTTAGTTTTATTCATTTGAAACAGGCCGGATCCAGCCTGCGGGCCATATTTTGCCCACGGCTGTCTTAGCCCCTCCAGCAGCAGACCTTCATGTTTTCCTCCAGGAGTGTGGTGGAAAAACCCTAGGTCACCTTCTTGGATTCTTATAACCCAAGTTACCAAGAACACTGCAAGTGGCAGTATACAGGGAGCTTAGCCAATGAGCGGTCAGCAAAGGTGTTTATGCTCAAACTGGTTTGGCTCAGTGGATAGAGTGTCGGCCTGCAGACTGAAGGGTCCCAGGTCTGATTCCTGTTAAGGGCATGTACTTTGGTTGGGGGCACATCCCCAGTGGGGAGTGTGTAGGAGGCAGCTGATCAATGTTTCTCTCTCATAGGTGTTTTTGACTGTCATCCCTCTCCCCTCTTCTCTGTAAAAAAATCAATAAAATATATTTTTAAAAAAAGAAATGAAAAGGTGTTTCCTCTGCAGCTCATGTGCAGAGGACACCCTGTGTTGTGTCCACTGGGCTAGGGGCATGTCCCCACTGCCGGAAGGGGGGCATGCCCCTGAGGCCAGCAGCCAGTCCCATGTGTTGTGGGTGCTGGGCTACGGGGAGTGAGGAGACCCCGGGCTGTGCGCGTGGCGGCCACCTCCAGGGGCACCATCCCCAGACTGGTAGCCCGATGTTGTGGGTATGGGGCTGGGGGGCATGGACCCAGGCCACAGCTAGGTGCCAGAGCATGCACAAGCAGCCACAGTGTGGGAACATCTGCTTGGCGCCTGCGCCCATAGGCCTGGGGTGGCCAGGGGCGTTCTGGGACGCTGCCACTCAGGGACTACGCGTGGGCCTACAGGCTAGGAGTGGCCTGGGTAGAGGATGTTCCTGGGACCCAGGCCACTCAGTGCCTGTGTATGCAAATTAACCCACCATCTTTGTTGGGTTAATTTGCATACTAACTCCTGATTGGCTGGTGAGTGTAGCAGAGCGATGGCCAATTTACATGTTTCTCTTTTATTATATAGGATATGTTTTCAGCTTGTCTTCTGCGTTCCCCAAGTCCCTTTTCTCTCTAACTCTAGAGTAGAAATACTACTACTAGTTAAATATTTCATTGCCTCAAAATAATCATACAACCCTTTTTCCACATTACTAGCAACCTTATGCTCTAAAAATCCTTTGTATATAATACCAAATTTTTTGAAACTTCTTAATTAAAGGTCTGTTGTATATTAGTTATTGTTATTATAGAAGCAACTGCAGATTTAACTTAAAACCCTGGTGTCAGTGGCTTTCTCAGTTGCAGTCCAAACAAATAAAATTCTTTGTACAATTGTACTTCTGAACACCTCTCTTACACTTTTGCTGTCTGATTCTTCTTCAGATGTATGTGAGCAGAAGCTGAGGGGAAGTGGAGTAGAAATTTCTAGGTAAGGACCCAAAGCACCTAGAACTCAAATTCCAAAAGGGATGCCACTCTGCAGACAGTCCTGGAGACCCCACTTGATGACCTCACAGAGCCGCCAGCTCCCTTCTTCACTGTCTGACCCATCTGTTCTCTGCTCAGCTCTCCTGTGGACACACTCACAGTTGCCCATGGTCCTGATACCTTATTTATAGGCTGACTCCCCATTGCTACCTTCTTGGGTCCTGTTCCTAAGCCAACAGCTATCAGTGTTTTCTCTCCCAGATCTCTCTTAGATGTTGATTCTCCTTTGCTATATATGCACTCTTTGGCTGGCTGTCACTGAATTTATTTAGGCGTACTATGTGAGGCATAGAGATTACATTGCACTCAGATGAATCATTTTATTCTAGGTTTCTTGAAACTTAATTGTACATAACTACTGTACTTGGCACTTTTATTTGGATGTGATTCTTTTTGAGCACTGGCTAAAAAAGAAAGTCTGTTTTCTTATAAGATTTACATTTCTTCTCCCGGAGAAGAAATGCTAAAATTATTTAAAATCTAAATTTCATAGAATTTTACATAAATCCCTTGAGAACTGTATTTCTCAAAGGTCTTCTTTCTGCCTATAATTCTAAATACAACTGATACAGAGTTTATATGTGTGCAAAAAAAAAAGGCTTATTTTAAAATTTTATTTCTGGGAAATACTGTGAAAAGTATTAGTAAATTGCTACATCCTTCACCAACTCAAAGAATTACAATGAGAACTCACCCTCATTGCATACTTAATAAAGGCAAAACTTGTGTTTAGTAATTTACATGCCCCATTAATTTAATCCCACTTTGGTCAGGTGCCCTAACTTTCATTTTACGATGATCAACTAGACTTGGGAAAATTATTTTGTTTACCCAGAGTCACTCAGGTGACACCAAAAGTTAGATTCAATCACTGATCTTTTTACAAATAATTATTTGCTCTTAGACATTACATCAAGGTCCAATAGAGACTTTGGTTTAATAATATTTCAAGAGAATTTATTAAAAAACAATAAATTATGATTTAAACATGTGATATGAGTTTGCCAATATGTTTTGAAAGATGAATAATCTTTCATCTTTATTTTTCATTTATCTGAAATTATTCATATAAATCCTGAATAAAGTTTTTTTAAAATTTATTTCATTAATGGCATATTCATTATTTGCCTCCGATATATTTGAGGATATATCAGAGGATATATCAATTATGCCTAAAAGAAAGAAAATAAGAAATACAATAAAAACATTGATGCTAAAATAAAATTTTAAACTCTAATTCTAAAAAAAGATACTTTAAACTCAATGCTAGATATTATTTATAATATTATTCTAATTAGAAAAAAAAATGTTAGCCCGACTCTGCTAATTAACTCTGTGGATTCTTTCCACAACATACACATTTAAAATATCATAGTGGCATTAAAAATATTCCCAAATTGATTAATCTAAAAAAAAAAGAACAAGGGAGTTTCTCAGGAGAAAAATGAGCATATGGCTTTATATTCCTAACGCCTTCGGTTCCAAATATCTGACAAAGGACAGAAAAAGGTGAAGGGATTAGGAAGTGCAATTGGCAGTTATAAAATAGTTATGAGGATGCAAACTACACATTTTTTTAAACGATGGCTGAATAAAAACGGAAAAAAAAAAAAACCGCTTTGTGGCCCAAGCAACACACATCTGTGGAGCAGATTTGGCTGTAAGCTTTCAGCTGGCAGCCATAGGGAATATAGTCAATAACACTGTCATAACCTGTATGGTGCCAGGCGGGTACTGGAAATATCAGGGGGAACACTTTGTAAAGTATATGATTGTCTAACCACCATGCTGTACACTTGAAACTAATACAAAATAACATTGAATGTAAACTGCAATTCAAAAATAAAATTTAAATTAAAAAAGAACAGGTTAGGAAAGGTGATAATTCATTACATAATGCTTGAAAAAAAATGGTGTAGTATTTTGTTCACAGTTAGTACATAAATACTGTTTATTTTTTGTCTAATACTAATGAGTAATGAAAATACCTTACCCCTGACACTGTTAATCCCTCTTCTCTCTTTTGGTCCGTTTGGTCTTGTCTCTTAGCATTTATCACAATGTAATGTACTATATATTTTATTTGTGCATCTTATTATTGTCTGTTTCCCCTTAGAATGGGGACAATTTATGATTGATTTATTAACTACTAGATTGCTAGTGTGCTTAGAATACCACCGGGACCATAGTAGTTGGTCAATAAACACTAACTGAATGAATAAATTTTGTTCAATTTATAAAGGACATATTTTGTCAAGAATAATAAAATTGGAAATTTGTATTTAATATGTATGTGAAGAATTTTGAATAAAGGGATATTGTTTGTGTTTCAGATTTAGTAAAATATAGGACAAATATATAGAGATTTATAAAAAAATAAAAAACTTCAGTGATATAAAAGCACTTTGAGATATATATATATATATATATATATATATATATATATATATATATATATATATATATATATATATATATATATCCTAAGCGTTTAAGCTGTCAAGCACTTGTGGGCAGTTCACACAGATTTCCCGTGAATCACACACTTCCCTCCAGGGGCCATATGGTATCAGCTGTTCTACTCAGCAAGTGTGAATTAACAGGTCTTTCTTGTAAGGCCTATGCAGCTGAGATGATTTCTTCACTTAATAAATCTGAAGTTAATCTGCATGAGGACACATACAGTGGACAGGATAGGAGACATCTATCAATCTAATCACCGTCATTGCTGGGGGCATTGTAGCTTTTGCCGATAAAAGGAGTTTTAAATATAGTAAATGTCCCTATTTCGTAGAAGGAGAAAGCAGAAAGGCACTTTTCACTCTGGTTTTCTCTTGTTACCTTTAATTTCTTGTTCGATCATCCTATCTCAATCTCTAACCCAATGAGTCTTTAAATGTAGTCTATGGCGGTTAAGAGTGTTGCTTTGGGAGGAAGAAGAAAATTTTGCTTAAATACCAGCTCTGCCACTTCCTTCCAGGGAATGGAAACAGCTCTGGCGCTAATTCTGTTTGCCTCCTTCGCACTCTTCTCTGTGCTCCTGGAGTCCAAGCTCCACCGGCTGCAGCACCAGGCCTGCTCTCTGGATGCCAGTTGGGATTGGCCAATGGGAGGAACAGGATGGAGCCTGGAGAATGAAAGCAGGCAAATATTGGTATTTGTTTCCCCTGCTCCTGCCTACTCTCATGGCAGGGGCTTTCTTCCTATCAGTCACAACTCCTATTGGTGTGGGTGCTCCTGCTTCACAGGCTCCAGTGCTCACAAGGATCAGAAAACACCCTTCCCTTCCCTTTCCCTTTAGCCATGGGATATGACCTTTCCTCATCCCTTATTAGTTCCTCTAGTCTAGCGCAGTGGTTCTCAACCTTGGCTGCACATTAGAATCACCTGGGAATCTTTTTAAAATCCTGATTTCTGGGCCTCGTCCTCCGGAAATTCTGTTTCTTTGTTATGGGGTGAGGCCACAACATTAGTAACAAAGAAACAGAATTTCCGGAGGATGAGGCCCAGAAATCAGGATTTTAAAAAGATTCCCAGGTGATTCTAATGTGCAGCCAAGGTTGAGAACCACTGCTCTAGCCCTTCCAACTACTCTGTTAATAATCCTTATGTAGGGACTGACAGATACATCAGCTGAAAGATCAATTACTCTATATGTAAACTGGGGGTAATGTTACCTTTTAATTTCTTGTGTTGATAAAATTATATTTCATACTAGTAGCTACATTATCTAGCCCAATTCTTGGCATATATTAGACGACCTTGGTGCCTACTGTGATGCAGGGCTAGTAATAGTGATGTTGTTATCGAGCCAAAATAGCAAAGATCTTCTCCAGTTTGTTGTTATTGCATGTATTTCTCAAGTGCACAGAGGAGAATACGATTTCAAATGAAAACAAAAATCAGCCTGTTATAACTGTTCTTAAAATAACAGTTTCTGTTGCAGAACAACAAACACAACTTTACTCCTAAGGAAGGTAATACACAATGCAACAAAGGTACATTTATGATTTCAAAGATTGTGTCAAGGTTTGTGTGGCTAGCCTCCTCCACAGATCTTTTCTTGTGAAACGTTATGCATAGACATCTTTTATGTTAAAACTGAAGTATCGGGTGGGTCACTAAGGTGTTTCCCAAAATTCACAATGATGCCAGGCCTTTGCATATAGTCTGGCCATTGTCTGCTCTCAGTTTAGGGGACGAAGAGATGACTACTCTTTAATGGAAGATTCCTACCCTGTGGCTGGAGCCACCGGCACAACAAGCAGCTGTAATCACAGTGATATTTTCTTCTTTGCTGTCTAAACGCTTCAATTTTTATAATTTGAACTAGAACTTTGAATGACTCTTAAAATTATGCCTTATTATTCAGAGCAGTTAGACACTCCTGGGTCTGTGGATGCCAATAGTGAAAGAAATTGTTGAGGTCAATAATTATTAAATTAGTTTTATTTTCAAAATTGGTATATTTTACCAACCCCCCCTCCAAAAGAAAAACACCTAAAAAACCCTAAAATTTGAAGATATTTTTTATAAATATAAAATAATCTTTTAATATCGTGTTCATCATGAGCTTGAATTAGAATGACTTAAATGGGAATGGAGTATTCAGAAAAATTGATGTATTAAAAAGGACACAATTACAGATACAACATTAACCCGATAGGTAAATGGATTAACAAGAAAACAAATGAAACAAGATATTTACATAAGTACATTGGCATATAGAAATAGAATTGGTTATCATTTCTTTTTTTGTAAATGTCTTAATGTACAAAGATGGCAGTTTCATTTAACAGAAAAAAGCTACTTTGAAAAAAAAATGGTTTATAAAATTGTTTTGAAAGTCTTCCCCCCACTGTTGTAGGAAAGTCAGGGTACAGTTTCAGAATATTTGCTTTTCTATGTAATAATTATTTATGGTTACAGGAGACAAAAATTTTCTTATAATTATAATTTTTTCAAATCTTTTGCCACAAAAGAGGAAAAAAAAACTGACATAATAGCTCAATGTAAAAGTCACATAACTTCAGAAGCAATATTCATTGAGTAACTGTATTTTCTCATTATATGGCTATTTTTATTTAGGTTGTTTTTGTTTTTTCCCAAGTAAATATGTACAGATCATAGATTGCCTTTTTCTCCTTCTTCTCTGCCTCTTCCTTCTCCTCCCCTTCCTAACCCTCTCAACCTTTCTCTTCCCCTCTTCCTTCCCCCTCCCCCTTCTCCCTTTGCCCTGCCCCTTCTCTCTTCCCCCTCTCCTTCCCACTTCTTTCTTCTGCTTCTTCTCCTAAGGCATGTGTGGTGGATGATGACAAGATGGGAGGATCTAGACTTAATACCTGTCATGTATATAGGCATCCATAACTATGAAAATGACATAAACTTCTTTTTCATAAAGGCCAGAAGAAAGACAGTTTAGAATAAAATTTACGTAATTTTGTGGAAATATCTTAAAGTGAGTTTTTAAAATGCAAATGCCAGTAAAACTACAGTTAAATGTTTTCTGTGAACAATCTACTGTTTTCTTCTGTTTCATAAGAATTTTTTTTAATAGTCCCCACTTTAAAAAAAAAAATCTAAGACCCAATTATGCAGAAAAAGATAATATCATGTCAGGTGCCTAATATATAGCATTATTTTTATTTTTTGCTTTGATAGTCTAAAATAAATTTGTGTTGAAGGAAAAGTCCTTAAATAAATCTCATTCCAAATCCTTTTAAAACAGTTGTAATTATATTCACTGCCATCAGAACTAGCAGTCTTGTTGGGTGAGCATTGCAGCTTAAGATGTTTCTCCTGATTTCATTCTCAATTTCCTTGCTGCATCTATAAAAGAACAATAGAAATGTTCTGTTTCCCTAAGTCAATACATACATACATACAGAAATTTATAAGTAAAGCAGTAAATTTATTTGTTGTTAAATGCTTATTCAACTTGGAAAAAAAAATTCAAAATCTACATATGTGTGCGTTTTCTCTCACATATAGGAAGATCAGAGTTAGGGAGACTGAGCACTCTAATTTCTCTTGCTTTGTGGTTGGTATAAAGTAATTTTTGCATGAAATTTAAAAATTGCTTTAAATGATTTTCAATGTATTTACTTTCATAGTCAGTAAGTTAAATAGTATTAAGTATTTGTTCACTAGTAGTCATTTATTTCTTCATAGTAGCATTAGATTTTTATTTTCTACAAAGTTTGAAGGACTTTTTCTTGTAAAATTTGCAAATAGCAGTTGATAGTGAAACAGGAAAATGTAATCATAAAGAATTATGTGACAAAGCTACATTTGGCTGCTTTTACCATTTTCTAAAATGAAATCTAAACATTTTATAAAAATATTTAATAAACCATAAGTCACAGCAAGATATTTTTAGTCTTATTCACACAAATTGATGTTCCAATTTCTTTTTTAATTTGAACTTGTAATTACTAAATATATTCTTAAAAAACTTCTTAATTAAACTTTTATTTTACAAACAAATATTAAAAAAGCACTATTTTTAAATACCCACTCTGTTGGAGTATAATATTTCACTCAGTTTGGAAAATATATGGTACCTGCATTTTTGAAGATTAGCAAAATCTCTCTTCTCATACATGTGGCATTTTAAAAAAGCCAACAGGGAAATGTCAAAAATGCATTTCTCTAATCCATTGCTTCTTGGTTGAAGTACATGGCTTAGGACAGGATTGGATGGGAAATTTTGTCTTAATATGCTTACATATCTTTTGAATTTTAAATTGTGTGAATATATTACTGATTCAAAAAGTCAAATTAAAATTCAAAAGGAAATGAAAGCATTATCTCCATTTTTTCTGTTATTTATTTTCATATTCATTCCTTCATTTTCTACACTACCAACTTCAAATTAATTAACAAGGAGGTAAATGAATGTTAACTGGAACAGTTAAGGCACATTTCTGTTTAGTGCACATAAGTTGGATAATAGGTGACTGTTTTTCCTTCTCCCAAGGAGGACAAATGCTAACACAAATTACAAATGCTTAGACCTAATCATCCTTTTGGAAGAAAATAAACCATCTTTATGTGAGTTCAAATGATAGTAAAGTCTGAGTCCCTTTATTAAGCTAAACCTAGATTTATTTCATACCTTAATCAAGCTCATTAACTACCCTACTGCTTGTATGTTTTGGGGTTCATTACTATTTGAATTCAGCCTCATTTGCATGTTAGAAGACCCTTCCCTTGGAGCAGTGGTTCTCAACCTTCCTGATGCTGCGACCCTTTAATACAGTTCCTCATGTTGTGGTGACCCCCAACCATAAAATTATTTTCATTGCTACTTCATAACTGTAATGTTGCTACTGTTATGAATTGTAATGTAAATATCTGATATGCAGGATGTATTTCATTGTTCGCGACCCACAGGTTGAGAACCGCTGCTTTAGAGCAAGGTGATGCCAGGTGATACCAAATGAAGGTTACATTAACAAGCATTTGTAAGTTGTCTGAATTTGTTTTCATAAGTCAGTCATAGGATGATAGGTACTACAATAACGCTTTCTGACAGGAACACAATAAGCATTAGAGAACACATATTTTATCATTTAGTCTTTGCAACAACATGTCTGTGTGACAGATAAGAGAATCTCTTATTTATGGAAAAGAAAAACAAAAAGTTAAATATAGGAGGGATTTACCAGAGAAAGCACATGTTTTGCTCTGCTTCTGGATGGTTTTATTGGTGATGCAACCTTCCCTAGGAATTAGAACTAGCACAGCGCTATAGGCATGGCATAGGGTTTATTAGGGAGAATGACTATGGAGCTCTCCCTGTACTGACAGGGCAGTGCATCTCATTTTTCTACACTTAAACAATGTGTTTTCCTCTTTGGGCTACATTTCTCATCTTTGTTCTTAGTAGCCAACATGCTTTTTCTTCAAAAATACTGACATTACTTTTTCCTCCGTATCTGCTATGCTTTAAGTGTAGTCTGCAAGGACCTGAGGGTCATTGAGATCCTTTCAAGAAATCTAAGAGCTAAGGACTAGTTTAATAAGAATACTAAAATATCATTAATCCTTTGTCACTGTGTTGGCTGACAGAACAAAAACAATGGTTAGTAAAATAATGACACCGGAACATTGGTACCCATTACACAGGTAAACATTGTATTCTTCCTTGCTGCACACTCACAAGAAAAACAAAAGCTAGTCACACTTAAGAAAGTCCTTAGTGAAGTAGTAAAAAGTACTCATTATTTTTGTGTTTTTTTCAGTCTTTTTTCTTTAAGTATTCATTTTTATTAAATGTCTACCTTTAAATTTACTAAGTCTCACAGACTAGGGTCTGTTTGGGAAAACAAGTCATACACAAATAGTACTTTTGCTGCATGACAAAGACCAAGGTTTTATCTCTAGAAAAGCACTTGTACAATTATTGCATTTTTGAACTGTTTGCCTTTCTCTCGAACCACTATTTTTACTTGAAAGAACAACTGAAAAAAAATGGTTATTCAGATTAAAGCACTCGGCAGATATTTTCTCAAAATTGATTGAAGTTGATATTGATATTGAATAATAAAAGGTGTCAAAACTTAAAGATTTGCATAAATAAGTGAACCAGTATTTTCCAAATGATCACTGGATGATGTTATGCAATCATGAATGAATAAATGGTCCTTTCAGAGTGCATGATAGAGTAGTGAATTTTAGTGTGAAGAGCGGAAAAATCTTTTTGCATGGTTTCAGTTTCTACATAACTTGTCAAGTTTTGGTGTAATAACAAAGAACAATATCCTCAATTATCTAAAAACCCTATTAGCATACTCCTTTTTCTCTAACTACATACGTGTGTGAGACTAAGTTGCCTTTACACACAAATAACACAATATCTCACAACAGCATGCGTGACTGCAAAAATCTATATGAGACTCAGCTTCTCTCTCTTTTTTCTTTTTTAAGAAAAATCTTTATTGTTGAAAGTATTACATATGTCCCCCTTTTTTCCCCCATTGACCCTTTCTAGCCTGCCCCCACCTTCTACCCCAGGCCTTCACCACACTATTGTCTGTGTTACAAAAATATTCTCCCCCCCCCCTTTATTGATTAAGGCATTACATATGTGTCCTTATCTCCTCATTGTCGCCCTCCCCCCTGCCCACTCAGGCCCTCACCCCCCCCCCAGGTGTCTGTGTCCATTGGTTAGGCTTTTATGCAAGCATACAAGTCCTTTGGTTGATCTCTCTCCCTTACCCACACCCCCCCTACCTTCCCTCTGAGATTTGATGGTCTGATCGATGCTTCTCTGTCTCTGTTTTTATTCATCAGTTTATGTTGTTCATTATATTCCACAAATGAGAGAGATCATGTGATATTTACCTTTCTCTGACTGGCTTATTTCACTTAGCATAATGCTTTCCAGTTCCATCCATGGTAAGAATTCCTTCTTTTTTACCACAGCATAGTATTCCATTGTGTAGATATATCACAGCTTTTTAATCCACTCATCTGCTGATGGGCACTTAGGCTGTTTCCTGATCTTTGCTATGGTAAATTGTGCTGCTATGAACATAGGGATGCATATATCCTTTCTGATTGGTGTTTCTAGTTTCTTGGGATATATTCCTAGAAGTGGGATCACGGGGTCAAATGGGAGTTCCATTTTAGTTTTTTTGAGGAAACTCCATACTGTTTTCCACAGTGGCTGCACCAGTCTGCATTTCCACCAGCAGTGCACGAGGGTCCCTTTTTCTCCGCATCCTCTCCAGCACTTGATTTGTTGATGATAGCCATTCTTACAGGTGTGAGATGGTACCACATTGTCGTTTTGATTTGCATCTCTCGGAAGATTAGTGACTTTGAGCATGTTTTCGTATGTTCCTTGGCCTTCCTTATGTCCCCTTTCAAAAAGTATCTAGATCCATTATCCATTTTTTGATTGGGTTGTTTATCTTCCTTTTGTTAAATTGTGTGAGTTCCTTGTAAATGTTGGAGATTAAACCCTTATCGGTGATAACATTGGCAAATATGTTCTCCCATGCAGTGGGCTTTCTTGTTGTTTTGTTGATGGTTTCTTTTGCTGTAGAGAAGCTTTTGATTTTGATGTAGTTCCATTTGTTTATTTTCTCTTTAGTTTCCATTGCCCTAGGAGCTGTATCAGTGAAGAAATTGCTTCAACATATGTCTGAGATTGTACTGCCTGTGGATTCCTCTAATATATTTATGGTTTCCCGTCTTATGTTTAAGTCCTTTATCCATTTTGAGTTTATTTTTGTGTACAGTGTAAGTTGGTAGTCTAGTTTCATTTTTTGCGTGTATCTGACCAATTTTCCCAACACCATTTATTGAAGAGACTGTCTGGACTCCATTGTATGTTCTTGCCTCCTTTGTCAAATAATAATTGAGCATAGTGGTTTGGGTCGATTTCTGGGTTCTCTATAAGAACAGACATATAGATCAATGGAGACTCAGCTTCTCTTGTATTAATTCAGACATTAAAGTGTATTTGAAAAAATGTAAATAATGTCTCCTCACTATTTTTGAAAATGTTATTTTTATAAAATAATATATTTATGTTTACATGTAATAGTCTTATTTTAAAATACCAAATAAATTAATGAGATAATAAATATAATTAGTTTTAATCTCTAATGTACCAAATATCAATATATATATATATATATATATATATATATATATATATGTGTGTGTGTGTGTATATATATATATATATATATATATATATATATATAACTTATATAAACAAAACTTATTTGAGTCCTCAATACGTTTTAAGCATCTTAAGAGGTCCTTCAAACAAAACGTTTGAGAAACACTATTCAACAAAAAATTCAATTACATATAGAAATAAGATTAATAAGCCTATTTATTTACAAATATCTATCAAATTGAGACTATGCTAATAATAACTCAGTCACTGAAAATTGACTGATAATGTGCAAATCATCTTTAAAGATCAGTTTGCTTAAATTAAATGGAATAACAGACAGTTGAATCTTGAACAACATGGGGGTTAGGGATGCTGACCCCCCACACACAGTCAAAAATCCATGTGTATCTTTTGACTCCCCAAACTTAACTACTAATAGCCTACTGTTAATCAGAAGCCTTACTGGTAATGTTAACAGTAAATTAACGTATGTTTATATTACACTAGAGGCCCATTGCAGGAGGATTCCTGCAAGAATAGGGCTTCCCTCCCATCTCTGCAGCTCCTACCCCACCCGTCTCTGCAGCTCCTACCCCACCCATCTCTGCAGATCCTACTGCCCGTCTCCCCGGCTCCTACCCCGCCCATCTCTGCTACCTTGGCTCCGTTGCTTGGCTTCCTTCTACAGTGTCTTTAGTCTTCACTCTCAGCGGGTATATGCAAATTAGCCGCCATCGTTGTTGGCGGTTAATTTGCATATCACGCTGATTAGCCAATGGGAGATGTAGCGAAGGTATGGTCAATTACCATGTTTGTCTATTATTAGATAAGGCTAGAGGCCCCGTGCACAAAAAATTGTGCACTCGGGGTGGGGGTCCCTCTGCCGGGCCTGTGCCCTCTTGTAGTCTGGGACCCCTCAGGGGATGACCACTTGCTGGCTTAGGCCTGCTCCCTGGGGGATTGGGCCTAATATGGCAATCAGATATCCCCCTGGCAGCTTGGGAGCCCTCGGGGGATGTCCACTTGCCAGCGGGGACCAGGCCTAAGCTGCAGTCAGACATCCTTAGTGGTGGGAGCCCCTCCCACCTCCACTGCTGTACTGGCAGCTGTCAGCCTGGCTTGTGGCTGAGCAGAGCTCCCCCTGTGGGGACTCACTGACCACCAGGGGACAGCTCCTGCATTGAGCGTCTGCCCCCTGGTGGTCAGTGTGTGTCACAGTGACCAGTCATTTCCAGTTATTCTGCTGTTAGGGTAAGTTTGCATATTACCTTTTTATTATATAGGATAGAGGCCTGGTGCATGGGTGGAGGCCGGCTGGTTTGCCCTGAAGGGTGTCCCAGGTCAGGGTGGGGGTCCTGCTGGGGTGCCTGGCCAGCTTGGGTGAGGGACTGAGGGCCATTTTCAGACTGGCCATACCCCCTTCAGGGTGGGGGTCCCGCTGGGGTGCCTGGCCAGTCTGGGTGAGGGGCTGATGGCTGTTTGCAGGCTGGTCAAGCCCCCCCCCTGTGGGGACCCTCACCCCATGGAGGTTTGGCCAGCCTGGGTGAGGGGATGATGGCTCTTTTCAGGCTGGCCACACCCCCTTTAGGGTGGGGGGGTCCCCACTGGGGTGCCTGCCAGTCTGGGTGAGGGGTTGAGGGCCGTTTTCAGGCTGGCCAAACACCCCAGCGACAGAAGCTCCCAGCCTCTCCTTTTTTTTTTTTTTCTTTTTTTATTCTAGGATTTATTTATCTCCTATAATTGAAACTTGTTGCTTTGAGTGGAGCTCAGAGCTGGCCACAGCAAGCGGGAAGCTTGGCTTCCTCCATTATTGGGGCAACCAAGCCTCCTGCTTGCTCCAGCTCCGTGGCTGCTGGCTGCCATCTTGGTTGGGTTAATTTGCATATATCTGCTCTGATTGGCTGGTGGGCGTGGCTTAAGGCATAGCAAAGGTATGGCCAATTTGCATGTTTGTCTTTTATTAGTGTAGATGTATTATATATACCATATTTTTATAATAAAGTAAACTAGAAAATGTTATTAAGCAAATCACAAGAAAAAGAAAATACTTTTATAGCATTTATGGAAAAAAATCCACACATTAGTGGACCCACACAAACCCATGTTGTTCAAGGGGCAACTGTTTTTCTAATTTCTTTGAAAAGTTAAATAGACAACAGAGCTCCAAATTAAACCAAGTTAATTAAAAGCAGCTACCTTTTCATACATCCTGAATGATTTAACACCCTTTAGTGGTGTTATTTACAGTGTTACATATCTAAGCTTTGTTGTTATTTTTTTCTGGAGTGTTAGTTGAAAATGAAATAGCTAATTTGCATGTTTGCATATATTTGCAAATCATGCTTTAAAACTTTAATCCCCAGTACGTAAACCAAAAAAAAAAAAAAAGAAAAGAAAAGAAAAAGAAAGATGAATTAGCACAATTTACAGTAATTATATTTATTCATGACCAATATTTTGGCATTAAATAATCAATTAAATCTTTTAAATTAACTAATGTGACACAATTTAAAACTATATACAGATAAATAGTGTAAAACATGTATTAAGAGCTCAATATAAGATATAGATAGCCTTGAGTGGGGTGAGGATGGGGGTAACAGGTAAATAAACAATATGTACAGAGATAAGACATTCTTTATCTGCCCTAGCTGTACTGTTATACAATGTATATTGTAAACACAGTCAACCCTAAACTACATGTAAACATGTGTGTATATTCTCTATATTTACATATATTTTTCTATAGTAGTATTTTTTCGCCCCTTAACAAATACTTCAAGAGTTTTATGATGTCCTTGACACCTTTGGCAGGTTGTCATCTCCATAATGCAGTTTAGATTTTGTAATATTTCAGTTATAGTACATTTTGGTTTATTTTATTTTAAAAAACTGTTTTTATTTGTAGAAATACAATTGAGGCAAATGTACAAATCATTGCTTAATGTCAAAATCAATGAATAACCTCAGTAAAGCACTCAATAGATTTAAGCTTAGCGCAAATGTGACAAAAGAAAAAAAATAATGTGTTTAGAATTCTGTGATACTTACATACACTCATAATTTTAATATATTAATAATATAATATTCTATTTAATGGATGACATGATAAGATGGATTGATATACAACCAGGGGAATCCATAGACATTGTAAGGATACAGTTTGATTATAGATTCATTTTAAAAAAAAAGAATATTCTAGAAATTATTTTTTAGGGGGATAAAGTTTATAAGAGCATTTTAAGCATATCTTACCTTCTTCCTCAGACAGTTCTCAAGATATCACCTAATGATCTTTTAAACTGCATAGTAGATAAAAAAAGAACCCTTCAAATACTGAAATTGCACTCAGAATAAAATTCAAAATCTTTATTGTTTCTTTCCCTCCACTCTGACCTCACTCAGAATCACTTTCTCCTCATTTACTACAAACCATTATGGTGAGACTTCATCAGTTCTTTGCATAGGCCATGCTTCCTGCCTCAAAGCATTTTTACCCAAGCCCAATGATTCTGTCAAAACCTCTACCCTTGCCCAGCTGGTATAGCTCAGTAGTTGAGTATCGACCTATGAACTAGGAGACCACGGTTCAATTCCCAGTCAAGTCACATGCCCGAGTTGTGGGCTCAATCCCAATGTAGGATGTGCAGGAAGTAGCCAATCAGTGATTCTCTCTCATCACTGATGTTTCTATCTCTCTCTTCCTCCCCCTTTCTCTCTGAAATCTATTACAAAATATATGTTTTTAAAAACCACAAACCTCTACCCTCATCTGGTTTTTACTGATTGATAAATGTTTCCAATTGCCCTTTTCCCCTCCCCCACCCCAATGCAACCCCTCCAACCTAAATTATTTTCTTTTACCTTATGCTTTCTTAATTACCTGTGATTTTCTTGCATAGTAAAAATCATACTTTGTAAGTAGGTGCAGTATTCTCATATGAAAGTATGGTTTCATAATATCTTTCTCCACTTTGGAGAATGTTTAAATTGTATTCACTGTTGTGTTCTCAGTATATAAAGTCTTTCACATAGATAACTTTCAATATTTGTTAAATTATTTTTTTAAAAAGTCAGTATTACTATCTATGCTCAATTTCTTGCTCAATAACCTGAAAAATGCCCAGCTCCGTGCCATGCTCAGTTACCATTATTCTTTCTTTTTCCACGTCATGTTTGTTCACATTTTATTTATTAAAATGTAATCTTCTGTATTTGAGTTATTAATAAAAATATTACCTTGTATTTTGCATGTCTGCTTGTTTTTTCAAATTTTTTTTTTGATTTATTGGGGTAACATTGGTTCATGAAATTATATAGATTTCAGATACATAATTCCATGTGATCTGTATATTGTACTGTGTGTTTTCCACCCCATGTCAAGTCTTCTTTCATCAGCATTTATCTCCCCTTTGCTTTCTTCTACCTCCCAGATCTTCCCTTCCCTCTGGCAATCACCATACTATTGTCTATGTCCATGAGTCTTCCTTTTTTTACTTCTCTTAATCCCTCCACCCACTCACCCAGTCCCCAACACATCCCCTCTGAAAGTTGTCTGTGCTTTGCATCCATGTATATGTCTCCACTTTATTAGTTTATTTTGTTCATTGGATCGAACATATAAGTGAAATCATATGGTATTTTTCTTTCTCTGTCTGGCTTATCTCACTTAGCATAAGACCTGGAGAGTATTATGTCTGCATTTTTCAAAAAATGGCTTTATTTAGATATAATTATCATATCACAAAATTTAATCATTTGAAGTATATAATTCTTGGTTTTTAGTGTAGTTACAGAGTTCTACAGTTATCCTCATAACAAGAGGCCCGGTGCACGGGATTCGTACACTGGTAGGGGGCATGGCCTGCAGGGATCAGCCCACTGTGGGAGTGCCGATCATTCCTGTCTGCCAAGAGGCTATGGACTGCCCTCTGAATGGCTGCTCCCTGGTCCAGCATCTTCCGTGGAGCTGGAGCACTCGCCTCTCCAGGGGACCTGGTCAGGGCCGGGCCCAGGGACAATAGCACTGGAAGGCCGTGGAGTAGGCCTCAGTCCCACCGTGGCCATGAACCCGCCTTCCAGCCTTCGGGGTCAGCTCTGTAGCTCTGCACTGTGCAGCCTGTGAGTGTCTGGAGGAGGTGGCAGGGAGTGAGGAGGAGGAGACTGGGGCAAGGAGGTGGCAATCGCAGCCTAGGTTCCTGCCCGTCGGCCCAGGGTTTACAGTGTGAGCAGCTGGTCATCCCAGTCAGCTGAGCAATGCTCCCACTGTGGTAGCACACTGACCACCAGCGGACAGCTCCTGTGTTGAACATCTGCCCCCCGGTGGTCAGTGCGCATCATAGCAACTGGCCAACTGGTCGTTTTGGTGGTTCCGCAGTTCAGTCGCTGGGCTTTTATTATATAGGATGTTATTTTAGAACATTTTCATCACTTGGAAAGAAAACCCAGTACTCATTAACAGCCCCTGCATGTGCCCCGTCCATCATAGGCAAACCACTAAACACACTTTCTGTCACTATGCATTAGTTTGGGACATTTCATATAAATGGAATACTATAATATGCGGTATTTTGTGACTGGCTTCTGTTTTTTTAATCCATTTTTTAGTCACTAATATTTACTCACTCTTACAAAGATATCAATCTGTCCTTGATCAAGACTTTAAAAAGAGGGTCCTTATCCACAGATAATTTGAGCAGCACTATTCTTAAAAAAACAAACAAACAAAAAACCTCACCCAAGGATATTTTTCCATTGATTTTTAAAGAGCGTGGACAGAGCGAAATGTCAGTGTGAGAGAAAGACTTTGTTGGTTGCCTCCTGCACGAGCCTCTATCAGGGCCTGGGCTGAGGAGGATCCTGAAACTGAGGTACTTGTCCTGGACTGGAAATTGAATCTGGGACTTTTCGGTTTGTAGGCAAATAATCTACCCACTGTTCTATGTATTTAGTTCACTGGAAAAGAAGGGAAAACTGGCACAACCCAACCTTTTACCCTTGATTCCAGGACAAAACACTATCAGGACTTGAATATTCTCTTTAAAGATATGTATCACAATGAATTTATTTAGAGATTCTTCCTAGAGCCAGCTCCTTAGTCTTAGTCCCCTTCTCATTCTTCGTTTTCTTTTTTTCCAAAATGTAAGCCCAGGAAGGATGGAAGTTTCAGCTTATTTAAATCACAAGGATGAGCACTGCCACAGAACCACCCTGTGTCCTGGAAGAATCACAATCCTATTCATCCCAGAAGCCACTAGTTACCGAGCTGGTCTTTAGATTTTTCACTGTCAAAAAGATAATATAAACAATGGGCTTACTTTCTGTTGAATTACAAACTCCTGAGGCCAGGTCATTACAAGTGAGTGCAATATAACACATATTGGTTCAACTGCTTTTTTCTCTTTGCTTGATGAGACACATTTTAATAATGTGTAGGTATTACAGCATGTCTGTGATTTGGTCAGCACTTGCTAACACCTGCAAGGTTATTGCTTTTGCTTTTGCACTTTTTAAAAATTTCACAATATCTGCCATGGCTAAATCAACTCGACATTTGCTTTGTTCTTTCTTCCACTACAAAAGCAAAGGAAACACAGATGGTACTTATAGAATATTTCTTATACAGTTCTGTTGAAACTAATGAATTGTGAAATGAATCTATTCTAAAAATTGTCCCAACCATAACTAGAATACCTCTTGTGGATACACTGTAAAAGTCAACTTCTTCACTTAAACTTACCTTTTTATTTGAAGATTCCCATCGTGACAAAGATTCTCATTGAGAATTTCTGAAATTAACATAAGTATATAATTTTTGTCTTAAATAACAAATATTACAAGAACCTCACTAATTTTGCCTAATCAAAATTATTTTTGGATCATAGTATTTTTATGCTAAATTAGGCCTATTAAGTGATATTGACTATTTTTTTAATTAAAGGCAAAACAAAACATAGACCCAGCAAGAATACCTAGCAACGTAAAAGTTCTTATTTTTGCTGTATGAAAATCTTTTTCCAATTCTCTCCAAATTTTAGATATGAAATATCATCTTTTCCGAGAATTCAAATGTCCTATTAATACCTTTATGTCTATGCTTTATAAACACTAATCAAAGCATATCAAAGGAAAAAAACAAAGAAAAAAGATTCAATTTAATAAATGTGTTCAACTCACAAGAAGATAAAAGAACACTGAGTTTTTTTCTATGAGAAAAGCTACCCTTTCCATGATCTTCAAAAGCTTGGATCTCCTGGGAAAATGGAGAAATCAGTAAAAACAAGCATCAGCTGTTTTTATTGATATTTACTTTGATCATGTTAGCTAAGTATTCTTTGTGTCAGGCTAAACTTTACATAAATAGTTAATTAAGCATAAATTAGTATGGCATGAGGTTTTCTTTCCTACCAGTTTGAGATATTTTAGTTATTACCAAAGAATAGCCTAAATAAAAGGCTCCATTAGTGCTTAGTTTAATAATTACATATTTTAATTATTTTTCAAGATTGTGCATTCCTTGGCATTATATGTTTCTAAATTTTACAAGGAAATGAAAGAACCGGAAATGGTAACTTCCATTAGAACAGTGGTTCTCAACCTTCCTAATGTCGCGACCCTTTAATACAGTTCTTCATGTGGTGACCCCAAACCATAAAATTATTTTCGTTGCTACTTCATAACTGTAATTTTGCTACTGTTGTGAATCATAATGTAAATATCTGATATGCAGGATGTATTTTCATTGTTACAAATTGAACATAATTAAAGCATAGTGATTAATCACAAAAACAATATGTAATTATATATGTTTCCCGATGGTCTTAGGCAACCCCTGTGGAAGGGTCCTTCGACCCCCAAAGGGGTCACGACCCACAGGTTGAGAACCGCTGCATTAGAACAAGCATAATGCATTAATGACAGAAGCTATATTGGTTTTGGCACAAAAGTAGGATTTGTACAGCACATTCATACACATAATCAAATTACTTGATCAATATAACAACCGCATGAAATGACTGAAATGTATATATGCTAAAGGAAAACACTGCTTATTAATATGGAAAAAGGAAATATTTCCTAATAATTTTAGGAAAAATATAACAAAGTCCATGTTCCATTAAATATTTTACTTCATGATCTACTCGTATTATTAGTTATTTCTTTGTTAATTCTTAATTATTTATCAGAAATAGTTCCCAAAAGACATAAATCTTTGTCTTTAGCTCAGATACAAATACATAGACAATAATCCCCTCTTAAATATTCTAAGTTATTCATAAGCTCTCAGAAAGTTCAGTTTATTATCTATCTATCTATCTATCTATCATCTATCAACAGAAGATCAAGTGTGTAAGTGGAATTCAGAGAAAGGGGCAAACCATCCTCTCCTGGCCCAGTGCGCACTTGGCTTCTTCACCCCTCTGCCTTCTCCATTGGGAGCTGAGTTTTAGACCCTGAATTTCTTCCAGAGGTATTAGAAGCAAAGGCCACTCATGTTAGGGGAACTGAGGGCCATGAATGAGGGTGGGAGGTCGTGAATATTATCATAGACAGGGATTAAATCTAAAACGACAGGGGAAAAATATAAGGATTCAAAGGGATAAAATATAAAATATGTGGAATTGACATATGCAATGCAAAATACAAATATTATTTATTATTTTGATCAGCTGATGGCACCGAGTGATCAGGGCCAGTGCCTGGCACCAGAAGCAAGGGTGAGCGGCTGCTCTGGCTTTGGCAGTGGGTGCGAGCGGGGATGGTGCTAGCAGCAGGTGTGTGTACCCAGTGGGAGCGCAGCACATGGGAGTAAAGAATTTTCAGTAAACACCAGAGGCTCGCCCCAATGACAGTGAGCAGCGCCCTGCCTTGGTCTGGCACCCCCACTCATCTGCTCCACCATCCCGCCATGACCAATGCCCACCTTTTTCTGAGCTCTACCTCCTGCTGCCAACATCCACCATGTTCTGCGTGTGCCCCTAGTGGACAGTGTACATCATAGCAACTGGTTGTTTGGTTGTTCCACTGTTCGGTCTATTTGCATATTAGGGTTTTATATATTTAGATGCCCAATTTGGGGAGAGCATTGCTAATGTTTACATATTAAACTTAAGAGTTCTAATGTCAATGTCTGATTTTGGAAACAATCATAGCAATGCTTACATTGCTCTAAAAGTTAGTTGGAGATTAAAAAAATTGACCGTGCTTTCTATTTACAGAATACAATTTTACAAAAATCCACTCAAATGGATAAAGTCTTGAATGTAACACCTGAAAATATAAAACTCCTAGAAGAAAGCATAGAATTAAGCTCTTTGACATTGGCTTAGAAAATCATATATTTTAAATTGGACACCACAAGCAAAGGCAACAAAAGAAAAAAATAAGCAGGTGGTACTATATCAAACTAACAATATCCTGCACAGCAAAGGAAATAATAAATAAAATGAAAAGGCAACTACTGAATGGAAGAAAATATTTGTGAACCATATATCTGACAGGGGTTAGTTTCCAAGAACTCATACAATTCAATAGCAAAACATAAACAATCCATTTTAAAAAATAGACAGAGGAATTGAATACACATTTTTTCAAAGAAGATATGTTAGTGGCCAGAAGGTACATGAAAATATGCTCAACATCACCAATCATCAGGGAATGAAAACCACAATAAGGTATCACCTCATACCTGTTAGAATGGCCATTATCAAAAGGACAAGAGATAAAAAGTGTTGTGGAGAATGTGGAGTAAAAGAAATCGCTCTGCATTATTGCTGTAAATGGAAATGGTGCAATGACACTGAAAAACAATATGGAATTTTCTCAAAATATTTAATATAGAACTTCCATACAATTGGACAATCCAACTTCTGGGTATATATCCAAAGAAAATGTAAACAAGATCTCAAAGATATATCTTCACTCCCTTGTTTTTTGCAGCATTATGCACTATAGCCAAGATACAGGAACAAATTAAGAATCCATCAACGGATGAATGGATATATGTGTGTGTGTGTGTGTGTGTGTGTGTGTATGTATATATAATATATGCTTATATATTATATATATATAATGACTTATTATTTATTAATGAGAAATAATATTAAGGAATTTCTGCCATTTGGGACAATATGGTTGAGTTCAGAGGTCATGATACCAAGTGAAATAATAAATAAATAAATAAATAAATAATAAATAAATAAATAAATAAATAAATACTGTACATTATCACTTAAGTGTGGAATCTAAAAAAAAATAAAAAATCAAACTTATAGAAATAAGAAGAAACACAGGTACGAGGGGTGGGGAAATAGGGAGAAGTTGGTAAAAGGGTACACACATTCAGCTTAAAAATTGACCTTGTTTTTGATTTACCTTTTAATAATTCTATATTATTTTAAATCATGTTTTTACTAGTTTTCCACGTTAGTATTTTTGAAATAATAGTATTCATTAGTTTCACATGTATAAACTTTTACATCACAATTTATTTAAAAATAGTTAAAACAAAAATGTTAAAGATATTCTGGTAAAACAGAAAAGGAGGGACGCCATAGTATGATATTAGATTAAGAAGATAAGTCCAAGATAAATCTTTATAACCTGTGTTTCTTTACACCTCATTCTCTTTGAGCCTCATCTTAAATGTCATTGAGGCCTTTCTTGGCTACTCTTTTTAAATGGGAGATACTGTCCTTCTGACCACACTCATTGCTTACACTTTTTAAAATAACATTTGTCAGTATCTTCTGGCTAAAAGACAATTCTCCATAAGTCTGTCTGATGTGTTTCTTCTGCACATCTTGCAAACAGAGAAACTTTTTGTTCTTCACTCTTTTCAAAGATGTTTCTATAGGAAACGTTCTTGGAAGATACAGGACATATCTCCCTCCAGAGCAAAGTCAGTGATTTTTACTGCCCGTTACAAAGACTCAGGTTCCCAAGGCTAAGCTAGCGATCCCTCTCCGGCAGCCCAGCGCGTGGTATATATGGGCATCATCTGCCTTCCTCACTTCCTCCTGTGTGAATTGGAGTCGGAGATCCGGCCAAAGACAGTGATACCCGGGATAGTGCTTTTGCTTTGGGTAATTAAAATCCGCTGGCCTCTGATCTCATGTTTTCTGTCAACACCCACAAGACTGTGGCAAGCCAATTTATAAGTTTACTAGGAGAGTAAAATCGCAGACATTCACAACTCTCAGTGCCAATATGGTTACGTTTTACTTTCTGATTTCTTATTTTCTGGCCTCCCCATTATGGTGTGTTGGACTTCTTGGAAGCTGTGCACCTTTAATAAGAGGGTCTATTGGATAAGGGGACAATGGCTCAACTGTATAGTGGGACTGGCCAGACAGGATTATTTTTGTGATTGACATTTTTGGTGACCTAGCAGAAAGAATGTTAACTATGACAATGTTATTCTAAAGAGCATTCAGGCAGGGTTGTCTATTTCTTTTAGATAAGAAGAAATCTCTATAATAAATACATTGTTATATTGTTTACAATTTTGTTTTAAACTGAAAAAGCGTTTTTATTGTACCCTACATTTTGCAGTTAATATAAAGACATATTATGTACCTGCAAGCTTTTTACCAGCGCTTGCTTGTCACATGTATAGAACATTTAAGCTGTGCCTCCTTCCACAGCTTATAGCCATCAAATTTTTACACTTGTTCATTAAATAACAGCTTGTAAACAGCCTTCTGTTGCACAGTAGTATAACCTGACTTCATTAGTTAATTTTGTTTTTATAATCTTTCTTATAATGCCTTATATGTATACGATTTTCACTTTCCAGTCCATCCTCTCTTGTTTATCACAATCTTACCGAGGCAGTGCACATACTTGCTGGGTTCTACCTCCAGTAATTTGGGGGAGGCAGTGCTGGAGGTAGAAAAGACAGATGTTGCAGTTTAAATCTACTTTCATATTCATATTTAGGCATACTTTTTATTCCTTATGCAAGAAGCTGCTAAAAAGAATCTATTCCAATCCTGTTGGAGGAGTGTCAGCTTTCTGACTTTTTGTCCTTGCAGAACTCTTGCTAATTACAAGTATAATTGCATTTCTGTATATTTCATTCTCTTCATGGGATCTATTGTGTAAGGGACCTGTGTTTTAAAAATATATATTTATTGATTTCAGAGAGGAAGGGAGAGGGAGAGAGAGATAGAAACATCAATGATGAGAATCATTGATCAACTGTCTCCTGCATGCCCCCTACTGAAGATCGAGTCTACAACCTTGGCATGCGCCCTGACTGGGAGCAGTGACCTCTTGGCTCATAAGTCAACACTCAACCACTGAGCCACAGGGGCCAGTCAGGGACCTGTTACTAAGTACTTCTTGAAAAATAAGTCCTGTACATTTCTGTAAGAGGAGTCATCTCTCTTTCCACATCTCTTAACTTGGTGTGTAAATATTTTATTAGGACCTTTAGCTTAAAAATATTTAAAGATATTTTGTTATCCCTAAATAAAATTTATTTTATAGTGGATAGTTTTTTTACTAAAAAGTGTCATATCTGAAATTATAATATGCAAAAAATAAAACAGTGATCAGAATTAAGATATTTGTATTTATAAAATACTAGAGGCCTGGTGCACAAAATGTGTGCACTTGGGGGCAGGGTGTCCCTCAGCCTGGCTTGCGCCCTCTCACAGTCCAGGAGCCCTGTGATCGATCACCCCAAAGAGGTAGGCCCTGCCCACCCAGATGGGGCTCCACAATGGATTGCCCCCACAGAGCGAGGCTCCACCCATCTGCTGCAGTGCTGCTGTGGGGTAGCCTGGGCCTTCCTCTTTGGGACGATTAATCGCTCCCCGTCGAGGGAGACCCTGCCCACCCGCCAGATCCCGCTGGTCGGTGGCCTGGGCCTCCTTCTGCAGGGCGATCATGGGGCAATGGCCAGGCCCCTGACCAATCACCTCGCACCGGCCTTGGCCATGGCGCCAGTGATTGTCATATCATGGTCGTCCAGAAGTTCATCCAGAAGGTCTTTCTGCTGTTTGGTGGTTTGGTTGATTTGCACATTATGCTTTTATTATTATAGATTATTTTAGAAAACAATATGTGTAAAATATTACTCATCTATGTTGTGATGAACTTAGTAGGTTCTTTCTCTTGTTGAGCTAGGGCTTTTGCCAGCTAAAGTAGTGCCCATTAGCCTAGAAGATATTGATTTCCTCAATAACTATAGGAGGCATGAAGGAAAATATTTTCTCTTCAACTTAACTAAAACTATTCCATATAAAAAAATTCAGAATCTTATGAACAAAAATTATATATAGGTAGACTTAAATATATTTTTTCTCTTAAATTGCCATGACAATTTTATCTAGTGTTTTTCTTTATTAGAGAAAAATGCTTCAGCTATGGTATATCATAAAAAAAAAACCTGTCTTTACTCAAATCACACAGAAATACATTAGCAGCTCTGAGCCCAGATTTTATTAGTTTATAAGACTATAATTCCAACTTTACTTTAAAAAGCATAGCATCAGCAAAATGCACCCTGGCTTGCACCAATTTATGTGTTTTATTGAACTACCTGGTTTTACAACAGCAAAACTTTTCCACATAATTCACACGCCACATCAAGGAAGAACAGATTTGTGAAACCACATGTAGGATTCCCACTGTTTCTATCCACTTTTTTTAAATGTGTGCTTTAACTGGAATTTTTGAAAAGAAAGGATTACAGCAGCAGCAGTGCAACAGGCAAACCTGGGCCCCCAATGAGGATTTGGTATTTGTTTTGTAAAGGCTGAATGTCCAGTAAAGTGCCATATTGATGAAAATATTTAGCCTCTTTGGATCTTTGTTCAATATTTCCACTTCCAGTCATACAGCCCATCTACTTGGAATATGGCAGGTCTCCAAGTAAAAGAATGTTACAATAAATTTCACTGGCTGTTTGCATAGTTTACAAGTATGCTTCTAGATTTTTAAATTGGATTTTTAAATCAGGTTACTTAGGTTATTGGTTACTGTCATGAAACTACTTTGCTTGCCCATATTTTTGTGCTCTTTATGTTAGAATGATTAATATAAAACTAAGTGAAACATGTTACTGTCCTTTGTAGGAATACAATTCCAACATAGGCTAACAAAATCATTTCCTAATATGTATTCATGCATAAGATATGCCAAATGGAAATACTGATGCTTTATATGTCTTTTGCTAGCTTTTAATTTTTTAAAAAATACACAAATAATGAAAATAAAATGTTAATATTTTCATTTATCCCCCCAAATGATGAAATTACCCAGTTATTTATAACTATTTTATTAATATCATTATTTTAAAAGGAATATATTTTTAAAACATAGTTAAAAACTTTATTTCATAAATGTTAATAATTTTCTTTAGAAGGAAATACAAAATGTTAAGTTTCAACATAAAGTAAGTCTCACCACTGAAGATAAGGTTCTAATGACACCTAAAGCTTACCTCTCTTGCTTTGTAGGATGAAATAAATGGTGTGATTTCTGCTTTTAAAGGGTAATAGAACAGAACAATTCTAAGATGCATTTCTTGAGAAATGAAAACAGGAATATCTTCTACCATTCTCCTTGTTCAACACCATCTTTTTTTAAGAAGGAAATAAAAAAGATTATAATCTACCAAATAAAAGATATATTAAGATAATTCTTTTTGATATTTACTGCAGGTTTCATATATCTTGTAATAATTCCAAATCTGCAACATATTTCCTTCTTCTCACAATTTAAGCCCAGAATCCTTCCTTGCAACCAACTCCCAGTGGCTGCTTTCTTCCCAATCAGAATGTTAGCTCAGGGTTCACTGGAGGCTGAGCTTATGAGACACAAACATGGCCTGGCTGTGGTGGCTCAGTGGTTGAGCATCGACCTATGAACCAGGAGGTCATGGTTCAATTCCCGGTCAGGGAACATGCCCAGGTTGTGGGCTTGATCCCAAGTGGGAGTCATTGATGTGTCTATATCTCTCGCCCCCCTAAACCTAACCTTAATTCTTCCTCTCTGAAATCAATGAAAATATATATATTTTAAAAAGACACAAACTCAAAAGTTTGATCAGTCCTTATTTGTAGCAATGGGTAGGAAAACATTCAGAAGATTTGCTAGGCTTTTTGTATTGTACTCACTAGATTTGTTTTGCCATTATATGGATAAAACCCAATCAAGAGTTCCAGTGTGACAGGGATAGCTAAATAGCCTGGGCTTAAGACAGATAGTTTTCCCACTGAAGGCATCATCATGGGCACCACCCAACAAGGTCTCAACTCATTTATTCAAATGGAAACCTGAGTCACTTTTTTTTTTTAAATATATTTTATTGATTTTTTACAGAGAGGAAGGGAGAGAGACAGAGAGCCAGAAACATCGATGAGAGAGAAACATTGATCAGCTGCCTCCTGCACATCCGCCACTGGGGAAGTGCCCGCAACCCAGGTACATGCCCTTGACCGGAATCGAACCCGGGACCTTTCAGTCCACAGGCCGACGCTCTATCCACTGAGCCAAACCGGTTTCGGCCTGAGTCACCTTATTACCTGTGCTGATGCCTCCCCGTAGTATTCACAGCCAAAACCAGAAGATATAAGAACAAAGACGAAAGCTTCTCAGAAAACATGAGCAGCACTCCCACTTTATTGATGTAATTCACATGGAAATCTCATATTTCTCTTTAAAATAGCTATCTGTGCTTATATAGAATGGGAATCTAGAGGAAAATAACCATGTGCTTTGGGCTGGCTTAATACTGGAAAATATCTCATTCTCTTCCATTCACTGCATTTTATTCCACCACAATTAGACTTTTAACAATAAACAAGGATATCTAAAATATTTTACTGTTTCATAAAACCATCACATCGAAATGGAATTGACTGTTAAAATATAAGATAAACTGTACTCGCGGGTCTTATCTAATTTATGCCATTTTTATTGTTACGTTGCTAATGCTCTGCTATATACTAGTATACTTATATAGAATGATTGCAGGAAATGTTTCACAGTGTTCCCATAATGCCTATTGACAAACTTTTAAAATAGCTTATCCTCATCCCTCTTCTCATTTTGTTCAATGGGAGCATTTTTTACACTTGGGTAAATGGAAATTGAATTAACTTGTGATCTGCTAAGGTCAGTTTTAAACATCATTGTTCACTAAGTAGAACACATAAAAAATGATTAAGTATTTCATAAAAGGTGCGGGGGCACCAAATGGAAAACAACTAACAAAGTTGGGATTTATTAATTTTCTCCTCCAGCTTTAAATGTAACCAACTTTTAGACAAACACCAGCTATAGCATGAAGTTTAGAAGCATATGTATCCAACAAATCAACTGAGAGACTAAACCTATCACATTTACCAAAACCAGAAACAGCAATCTGCTCATTCTTCATGTTTTTGTAAGAAATAAAGAATGTAGGTAACTGGAGGAGGGGGAGGGAATCTGAGTTATTTTATGGTTGTCATCTACTCTTTCCATTCAAGAAAGCATAATTTTCTCCTGGAAGGAAGCAGATTTCATGCCTCGGGCTGGGTATAAATCAAACAGAATGCTATAGCATAGACTGTAATTTTATAAACTATCATGTTGTGGAAAATAGAGTTAAGCTGCAATCTATGATGCAGTTACCATCCCTCTATGGAATAATTGAGTAATGGGCAAACAGCTCTAAAGAGCTTTGGCTGTTGTGATCTTTTGGCACCTTAGAGAATGGCTAGCCTCCTTTGGGTAATGATCTGGGGATGTTTTCCTCCTGCCTTTTGTAATAATAGAAGAGTTGCTCATAGGCAGGTTTCAGTAGAGCCATGAACATCTCTTTCACAGCACAAATGTATTTTTAAGCTATTTTAAAAATAGCATTTTCCCCAAATAAAATTTATATTAACAGCTCTAAAAAATGTGAGGCATTTCTTGCAAGAGTTTACATTTAAAAAACAGAAAAGGAAATTTTAATGAAGCAGGATACGTGTTAAAATTTGATAGAGTTTCAGAATATCTTAGTTTACAATGATATAAATTGAATAAGTCACTGTGAATCAGCTCCAGCAAAACAGATCAGTTGGGACAAACAGTGAAATATTAAATAGTGATCTTTAGCATTTACCTTGCATTTTTCATGCTCAAAGAATCATCAGCTCTTAACTGCCCAGTGTGCTAATAGCATATAGCTTTTACTTTTTGGTCCATTCTCTGCTGCCTGCCTTCTGGGTATTTCGCCAGTCATCAGGCACCTCCATCACATGCTAGCCAGAGGAAAAGACATGTGGAGTCTCAAAATCACTCAATTTCATTCCTCATTTCAAGTATTTTTTTTTTAACAGACCAGTGGAGGATACTTTAAAATCATCACTTAAACTCAAATATTACATTAACTTCATCTGTCTCTTATCCATATTGTGTCATTTGAAATTACAAGTATTATTCACTTTTGACAACTTGAGCACAGAATGTAGAGTCTTAAAGATATGCTTCTATGTTTGTGCAAAGTACACTACAATTTAGGAAGTGCTTGGCAAATTCTTGCCTGTTTACTGTCATAATCTCTGTCAGATATTTTACTTATAAAATTTATACTTATATGTTTATTATAAGGAATGAAACCATATAATTCTGAATGTTATAATTTAATATTGTCAATAATAATAATAATGCATTTATTCCACTATTTATTTGTTCAAGCATTTATTAGCAGCTTTATGTGTGTTATATTATGTGAAATAACTCATACCATACTTATCTTTAAGAAGTATACTTAATTACGGCAAAGTTAAAATAGCATTCATTAAAGTATGCTCATAAATATTTGGGAGACTAGAGAGAAGAAAGCCAATGATTTATTTGGTTTGGTAAATATAGTAGCTATATTGATTTTCAACATTCCAGACAGATCCAAACTAATGTCAATATTAGGGTTTGCTCTTTAGCATAAGTTTATGAATCACAGAATCATGTGTAAAGATTGTATGCCTTTCTTTTGAGCTGGAACTCCTTCTAATCTCACTAAGTTAATCATTTCCAGTTTGTTTGTTTTTTATTTCAAGTGAGAAGCAGGTGACTCTTCCTTTAACTTGAACAATTATTGGCTATTGTAGAGTTATTTATTGACCTAATTTCAATATTGTTGTGTCTCAGATAATAGGGAGCCTCAGGGGAAAAGAGAGAGTGATGAGGAGTGGCCCATAGGTGGAGCAGTCAGAACATATACAACATTTATTAAGTTCACTGTCTTGTATGGACACAGTTCATGCCTGTCTCATTACAATAGTAACATCAGAGGTCACTGGTCAGATTACCATAACAAGTATAGTAATAATGAAAAAGTTTGATATATTTCAAGAATTAGCAAATGTGACACAGAGACACAAAGTGAGCAAATGCTGTTGGAAAAATGACGCTGAGAGACTTGCTTAATGCAGATGTGCCACAAACCTTAATTTATACAAAACGAGGTATGCCTGTCTATATGTATATATTCACGCATTTATATTTATACATGCACAAATAATTATCAGTTTGTGCACCTAAGATTTGTGCACTTTCTTGTGCATATGCTATGCCTCAAAAAATTAATACCAGCAATATGTTGCTTATTTTAATAGAATCAATAGAAAGGAGAAAAATCCAAAGAAAAAAGAAAAAGTACTTACTGAAAGTAAAGTACTATTGAAATACTCACAAAGAAGGAACAAAGGCATACTTCTTGTCAATATAATTGTCAAGTCTTGAAATCCACAGGTATTTAATGTTGAAAAATGAGGCTAAGTTTATGAAACTCATAATCATAGAAATCACTACATAGCCAACTGCTTCCTAGGCAGCCACTTCGTTATGACATGTCTTTTTCTTTAAACGTCAAGTCCTTTTGTAACTTTCTTTAGTTTTCATTGTGATTTTGCACAGAGTATTCTAAATCGTTTTGCTGGGGGTGGAAGCTAAACCTAAATTCCACATGTGCAGGTGTGGAAAGGAAAAAGGAGGTTGTTGACTGTGTGGTTGAGGGGTGGCAGGCTGGGACAATTCCAGTGAAATGATTCCCCTGTGACATATTATTGGTCAAATGAGGCACCTACAACACTTTTATTGGTGCTCCCTAGTCATTACTCGTTCCATTCTAATACAACCTTAAGCATGTGAAAGACTCATTTTTGAATACCAGTTTCAGATATTTATATGGTGTGATATAAAGGTAAAACATAGTCTTCCTTAATTTTAACTTGATTTTCTGGGCTTTCTCTAGGTTCCAGCAGGTGCAATTGATAGTAGGCTTCTCAGGATTGTCAACAAATTGAGATCTTTCATGTTTAACTACCCATGCAATTTTTATAACTTTAGTTTAATCTTGTCCTAGGAATAGATATACACATTTTTATGACCATCATATTATTTTCTGGCCCTTTACTTTGGTTGGCTTTTCCCGATAAACTTTTAAATGCCTCACTTTAATCCCCTTCAGTCTCTCTTAAAGAACTTGTCCTTTCTGAAATGTTAACTCTAATTCTGACAGCTATATCCCACAGTAATTTTTTTTTATATTCAGAGAATGTTATTGAGATGAATGTAGAACCTCTTTTTACTAATTGTAATTCTCATGGTGTTATAAGTAACTAAATGAGTAATGCAAAATATATTGATTTTCATTAACATGTCCTTGCCCATGATTACTGGTAAGTGGGATCTCACAGGGCAAATGTCATTGAGAATAAAAAGTTCCCTGGGAATGGGATGAGTAGAATGACTGCATTTTGCCTCAGTGCTAATATGCTGGTGTTTCATGGAGTTGTATGAAATAGGAGCCAGGTAGAAGGTTGCACATTGAACTATAGCATGTATTCTTGGTGAGCTCTACTGAACTGTAAAAAGCTAAATGAGTTATTTAGTAAAACCACAACAAAAACAATAGACCTCAGCCTCTAAGCCTCTTCTCATTCTCTTTCTATGTCATACTGGTTTTCTTTGTGAGTTTTTATTACTCTAAAGACCAAGATTCAGTTCACTTCTTGCCTCTTGTCTCTCTATAATCTCATCAGTTACAAGGTTGTATTCAGTTCCTATATTCAGTTCAAATATATATTCAGTTCAAATATATATTCCTCTCTTCTAAATTTCTGATGAGTATCCAGATTTCTTCTATTTACATAAAATTGGGGTATTTAATAAAAACCACAAAGATAAAATATCGTGATGATTTATTTGTGTCTGTATATTAGGAACAGTGCTTGTCTGACATTTATTAAGATGCACTTTCCTTAAAAGAACCTTAGTGTTGTATCTTACACCCATTCCTCAGAATGCATCTTTTCTTGCCTTCTGGCAAGCTTTGTAAAGTTGGTTGAAAGCCAAAAGGCTTGTATTCGGAAAGAGGAACTGAGGGAAATAGGCCTTTATTATGACAACTAGAGGCCCATTGCATGAAGATTTGTGCAATAGGCCTTCCTTCCCCTGGCTGCCAGCACCGGTTTTCCTAGAGCACCTGGGACCCAGGCCTTCGCTCTGGCCACCGCCTTCCATCTTCGCTCTGGCCGGAGCTTTCAGTCTCCAGCCGGAGCGCTGTTCCTGTAGCTCCTTCTGCTCCCCACCCTCCCCCTCATAGCAGGCGTCCCGCCCCTCCTGGCCACTCCATGCCTACATGCATGCTTCCCAGAGGCCCAGAGTGGCTGGGGGATGAGGCTGCTGCCATCTTTGTTGGGTTAATTTGGATACTCACTCCTGATTGGCTGGTGGGTGTTGCAGAGGTACGGTCAATTTGCATCTTTATTTTATTAGTGTAGATTAGTTGCTAAAAGTGGGCTGTATTTAATGTTTACTGTAACTATGAGTGAAGACTTAAAATTCCTCCAGTCCTTGTTTATGTATTTCTCCACTGTTAACTTCAGGGGTTCCTTTCCCTGGTCCTGCTGCTCAGAGAGAGATTGTACTTACAGTTCTCACAGTCCTGCAGATGGGTTCCCTACTGTTATCCTGGAGCTTCCTTAGAGTGGAGGCGGAGGAAGGGGGCATTCTATGATCTTCCAATCAAGTCTTTCATTTGGCCTGTGTATTGGGGCTGTGGTCTTCACAGGTGTTTCAGACTGACCTCCATTGGTGTAACATTGTCTCCCTATTGCCTACTTTGACTTCAGTCCTCCTAATCTACTTCCTTGAAGGCCTGTCCCCCACTATTTCCCCGCTCCTAGGTGAGAAAGACTGGAAGAGCTAGGGTGGGAAGGAATTATTTCCACCTGCTGGATAAGGTTTCTGAATTGTGCTGTGGCAAAGTGGCCCTTTGTTAAGGAGACTATGACTGATTCACAAAGGGTCCAAGAGAAGTCATTGATTTTTTCATTTGTCGAGGTGTTTCTCACTCAAGAATATTTTTTTATTGACTTGAGAGAGAGAGAGAGAGAGAGAGAGAGAGAGAGAGAGAGAGAGAGAGACTGGTTGCCTCTATAGCAGGTGACCTAATTAGGAATAGAACCTGCAACTTAGGTATAAGCCCTGACTTGGAATTGAACCTGCAACCTTTTGGTGTAGGTAATGATGCTCCAACCACTGAGCCACTGGCCAGGGAAAGCTGTTTCTTATTGTAAAGATGGGAGCAATGATTTCCAAGGTCTTTATATGTAAGAAACTTGAAGCCCCTGCATAGTATTTTTAATAAAAAAGCATGAAATTTTATTTACTTAAATTGAACAGTATTAAAATAGAAGTTGAATTAAGGAATTCATTAGCTTAATTAGGATAAGAAAAATATTGTGAAAAGCATTTTAATGTTAGAGTGATTATTTTATACCATGTATTCCTTCTTCATCTCATATAATCAGTTACTTATTTGAGAAAATGAGGAAATTAATGCATTTATATTTCATCTCACTTTGCCAACTATGCCCCAGTATTTTTTGTTCCTTCTGATGTGCCTTTCATTTTGATAGTGGCTTTATTTTATCTTTTTCTATTCCTTTTCTGATTTCTGGCATTGTGCTATTTATCTTCTTATATAACTTACAATTTCTTCTTTGAACCTGTTTCTGGAAATACCATATTGTTGCCAACTTCTTTGATTCTCTGACAAAATAATTATCTACATTTTTCCATGGTACCCTTAGGTAATTCCTCTTATAAAGTATGCATTTCATGTGTCTTTGTTCTTCCCTCTTGTCTTATTGGGGGAGGGGGGGGTGAGGGGGTATTTCTAAGCATAGCTTCTCTGTTGATTTCTTTCACATTGCTGCTCATCTGTGAAAGGTGCTAGGTATATGTTTGAGAAAAGCAGGGGGTAGAAAGAAGAGAGATAGAGCTCCAGTAATCTGCAGTGTTGATTTCAGCCTGATGCCTCTTACCAAATCTATCTTTCTTTTTTTTTTTAACCCAGTGAGGAAGTCTCTTCCAAAGTTACAGCACTCAGGTGTCAGCATGGCTCACGGCTAAGTGCTTTCGTTCGTTCGTTTCTTTTCATCATGTTCCCTGCCTGCCTGGCCTTCTCCTGTGACATTTACTCCCGGCAGCTTCCTTTGGCTAAGGGGCTAGATTATAGAGAAATAAATGGCTTGACAGCACAATTTAATTTTTCAACTCCACTTCCATTGCTGTTCTCAATTGTCACACTGACTCAGTAGAGGGGAAATTCACACTTCTGCTGTGGCTCACCCAACCTCTCTTTAATCGAAGAGTCAATAGAGAAATTCTTTCCTAATTGTCACTTGTAAAATTAGAAAAAAACTGTTTCCAATTAGGTGTGAGGAGGCTGTTGGTCATCTTGCAGCTCCATACTTTGTTTGGGCAACATTTCCCAGCATCTGGCAGAGTATCATTCATAGTATCTGATTGAAGTTATGGCCTTATTTTTTGTCTTGTTGCTATTTTGATGAGTTAGATAAAGGGGAGTAGAACGATGAGATAAAAATGTCATTTTCTGATATCAGAAATAATTTTTATTTATCAGTTAAAATAAAGAATACTGCCAGGGAAAACAACAAGCACACAATGAATGCCACTTGTCTCTTTTCTTCATTAACTTAGGAATTTTCTGAATAAGCTACCAATACATTTTTGTCTTTGAGGTGGGTGATGAAATGTTTTGGGCAGATTTTGAGGTTAATTAAATGTGTGTCAGATTGGAAATAAGCAGCAAGAACATTTCAATGGAAGGACTTTTATCTCTAGAAATTATTCTGTGCAGATCTCTTTGAAATCTCAGGATATCAGGTCTCAGAACACAGGACCAGACCTATGTCTTACCTGAGCATCTTCAAGAGCAAACTTGAATATTAATAAGTTCTCAGAGTGTCAGGATTCTTTTCTTTCTACAATATTATCTTTCAGGTTATTGAAATTGCTTTTGTATTACTACCTCCATGTTTGTTGTTGTATATACTTCTGAAAGGGTACATGTTACCATAAACTCTAGAACAGAATAAGGAGAAGTTCCTTTCTGAGATTAATATATGTATATACTATATTTAAGAGTTAACATATAAGAAAGACCAAATTTTTTATTATTTTTTATTTTATTATACATTTTCAACACTAAAAGAAGCAAATAGCATTTTTGTTCCAGAGTATAGATATAGAAATAGTATTGTTGTTACAATGGCAAATAACATCATTTCCTGTAAGTGCCTTCTTTAAAGGCACAGATTTATTCCAATTATTTTGATGCCTAGTGTGTATATTACATTTAAGTTGCTAAAAACTTCCAGAGTACACTTGTGCAAATATAATGAACTAGAAGACCAGTGCACGAAATTTGTGCACAGGTAGGGTCCCTAGGCCTGGCCTGCAATCAGGGCCAATCGGGGCCAGGCTGATCAGGGCTGGGCCAGAGAAGAGGTGATGGTCGGAACAGGCCAGATGCCAGCACTGTCATCCTCGGCACCCTGCTACTATGAGCTTCCCTGCCTCCCTGCCCCCCCCCCCCCGCCCCTTGCTGCCAGGCCGCCACCATGGCAGGCAGGCTATGGGCTGATCAGGGCCTGCCAGCCGGGGAAGGGACAGGGCATGGAAGTTTGGCCACCACCCCAGAGGAGGGAGCTGGCCCTTGATCCCCCTGGAAAAGGGGCTGCATCTGCCACCACTGACCCCCGGTTCCCCGTCCCAGCCCAGGGGCCGGCCCCAATTGGGCAATCAGTGTCTGCCAATGTGGGGAGGGACCATGGGAGGATGGCCAGCTGCAGGGGAGGGACCTTGGGAGGTTGGACAGCAGGCCCCGATCGCCTGCGGGAGGTTGGCCAGCCAGGGGAGGTTGGCTGTGGGAGTTCACTGACCACCAGGGGAAAACTCCTGTGTTGAGCTTATGACCCCTGGTGGACAGTGCCCATCATAGTGACTGTTAGTTCCGGTCGTTCCGGTTGCTTAGGCTTTTATAAATATACTAGAGGCCCGATGCACAAAAATTTGTCCACTCGGGAGAGGGTCCCTCAGCCCGGCCTGTGCCCATTTGCAGTCCAGAACCCCTTGGGGGATGTCCACCTGTCAATTTAGGCCCACTCCCCGGGGGATCAGGCCTAAGCTTCCAGTCAGACATCCTTCTGGCAGTCAGGGAGCCCTCAGGGGATGTCCAACTAAAGGCTTAGGCTCCCAACGGGTCGGGTCTAAACCATTAGTTGGACATTCTTAGTGCTGCCACGGAGGTGGGAGAGGCTCCTGCCACCACCTCTGTGCTGGCCAGCAATGAGCCAGCTTCTGGCTGAGTGGCACTCCCCATATGGAAGTGCACTGACCACCAGGGGGCGGCTCCTGCATTGAGTGTCTGCCCCCTGGTGGCCAGTGCATATCATAGCAACCGGTCATTCTGCTGTTCAGTCAACGTGCTTATTAGCCTTTTATTATTATTATATAGGATGTCCCTATTTCCCCCCTTTTGCCCCCTCTACCCAGCTCTTGCCCCCCACTTCTCTCTGCCCATCACCATATATGGGTTGTCTGTGTCCATGGGTTGTGCATATATTTTCTTTGGCTAATCCCTTCTTTAAATTCACTTCTTTAAATTTTTATTTTCAGATAAGTGCTTATAACTGCACTATTATATATTTTCTATTATATCATTTAGAATTAGATATTTTTTAATTGAACCCTTGTAAATTTTAGCACAATTTAATAAATTATGCTAGAAGCAATTAGGAGATTTTTCATGTAATGCAGATACATTTCAATTAATATTTTATTAATTTTTAATTTTTTATATTTTAATTTGAAATAATCTCATACATGTAAAAAAAACTATAAAATACTTCAGCATATTATATGTACCCTTCACCCAATTTCTTAGGTGTTAATAATTTAAACATAACCATTATACAACTAAAATAATTTGGAATATATTTTTCTTATAATCTCTTTAATGTTACTTAATATATTTACTTTGTTTTTGTTAATCTTCACCCATGGGTATTTTTCCATTGAATTTTAGAGAGAGTGAAGGGAAAGGGAGAGACACATTGATTGGTTGCCTCCTGCACATGCTCTGATAGGGACTGGGGATCAAGCCAGCAACTGAGGTACATACCCTTGACTGGAATCAAACCTGGGACCCTTAAGTCCACAGGCTAATGCTCTATCCACTGAGCAAAACAGGCTGAAGCTTAATTCATTTACTTTTAATCTATATGTCTCTTTATATTTAAAGTGGGTTATGTTTTTGATTCACCCTCATAATCTGTCTTTTAATTGGTGCATTTATGCCACTGACTTGCAGAGTGTTTACTGATAGAGTTACTGCCATATCAGGCAGCTTCTGGGGCTTCCAGGGCACACCAGCGGCCCGGGATCACATCTTTTCACAGGTGGCAGGCGGTTTCTGGGGCTTCCAGGGCTGGCCAGCAGCCCGGGATCGGATCCAATCACGGGTGGCAGGCAGGCGACTTCTGGGGCTTCTGGGGCTGGTCTGTGGCCCAAGATAGGATCCAATCATGGGTGGCAGGCAGGCGGCATCTGGGGCTTCTGGGGCTGGCCTGTGGCCTGGGATCGGATCCGATCACGGGGGCCGGCAGGAGGCTTCTGGGGTTGCACACGGGGGCCTGGATGGCGGCTCACGCTGGAGGCTCACACTGTCCCACCCTGCCTGCAGTATGCAAATTAGCCACCATCTTTATTGGTTAATTTGCATATCACCCTGATTAGCCAATGGGAGGTGTAGCAAAGGTATGGTCAATTACCATGTTTGTCTATTATTAGATAGGATAGATATTAATAATTCTTCCTTCTCTATTCTGAGGAAAACACAGTTTTTTATGTAATTAGAATCTCACAATAGGGTTACTGCCTTTTGTTATTGCCTTGCTTATCTGAAAAAATGCCTAACTCCATTATTGCTGTTAACTGAATATTGTGTAGTCACATAAACTTTTAATAAAATTTAAAATAGCAAAGTCAAAATACTAAAACAGTGAATCAAAATGCAGAAAATAAATTTACGTTCTCTTAAGTTCTTGAAAACTCTGGAGGTCCAGCTTTCTGAATTAAGAAAAAGAATTTTGGGAAATTTTCTCTTTGTATCTTTTTATTTTTTGTGTGTGTGTTGGCTGTTGTCATTATTTTTTAATTTATTGTCTAAGGTATTACAAATAGTAGTACATATGTCTCTCTCCCCCCCCCCCCCCCCCGCACTGACGTCCCTCTGGCCTCCCCTATCCTTCGGCATTTGCCCTCGTCCCCTCGCTCCCAGTGTCTTGCATCTGGTGGTTGTGCATATATGCGTGCATACAAGTCCTTCAGTTGATCTCTTACACCCCACACCAACTCCCCCCTACCTTCCCACTCTAGTTTGACAGTCTGTTCGATGCTTCTGAAAACTCTTTAAAGTATCAAATGTACTTCTTTAATATAATGTAAATGTAATGTGATATCATGTATTATAGCTTAAATATTTGTATTGAAACCTGAATGCATTGCTTCTCTTGTGTTAGAAAGTGCATTAGGCTCAAGTACAAAGGCAACTTCCATCTACTACTTAGTAAAGCAAAATGTCTGAGGTACAGCATTGATAATTGGCAATTTCCTTTAAGCATCATTTTAAAAATGATTATAATTATATGAGTTTCCAGTGATAAACCCAATTAGTTAAACTTTAGCACTAGGTCATTATGGTGTCTTGTCACATAACATTGATGCATGTTATGAAACTGTGTTGTGCTGAAAGTATAGGACTACCAGCATGCAACAACTTTGTTAGCTAGGCAATTAAAATTCTTGACAGTATGTTTCTTCTTGAATTAAAAACAAAAAAAAAACAACAACAAGGAGCTAGCATTTCTTGGTTCTGGTTTAAAACCAAACAAGAAAATATCATTTAAAATATCATTTTAAAATATCATTCCTGCTATACATTAACAATTTTACAGAGTATCAATTGTAGGAGGAAAGAACTAAGAACTAAGGATACCGTATTGTAGGATTTTTATCATGTATTGTGGGTGAGCATTCTTCTAAATTGTACAAATAATCTCAGATGCATGGAGCTCATTAAATCAACATATGAGGTGACAAGGCAAGCTTAGAGGACTGACTCTATAGCAAGAGGTGGCCTCCCAGCCTTTTAATATCAGCTGCAAGTTTTCTTTTATTCCTGCCACAAATTCATTAACCTCAAACCCATTTTCATGTTTATTTACTTGAGATTCCTTACAAATGCCACACTCTCCTACAATGGAATACATTCTTTTTTTTCTTCCCCCCCCCCCCCCCCCCCCAGGGAGATAAAAATAGCTGGTTTTTCCCGTCATCAGAAAACCATGGTTTTAAAGTTTGGAAACCATTGTTTAACTCCATCCGATTCTAAAGGCATTTTCCTTTTCACCAGTGAGATGTTCTGATGTGGCTGAGATGTTTGCTGTTTCAGTCAGTCTCTGTTTCCAGCAATTTTCTGTTGGTTCATTTTTGTTTTCTGCCGGCCGCTCCAGGACTCGCTAAGGAGTGGCCCCCCGCCCTCATTGGAGAATGAGTTCGCATTCCCTGTGGAAGGCCTGAGAGGTCTTCTTTGCCAGTGCAGTAGCTCCGGTCTTGCTTTCCTGGGTATTGTTTGGTTAGATTTTTCTGTTTTCTCCTTCTGAAGACTGTTGCCTCTAAGTTGAGAACACTGCTTTCAAGAACATATGCTGTTGCTTTTATTCCAAATAATGTCTTCTCTCTCATCTAAGAATTCTTAGTGCATTCCCAGTTAGAATTTTCTTGATCCGTGGATGTATTTGGTAGGGTTAGATGAGGGACACTGACCCAGAGTCTCACAATTAGTAACAATTCTAGCACCAGGACCCAAATGTTTTGATTCTCAGCCAAGACATTCACCCAACATTTTAAGCATTCTTTTCATTTTTTAAAACTTATCTTTATTGTTGAAAGTATTATAGATGTCCTCTCTCCCCCACACCCTGCATTGATCTCCTCTACCCTGCACCCACACCACCCCCAGGTCTTCACCAAATATTGTCTGTGTCCATGGGCTATGCATATATGCCTACCTGAAAGAAGAATCTAACCAATATGGATTGCTTTTATCAGTCTGTATACCATAACCTGAATGCAATGTTTTATAGTGATTAAAGGCAGTGTTGCATTGTCACGTATTAGCCATTTAAATGTTTCAACACTGGAGGTAGATTATACTTTTGAGAAAACTTAAAATTAATATAATAAGCATTTATTTTAAATGCAATATCTAGCACATGGTTTCTAGCCACCCATATTTAGGAACGAACATGTAAATATGGGAGTCAGCAAACTACATCCCATGGGCCAAATGTGGCCCATCACCTGCTTTTGTAAATAAACTTTTATTTAGTTTAGTTATAAAAACGTATTTATTTATGCCTGTTTTCTTCAGTGGTAGAGGTCGTAGTTGCAATAAAGATTGCAAGGACTACCAAGCCTAAATTATTTGCAATCTGGCAATATTTGGATATCTTACAATCTACAGAAAATTTTTACCAAACAAGGCCTATAACAGTGATGGCAAACCTTTTGAGCTTGGCGTGTCAGCATTTTGAAAAACCCTAACTTAACTCTGGTGCCGTGTCACATATAGGATTTTTTTGATGTTTGCAATCATAGTAAAACAAAGACTTACAGTTTTGATGTTTATTTTATATATTTAAATGCCATTTAACAAAGAAAAATCAACCAAAAAAATGAGTTTGCATGTCACCTCTGACACGCGTGTCATAGGTTCGCCATCACTGGTCTATAGGAACAAACATCTATATGCAACTTCTTCCTTCAAATAGCTTATATAGACTATACTAGTGGCCCAGTGCATGAAATTTGTGCACAGAGCAGGGGTGTCCCTCAGCCCTGTCTGCACCCTCTCCAATCTGTGACCCCTTGGTGGATGTCCGACTGCCAGGATCCCTGCGGGTTCGGGCCTAAACCAGCATTTGGACATCCCTCTCACAATCCAGGACTGCTGCCTCCTAACCGTTCACCTGCCTGCCTGCTGATTGCCCCTAACCACTTCTGCCTGCCAGTCTGATACACCCTAACTGAACCTGCCGGCCTGATTGATGCCTAACAGCTCCCCTGCTGGTCTGATTGCCTCCAACTGCCCTTCCCTGGTGGCCTGATCACCCCAAGGCTTTTATTAGTATAGGTAGAGCAAGAGAAGTAAAAATAAATAAAATCAGTAATATGAAAAATGCTGTTAGAATGACATTTATGAAATGTGTCTAGAAAGACTAGATAGAGCACAGTAATCCCTCAAGTTCTTTCTTTTTCGAGCAACTGAGTGAGGAGAGAGCTTCATAAGGCATGTGTTATTTCTGTTGGTTCCTGAAATATAACTATGGGTTTTCTAAGCAGAGGACAGAAAAGGCATCTGAGGCAGAGAAAATAGTATATGAAAAAAGCATGAGAAAGGAAATAGATGGATATTGGGACAGTGGGAAGTGATCAAAACAAGAAAATGACCTCCGCAGGACTTAGCATTGATTACTCCTTCCTCTTGGAACTTTCTGAAGCATCTGTAATTTTCTGAGATGATCATTAATACAGCTGTTCATTAACACAATTGCCTCCAACCTCCAGAAGGTAAGCTTAATATTTGTGGAATGGATGAGTAAATGAATGACTGACCAAATTAATTCATGGATTGTTCCATTAGGCATGAAAGACTGCTGGGCAGTCCCAGAGGTCAAGCAGCATCACCACCTGGCAACACTGACCTTGGGTTGGTGACTTTTGGTACAATTGCCGCACCTTCTGTATTTCCTTTGAGCCGTGCTGGTATGCTGGTTTTTCTCCTACCGGTCTGCAGATCATCATTTTCCTTAATAAAGATGACAAAAGCAAGCAAAAGGGGAGTTGTATAGCCAGTTTCTTCCCAAATAGTTAAAAGCATTATAACATCTGCTTTTGACCAAAGTATTTCTCCTTCCAGCTACAAATATAGTTTAAAAGTCTTTTTCTCTGCAGTTTTATCTGGAGTTCTCACAGCAGCTTTGGTCACAAGCAGTCAAACCTGCCCCAGGAGTTTGCCCTGAGGCTTAGATCTATCTCTGTGGTCTGTTATTTCAGTCTTAGCGGCGGCTGACAAGAGCGAAGTTAGCAATCCAAAGTGTTCCTCACCTATGCAAACATGCAGGTCCAGTTAACTTAGTCTGTTCCATAGCCACAATCTCTAGCTCTAAAATAATCTTTGGAAATGCATGTGGGTCGCTCAGTGTGAAGGGCCAGATGAAAGCCCATGGGAAAACTTGTCATTTATCCATAATGAACATTTCTGCATAGGCCCAAATACTGATTGAAAGAAGCCATCATAAATTATTGTCACTTTGATACTTACATATGTTTAGCTTATGAAGCTATTACTTTATTTTTGTGAAAAGTATAGCTAAAACTTTATATAATGAATGATTATATCATATTAAGTGCTTTTTATGACTTTTTAAGAATTAATACTCAGAGTAGGAATAATAGTATATTTATAGATTTTATTTTTTTAGGTGAGATGTAAAATGCATATTTACCCTTATTTAATATAATTATAACTTCAAAATAGTATAACTGAATTTTAATTTTACCAGGATAGCAATTTTTCTAGTTTCATTGGTTTGCTAATATTATCTAACGATATAGTTACCGTTTTCTTATATAATATACAATTTCTGTTCTTTGACGAAACAACAACCCTTTCTCATGTTTCTTAGCCTTTCTGGAGGGAAAATGCAATTTTATGTTATGGTGAAATGGTCACACAAATGGGCTGTGATTTTCATTTTCAAATAAGATTGTTTTTTTATAAAAATGGAGGAATCAAATTCTATTCCAAATTACATGACTGGCTGTATCAGGCCATGGTTGGTTACTCACCTATGCAAACATACCGGTTTATGCCAGATGAAACAACTCTGGATATAGGATTTTCAAGATCTGTAGAGGCAACCCAAATTGTTTGGTATGTGTTATACTTAGAAATTATTCAAAGCTTTTAGTACAAGAAATGTGATCATAGGGTTTAAAATTTAAAGTACAGGATGAAAATAACTCAAAATAAATCATGCTCCATTGGGTCTTTTGGTATTTTACAGTTTTGAAAAAATAAGAGAATTGTAGATATTATGAAATAAAAAAAAATGAGGAAGAAATTATAAAAGACAAAAAAATTTAAATGAGTATAAGTCTAAATATGCCCACAGATGTCTTATTTTTAGTGTTTTTGTATCTTTTTTATTTTAAAATCTATTTAGAACAAATTTATTATTAAGAATATTTTCAGAATTGTACACTAAAATTATTCTACTCTATTTTCAGTAGTCTTTAAGAGAAAATATATGTAAATATATGTATATATACATATATAATATATATATAGTTGCAAATGAGTGAGCAGTGAATTTGTTGTATCTTGTATGTGATAAAAATAAGTTTAATAAAATTTCTACATTAGTTATGTCAAACATGTTTTGGAGGCTAACAGACATGTTGCTAAAACTTTTCCTTATTTGAAGTAGATGCTTTGAACTGAATTGAAATACAAAGCAAGCTAGTATCAAAGCCCATAACTCTTTTTAACCAGGACATCCTGAGTTATGAATGATAGATATATTTTTGAAGCTTTTATTTCCTAAAAATGACTTTCTGCAGGAAAATAAGTTTGAAAACAAAATAATATTTGTTCCAATGGTATTCCAAATTCTTTCCATATATATCTTATTGTAGAATCCATATGTTAAACATTTTTGTACATTCTGCAATATTCAATCAACATCTGGCATAGAACAATCATTTGCCCATAGCCATTTGGATTTCATGGCTCCATGTTCATTTTTTTGTTGTTGTTAGAATGGTCACTATAATTATGCAAAGTTGGAAGAGTATATCACAGATGCAAATATTCAAAACTAAATGCAGTTTGGACTAAATTATTTACAGCTGACCAATAATTCATTAATACATTATTTGGAAACATGTCAGGGAATTTACTGGGGATTCACTCTGTATATAGTTATTTCAGAGATAGGGCTTCTGGACAAATTAAGATTTAAAAAAAAATAAGAGCCTATCATTCCTGAATCTACTACACAATTTCAGTTGACCAGCTTTTAACATTTAATTGTTCTGGAATTTCATCCTGAAAGTTAATGTCCTCATGCTTATCTTATTTATTTATTTCTTAAAATATGCACAATTATGTAGACTTTGTTCTGGAAATGTATTTGCTTAATAGCACACAGAATAGTCTCTAAGTGCACTGAGAAACTTTGATAAAAGATACTTTATAAATTCCAGCTATTTTCATATACTGTTACGGTCTGAAAGAAAATGAGAACTACTTAGTGAGTAAAAACTTGGCAGTCATTTCCTCACATACAGGACCCTATTTACACCTACACAGCTTTTCAAAGGATGATTTTATTTCTCTGTTCAGTGTGAAGTAATTACGCTGCAGTTTCATTTCCACGAGATATTTGCAGATGCCATCAAGATGAGAGAACTGACAGCACCTCATTGGGGGCAGCAGGCAAAGGCAAACAGTTAATCAAACTGTGACCATGCTTAGCCAGATACGAGGGACAGTTTCTAACAGGTCTGCAGCACCTGGATTTCTTCAGAATGTCACTCTGGAGCAAGTATGGTTGTCTCAGCAATTTCCAATATCTTAATGGAAAGCATTTTAGAGAAGATAACAGAGGCACAAAATGCAGGCTGCAAGAAAAAAAAAGTATTTTTTAAAAAAATGAGTTTTAGAGAGCGAGGAAGGGAGAGGGAAGAGAGAGAAGCATTGATGTGAAAGAAGCATTGATCTGTCTCCTGCACAGATTGATCCAACCACTCCTGACCTGGAATCAAACTGACAACACCTAGATGCGTGGGTCAATGCCCAACCAACTGAGCTACAACGCCAGGGTGAGAACCAGTATTTAAAAACATTGAGTAAATTTATACTTTTATAGATAAAATGGAGACTGCCTGCAATAAGCTCAAGAAATCATCCTTAAACTGTGAAGAAGACAAGAATTAGAAAGCCATGGTGATGGTGACAAATTTGCAAAATGAACTGCTGGTAAGAAATGGAAGTAAGGTGGGGATACCTATAATGCCATCTGAAGAATACTACATGTGAATTGAGGTTCAATTAACATAAAGAAATAGCCAGGCAGGCTTGAAAAGTGAATATTGCCCTTGCACTGTTTCTAGTAATTATGTCATCTAGCAGCAGGCAATTGCATATCTGCATTCTACACACCCAACACTGCAATGCTTGTTATCTTTATGTTCAAGATGTGAAAACTAAAATTGTAAGGATGTGCATTGCAAGATTTTCAGAGATGACTTTGAGAGTCTCTACAGAACTCATAAGAAATTCAAATGATCAAAGCTTTGATGAAGAATTGAAGTAATATATTATCTGAATATTTGAACAAAGCTGCAGGTGATACCAAAAAAATCATAAAATTGTGAAACAAAGACTGTGGTGTAGAATTCTCATTACTAGAGCATCTATGTTTTAAGAAACTCTTCTTCACCTATGAGTGAACATTCTGAATTTTAACGTATGTTCAAATTTCAAGCTTTAATTCAGCCTGAGAGAGGATTTAGATATCCCACCACCTTTGCCATTAACCAGCCATTGGAGTTTAGCAGAACTTCTGGCCACTGGAGTGTGCCATAGTAGGCCAAGTGTTCAGTACAAAAAAAGTACCAACACTGCCATCCATGTCCTAGAGGTCCACGAAGCTGCTAGTCCAATTCTAGAAAAAAATGTTTCTTACAGATAGCGGACGGGACAATCCAGATGATCCCTGAGAATGAAGGTTAGTCAGTTTGGGTCGTCTTGGAGAACGAAGTCCCTATCAGTAAACTGAAGTTCAGCTCACCTACCTGAATCTCTGGGCTTCTCAGACCAAATTTCCTTAGAATAAACCCAGTTGAGTTTAGTAATAACGTTGATTTACAAGAAGAAATGTATTAAACCATACTCTACTTCCTGGAACTAATAAACACTCAAAAATGTTTAAAGAAGAAAACATAAAGATATGAAAAACAAAACTAGTCATTATTAAGCACACTGAAACAGCTATGATCAGTTAATAGTAAGAATATTTTCCTCAATTTTCCAGAGGACCTGAATATAGAGTAGATATGGGAAATTCCAACATCATGTCTGAGTATGAAAAATAAAATTAACTGGGGTCACTGAAGTTGGAAGTAGAATAAAGGCAAGAATCTGTTACTCTAGTTTTAGTTCCATTAAAAAAAAAAATGTGTAGCTCAGAGTGATCTATCATAATACCAGACAGAATGGCTGGTCACATGGCCCATCTTAACCAATACAGGACTGATAGTTATAAAAAAAAAAATAAATATTTCCACTGGTGGAGAGAAATTTCCCAAACATGAGAGTGACAACTATCTCAGTGATTTGCATAAGAAAACACTGTATTATATTAACTATCCTCAACAGACAATAGGAGGAAACTGAGATGGAGTGATTAAATAACTTCATGAAAGTTGGCCTCAGAGACAACAAGCATATCAACTAGTGTCAGTCAGTAGAAAGGACTTTACTTTTGTATAAACCTTGTACTTTTAAATTATTTTTCCTCCATTTTCTCAATTAACCTTTGTGAGGAAACCCCTGGATTTTAATCACTCACATTCTTTTGTCTTACTTTTATCATTTTAACTGAAAAATAAAAAGATGGTACTTTATTTTTATTTCTGATTCCATACAGTTCTTCAACTGGGTTTAACATATTTTTTTACTTCTTTTATGGTAAAATATATGCAACATAAACTTTATTATCTTAACCATTCGAAGTGTACAGTACTTAGTACAGCGATCTTAAATACATTCAAATTATTATTTAACTATCAGTACCACCCATTTCCAGAACTCCTCATCTTGCAAAACTGAAACTATGTGCCCATTGAAAGTGGTAAGTGAATAATACTTATCCAAAATTGCAAAAGAAATTACACAAAATATAATACAATAATTTTGGTCATCATTTTTTACAAATATAATTTACTTACTTAAATTCTACCCATAAATTTTCCTTTGGACCTAATTATTCTCGATAGAACATTTATCTTGAATTTTACTTCTCATTCATTTACTGCATTTATTAATTGAAGACAAGGGAATAAGAAAATGAAAAAGATTCTCATTACTGAATTAATTGAATCGGGACGTTGAAATGTGAAATAATGAAAGGAGAATGAAATGTATTTCCACAATCAATTGATCATTTTATACAATTCTTCCCCTTACATTCTCTCATTTTTCTTATTAACTATTTTATTTAATTTTGCCATATATACTTCTCTTTCTTGTTTGATACAGGCACACACATTTACATTTTTCTGTCCTTACTTACCCTGTATTTTCACAGGCACAAACAAAACAGCATTTAATCTTTTATATTCTGGGATTTATGACTTCTTACACTTCTATTTTACATGTTGGTAAATCAGTTATGCATATTGGTGAAAGATAAGATTTGCAGAAATTGCTTGGTATTCAGAACCCACATTCTGAACAGAGAACCTCAAAAGTAAATATTTGCATGTGCCAAAATAGTGACTGGCATGGGAGGTATAAGTATACAAGTAGGGAAGGGAAGGAAAAGGACCGCGAATAAATGAGTACAGGGCCCCTGTGAAAAGGGGCCAGTTGCTACTCACTTCTCAATGTCGCCGAACATTCTGCTTTTTCAAAAGAAGCCAGAAATGTTGTTGTCATATAAAATGTTCTTATTTTTAAATGTTTACACAGGTTAAAATCTCTGTAGGTCCAGCAAAGTTAATCTGCATACCAAATGTGTTTTGTGTGCCTCCGATTTCCAACAACTGATCTAAAGCAACACATTTTTTTTCATTACATTGAATAGAGCAGAGGCTATCAGAGCTCTGTTCACAGGACCTGCAGACCCTTGAGAGAGTTTAAAGGCTCCCTCATCTTTCACTCTTGAATATACTTTAACAATTTCATGTTAACTAAAAATTGTCTAAGAATGCCTATATTAAATTGAAAAAAGAGGAAGTTTTTCTTTTTAACCATCATATTTTTTTCCTTTTCCTCTTACTTTTTTCACACATAGAGAAGACTCAGGATAACATATTTGCTTGCTTTTATTATTTCTCTGTATTATCCATAGAAACCATTATAAATACTATTTAAAGACAGCATTTCATTTTTTAACATGCATATTAAATGTGATGGAACAAATATGTTTTCAGTGACTATATATTAATGTCCCAGAATATATTTCAATAATTATTAATAATTTTTTATCAATTATGTTTCCACTACCATTTTTCATATTGAAAATCTTTATGTTGGTTCCAGATCCCCAAGCTTATATATTACTTTTTCAGTGTGTGTAATTTTTTTTTTAGTATTTCTGCCTCTCTAGTTACTAAGTTCTTATTTATTTATTCGAAAAAGTTTTTGCAAATAATTTTTTTAAAATTTAGTTTGTTAACATGCTTTGATATTTTGACTTACAAAATAATTGAGCTCTGCAAAAGTTATCCAATTATTAAAACTTAATGAAGAAACTTGACATTTAAAGAACCACTATAACAAGTATTTTATGAAATAAATAATGAACTCTTGCTTTAATTTATTATTTGTATAAAGGATCTTATAAATGTTAGATTTGTTTATAGCAAGTGCACATTTCCTTGGCATCTCTCTTTAGACTATAATTTGATAAAGGCATCGACATTATCTTACATGCCTATGAATTATTCAGATTTCTCCACATGCAATGTATATTCTGATATCTAAAGTAAGTCTAAAAATACTTTCTGTTTAATTTGAGGACATCTTTAACATTTTCAAGAAGGATCTATTTCTGTTTGCTTATTTCAAATAATTACCGTAGCTAAGAATTATTTTCTTGGGTAGAGGGGTTGTGAAAATCTATAGTTAAGCAAAGGACAAAGTTGGTGGTGCCCCTTGAATCTATTCTACTATCAAGACTGTATTTCTTGTCTTACAAGTGACATTTGATATATGGTTGACCTTTACCTCTAATTCTAAAATTGTCAATTTTCCTTCCAATAGCCTCCAGTCAGGAAATTAATCAAAAGTTTAGGAAAATAAATTAGTTATTTAACTTTTGTCACTCAGCACTAAAAATAACATGAGAAATTTCTTGGTGCTGTTCATAAGAAATACGCAGTGCATGGTTTTCTTTCTTTGACTACTTGGTATTCTTTCCTTGATTATTCTTTCTTTCTTTGATTATTCCTTTTACTCTGGCCTCAGAATCTTCAACTTTTCAGTAACACTGACCTCTGTACCAGTCATTTGAGGTCACTTTCATTATCACTTGAAATTTTGTTAGGATGGCCTACTCTGAAGCATCACTCTCTGAGTGTGTCTCCTAATGATTTATATTTCTCACTTTCAAATATCTATTAACTAGATCTTTATCATTACCAAGAAGGAGCTCTGTAGTTATAGTATATTCTTCCACACCCCCTCAATATGGCATCACTTGCCTCTCTTCCAAACCAAAATCTTATAACCAACTTGTTCAAATTACACTTTACTAACTATTCTTTATTATTATTTTTTTTCCATCACGATTTATCCCCTCTATTCCCTTTCCACTTTCCCCGTGCACTCCAACAATCACCACACTATTGTCTATGTCCATGGGTTCTCTCTCTATTTTATTTTTATTTTTCTTGCTCAATCTTTCTATCTCTCCCAGCACCTTCCCCCTACCAGACCTGTCTGCCTGCTCTCTATGAGTCTATCTCTATTTTGCTTGGTAGTTCAGTTTGTTCATTAAATTTCACATGAGTGAAATCATATGGTATTTGTCTTTCTCTGACTGGCTTATTTCACTTAGCTTAATGTTCTCCAGGTCCATCCATGTTGTTGGAAAGGGTAAAACGGACTATTGTTAAGGAAGAATTATATAAATGGATTTATTTGCCCAGCTAGTATAGCTCAGTGGTTGAGCATCAGCATAGGAACCAGGAGGTCACAGTTCGATTCCCTGTTAGGGCTGATCAATGATTCTCTCTCTCATCATTGATGTTTCTATCACTCTATCCCTCTCCCTTCCTCTCTGAAGTCAATGAAAACATATTTTAAAAAAAATAACTGGAATTATTTTTTTTACTTTTATTCATGAGGAACATGAACAAGAAACAATACCTCAAATGAGTATTCCAAAGTTCTCAGCAATCTCTTCTAATTGGCTTGTTACCTCCACTTCCCAGGAGGATTATTTCTTAGATTGTCTCCAAATTAGGTCTACTAGAAGACCAGAAAAAGGACTGGCATTTCTAAACTCCTCCTCAGGATACAGCCCAAAACCCTCTGGTGCTCACTGTTGTATCTTCACGGTGATTCTTGCGGTGGTTCAGTCATACCAGATGAATGGCAATATTTACATCTCTATGGCTTTGATATTTATTTGAATGTGTGAATGTGTTTCTGTTTCCCACTGTATTTTATTTGCTTACTCAAATCTTTTCTTCATGTAAGCAGGGCATAAATTCCAAACTAAAGCAGGTGCACCCGCATTAGGTTTCACAGTGCGCATCCGTGTAGGGATCCAGACCACATGCCTTGCTAGAAATAATGCACACTACAGTGCCATGCAATTCAGAATATCATTTGCATCTGCATGAGGCTAACACATTTACAACAGTGAAAATAGGTTGAAGTTTAAACAAAGAAAGTGCTACATTTCTCATCTTAAGCTTCCAAATACTTTTCCCATTTAATAATAATTGGTACTGTAGGAAGGCTGGATTCTTTTCTGTCCATGCTTGATCGAACAAATACAGAATTTCTGATCATAAAACAGCAGTGACTGAACAGAAACTAGAAGCAGTACTCAGAAGCCTCTCAGAAAAGATCTCACTGGGGCCTCTAAGCTCTGAACTTGATTTGCAAGTTAGATATAAACGCATATGCTGGTGGAAACCTTCCAAAGATAAATGTGTCACACATCCTTGGATTTTACTTGATCTTTTTTTTTTTAATCAAAAGGAAAAGTCTTTTCATAGTATCTGTTTATTCCTATGTTTGTTTTCACCACTTACCATCCCAAGTACCAGATTTCCTTTGCTTTCCGTGGGAGATAATTATGCTTCAGTTAAGTACATAGGTTTTGTTTTTGAAACCATAGTCTGCCTTCAACTATCCTTTTTAAACCTGTTTCTGTGTCTATAATAATTCTGGAGTATGAGCATGGGTATTCCCAACAGCTGTGCTAATTCTCATGAGAATTCCCAAGAATGCTCCCTGAATACCTCATTTCAAGTGACTCAAGCTGGGAACCCCAGCATAGTCTTTCATTCCTCCCTGTCTCTTGCAACCATGCAATAGTCAAGCTTCAACTCCTATTGATGATGGTTATTTTATCTTTGCATTTTTCCACAGCTGTTCTTTATTATTATTCCTACAGTTTTGATTCTAGGGCAGAGTCTCCTGACTTCAAACTATTGCAATAACTTGCTGATGGTCTCTCATCTTTAATTGGAACCCACTCCCTGCCCCCTCTATAGTAGACAGATATGAGCAGAGTAGGAATGATAGGCCAGATTACAGAAGGTCACTAGGGTGAAAAGCCCCAGGTGCCTAGAAATGGGCAAAACTGGGCTGGAACGTTGCACCATGGTGACCTTCCCCTAGCATATAAAGTTTAGACCCCGTGATCTTTTATTTCACTGGTCCTTTAGTTCAGACCCTCCCCTGATCTCTCCCCCCACACCCCGCCATGTCACTAGTCATGTGGTAGATCCCCCTAGGAGAGAAACAAGGGGGTGGAAAATATCCTCAAAGGTCTCTCATACAAGCTCTTGCACAACCACTCCCTTAAGCATTAAGCCTGAGAGATAACATTTAAGCCTCAGTTGTGTTTCAGCTCCAGCCCTGAAATGCAGCAATGCCAGGTGGGGCAGCACCATGGCTGACATCAGGGCCAGCTGCATGACTAGTGGTCCCCTGCTCTGGCACTGACCAATCAGTGGAGACCATAACCCTGAAGAGACACACCTGGAAAGTTGATGACTGTTTCATAGAAATCCTCTTCTGAGACGTCCAGATAAAAGCCCTTAAGACTAAGAACCCAGTGGGTATACTCCTTCTCTGTCTGTCTCTCCTCTCTCTCTCTCTCTCTCTCTCTCTTTCTCTCTTTCTCTCTCTCTCATCTCTCTTGCTCTCTCTATTTTTCCCTCTTCTTCCCCATAGGCATGTTTTCTCTGCTTTTGTTTTTCCTAAGCTCCAAGGGCCCTTCTTTTACTTCCTTAACTTTTTTCCTGAGCCCACACAGCCCAGCTGGCTCACTTCTTTTACAGTTCACTTCTTCTACCCAGCTAACTTTCTAAATAAACTTTCGCTTGTATTTGAGTTCCTTAGCTCTTAATTATTTCTTAGCTAGAAATCAAAGACCAAGGTCTAACATCTGGTGCTGTTTTGCCATTAACACATCCACTGCTAATAAGATTGACTTATCCAACAGTGAGATAACTTATTTTCCCTTAAAAAAACAAGCCCAAGCACCTTAGTATAGATTTTTTAGTAAATCATGAATTATCTGTTTAAATGTTCTTTTTATATTATGTTAAATACTAAAGAGAAAATTCAATAGAAATATATCAATCACCTATTTCTTTATTTTAATTTTCAACATAAGTCTCCAAAAATGATATATGAACTCAATTATTTACTGAGTCATGTGTATATTTTTTCACTAATAAAACTGAATATTTGTAGTATCTATTACTAGCATTTAAGGTTCAGTTTATGTTAGAGGAAAACAAGAAAGTAAGTGTATTCAAATTAAATAAATAATTCTAAATAGTAAAACTATAATTTACCATTGTATTTTAATCAGGAAAACAGAAATACACATGCAGGAGAAATGGTAAACATTTTTTTTCCACTTGCTTTACTAAAGGAGATGATTGCAGAATTCTAGAAATACTTTCAACATTCTGAGTTGGTTGCATTTTTAACAGAAATAAGAACATCCTAATATATATTGAAGAATTACTTTTCTTTCATAAAAATGCAATGGAAACACTTCTTTATCTCTCTTTGGCAGTCTCTTGGTTGGGCAGATAAATATCTTTGTTCTCAAAAGTGTAGACATATTTTCATGCCATTAATATAATTGGGACAGAAGCAACTGAATTTTCTCAGCTTCTTACACTATTATTATTATTTTTAAATAATTCCTTTTGAGAGCAACTTGGTGATTGGAAATTTGTCAACTTAAAATTCAGGATCTCTTGGTGGAATCAACCTCTTTAGAGAAACATAACTGGTTTTGAATATGGCAGCTGTATGGATAATGTGGGTTCCTATTTTGAACCTTTAGCCAAAATGATAAATATTTTTGTGCCTTATTCAAAAACAGCTTTAAGGATGTTGTTATCTCTACCTTTAGCAAAGGTAGAGATACTGTGAATTATTTCAATTCATTTTAATTTGACTTAGAATGGAGAAATTTCCTTGGAAGTATTCTTTCTTTCCTTTCTTACTTCCTTCCTTCTTTCTCCCTCTCAATATTTTGTTAAATAGCATTTCTGCAAAACTGGAATAATTTGTCAAAGTAGATTTTTTCTGTAGCAAACATAGTCATCTGTCATTGCTTCTTTCCATTTAACTAATCACATATTTACAGATACAGAGTAATGGTTCCCATTGGGCTCATATACAATGTATGTTAAAAAATGATATAATGATATAAAGATAAACATAGAACGTATTCCCAATGTCAGCAGCGAATAGATGGCTGCTAGGATATTTACTTCCCTATTTCTACTGGTGTTCTATATAAGAACACACCCCTTACGTCCCCACAAAAATCATTATACAATCTAAATAAAAGCAGTATAAATAAAACACTTTGACAAGTATCCTAACTCTCTATTCCAATTGGATAGCTACACAATGACCTTCCTATTATGAAAAAGATTGGAGTAACATTACTGTACTTTTCTTCAACAGCAATGAAGAGATAACTACTAAGTGCTTTATCCCATGTGGGAGGGAATAAGTCTGTCTTGTTTATGGGTGGGTGAGAAATAGCTTAATATTCCTTATCTGCCTTTACTGGAATGAACAGAAAACATATCATGAATAATAAATATAGTGAAATACACAATGCAATTTGTCATATTCTGTTTCTTCCCTTAGTATTTAGTTCATCCTTTCCTTACAACAATTTATAAAATTCTCCCAAGCCAGATTTGATTGTACAATTCCTGCCCATGGTTTTAAAATTTAGGGTTGGTATTAACTACCCTAGAAGGCCTTCCTCGACACCAGGATTCTATGGCAACACTCCCTGTGTATCTCCACCCTAGACTTACTTCAGTGTGCTGAAAATATCACTGTTTCACTGAGCAGGTTGAATTAATTGGACTTATCAAGATACTATTGTTTTTCTCTAATATATGCTTATTCTAAAACATGCTTCTACTGTGCTGTTTCAAATCCTTCTTTTTCTCTCTGAGTTGTACACTCTATTTTTGAAATCATGTTCTCAATCTGATTTCATAAAATAATTAACTCAAAACTCAAGTTGTGCCACTCCTAAACAGACAATGATTGAACATATTTTCAACCAGGAAATGAAATATTATCTTCCCCTTCTTAAAGGCCTCACTAAATTTAACAAGTGCTTCCCTGAGAACACCCTTTCTTACCTTCAAAACACTAAGCAAATTGAGCTCTAACTCTGACTGGTAGAGGTGAAAAAAAGGCCTCTCTTCTAAATGATATATTTACACACACACAAAAGCCCAGGCTCCCTTCCCGTTCACATGCTTTTCCAGGTAGAAATCTCCAAACTAGCGTACCACTCTTGCCACTGTTCACCTAAAGACTCTATGCTGAGAATAAGAACTTCTAACTTAGTCCTGAATTATTCAAGGAAAGACTATCTCCACCCTGATTCTCTGCACTATTAAAAAAAAAATCGAAAACCTCTGGTACTGATAGATTTCAGTCAGTATCTTACACTACCGTTAACCTGTTATAAAGTTATGCCTTTCTTTGTCATGGTACCTTACCTACAGGGTAAGCATGGTGGCCTTTTCATCTCTGTATCTCCAGAGATGAAACCTATAGAACCTATAGAAACCTCTGCAACCTATAGAAATGTGCAATACTATAGATTAGAGTGATTTTTGACTAAATGACTGAGTGAAGCTAATTGTTGAATTAACAATCTCTTGAGATATGTTTTGACAATAACAACCTGTCAGTGTATACTGTACAAAATATTATACTAAGTGCTTTATAGATTCCATCTTGAAACTTCAAACTACTCTGCACAGAAGTTGTGATTATCATTAATTTGTCATCAAGCTAAGACTCAGGGAAAAAAAGGTCTCCCAAGGTCTCAACTTTAGAAGCAGAGTCAGTATTTGGGCACATTTGATTCCTGAATTTACATAACATCTACTATAACATAAGGCCTTCAATTAGTTGCCCAGATAAAAAAATTTTTCAGCAAACTTCCCATTGGTAGGTTATACACACAAGTGCATATGCGCAGAAGTGCACACAGAAATAATTATTTAGACACATATTATACTTATCCATATGCACACATATAATATACACATATTATATATGATAAACACATATGTTATAGCTATATCATCTATAATAATAAAAGCATAATATGCTAATTAGACCAGTTGTCCTTCCAGACAACCTTCTGTACAAAGCCGGGCTGCAAGGGAAGCCTGGTCCCAGGTGCCTGCTGGCGGCTGGAGGGAAGCCCGGGTCCCTGGCTCCAGAGGGAAGCTGGTGCCTGCAGCTGGGGGAAGGAAGGCCTACTCTTGCATGAATTTTGTGCATCAGGCCTCTAGTTTCTATATAATTGTGATTTATTACACATAATTTCCTGTTTTTATTTTCTTATATAAGGATATTAGAGCAATGAGTAAAACTGTCTGAAAATTACCTTAGGTACTCATTCTGGGTTGCTTAAATATTGAGCTACCTGGCCTGGCCTATGTGGCTCGGTGGCTGAGTGTCCACCTATGAACCATGAGGTCAAGGTTCGATTCCAGGTCAGGGCACATGCCCAGGTTGCTGGCTCGATCCCCAGTAGGGGGTGTGCAGGAGGTAGCCAATCAATGATTCTCTCTCATCATTGATGTTTCTATCTCTCTCACCCTCTCCTTTCCTCTCTGAAATAAATAAAAATATATTTTAAAAATATATATTGGGGTATCTGGTACCCTCTCCTCTCAGTGAAAGGTGTTGTACTTAGGCTCAGGTTCTCAAAGAACTGGAATTTTCTCCTTATGGGGATGACCATTACATACTTTGGACTCAAATGTGTAAAGGGCTGGGCAACTGACATTTCCATGTCTCCTGTAAAATGCTGAAACCACTATCCAAGCTTCCTGGCAGCTTGTTTATTCTTCCAGTGACAGAGATGATTTCTTATACTTTCCTTATAAGATAGGAAACCCACGGGAAATACAGTCTCTTCACCGAAATGCCTTATTTAACAGATGCCCTGATATGTCTCACTGCGGGAAGAGAAGCTGGAGGAGGGGAGTACATCTCTATCCTGCTTACCCTTATCTTTAGGGAATCCTTTTTCCAAGATAACACCGAGAGCTAAACTCATATTAAATACTGTTGAGGATGCCATCATGAAACCTGATGTGTGACCTGGTGAAAAATAGAGAAATGATTTGAATAAGAACACAATTCTAAACAATGGAGAAACAACTGCAAAGGCAGACTTAACCAAGGTTTTAATGTGATAGGACACAACAAAGGTATCTTATCTTCCTATCCTTCTTAAAATTAATCTTGCCTTTCAAAGAAAGGCTGGAATCCTGGCTTACCATCCTATAGGTTTTCCATCATCCTTGAAAGTCTGGAGGCATAAGGAGGAGGGCAGGGGGGTAACGAGAGAAGGAAAGAAAATAACTGAAATAACTACTGGAGTTCCAACAAAGATGGTTCACTACTATTGTCAGTGAGAATTCAATGGCCATTAATGTCACCATTCCAAATGAAAAATTACCCCCACTTTATCTATCAAATCGATATCTGCACAGAAGGAAAGTATCACAGATTGTAATCAGCAAGAAGCTCAATATATTGTCTGAGGTTCCTAAGCCACATTAATCAGATCCTTGTTTGAACTGCTATTAATGTAACATATTCACAAATTGTATTGAATATTCATCTGTTATTGCAGGAATACATTTAAACTCCCCTACCATAAAAATATGGTTCATAATTATATGAAGGTGAGGGGCAGGGGCAGGGAGACAATATTTACATATCACCTGAGTAATAATTAAAGTTTATATAAAATTTCATAAGTCATCTATTGAATAATATTATTAATGCTGAGGGAAAAGTGATCTATATTGCCTTCATGACAATGATGCAGCATGGCTGTGTCATATTGGATAAATCATTTTTCTTTCTTACTGATTCCAGTTCTGCTATTGACTGTCAGTGTGTGCTTCCTGTATCTCTGTCATTGAATGCCTCTAAAGCATTTCAAAGAAAAAATCTTACTTTATTCGCTTATGTTTTTCACTTATGTTATTATTTTCCTAAAATACAGTGGTGGGGGCTGCACTGTTATGACGCTATCATTGACAGAACCATCTGGGCATCCTGGTTGGTTAGGTTGAGTATCTAAAGCCACTCCCTTCCATACGCCTTCAAGTGAAATGTCTCTGCTCACATGAGGCCTTTCCTGAGTGCATTTTGTTCTCAGTTGGATACTTCTTTGCTGAGTGTGGGTACAGATACAGAAAGTACACACACAAGTACGGCATTCTTTGCCTTCTGGAAATCCTTTATTAATACCGGACAAAGAGATGAGCTGCAAACACTAAAGTACTCATTAGAATGTTGCAAGATACTAGGGGTTTGCAAGATGAAAGTGGCTTTGTAAACAACGTCAGAATATGACTTTTAGAACTAGGTGGGTCCCTTTATTAAACAGTTTCTTTGTCCTAGCTGGCGTGGCCCAGTAGTTGAATCTAGACCTCTGAACCAGGAAGTCATGGTTCGATTCACAATCAGGACTCATGCCTGGGTTGTGGGCTCAATCCCTAGTGTGGGGTGTGTAAGATGCATCCAACCAATGATTCTCTCTCAACATTGATGTTTTTCTCTCTCTCCATCTCCCTTCTTCTCTGAAATGATTAAAAATAAAATAAATTAGCAGTTTCTTTGGTGTTTAACGATGATAAAAATTATTTTCAGAGATACTGTGAGCCAGACTTATCTTGGTTCTTCTAAGTTACCCCAGAAACTTAGTGTCCCAGACCACAGACGAAGAAGCATCAAGGGCAATAACTTTGGTGGGAATCAGGCACTGGGTCAGGTGAAAGAGTAAGATAGATGTTGTCTTCTTCATCATGAAGCTTAGTGTGTTATAAGGAGACCAACTAATAACATAAAAATAAAATCATAAGAAACCATTAGTAATTAAATCTTATCTATTCCTGTTTCTAAAGAAGGATAATTTTGTATGCTGGGCCTAGTTATTGGGAAAATAGTAATTGGCATCAGATTTTGGTTGTTAATATTTTACTTTCCTCCATCTCTGCTTTCTTGTCCATCCTTTTTATCAAAATAATCTTCCTAAAATAAAAACTGATATGTGACTTCCCTGCCTAGAATCTTTCAATAACTTTGTATTGCCTTCAGAATAAAAACCTAAACCTGGCAGGAGAAGGAAAGCTTGTCACTTCTCATCACTTCCTTCTGGAAAACCTATTCTCCAGTCACACCGAAGGATTTACGCCTGCCCCAGATGCCAGCTTCTCTCATACCTCTGAGCCTTTGCTTATACTGCTCACTACATGGAAGGGCCATCTCCTGCCATTCTCCGCCTCCTTCTCCTCCTCTCCACACCTCTTTATTAACAGGTGCCTAACCAGCCTTTAAAATTGATGCAAGTGGTCAGCACCTCTTTAATGAATGACTCGATCAGAGATCTATTAAGGGCTGATTACATGCCAGAGCACTTGTGGTTATTGTTGCCTCAAAATTGCTCATGCTCCTCCATCTAGATTTCTTCTTCTAGGCCAGTGGTCGACAAACCGCCGCTCGCAAGCCACATGCAGCTCTTTGGCCCCGTGGCATGGGCCACGAAGTTTCAATCACACTGTAAGTGCGCGCCCGAACATGGTATTTTGTGGAAGAGCCACACTCAAGGGGCCAGTTTGCCGACCACTCTAGGCTGTCTTTTATTTCTTCCAAACCAAGCTACATTTGGCTTAAGATTTAAACTCTCAGCATTTCTGTGGCTAGAAAAACTCACATTAACAAGTGATTTTTCTTTTTCAAAACACTTTGAATTTATTGGAAGTTTCTTAAAGCTTCTCCTCCCAGTACCTGGATATATTATTGAAAAGGCTTTTTGCTAACCTCCAATATATTATTTCAAGTTCCTATGTGTCTATGAATTTATGTGAATATTAAATTCAAATAGAAAAATAGCAATGTTTGATAGGTTACATAATAGTTTATTTACAGTTATTCAGTCTTCAACATAATAGATAAGAAAATTATCATAGTTAAAATATTATTTTGTTGTTCTTATTAAGTGGGACACATTTGATGATAATTTAAATATAGTTGGTCACATCCAGACTGTGAAAATTTGCACAATGTTCCTCAGAAATACAACTAATGAAAGTAACTGCTATCATGACAGTTTTCTAAACACATTTGGCTCAATTTCAACTTCTATTTTTAACAGTTTGGGCATATCAACCTCCAAACTGCAGGCATCACAAGACCAGTGGAATAGGAACACCCTGGTGATAAGCAAATGCACTGCTCTTAGCAACTTCTCATCAATAAGCCAAAATGAGACCTGTTAAGGACCACAGTGTGATGCACAGCTTATGAAAATGGCAAATCCTGCTGTGTTGCTAAAAATAAGGAAATTCAGAGTTATAGGTTAGAAACATTTATTCTTTTGTGAAGAGTTCTTTCCAGGTTAATGACACAGACCTTGAAAGATTTCTGTTTCCAATTCATGGTGAAGGTAGATGGGAATCTTGAAGCTATGTTACCAAGGATCCTTTGTTACCAAGGAATCCTTAAAAACAAGCCACTGCCATAACTGGTTTGGCTCAGTGGATAGAGAGCGTCGGCCTGCGGACTGAAAGGTCCCAGGTTCAATTTCGGTCAAGGGCATTTACCTTGGTTGCGGGCACATCCCCAGCAGGGGTTGTGTAGGAGGCAGCTGATGGATGTTTCTCAACCATGTTTCTAACTCTCTATCCCCTTCCCTTCCTCTCTGTAAAAAAATCAATAAAATATATATTAAAAAAATAAGCCACTATTTGATAACAACATCTTCATATTTCAGAATCAATGCTTTTCTTGACAGGGTTCTCTCCAGCAAGGCCATGAAAACTTGTTATAAAAATTCACAAATTGCACATCATCCACAATGGAGGATTCTAGATTAGAGTAAATCTTTACTTAGGTTGTCTGTGGTTTTAGCCTAAACAGTGTATCACGAAACCGATTTTACCACTGGGTTAATTGACATGAAGAGCAGTGAAGTTGTGAAGCATCTGGTCAATGTTATAATGGCATTAAAGAAAAAGGACGTCATTGGAGAACCTGCTGTATTTCCATGGAGCTGGGCGGCTTCAGGGTAGCAGCTCAGGGATGTCTGGCTGGGGAAGGGCTGGGTCGCAGCTCATGGATGGGACTCCAGCCGGGGCTAACCCTCCCAAGGAGTGGTTCTTCTCTTACCTGACTTCAGGAGGGATGTCTACATAAACTGAAAAATGGTTACCAGGAAATGTCAAGGGTGGAATAGGGGCAGAGGTAGTTCCAAAACCTTGTACTCATGGCCTTATAATTGGTACAACTGTAACTTATAAACTTACTTTTTAAACAAAAAAGGATTCTAAGACTATTGGGTGTTTTAAATCCACTACTCTCAAATATGCTTATTTACTCTTTATGTACTTCAGAAGCCATTTAAAGCACCACTGATTTTAAGGTGTTTGTCGGAGTGTAAGAATTTTATAATATATTATAAATATTATATTTATTTTAGTGAACATTTCATAATCAAAATATGCAACTGTACAACTTAATGTAAATGTGTTTAGGTGATTTGGGAGCATTAGTAACTATTTCATAAGCCATCCAAATAATAGAAATTTGCACACAAATACCACTGTTTTGTAATTATTTAATAGATATTTCACAATATAATGCATAATCTTTAAAGTAACTTGAGTGCCTCCTGGTGTGTTATAATTGCTTTTTGTTGTAAATACCACATAAATAATTTATAAGCTTTTTAGGCAGTGCTACATTCTCTCTCCTATATAGCTGGTAACTATTTTAAAATACAAAACTCTTTTTATTAACTGGGAATGTATCACTTTAAAGTACTGCTACATTATTTTGGGGAATAATTGTCTCGAACTTTTGGAAATATCCTTAGAAATCATGCATTAATGCCAGAGATTTAAACATATATCTCTTTATGATGACTAACATGATAAGATTCAGAATGAAGAACATCATTAGACTTTTATGAAAGTCACTATCAGTGAATTATTTGTATATGTACAATATGCATTTACAAAATAAGTGTCACAGAAAATTTGAAAGCAATAACTACAATTGTATAACTTCTGTAGTCAGGTAACTTAAATTTTGTTTGAGGTAAAAGTTATTAAACATGGAATAATGAGATGGTAGTGATATATTCAACTAAACACTCTATTTTGAATATGTCACGGCTGTGGGTCAATGGACAAAATGGGTGATGGGTCGATCACAAATTGATGCTACCTGGAATTAATAAGGTCTCAATTCTTCATGCCAAATATTTTATACATCTCTTCCCTATCATATTCCCTGAAGATTATTCCAAAATATCTCTGCTTATTAATATCTTTGAGTCCTTCTATCCCGGCCCCCGCAAACCTTCACCGTTTGGAAATCAACTCACCTTAGAGTTTTGAAATAGAGCATAGAGATGGTCATTAAGTAGGTGCAGGCTTTGAGGACAGAGAGAGCCAAAATCAGGAGGGCTTGTGTACAGTAGAGAGAAAGCGAAACAGTGAGTGAGAGTCCTCATGTGGACATTATAGAGGCAACCCATCAGCAGCACAATCAGCATGGCAACGGTGCTCACGGAACAGGCATATGGTAGAGAATCAGGTAGGAGATCCACTCTCAGCTTCAGAAAGTCAGGCCACAGGGAGACTCATCTCCAGACACAGACCTACCAGCAATTCTGGAGGAAGTGAGCTAAACCTAGGATCTTGGAATATATGATCAATGGAAGGACTCAGGTTCAGATTTGAGACTCAGTTTCTCAGCCGGATACAGAGCCAAAGAGCACAATTAGCATACATCTTGATTTGTTAATGACATCTGTTTACTGACCTCTTAAGGTGGGGCCAGGATAAAGGAAGCAAGGCACTTGTCTCGCGGAAATAATAAAGGGGATGTCAAAATATTAAGCAATCAAGTTAAATAACATTTTATCAGAATATTTAAAAATCAAGTTAAAGCAAAAATTTATGATGAACAACATATTAAAGTTTTAAATTGTTAATCTATTTTTATTTAAGTAGCAACATAAGAGATATCATATAGCCTTAGGCACTTAACTGCCAAACAGATGATATAAACAATAAATATCTTACGTGTATAAAAACAAAGAAAATTATAGATTTGTGAGGACTATAAAGATGTTTAAAACAGTTAAATCATTTTATTTTATTTAAAAAGTAAGTTTTAACTATATCTTTTAAACACCTGATATTTTCCTTAAGAAATAGTTTAGTTCCTCTTTTACAGGAAAAAGCATGTCACTTGCAAATTTTTAAAATTCTTTATTGTTTAAAGTATTACATATGTCTCCCTTTCCCCCATTGAATTCTCCCCAGTCGTTCCCATCCCCTCAGCACATGCCCTCACCCCCCTACTGTCTGTGTCCATGGGTTATGCTTATCTGCATACAAGCCCTTTGGTTGATCTCTCTCTCACCCGCCCCCGCCATCCCCTGCTCTGCCCACTCTCCCTCTGAGGTTGGATGGTCTGTTCGATGTTTCTATGTCTCTGGATCTATTTTTGTTCATCAGTTTATGTTGTTCATTATATTCCACAAATGACTGAGACCATGTGATATTTATCTTTCTCTGACTGGCTTATTTCACTTAGAATAATGCTCTCCAGTTCCATCCATGCTGTTGCAAATGGTAAGAGTTTCTTCTTTTTCACAGCAGCGTAGTATTCCATTCTGTAGATGTACCACAGTTTTTTAATCCACTCATCTGCTAATGGGCACTTAAAAAGCTTCTGCACAGCAAAAGAAACCACCAACAAAACAACAAGAGAGACCACTGCATGGGAGAACGTATTTGCCAATGTTATATCAAGTAAGGGCTTAATCTCCAAAATTTATAGGGAACTCATACAATTTAACAAAAGGAAGATAAATATTCCAATCAAAAAATGGGCAAAGGCCCTAAATAGACCTCTTTCAAAAGAGGACATACAAAAGGCCAAAAGACATATGAAAACATGCTCAAAGTCTTTAATCATTGGAGAGATGCAAATCAAAACGACAATGAGGTACTATCTCACACCTGTCAGAATGGCTATCATCAACAAATCCACAAACAACGAGTGTTTGGCGAGGATGTGGAGGGAAATGAACCCTCCTGCACTGCTGGTGGGAATGCAGACTTGTGCAGCCACAGTGGAGAACAGTATAGAGTTTCCTCAAAAAACTAGTAAAAATGAAACTCCCATTTGAATCAGTGATCCCACTTCTAGGAATATATCCCAAGTAGCCAAAAACACCAATCAGAAAGGATATATGCACTCCTTTGTTCATAGCAGCACAATTTACCATAGCTAAGATTTGGAAATAGGACTGGAAAGATTTTAGAAGTAAGAACTGACCTGGAATTTGAAGTAGAGGCAGAGCTGGCCAGTACTGAAAGCAGTAAATACAGCTATACTCATAATTATCACAACTTATAAAAACAATAATCAATTTTACCCACCAGATTTTCCTCTTGGAAACAGTATTGTATTGAAAGGATTGTTTTTATTAACATCATAGGGTGAGAATTATACTTTAAGGACATATTTTTAATAACAAGATATGATTCGACTTATGTAAGGTATTTTAATGGATAGGTGTTTTTTTAATAATGACCAAAAAATGTCAAATTCACTGTTCCAACAATTTCCAAATGCAAAGTACAATAGTGTCAACTACATGCACATTGTTGTGTAGCAGGTCCCTAGAACATCCCCATCCTATATCCACTGAACAAGCAACATCTCCCTGCTCCACCTCCCGCCAACCCCTAACTAAAAGATTTTTTTATTTGAACATTTAGTCTGAGGTACCATTATCGTGTTTGAAGATAGAAGCTGGATAGATCTGAATCTTCTCTCTGGCATCAGAGGTCAAGGCAAGTAGGCACAGTAAATCTGAAGGCTCTATTGCCTAAGGGTAAAGATGGGAACTATTTTGAGACTGCACAGTGAGGGGTTTTGATGAGTTAATCAAATGATGAAAGCCTGATTGTCTTGCTATCTGATGTGTGCTGTAACCTGTCTCTCATATATCCCTAACATATCATCAGCAGTATTCACTAATATTTTTGTGGAAGTCAAGAAAACAAGGGAAATCATAAAGAGGATGGTGAGGAAGAATATATATGTAGATAACACATGAAAAGACAAAGTACCTGCTTGTTTTGTTGGAAACTTTTGCATTTTGTAAAAGGGTACATGAAGTCTCTTTTAGCTAATGTGGCTGTGAAATGATTCTGATAAACCTCCAATTTTCTGATAAAACTGCTGAAAAACTGACATTTGCACTGAGAACTAAAGACAAGGACATTGGCTATTTTTTTGGAACATTTATTCTACATCCGTTGTAGATGGTGTGAATTGCGAAAAATTTCCCCAAACTATGCCTTTGTGCTTCATCCTATGAAATGGAGCAAGGCAGGTATCCTTAATGGCAATGGGCAAATAATTAACTCTTCCCTACTCGTTGTCACTACCTCAGGACACATTAACAAACAAATTATCCTACTACGTTGAAAACATTTTATGAACCAGAAAAAGCAAAAGCAAAAAAGAACCTGCTACTTCTTCTTCCTAGAAATAACCTTCCAGGATATAATACAGATAAAAGAGAAGGAGAGATGAGCAAAGACATACAGACATCAAGATGTTTAGGTAGTAGGGCCGGGAATAGTAAGAAAGGAAGGAGACATACAATTTCTGGGAGCAATGCAGTGGGGTGTGTAAATTTTTCATGCACTAAAATTATCCAAAAACATCAGTACTCAACATATCTGACTATACATTCAGAGAAGACTCTTTATGCTGTAGCCTTGACGTAGATCGCTGATGCTTAGGCATTGCAATTGGCTATACTCATTATTCTGAACTATTTTATATTGCAGAATGTAACAGTGATGAGAAAAAGGCATTGGGAGGGAATAAGGTCATTCCACCTCTCCAATCTCTAACAAATTTGAAATCTAGAAACCTCTATTCAATTCAAGGCTAAAAATGAAGCCAGAGAGATAACAACACAGGAGCCTTGAAAGATATTAAAGCATAAAAAAGAAAGCATTTTGATAAAAAGAGAAACACATTCCTGAAAATAATTGCAATAATATAAACAGAATAAATATACTTAATTTTTTTTGTCCAAAAAAAGTCTACAACTTTTTTTTTTTTAATCCTAAACTGAGGATATTTTTCCATGGATTTTTAGAGAGATTGGAAGAGAAAGGGAAAGGCAGAGAGAAATATTGGTATGAGAGACACATCTATTGGTTTCCTCCTGCAGGAGCCCCGACCAGGGCCCAGGCTGGGGAGGAGCCTGCAACCAAGACATGTGCAGGCTGACACTCTGTCCACTGAGACAAATCAGCTAAGGGAGGTCTACAGTATTTTAATAGTAAATACCTCACACAACATAGTGTACTAGAGACAATGGAAAGTCTATTGAAAAGAAAAATATTTTAACACATGAATTTTTATATCAAATCAGAATTTCTGATATCTATAAAAGTTGAAAGACATGATTCAGAAAATATAAAACTCCTGTGTATAATATATTTGCAAACAACATTGTAATTTAATCAAATTCAGAAAATCAAGAATGGAAGCACATCATCCCATTGTAGAGGTATAGAATAGGTAGTTAATGCCATACTGCTGAGGCCAACAAAATTAAATTATATTTGCCCTTAATGACAAGCATCTCTTATATCATTGGTTAAGGCCTGGATTCTGACACTTAACTGACTGGGTTTAAATTGGGCATGAGCCATTATTACCTGCAAAATTGTATGTCTGGTACATACTTAGTCCTTGATTAGTAGAGCTATTATTATTGTTAGATATTTAGATATGAAATGTGTAATTCATTCACCATGTTTCTTGTTTTTCAATTACAGTTTACATATGATGTTATTTTGCATTAGTTGAAGGTGTACAGCATAATGACAATAATATTCTTTACAAAGCGATCCCTTGATATTTTTAGTACCAACGACACCATACACAGTTATCACAATATTATTGACTATATTCCCGATGCTGTGCTGTACATTCCTGTGGCTATTTTGTAACTACATTTGGTATGTTTCTTAATATGGATGCCATTATTTTTATTTGGAGAAATTCCTAGAAGTAAAATTTCTGGGTCAAACTAGAGGAATGTTTTAAGGGCTTTAACTACTAACTCGCATTAGCAGAGTGCATGAAAATATGTGAAAATGAATGACTCCTTCTTCCCTTTAAATAGACAATTCTTTTAATTTAAAAAAATATTTTAAAATTAATAGACATCATTGACATACTGTTATTTAAACATTGAATTTGTAATTCTGAAACTGACATTTTTGTACAGTTAGTATCAATTTACTGTCTTTTGTTAATTGTCTGTTTCTGCAGGATATGCCTATTTCTATTGGGGTATTGATGCTTTGTTAATGAATAATCCAAAAGTTCTTATTAAAAAAGAGGGAATCTGATCATTAAAGCAATAATTATGTAGCAGTAAAGTATATAATAGTCAATGAAATGAAAGCAGCCTGAAAAATATTGAGTAAGCTTTTGATCCCTCATGGTGAAAAAAATGAATATTATGTTATCTTGACTATAATAATACGAAACAAAATATAGTCTAGAAATCAGAAAACAAAATAATGAGCAAGGAAGTTAAACAAACAAAAAAGAACTGGAAAATTTGCCTATAACATAATGACAGAATTCAAGCATATCACAGATAATAATAAATTTAAATAAATATATTAAATGGCTAAATTTCTTATAAGCATTTTTAAAATGAATAATTCAAGAACACAGTGGTGAAAGGAGACAAAATTAAAATAAAATGTTACAGAAAATTAAAAGTATACTTGAATTTTGAAGAAAATTTCATTTTAAAAAGGAAAAATTAGAGGATAATTTTCCTGTAAGCTATTTTTAAATGTGGTGTAAGTCTGGACTACTTTTAAAAATTTGATACTTGAACAAAAGTCAAGAATTAGATCAAATGCTTCCTATGTATAAACATATTTCTATTAATGTATGTAACTAAAGAAATCTGAAAACTGAAGAAACTAATTATTCCATAAATTAAATATTTGGGAAAAATGAAGTTAGCTGGTTTGCAACTAATACAACCCCAAAAATAAATTGAGGTCATTTAAATAAAGAAAGAATGTAATCACACAAAATAGAAAAAAATAAAGGTGAATTTTCATTGATCTTATATTTCAAAAATATTTTTCTAAGCTTACAAACAATGATAGAAGTCATATATGTACACATCATTAAACTTGGCAATATAAAATAAAATCATTTAAGTGAAAAAAAATATAAATAAGTTAAGGCAATTAAAAATAACTCAGAACATATGTGCTGCCGATATGACAAATACTGGGTTAATATCATGTATAAAGGGATTTTCTAAAATATGGGAAAGCACTAATAAACCAATAAAAAGGCCATGAATTGACAATTTCCAGAATATTCATCCTCATTGGTAATGAAAGAGATTAAAATTAAGATAACAATGGAATAATTTTAATATAAGATTCATTAAAATGTTTGAAACTTATAATCACCAATATGGCTGAAGAGAAGGTGAAAAGGTCTCCTAAGAGCTTTAATAATGTCCTCATTCAACCTGGTCATTTTTTTCTTGCAGCTGTTTTTCTAATGAGAAATATCATAGCTATGTATATGTGACCTTTGTATATAATGTCATTTATCAGATGGTTATTTATAAAATCAAATATTATTAAGAATCTCAATAGATTCTCAGTAAGTAAGTTATGAAACATAATTTGAAGGAAAAACTATGAAACATTAAAATGACATTAGAATTGTAATCAATAACATTTAAATTGTTAACTATGTAATATTATTGAAAAAAAAATTGAAATATCTACCCCAAACAGTATAATATATATCTGGAGGGCAAAATGGAAGGATCTATGCCAGGGGTGGGCAAACTTTTTGACTCAAGGGCCATAATGGGTTCTTAAACTGGACCGGAGGGCCAGAACAAAAGCATGGATGGAGTGTTTGTGTGAAATAATATAAATTCAAAGTAAACATCATTACATAAAAGGGTACGGTCTTTTTTTTTTTAGTTTTATTCATTTCAAACGGGCCAGATCCGGCCCGCGGGCCGTAGTTTGCCCATGGCTGATCTATGCCAAACATGGATAATCACTTCTGAAATGTGATATTATAGGTAATTTGTTTTCATTTGTATACTTTCAATCATTACTCATACTTACCATGTAATACTTTTATTATTATAAAATCACATAAAATATAAATATCAAGAAATAAAGGTAGTGTGGGATGTAAAGGAGATCCCCACTCCCAAGTTACAGCTTTCAGAGGACAGGTACTGGGGTGGCCACCCATTCATTACCCCCCTAGAGCATCTGCATAGGCTGTCATATACATCTGCCGTCATGTTTGTATGGACAGTAGAACAGCAGTGCCCTAGGAGAGCAGAGCTCATGGTCAATTTTATATTTTTACTCTCTTTAATGTATTACAGTGGGGCCTTGACTTACGAGTGTCCCGACTAATGAGTTTTCCGAGATATGAGCCATCTCTCGGCCGATTTTTTGCTTTGAGTTGCGAGCTAAAATTCGGATTACGAGCCAGCTTCAGATACCCCACCACTAGTTGGCGCAGCGAATGTCACAGTGAACACCACAACATCAGCCCAGCATTCAATTCATTGTAATGGTGAAAATTGATTTGACATACGAGTAATTTGAGTTATGAGCTCTGTCATGGAACAAATTAAACTCATAAGTCAAGGCCCCACTGTACTTCTAACTCGTATGTTCTCAACTTACCCATCTCCCCCCCCCACACACACACATATGTATCATGCTTTGCTGTGTGTAGGGGATGGGGAGGGGAACATTTGTACATCTTTTAAATCCCCAAATCCATGAGTCAGAGGATGTCAAACATGGTAAAACATCAGAATTATCTAGAAAATTTTAAAGAAATAATATACTCTCACCTACATATATCCATAAACAATATACATCCACAAATACCCAAGTAAGCCTTAACCCCATTTAAGTCCTACAATCTTCTAGTCCAAACGATAGAATATTATAGTAATTAAAATCAAATATTTTAATTTCCCTGAATGACATACTCTCTAATGATGTTCAGTAAACTTTTGGGTGTTTTCAATTAAACTAAATTTCTAAGCAATTTATAAATCTCTACCCACATTTCAGATCAAGGTGTTAGGAGACACTTTGGGTATAATAAGATCTCTCAGATTATTAACTAGGATTCTGCAACTTTGCGTATTTCAACATCTCACAATCCTCTAAACTGTGTCAGCCTTTTCCCCGAGTGTGTAGGAAGAAAATAATTCAGAAGAGATTATGGGTAACTTTCCATCTACTTGAGCAGAAGAATTCACTGTGAGCCTTGATGTTTTTTTTTTATTTAGGTATTTTTTTTTATTGCTTAAAGTATTACAAAGGGTATTACATATGTATCCATTTTATCCCCCCGCTCTATTTAGGTATTTTTAATTTCAGGAGTGATGATAAGAACTTCAAAGTGAGATTTCCTGTGAATCTCCAAGTTGATGAGGCACAGTCACTGGTTCTTCTCACCCCTGTGCTTCCGATCTCATCTGTCTGATACATGCTCCAATACATGCAGCACTCTTATTATTTTTCATTTCCTGTGGGATGTTTCTTCAGGGTCTCCAATGAGATCCACCAGCATCCTGCATGCTCTGTTTATTGCGGAACTAAATGAAGCATGCCGGGCAGCATCTGAAAACAATTAAAAATAATTGAAATGAGCTGTGGACTCTACTAGTCTCATTAAGTTTTATATTTCATCCTCCACACATTGGGGGGTTTTGATCTGAACCTCCCATCCCTCAGGCCTCCTGCTGGCAAAAGAGCTCCTTTTCCCAGGGCAGATAAAGGGCCATTGGTTTGGGATGCTGGGGCCAGGATCTATGACTAGGCAGGGAAAAGCCAGATCACTGCCAAGAGGCTGCTGTGGGAGGAGTCGATGTCTCTCTTCATGAACTGCCTTTTAGCAGCTGCCTCATGAATTAATAAACAATACTATGAATATGCACACATCCCTTATTGAGAATTCAAAAGCACATTAATCAAGTAGGTCACATGCAACTCAGGATATTGAAGTTAGCTTGTCTGAGAGGAGAGAGAGAGAGAGAGAGAGAGAGAGAGAGAGAGAGAGAGAGAGAGAGAGAGAGAGAGAGAGAGAGAGAACGAACTAATTTTTTTAAATATTTAGTTATAGAAGGAGTGGAATAATAAAAGTTTGAAGAAAGTCCTGAGATGAAACCATATTTCCAAAGTCTACATGATGTCAACTTGGACACAAATAAGATATCACAAATGTTATATTGGAAATGATTTGATGATTAAGTTATATCAAAATAATATGGATACTCTTCTACAGAATATAAATATATCTATTCTAGAAGACACTTTTTGAGAAGATAAACTCATTCCCTTTTTGTATCCGGAAAGGCCTAAGAAATTTAGCTGTGAGGTAATTATTCTTAGAGAGATATTTAATATGATTCAATGACAGGTATGAGGAAATGAGATTAGCTCTCACCGTGAAGGATGATTCCGACATGAGCTTGGAATAATGTGTGCGTAAGAAAGATAAAAGTAGGTGTTTTATTAAATGGATAGCACTTGTGAAGATTATTCTATTGGTGAGGATTATTCTATTGGCAGCACTGTGGATGTGCATGTTTGACAGAAAAGAACACTGGAAAGTGGCAAAGTACAACTGACCTTTAAATTTTCTCTGTTTCCAAAAGATCTGATTACCCTTAGGCTCGTCTTAAAATGGTCTTCCCCTACCAACTGCAGAAAATTGATATTACAATTTATTCCCAATGATCTAGTTGATGAGGCTTGGAACTAGAATCACTTTACTTTCTATGAGTGGATTAAGCACGAGAGAAACTCCAGCATTTCAGGTAGAGGACCCCTTTCCCATAATATTGTAAAAGTGTGCTGATTCTATCAGTGCTGCATTAGACAATAACACACTCTTTCCTGCCTCATCTAAGTACAAACAAGAACCACTTATTCTTCCTCCTTCAAGACATTCTTTGTGATAATAACAGCTCACAATTATTAAACACTTGCTGTGTACCAACCACTATTCTCAGTGCTTTACATGCACTTTCTCAAAACTGTAGACTATGAGGGAGAATAGGTCTATGTTATCTCCACTTCTGCACATACTAATAAGGAAAGTGCAGCTTGTTTATGTAACATTGAAATGCAGAGCTAGGACACAAGACCCCGACATTCTGGCTCTTGCACCCATGTTCTTTTTTTGTAATTATTTTTATTGATTTCAGAAAGGAAGGGAGAGGGAGAGGGAGAGAGAGATAGAAACAACAATGATGAAAGAGAATCATTGATGGGCTGCCTCTTGCACACCCCCTACTGGGGATGGAGCCTGCAACCCAGCCATGTGCCCTTGACCGGAGTTGAACCCAGGACCTTTCAGTCTACAGGCCCGATGCTCTATCCACTGAGCCAAACCAGCTAGTGCTTGCACCATGTTCTTAACCATCGCACCTACTGCCTTTATGGATCTTGTCCAGTCTTCACTTGTTTTATTTAGACACAAAGTCCAGAAGAGAAAAGAGTAGGAACTGAAAGAAGTTCAACAAATCTGGATCAGAGGAAACATAGATTATGAGAGAATGAGTGGTTTGTGGTGTGAAATGAAGCTGAAGACTAAATCAGAGTCTGGAATGCCTACCGTCTCAGTCTGTGCTAAGGAGCATGCTTTATTCTAAAGCAATAGGAGGCTCATGGAGAGTTCTAATCATCGTGGTTGGATGAGCAGGCTTGCCTTTCCAATGAAGCGCTGATAGAAAGTTTATGGGGAGAGTCAAAGGTTGCTACAAAAGGCTATTTCTATGGTCTGTAAGAGATGCAGATGTATTTTTCCCTGCGTATGCTGGGAGATTATTCTATATGTATTTAAACAATGTGCAAGTCGATTGAATTATAAGAAGCCGTAAGAACACATATATGCATTATAATAGGCTCTAAATACATTTTATTTTTTTCACCTGTTTCTTTCACAGAACTAAATGGATAAATTTCCCTAAATCCTTCTCATACCGAATGTGTTATGTGAATACTCAAGTAAGCAAGTACAGAATACCAGGAAAAGATAATTTCTCTAGGAGATTGGATATGAAATTTTATTAGCACATTTAATAGTTCTCAGTGTAACCTTTTCTAGTGTGCCCTTCTAGGCCTCTGGCCAACACTAATTTCCATATCTACGTGAAATTGCAACCCTCTGTTGAGGGAACTGCGAAAATGAGTTTGAGATGATTATGGTTCTATCATTATGTTTCTTGCCTCACAAATTTTTATTTAAACTGTTAAGACAGTTTAAAAAACAAAAGTCTCTATGTCCCTAGAAATATTTTATCCTTTATTGCTTTTCTTCCACTTGTTCAGGAATACAGAAATCTCACCTATAGTTTATGAGAAAAGAGTATTAATAATACATATATTTGTATGTGTTTGTATACATAACTACAAAAAAGAATATCATAACCATCATTAGAAAGTAAGATGATATAATTTAAAAATTGTTTACCTGAATGTTTTCAAAAATTTTAAACTTATGGGCAAATATTTAAAATTAAGTTCAATAACTCTTTATACATTTTCATGTCAGCGTAGAGTCTATTGTTGGCAGCTGGCTTAAGGGATATCCATTACTTGTGCTTGATGGCTCTCTTCTCTATAAAAACCATATGGAGAGACCTCAGCAATCTCTGCAGGAAAAAGAATTAAAATAATTAGATTTTCTAAAGTCAATAGAAAATTCTGTCTATGGAAAATTCATAACTTCCCTTGGAAGTTTCTACTAAGCTAACATGAAGGAATAGAGAGAATTCCTGAGCTGCAAGATGTAGAAAATAAATAATGTCCTACAACCACAGGAGTCAGTCTCTGTCGGTTAAACATCAAAAAAAAATTCCCTATAAAAAAATTGTATATCAGTCCTTAAACCTCATTTGTATACTGATCAAACCGAAGCCTTCTTTCCAGGAAGAGTAATTTGCCACCTGAATGACTTCCTTTCTTGTGTTATATGTGGACTTGGGAGAGAAGCAGCCGGGAAGGCAAAGCTGCAGTGTCTGAATTGTCCAGGTGCCAGAGTGACTGTCTATCATTTCTGCACACGGGCACATGTCGGTGTTGTCAGGAAGGCTTTCTCCCATTTTCTTCAAATTTCTTCTCCTTTCTTTGTCTGGTTGAAAAGTTCCATCATGAAATGGCTGTGCTAAAGCCATAGCCCCGCAGGTGATTTTCAGAGGTTCACAGGGCTGCAGAAATAGAATGCCCCCAGTTTTGTAATAGCACTCATGCATTCAGGAAAGAAAGGCAATAATACACTAAGGGAGAAAAAGCAGTTTGCGTTATTGTGTTATTGTATTGTCTGTATTTTTTGTGTGTGTGGAAAGGAGTTAAAGAGGTTGAAGAAATGTATGAGCTAATGTGATTTTTAAAAAAGCAGTTGCTGAATTATAAACATGTTGCTTTAAGAAAAGTTGAAAGGGATAAGAAGATATAAGGAAGATTATTTGCATAATAAAACTTTTCATGTCACAAAAGAACTTCAAGAAAGATTTTAAAAATAAGTATTTTTCGTCTTGAATTTGAGCTACATTTTATTCCCACAAATTAGGTTTATGTAATTTTTTTGAATATTCACTATTTACAGACTTAGAAATAAAAAATAATGAATGTTTCCTTAGAGAGACAAATTTCATATAAAATATTAACTGCACACAAATAATTCTTTTTTTTAGAGAATGATAATTCTTTTATTACTTTCTGTTTATTGATAGATGATAATTTTCTCTACCTTTAAATCTTTTTCCTAAATGAAAAGTATTGATATTAAATGACTTAAATTGTTTTAAAATATAATACTTTTGCAAAAATAAATCCTCTACAGTCCAGTGTTTCCTTGAGCAGAGAAGAATTGTAGTGTGTTCCGCAGTAGTGTTTGACTTGTGAAATAGCTGGAAACTCATTCTCCTCCCTTAAACAGCCTTGCATGGTTCAACAGCTACCTTCTGCCCTGATCACTGATATGGGTGATCATTTTTTTTTACTTCTAACCTCTGTGTAATAGAGATTAAGTACTAGATGAATGGAGTCAATGTCTAGTATTATAACTAAAAACTACATTAGAATGTTTGGGGGAAGATGGAACCACTTAGAGATGAGAGTCAGATGGGACAATGAACACAATTTGATTTTCATGTCTCTTATCTACTTTATGAAAGTCTAGATTAGGTAGACTGTAACAGGTTTGTCCTTACTGCCTGTCTAACTAGCTATTTGGGTGGTACTGTATTTACTGGGTGTTATTTGTTGACTCGTTCTTGGTTGCTTTGAGATTTTTAAACAGAAAGTGAATGTGAGACCACAGTAATGAAATCACTGTGCTTTCCTGTGCAGAAAAAGTATCTGGCCAGATACATACACTCAATTCCATTGAAACTGGATGAAGAACCACCTCCTTTCGTATCTTAATACATTTGTAAAGTGCATATCTATAACAGATACATTTGGGACTTCATTTGCTCCTATTGTTAGAGAACATTGTAAAAATTAAGTTTATACTATTAAAAGCCAAAACACTGGTGGAAATTACTTGGTTGAGCAAGGACCTTCAAAATGACAGCCTGAATCAGAGAGGGGGGGAAATATGCTTCAACTTTTCCTGATATTCATAGGTTTTTTAAAAAAAAAATATTTACATTTTTAAAGATAAAAATACTTTTATTGGAAAATAAAGAAAATATTGTCTGTTTATAAGTATCTACTTATATTAGGAAACACGCCTAATTTTCTCCTGATGCACAGAGAGCTCTAATAATATGAAAGGAATTTTTATGAAAGATCTGATTTTTCTGCCCTTCTCTCTTGGTAACTACAACTATATATTGATCAACATTTTCTGCATACTTTCCTTGAGAAGCCAAACTACTTTACTTAATTGGGTAAAAACAACCCTACCACATAACAGTTACTTATGGAGAGGACATTCCTACCAGCAAAATGAAAACTTATTAATAAAGAGACAGCCAGGCAACCTGAATTATGATGAGAAACCTGAAAAACAGAATCAGGCATGGCTGCTAGCCCAGGGCAGGTCTCCGGGGCCAGGGTGAAGGTGATGTGGAGGGAAGAGGAGCCATGAGAGAAAGATAGGAAATGAGAATGTACACCTTAACAGAACTGAATAAATTTTTTCATACCTGAAAGTGATTGGGAAGTTATTGCTCCCCCCGAGATGCCATTAGGGGTAGGAAAGGGAGATTTTTCAGAGCATGATTAAAGCTAATCTTAGAAAAAAATAAAACTTGCATATCTGTATCACCCCATGTTGATTCAGTGCAACAAATCTAGGAAATTTCCAAATTAAATGTGGAAAACAAACAAAAAGGCATTTTCTCCTTTTGACTGTTCATGTCCTAACCTATTCATTTCAGTAGTTAATACATTCAACACATTCACTTTATCAAACAGAAAATGGTTACTGTGTGCGAGGCTGCGCCTGTTCCCTGAGTGGCACCAAACCAACCTTTAAATAAGGTTCAGCTCAGAGATCTAGCTTGCTCTACTTCTGTTAAAAACAAAACAAAGAACACACTACTTACATTTCTCTTTGCCTAAAGAAGTCCAATTTGTAAAATTTAACTGTTTTGAATATAAATCTTCCCCATAGGGAGTCTATAATTCCAAGATTTGAGCATCAGGAAATAATTTGTTACAACTGAAAGACATGGGCTTTGGGGAAAAAAGTAAATCTGAACTCTAATTATTCTTCCACAATTTATTTTTATGAGACTTTGAACAAGAATATTCTAAGCTTTAGTTTACTTAGGGGTAAGCAGCATTACGTGGTGACGGATGAGATTAATTCAAAGAGCAAAGGCATCTAACACAATATTTATAAGTGTACTTAACAGTAGTCAAGCTGATGATACTGAGCTTCTACTGCGGTTGCCATCCTGTGCTGTGGTCCACGAACGGGTGAAGTGCTCCCTCCTGCCGGCATATGCATGAGTGACGGGATTCCCTGGAGACTATCTTCTCTAAGGAGAACCAGTTTCTCCTAAACAGTAGTTTGATAAAGGGCAGCATGATTATAGGCACAGGAGATCATCAAAATGATCTCCAGCCCACCTCACCAGGCGCTTCTGTGAGTCTGCAAAGGACCATGAGGTCTGGGATAAAAAATAAATAAACCAAAAGAAACATTAAAAGTTGTGTGATATATTACAACTACGCAGTAGCATTTCATTGGCACTTATCATAAAGAAAAATGGTAAAACTAAATAGGAAATTAAAAAGTAAAAAATATAATAAATTTGATGGATAAAATGGAAGGTTTCAGGTGTGAGTACAGGAGGTGCAATTCCCGGGCCATCCAGAAATTATTAAAAGCACATTATAGAGGTCTTTATGTCCTGCAATAACAGTGAATGCAAGAGTGAGTCAGTGAAAAATATGTTGTTTTATTTAAAGCTTATGCATAACTTCATGAGCAATTTGAATAAGTAAAGCTAAAATGAGAGGTTTTTCATTTATTGTTGCCAATTTTCTGTGTCATTTTCTCTCATTCCCTTTATAATTAAGATTCTGAGTGGAAATTTTGCATGATTCTGGTTTTTTTATTCCTTTTTGAGATTTTTATTTTATTTTAATTAAACTTATTGGGGTGACAATGGTTTAGAAAATTATATGTTTCAAGTGTACAATTGTATGATGCATTATCTGTTATATTGCATTATGTGTCCATCTCGAAAGTCAAATCTTCCATCAACTTATATTTGACTCCCTCTACCCTTTACTGCCCCCCGCCTACCTCCTTCCCACTGGGAATCATCATACTGTTGTTTATGTCATTGTGTATTTATTTGTTTTTCTTCATTTTATTATTTGTTGCATTCAATTTTATATCCCACTTATGAGTGAAATCATATAGTTCTTAACTTTTTGTCTCACTTATTTTGGTGGAGGAAATTGAAACAACTATCAAAAACCTTCCAAAATGTAAAAGTCCAAGACTAGATGGCTTCACTAGTGAATTCTACAAAACACTCAAATAAAATTTGATACTTATCTTTCTCAAACTCTTCCAAAAAATTGATTTCATACTCTACAGTCTCTCTGATATTACTGATACTCAATTTATGTTAACTTTAATGCATAAATAATTTACAATCTTTTCACTGTAATTGTTTTTATAAAATATATTGCACTTAAGTACTTTAACAGGTTTAAGTAATGACTCTGGAACATGCTGAAAGCATAATATAGATATATTTTGTTCAAAAAATATTTTATGTGACATTGATATTGTGTAAGATTCATGTAAATATATGTGTATGTATATTTTTACTAAAATGAATTATAATAGGTATTAGAATTTCTCAAATGAATAACCAATTCCATGAGATAAATATACTGACCCTAATTTAAAAAGCTTTTGTGTATGGGTATATTGATTCAGTCATCAATGAGTAGGTAAATTTCATGGATATCTACTAATATGTTTTGTGGTAATCTCTCTAAATAGTACCCTTGATTTTCATCTGTTTCCTCTTAGCCATTGCTGCCGATGTTAAACTTTTATAATGCTCCTCAAATCTTTTATCTCACATGTATCTTTTCTTCCAGGAGTTTTTAAGTAATGTGTAACATGCATAAGAATGTAAAGTATGAAACATGGCACACAATTATCTTACAATTTTACGTTTATTCATTTATTATCTGACTTATTGATCATGAAGTGCTTAAGATTCTCAGTACTGGAAACTGTTTTTCTCTCTGTTTTACACATCCTTCTTCTCTGCCCAAGAAGTTTCTGTTTACCCATCAAGATTTAGATGAACTGTGTTACTTTCAGCATAGCATTCACAGACTCCCTGAGATGAAGTTAATTGCTACCTTTTCAGTGGTCCCCTGTGTCTTTATTGCTTATTGACTGACCTGAGGGCAGAAGGTAGAAAAAATTTCTCCCCACATCCTCTGGTTTGACAAAAATGATTTTGTTGCAATTTCCTCCATTACTTTTGGCCCACATATTATACCTTTCCAGGGAGATGCAATGAATTGTCTGATTCCTAAATGACAGTATATATTCCAATTTTCCCAAAGTTAGACATAATGAATTATTTTTCACTTGAGTTGAATAAGTATGAACAATGAGTTCTAATGAAATTTTTTTTCATAATCACTAATCAGCAGATTCCTCTGAAACTATTATAGCCATTTGGGCAGAAGATGGAAAAATCTGCTGACTGGAGTCTCTTTTCCAGACATAACAAAGAAAAATTCTGTATAGTTTTCTGAGAAAAGGTAGCTTAAAATATTGCTAATTGACATTCAGTTTCTACATTAGTGAAAAACAATAACTTCTGAGATTTTCTGGAAAGTTTCTAAGGAGTAGACATCTATATGAGCAACAAACATAGAAGTAGTTTCTTTAGTTTCACCTAAATTATATATTATTGATTATTAACTCTAAAATCTTTGAGGAGGCAGTGAAAAGATAAATTAGTATCATGAGCCAAGACACTGAAACATTAAGAAATGATAAAAATAATAGCTTTTTACTAATTGAAGCCCAGGAAAGTAAAAATTTCATCTCAAGAAATTAAGAACAAACTCTTGTAGGCGTGTCCTAGACTGTAGTTTGAGGGGCCATACTATATTTACAGTAGAAAGAGAGATATATGCTCTGAATATCCCAAAATGACATGTTTAGTAGTATAATGTGTATAGTGGATATAAAACTTAAGGAAAAGGACCACAATTACAGGTGAGGGCATGGAGAACAGAATAAACCTCTGTTGATGAATCTCAGCTCAGAAAGGTACCTAAGTTATTAAGAGCCCCATAGCACAATTCAAATATAGGACAATTATTTCCAACATACAATATCCTCTAATGTTCTATCGCTCTCCTGTCTTTTTATCTGTATAAGATTAGAAACTGTGAAAGAATATGTGATACCTGTGAAGACTTTCACTAGGCATAAAAGATACAGAAAAATGAACACAATTTTCCAAGTATCAGAGCAACCATCAGTTTTCAGATATTTTAGTCCAACTCAAGTTAAGCTTGAGTTCTGATGAATTACAAGTGTTGAAAAGATGTAGTCCCATTTTCCTGTGGTCCATGGGGAAATTTCATTTACTAGTATGCAGACTTCTTTACCTTGATACTATGTCATTTCCTTAACCTTACATAAGTCATCAGTAGTACAAATTTAAGGGAAATAATGTTAATACTTTATATTTGGCATGGAGTACAGTCATACTATCCTTTTACTGTTCTATTTCTAAATGCATAAATGACAGGGCTTTCAGTACTTAGTACATGTCCACACTGAAAAAAAAAATGTTTGTAAATTCATTTTATCATTTTCACTAGAGAATTGTTGCATTCTGTAATTTAAAAATAGTATAGCAGGAGAAAAATGATCAATATACTCTGTAATGGTCTTCTTAAGAAAATAGAATAAACAAATAAATTTTTTTCTTATAATCTATTTCTACTCCTCCAATAGGTATTTCATTTTATTAATTCTTCGTCACTGTTAATAAATTCCTCAAGTCTGGTAAGTGGTTGGACTTGGGGGTTTCTATTACTTTCTAGCATGGGTTTTTACCTATTTTCCTCTTTTTCTTCCTGCATAAGATATTCCTTCTGTCCTACAAGTGATTACTTACATGAAAGAAAAGCTTCTGAAAGGTAATATATCATGAAAAAGTGGATCAAGTGCTGTGTCCTCTCTGAGGGATAGCAGACTTGCTTTGTGTTATGCTGCAAATGGCCATGCTCAAGCGGAGAATGGCTCATTTTATCGTGTGTAATTATTTAAACTCAAAGTTGCCTTGGTACTTCTGTTAATGTTGAGAGTTTTTAATCTATTTTAGGTGATTTTTATCTATTTATTTTGTTTAGACATTTTATCATGTAGAAGTAAAATATAAATCTAGCATTCAACAGTTTCTTTTAAACAGTAATCATTTAATAAATATTTATTTGTTCAACAAAATGTGTTGAACTCGATATATGCTAGGTACTTTGAAAATATAAAAGGAATGATGTAGTTTTTGATGTTAACATAAAGAATTTTCTAACCTTAGATCTAACAGTGTCTGGGTTCAGATGTGGAATTACCCCTCTCTGAGGTACTCAAAGAAACACGCCAGACTCTAGGTAGGAATACAGAAGGTAACCAACTATATAGATGTCAATTTATATACATGGTGTGGCCCCCAAAATGTATACATACTGTAATAGCTTATAGCTCAATTTTGAAAATGAGATGGATTTTTTTTAATAAACACTGTCTTCATAATTAGTTAAAGTATGTGTATACATTTTTTGAGGATACTCTACATATATCCTTCTTACAGCTCTATAACAAAAGTGATTGAATTGTCTTCTGTAATATCCAGTGACTCCCCACTATCGTACACCTGAACTGTAAATGTATATAGACTTTCTCAGTTTATATTTAAACATATTTTTAAGCTTTAGGTCTTACTAATTTCTTAAAGATAGTTTAAACATGCAGCAAGTTAAAGTACAGGACTCTGGCCCTTAATGTTTTCTATAGTAATACATTTGACTCATTTGCATTGATTTGATGCAATACCCTAAACCTCTTCTGGGAGACTAGGATGGAAGGTAGCAATGCTTAGTTGCAGGAGGTACATATGTACCTGAGGTAAACCAGGAGAATTTGTGTACAAATTTTAATGCAAACACTTCCTTGCTTGCAGGAAGCTGAGGGCTAAAAATATTCAAGTTAACCTAAATTACAAATGGATATTTAATGGACTAATTTAAAAATACTGGGGATTATATATAAAGTTTGTGCTGTGTATTAAAAAAAGAATTTAAGAAAAATTATAAAGACACATTCTATTCTCTGATGTTTTAACATTGGCCAATGTAAGATCTGTAAATAATATATTAGGTATGAAAACTCAACAGCTAAAAAGTTAGTGGTAGTAGTATTTCTTCCTCTCTAAAATTCTTTTTGGACCACGTCCCCAGAATTTGTGAAAGTGAAAATGTAAAATGATGTATATTTGCCATCTTTTTCAAATATGGATTCTCAATTCTGACAAAATGTAGAAGGTAAAACTTAAATTTAGAGTATAAAATAAAATCAAGAATTGCTGAACAAAAGCCCACAAATTATTGAGCTGCACTGATACAAACTGTGCTGGAAATAGGGACACGTCACAGGTGAGGAGAGGCTTCCCTGCCGAGCTGGGTTAATGGGTGCAGGTAAGCCGGTGGCCTCAGGAGGTTCTTCCCGACTTAGCGTTTTTCCTTCAAGGACCCTCCAGGTGTTTCTGCTGTGACACCAGATTTAGGACTTGAACAGCAGTGGCTTTTGATCTCCTTGCAGCTGCTGTGATTAAGCAGACACACATCACTTGCTGTGCCACAGTGAAAGAAGCGTGTGGTTCACCTTTGCTGAATTAGTACCCACTGAGCACCGCAAATATTTAAAATGTCAATCTGTTTGATAATGTCAGAGAGGCCTGCAAATACCACAAAATGGCACCAAGGAAGCATTCAGCACAGACAAAGGAACATTTAACATCTCTCTCCTTCAAGGTAAATGAGAGTTAAATGGATACAGTAAACCTCTGGTGAAGCTACTGAGGTCAGCAAATTTAATAACCCTAGGTGAGACATGAGCTTATAACTCACTGTTTTAGTATGTTTGCTCCAAAAGGAGTCCTATTCCTGATCTTAAACACAGGCAGTTGCAGGAGAATTAATTTATATTGACATAAGATTAGAGAGTTCTTGTCATAAAATCCAGCTTAAAGGGAAGACTTCAAATTTCAAGTGACATCTTTATTTCATTTACAACTATTTAATCCCAAAAGGCAGCAAAGACACACACCATGGTGGTGTGAATTTTGGAAATGTCAGCAAAACTGAGAGTGCCGGGGTCCAACCCCAGCAGGTCCAGGGGTTCCCAAAGGCGTAGACGGAGTCGGCGAAGAAGGAAGGACACGGAGACAGTATTCAGTTGATCAGCAGCCTAGCCAGGATCTCCAGCCAGGATCTCCAGCCAAGTTCTGGTCTGGATCTCCAGAGAGGTTCTGCTTAGGATCTCCAGAGAGGTTCTGTTCAGGTTCTCCAGTCAGGTTCAGTCACCAGGTTCTAGTCAGGTTCTCTTGCCAATTTCTGTAGTCAGGTTCAGTCCAGGATCTTTTGCCATGTTCTCTCCAGCGAAGTTCTTCTGTCTCTAGAGAACTTTCTGTGTAGGTTCTGTGCCTAGGTTCTGTCTCTCTTGGTTCTGTCTTCTAAGTTCTGTGTTATAAGTTCTGTCTTGTTACATCTGTATTTATGCCAGTTGATTCAATCCTATCAATCTCTATTACAAAGGTTAGGGCGTTTCTTATCTCCATTCCAGGGAGTAAAGATTATGTAGTTTAAGCATGATTGTTCGTAGTTAAAGTGATTAATTACCCGCCTGGCACTTAGTTGAGGGGTTTTATTCCCTCCCTAACTTCAGGGGAAAATCCCTACCTGGGAATTCAACCTTTCTCAGAGAGGTGACCTTGGTTAAAACACAGCGCCAAGAAGGTGAGCAAACATATTAAGAACCGTATGCCATATATGCCAGGTCCCTTGAAACAGCAAGGATGGACCGGCTCCCGGCATGAGAGCATACCAGATTTCTCATAAACTGGCCACCACCTGCTGGTGCTCACCTCAAGTCCAAATGTAACTATGCTTTGTGGTAACTTGATTTTCTTTTTAGATAATAACTATTTTTGTTGTTGTTGTTAATCCTCACGCAAGGATATTTTTCCATTGATTTTTTAGGGAGAGTGGAAGAGAGAGGGCAAGACAGAGAGAAACATTGATGTGAGAGATGTTGTGCCCAGATTTCAAAGTTCCCAAGACCCCCAGGGAGCCCGTCAGTCCGATGCAAAAGCAAAGAGTCATTCATTTCAAACCCGGGTTTGGCTCCCCTGCCACACTCACCGATGCAACGGTAAGCTCCAGTGGCCGAGAGAGAGAGAACTCTGTGTGGAGAGAGGTTTTATAGGGGGTTGGGGTAAGGGGAGGAGAAAGGACTGTGGGCCCTGCTGATTGGCCAGGCACGAGTCGGTGTCTCATTACACAGGATGTGGTCATAGTGATGGCGTGCACTTCCCTTGACTATCTTCCAGGAAGAAGCTTGCTGAGCACATAGCCAAGGTAAGATGGAGGGCATAGCCCTTACCCTGGGGCAAGGTAGAGGGCGTAGCCCTTACCCTGGGGCAAGGTGGAGGGCGTAGTCCTCGCCCTTTCATTCCCCCCTTGTCTTGGAACTTCCGGCTCAATCATGAGACGGACTGCATTTCTATTCCACCATTGCTAGAGGCCCATACTGGGCACACAGAACTATCAACTGAACTATCCCTATAAGCTTAACAAATGGCCTGGTGGAAGGGAAAGAAACCATTTTAGATTTAACACTTCTATTGAAACAGGATTTTTCTTCTTAAAATTCCTCCATGGCTATTAAAAAGCCAAATCAAGATTAATTTATTTACTGTCCTGATGTTTGCATAAATACAACAAGAATGGTAACTGACTACCTTTGCTGGAATTTCATGGTTGAATCTTAATGTGCCCCATAGGGCCAGGAAGCCAAGCCATCCAGCTGCCATCAGGCCTGCCTGCGGTATCTGCTGAGTTAGGTGAATCCTTCACCTGTAGCAATTCCACCTGAGCCCACGCTCCAGGCTTTAAGGCCCATCTCAGTAGCCCTCCTACTTGTTGCGGCCCAGAGTGTGTGGGGGTTCTGCAGGGATGCAGAGGCATCTTTACTGCTCCCCTTCTACTCTTACCAACCGCCAGTGATGGTAGGGCATGGGCCTGACGCTCCAGCGCCAGCCATCTTCAGGGCTCCCAAGCAGGATACCAGGCTTTCTTCGTGGCATTCTTAGTGGCTTCAAGTCTTTAGAGCTCAGACAGGGCTCTTTAAAACATGATACTCCAGTCAAAGTTTTATGTTAATAAAACCACTATTAGGAATCAGTCTTATTGTATCTATGCAAAGCCTGATGTTTGCCATGACTTATTTAGCATTGCCAGATTTCGGAGGAATTACATAAGGAGAAAACCATATTGATCTACTCTAAGATTTTCTGACTTTCCTTGCTAGTTCCTTTTCATGGATTTAAAACAAAACAGTAACTGTTGGCATAAAACCTTCTTTCTATGCATAACCATGCCTCAGACCTTCTATTCTAAACAGGCTTTTTCCAGCTTTACTACCCCTGACATGGCATGGTGACTCAGGCCTGCAAGACAGTATTACAGGCTGCCAACTGTTAGCTGTCTCTCAAAAGAGACCAAAACCTGATGGGCACCTGCCCTCTTGGCAGCTAGGCACCCTTTACTTTTGGGGGTCACCCCACACAGCTCCCTTTCAGGACAGCCAACATACATTCAAACCTGCAAAAGAATCAAAGGTTAATATAACATATCAATACAATGAAACATAATATTGGCATCATGGCCGCTTCAGGCAGCCAAATCTTCTGCTACCAAACATGTGATCCTATAAATTGTCCTTGTCTCTTTGGAGCCATGTTCATGAAGATGCAGGCATCACAGTATTGTGGGGGCTCCTGGTGACAGGAGCGATCGCGAGTCATGTTACCGGCATCAGGCAGGTCAAGCACGTCGTAGCTTGAGCTTGAGCAGGTTGCGTTGATCTTGATCGATCGATGCTCCATTTGGTGATGAAGTCTTTCCGGGTCATGGATGGATCCACTGACCGGACGTGAGTGTGATGGACCCAGGTCGCGACGTCGTCTACCTTGAGAGCGGTGGGGGTCGTCAGCACCACAGTGTCTCTCGGCGGTGCCTTCTGACATAGACCCAATCTCCTGGTCTGTGCTGATGAGGAGTTGGGGTTGGGCTGGTCTTGTAGATGGCGTGGAGGCGCACGGCCAAATGTCCTCGTCCGCCCTCTGGAGCCCTCTCAAGGAAAGAGATTAAGAAAAGCCACCCAGTCCTGGCCAGTCTCAAGTCAGATTCCTCCTCTCTTAGAGAACTTCAAAGTCCTGATGGCTTCTAGGTAACCCTGTTTATCAGTTACAGCAGCAACAGGTACCAAACCCTTGCAGTACATTTGACCAGATTCATTCCTGTCCACCTTTACAGATTTTAAGGCCCATTGTTTTCCTTTAACCAGCAAGCTAAATGACACTGGCCTGTATTATTTAATTCAGCACAGGCAGGGGAAAGGGCCCATGGAATCTCTGCCCTGAGGAACTGTGAGCCCCACCCTTAAATGTCCCAATCAGACTAGAAAAGCCACAAATACCTTTTAAATCTACCCCAGAATTCCAAAATCCCAACCTAGCACAGAATATACTTCCACACTTACATGAACAGATAATTATAGCCAAGTAGACATACAAACATCAAATAAACATCCAACTTACACCCTTTCAGTGAACAAGTACTTTTACAGTCTTGGGATCTTGAGCAGATAACAGGAACATAGTCCAAGTCCCCTGATGGGGGCCTGACAGGAACAGATGTGGAGGCCACCCTTTCCCACATCCCAGGACAGGACTTTTGACCTATGTCTTATCCAGATAGAAACGGTACTCATATTGAACAAGGAAATCAAGACTAAATAGACACGATAACTAGGTACATTCCCCATTAAGAACTTCGAGGTGCATGCCACATTTATACCACAAAATACCAACAAATCAGTTTCAGTTGTGTCGAGATACAGAACAAGTCCCTGAACAGAGGCAGTAGAAAACTGCCTAGGAATGCTTCTTTTCTACCTTTTTAAAAGATAGGCCAGATTCGAACCCTTAGCCAGTCTGAGCTTTGACTTCCCTCCGGAAGTCCCAGAGATGGTGAATACCATCTAGGAGCCATTCCTCCAGATAAAGGACAAGTCCCTTAGAGATTCTTGATAATCTACATCAGTAATCCATTCACACAATCCCCTGAAAGTTAAAGAGGAAGGAAAGAACCATTCAATGTCCTTCAAGAGGATTTCAGCGAAACAACAAAATCGACAGATTTAACACATTGGAAAACCAAGGCCAGAAGTACCCTCAGACGTTTCAGGGGTACCAAGGAAGGGGAAGTTAGGCCACGTCCAGCCCTTTTCACAATCCACCATCAGTGACCAGTCCCAGCTCACTGGTCTACCATCCATTTAATATTTCTTTTTCCTCCCATCATACCAAGGCCATGCTTTCCAGGTAGCTAGAACTTTTAAACCACAGTTTCTACCTGAAATAATTGTACTTTACTTTAGAAATTGGATTACTGCTATCCTGGCATAGCTGCTAAATTTCAAAATGGTCACAATTTTCCTGCTGGGGAATTCAAGAAGCGAACCCATAACTATTAAGGCCAAAACAGTCTCGGGTTTTTATTCTGTACACAGCAAAAGGTCAAGTTCAGCTCAAAACTATGCGCACTCGTTTTTAAACTGGTCTTTTCCTTTACATGTGCACAGAAATACTAGATGCATTTATGAATTTGTAAAAGCTTTTCAATTCTCTATCTACAAGCCCTTTAAGAAATACAAGCTCTATTGTCGGCCCTTATAAAGCCAACTGCTCAAAACATTGGTCTATCATATCACTAAAATTATATTAAGACCGTGATTGCTAATTTATTAAGCACTAAAGATATCTTCTTAAAAATAGTATTAAATAAATCTGAGAGGCAGGCACACTTTCTGCCCCATCTGCATTTCCTTAGTAAAACTCCGCCTTAAAACTCCACCCCTGAAATCCCATCCTGCCTCAGTGAGCAGACATTCCTTTTGTGATTAACTAAGTCAGAGGGAGGGGCCTTTACTGTTCCAAGATGGCGACCCCCAGGGGAGCGGCATGCCATGCGGCCAACATGGCGGCTGCCAAGTCAGGCAGCTCAACATTGTGACGGTCTAAACTGTTCTCTGACAGAAAAGATGATTTCCTCATTCTCACAATAAACAAGGGAAGAGCAAACCAAAACCCCTAAAAGATAGATGGCCAACATTATATTGCAGAACTTTTTAAAATCTTAGGTAGCAAATTAAATACGCTAGCCCAAAACCCTATCCGAAAACGGACGGTGCACACATTAGTTTTAAGCCAGCTTTTCTCCTAACACGTGCACAGAAATCCCAGACGCATTTACTTGGAGAGGGGGTGACCTGTTTCCACAGATCCTCACTCAGGCGGCCGCCCGACCGCCACACAAAGGAGGGGGGAGGGCAATCCCCCTCCCTCCACACTCGCACACTTTAACCAGACATTCATTCAGAGTTTAAACAATCCATTCAATTCCTAACAACTTCCCAACCCCTGAGGGAGCTCTAAAGCCTCCCCCAGTCTCCTTGAAATGATCAATCACAATACCCAAAGGTGCAGTCTGAGTCCACCCCATAACATCCATCCAGTACAAACACAGAACACTGAACAGGGCCCGAAAATACAGGCTTCCAATTCCATGGAAGCCAAACCCGAAAGCTAGACAATGGCCTTATACCAAACTAGCTAGCAGGAGCGACCTGCTTTCCGCGAGGGGCATATCCATCCCTCGTGAGGGGCATATCCATCCCTCCTGGGGTGAGGGGCATATCCATCCCTCCTGGGGAGCGGAACGTCTTCCAACTCTCCCCGCCTGTGGTCGTTCACGGCGCGTCCGCCTAGACCCCTCAGGCAATTACAGTTTCCAGAAACGAGCTCACACTGAACAGAACATACAACGACACACACATACCGCGGTCAGTCAGACTCTTCGGATCGGGGGTCCCTCGATGGTCTTGGGAATCCCGGACGAGCCCCCAAATGTTGTGCCCAGATTTCAAAGTTCCCAAGACCCCCAGGGAGCCCGTCAGTCCGATGCAAAAGCAAAGAGTCATTCATTTCAAACCCGGGTTTGGCTCCCCTGCCACACTCACCGATGCAACGGTAAGCTCCAGTGGCCGAGAGAGAGAGAACTCTGTGTGGAGAGAGGTTTTATAGGGGGTTGGGGTAAGGGGAGGAGAAAGGACTGTGGGCCCTGCTGATTGGCCAGGCACGAGTCGGTGTCTCATTACACAGGATGTGGTCATAGTGATGGCGTGCACTTCCCTTGACTATCTTCCAGGAAGAAGCTTGCTGAGCACATGGCCAAGGTAAGATGGAGGGCATAGCCCTTACCCTGGGGCAAGGTAGAGGGCGTAGCCCTTACCCTGGGGCAAGGTGGAGGGCGTAGTCCTCGCCCTTTCAAGAGAAACACATCGATTGGTTGCCTCCTGCACGAGCCTTAACCTGGGCCCTGACCGGGGAAGAGCCTGCAACCAAGGTACATGGCCTTGACCAGAATCGAACTTGGGACCCTTTGGTCCACAGGCTGATGCTCTATCCACTGAACCAAATCGATGAGGTCTAGATAATAGCTATTGATATACAATCAATATTTCAAACATTTTTTGTTTTTTCCTACCTATATGAGTATTAATTAGGGTAAAATATGTAACTTCTATCAAAATACCCACGCCATTCCTCAATCACAGAACATTAGAAAATAAGTGTTCAGTGGCGTTGGGCAGCTCTGATCCATGGGGTGATGTAGCATCCAGGAGGGCAGCTCTGCCATGTTCACAGAGCACTTCCAAGGCCACATGAGTCACTATTATTCTTGCCTGTGGAAAGGAAAAGAGCTCTCTATTTCCACCTACAAGGTGAGGTGGAAGTTGCACATATTTCTGTCACAATCCTCTGGTGTGACTTTGTCACATGACTGCACTTAGCTACAAGTGTGAGAAATATAGATAGTCTAGTGTCCAAGAAGAAAGCAAAAAAACATTAATTCTCTCCATGACATATTTATTCATCTATATGTTTCAGAGTGATTCTATTCTTATACCCATACAGGGAAAACAATGAGACTTTGAATTGAACCTGATAGAAAATGAATGTGAACACAAAAATTAAAAACATTTAAATATTGATAAATGTAAAATTCCTATATAAAATGTTAAAATATTAATGAAACATTTGTGTCCTCACCCAAGATCACACATCTCTCCTAATGAACACAGATTTTTATTTGTTTTGTTCTATGAAAATGAGTAAATTTTATTTTTGTCACTAGCTTTCATAGTGAAAAAGTTAAAATAATGGAATCAAACTTAACTTAAAATACAGTAAATATTTATGACCAGAAGTTTGAAAATTATAGGAAACTCATAGTTGAAAATAAGAGATTATTAACAACACTATATTTCAAAATTTTTATTTTATTTTCTGAGTAGAGGTCTCATCTAAAACACTACTTCAGTTCTACTATTATATTAAATTGTTGCATAATGGATATTATGAGCATTTACTCATCTTTTCTAAAAACCAATATTTTGGAAAGGAATTTTATGTTTGATTGAAATTTCCCAAGCCTAATTTTATCCTATTAATGCTAGGATAAAATAATCTTTCTATCCAACACTCTCTTTCCTCAATTGGTGCTTGTATGCTTTCAGTAATTACAGATGGTTATCATTTTTCTTTTAAACTACCTCTGAGCCATGCTTGTAAATTATAATTACTTAATTTGGAAGAAGGCAACCTAATTTGATGAAATGTATCAAATTTTAAATTGGAAGAGTGAAGACTTAGAATTCAAAAAATGAGCACTGCTGCAATCTATGTGGAATACTATTTCAAATTCAATGCTGCGTTGATCATTATTATTCTTCCCACATGAATCAATCCCTTTAACCCATTCATCATTTTCATTGTCTTTCTTGGAAGTTTCCCCACTTTGTCTTCATCATATATCACTTTTCTAACATGTTACACTTAAATGGTACTATTGTTTTAGATTTAGTCTTAACAAAATCAAATAGTGATACACTATCACAATTTTAGAGTTTTTAAGTGTCCTTATTTTTAACTTGAATTTTTGTCAACTGGTATAAAAAGATTACTTCTCTGTATCCATAGTTTTTATTCTCCTTAGTATAATACCCATAATTCATTCATTTATTTTGTCATCTAGTGACTACATCTTGAGTGCCTACTAATGGCTAGGCACCATACTATATACCAGGGCTTCTATGATGAACACAAAGAGACACAGAACCTGTTCTATGGAGTTGAAAGTCTAGGAGGGAAAGACAGATATTAATGGAAGAATCAAATATTTACATTTGTAACTATAGATGTAACAAACATTTTGAATAAAAGATAATAAGTATTCTCCATACTTACAATAAAGAAAATTGACCTACTCAGTGAGAATAGGGAAAGTGAGGATATCTGAAGATGATTTGGCTGAGCTATGATCCAGGGAAATGCTGGAAATAACTAGGTAAAAGCAAAGGTTACGAGAAGTAACAAAGGTACCAGTTTGGGTTGGAACAGAGTTTAGGTGCATTCTGGAAAATAAGATGTAAGCTAGTCTAGTCAAGAGTATGTTGTGAAGTTAAGACTAGAGAAGTAGGAAGAGGCTTAAGCCATATCAAGGATTTGGTTCTCTATTTTATTCTTAGAATTCTTTAAGCATATGCATTATATGACCAACCTTTTATTTTGGAAAAATACTCTGGTCAGCTATGGAGATCTCAGTGAGGATGGCATGAGATGATTCAGAGAGTAAACTTAGAGGATTATTCCTCTCTTTTATATGAGAAATTATTTTAATTTGAATTATGGTTATGCAGATGCAGACAGATAGATTCACTCAACAGCTACTTAGGAGGTAATCAATAGGACTTTGTATAACACAGAGAGATGAAAAGGGGGAGAGGAGTATTGAGAATGATTCCTTAATGGGAGATGCTAGTCAGAACCAACACGGAAAGACCATAAAGCTTAACTCTGAACATTTTGATTTGAATTATTCTAAAGATAGAATAATGAGTTAACTATCCAGTAGAACTGTCATATAGGTAGTTGAATACCTGGGTCTGGTGCTCAGAGGAGAGGTATGGTCTGGATATAAAGAGCTGTTTTATGAAGGTGAAAAATTAAACCATAGGCACAAGTGTAATTACATAGGTATAACATATAAAGTGAAAAGAGAAAAACTATAAGAAAAATACTTGAAGAACTTCAACTTTAAAGACTTGGTGAAGGATAAGCCTACAGAAGAGACAGAAAAGGTACACATAAAGAATTAAAGAAATGTTGTGCAGGAGGCAGCCTATCCATGATTCCCTCTCATCATGGATGTTTCTATCTCTCTCCCCTTCTCCCTTCCTCTCTGAAATCAATATTTTTTTAAATAATTAAAGAAGTGTTAAGATAGTATCATATCAAGTAAACCAAGGTAATAGAGTATTTAGCTATAAAGGCCAAGGAAATAACGTCAAATGCCTTTGAAAGTTTTCTTAAGACTGATTGTGCCAAGCCAGCTCACCCAAGGGTTTGGAAGCCTGAGTGAGGGCAGCAAAAGAATGAAGAAATGACAGACAAAGAGAATAAGCTGGGTGGGTGGATCTCCTGTGCCTGGCTGAGGCCACAGAGAGAGAGATCCAGAGGCAAGCTGAGCCTTTATTTTATAGCCAGGGGTAAACAAGGAAGTGGTCACCATAGTTACAATGTTCTTGTGAGTTTCACTTGTTTTGGCAGCACTTGCTGTTATCTCCCACAGCCCATTAGCTTCCCAGATAAGATCTAGGGAGCCATAAGGTCAAGCCTAATTATGCTAAGAGGACTGTGCCCTCTAAGCAGGGACTTGTTTGTGGCTTTGCCAACAGGTAGGTCAGAGGCTTAACCCTTTAGTCACGCCCTACAACTGATAATAAAAAAATGTTTGTTAGATCTAATGCCATCTGGTCATGGATCATCTTAGAATGGAATGAGAGATGGATTCCGTGATAGACGGCAAAATGCAGTAAATAAGTGCAGATCTCTTACAAAAAGTTGACTGAAAAGATAGGGTGAGATCAAGCAATGGTTAGAAGGACTGCTGTATTCATTGTTTTTACTATTCCTTTTATCTTTAAAAATGCTCAAATAATAAATACTTGATCATATTTAAAGATTATTAAAAAGAAGTAAATGAGTTGAATATCCACATGAGAGAAAAAATAATCGTTGAGAGAGGTGGCAAAACAGCTAGGAAAGAGGTGCCTGTGTTTTATCAGCGGAGGAGAAAATGGTGGGTGAGATTAACAGAGCAGTGGAGGTGATATTAGGCATTTAGCCTTCTGATAACATTCATCTTGTTTGTAAAGTAGAGGCTTTTCAGAAATTTGAAGTCCTTGTAAAAAAAAAAAAAAGTACTTTCAAAAATAGTCCTTGAATGTTAAAACGGTAATTGGGAGCAATTGTTAATATATCTCTTACTAGAAGTCATTTCCCTTGGTAAATCCTAATTTTATTGGGATTATTAAATTAATAGAAAATAAAATGAGTGTCTCTTTTAGGTACCCATTTGTATGTAAATTATACAAGTATTAGAGAAAAAGTAGTAAGTGGCCTAAGACTCTTTTAAGTTTCTTATAAAATTTGAATTGAAAACGACTTTACATTTAGAATGACAAGTTTTGCCTTTTGTCAAATATGTTTCTTTCCATTTGACTAGCAAACCATTTCAACTATCTTCAAATGTGTTTGGTACAATAAATACTTTTTCAAGAGTGTTTTAACTTAATTGTTAAAAGTATGACTTTTAGAAAGATACTGTAGTTTATAAATGGTAAGGACTATATATACTACCTCAGTGAGTTCCAGATCATTTACTTTGATGCCATATCTTCAAAATATTTAGAAGAAAATGTCATGTTCAAAAAAAAAAAAAAAGCAAAAGGAAAACTTTTGGGGCCCTAGCTGGTTTGATTCAGTGGATAGAGCATTGGCCTGCAGACTGAAGGGTCCTGGGTCCAGTTCCGGTCAAGGGCACATGCCTGGGTTGCAGGCTCAGTCCCCAGCAGGGGGCCTACAGGAGGCAGCTGATTGATAATTCTCTGTCATCATTGATGTTTCTGTCTTTCCCTCTCCCTTCCCCTCTAAAATCAATAAAAATATATTTAAAAAGAAAGAAAAACTTTTTGGCAAAAGCATTTTAATAGAAAAAGTGCAATTTGCTATTGCAAAATTTGAAACATTTGGGGGTGAGAACAAAATGTAAAATCTGTTAAGTTTTATTGAACATTGTTCATGTTAGTGTTATCATCACAAGCTTAAAGTATACCAGGGATAATAAACAAACAGATTAGATGGCTTCTCTATTATACTCAGAATCTAATAAAAACAACCATTCCTTCTCCCAAAAATATGTTACCACTTTCACAACATTTTTCTCTCCCTCTCTTTCATTTTATTACCATTTAACTCCTATAGAACAAATATATATCAAAAGGAGATAGTGGTTTTATACTGGCTTCAAGCTGATATAGTGACAACAACCATTGATGCTATGTTCTCATCTCGCTCAAGCTAAAATGCTTTTTGAAACAATACTAAATTCTGAGTAGATAAATCGATACATTTATTTCTGCAAAAGTAAAAGATTCCTATATTTTCAAAGATGGATTGTAAAATTACAGATTTAATAGTGATTCTCAAGCTTCTTTGTAATGTCTGGCACAATTGAGGGACTCACACATCTGATCAATAATGGTTATCTAAGGCAATGGAAAGGGATGATAAGCTGATGAAAAGAAATATAGTTGGATGACATTAAAGAATGGAAAAGATATATGTGGTCGATGGGGACAAGTAGTTTTTTAAAATGCTCATCTAGCCCCAGCCAGGTGGCTCAGTAGATTGGATCATCATCCGGTGCACCAAAAAGATTGCAAGATTGATCCCCCATCAGGGCACATACCTGGGTTGGGGGTTCCATCCCCAGTTGGCTCTCTCAAAATCAATAAAAACCTATCTTCAGGTGAGGACTAATTAAGTAAATGCTCATCTGCTTATCAGAATAAGTTATCAATGGGCAATAATCCTGAAATCACCATTAAAAATCACTGATTTATTAAGTTTGGCTATTATGTAGAAATCTGGCTTATTTACTGGCACATTTCCAATGGATACATGAGAAAAAGAGATATAAACAGAGCCTCTGCAGTGAGATTTTAACTGTTACAGGATCAACACTGTGCTTTCATTTTAAAAAATATATCAGCCCAAATGTCCACCAGTGGATAAATGGATAAACAGATTGTAGTGTATCCAGTCATACCTTGGAGATATTGTGGGTTAGTTTCCAGACCACTTCAATAAAGTGAATATCACAATAAAGCTAGTTTTTTGATATATCAGTGCATATAAAGTTATGTTTACACTATACTGTAGTCTATTAAGTGTATAATTGCACTATGTCTATAAAAACAATATATACCTTCATTAAAAATACTTTATTTCTAAAGAAATGCTAACCATTATCTGAGCCTTTAGTGAGTCATAATGTTTTTGCTGGTTAAGAGTCTTGCCTTGGTGTTGATTAAAATGCATTATCTTCAAAGCACAACAATATGCAGATTACTACTTATAGAAGCAACTATAGCTATGAATATATACATGGGTCGGTACACACACATATATTTCCTTGCTCTGTCAGTTGAAAAAGTCTTATCAGATCTAATATATATGTTGATAGATATCCCAGAAATAGAGTGAAAATGAAGCAGAAAAAAAAATCATGTGAAAGAACAAAGGCCAAATTTATAAAAATTTGGTAATAAATATTAACTTTCAAATTCACAAAGCTCAGGAAATTGCAAACAAGATAAATTCAAAGTAGACAACAGCTAGGGCTATCACAACATAATTAAACTGCTGAAAAGATAAAGAAATAATACTGAAACAATATTCACAATAGTCAGAAAAAAAGACTCATAGTGCTCAGAGTGGATAATGATAAAAATTACTGTGGTTTCTCATTAAAAATAATAGATGCCAGATGACAAAAGCATTGCATACTCAAAATGAGAAAAAATAAGAAAAAGTCTAAAATTCTATGTATAATGAAAATTCTCTACACAATGAGGATAGGATCATTCAGTTATGTTAACTGGATTCACTTTCCAACTTTCATTATTTCATTTTTAAAAATTTAACTTTTTTATAAAGACTACTATAAATAATTCTCTAACTGGAATTGGACTTTTGAAAGTACAGGCATTATATTTTAAAATCTCTTTTCCTGGTTTGTGTTTTAAAGTTAATTCATTTTGGCTTATTTTTCTTCTCTCTTTGTTTTACTATAAATTAATTTTCTAATTTATTAATATAAGAATTTCTTTTTGCCTTTGTTTTTAAATAATAAATTTAAATTATATATTTTCTTTGAGTACAGTTTTAATAGCAGACCATAGGCTTTTTTATTCTTTATTTTACTAAATACATGATGATTTGTCATTTGGTTTTTAAATGCCTCATTTACACAGGGGTATTTAACCAGTGTATTTCTTAAAATCTAAGAAGTTTTTGTTTGTTGCCATTTATGCTTGACCATTATAGCATATCTCCTTTTGGTACTTTATGCAGAAGTTCTTGGGAGCATTGATTTCTGCTTGTGGCTATCAGGGCCTTTATAAAATTGGGCCATTTAGATTTATTGTACATAAAAACTTCATGAATCATTTTATTAATAATTGCTAAAGTTATACTTTAATATATGCTAATTAAGGTGATGATTTAGTATGTAATAAAATAATGCAATCCTGAATGTAAATAGTATGCAACCAGAAGAAATATAACACATGTGTGATAAATAAAAGTGGAATGTAAAGAAGCTAAGAAATGTTGAGAAAATGGAAACTACTTTTTAAGTGACTATTTGATTACTATTGAATCTTAATTCTCTTCTAGAAGAAATTTAAAATTTTAGATTTTGAAGAATAATTACTAGCTTATCAAATCAAATATTATTGAAGTAGAAATATATTAAGATTAGGGACTGAAAGGAAATGATTGAATACTTAATATTAAGTACTACTTTAACTGTCATTTTGGAAAATGTGAAAAAATGAGATATTTAATACCCATAATGGGTAAAATTATTTAAGTATTTTATTGTAGTACTTACTCTTAAGATGTAAAATTACTAGTTCAGAAGCCCCAAACACAAAACCCTGCCTCGATTTCTAATTGAAACAACTCAAAATGTAGGCAATGATGAATTAACCATCTAATAATAAATGAATTAAGAATAAATCTATAGAAATAATAAAAATAATATCATAATAATAAATGCTTATTCACAATGTCAGGTGACAGATACTGTAAATCATTTAAAACAGCCTCATACCATAGTTATACCTTCATTTAACAAAGAAAAAAAATGAAACTCAGAAAAGTATTTTGTCAAGGTTAATTTTTCCAACAGCCTCAGTTACCTCCCGTGCAGCCTATTAAAGTAAAAACACCAATATAAAGACAAAACTATATAGAGAGAGGACATTTTGGAGCTTTATATAACAGAAACTCACTTAAGAAAGGAAGAGATGAAGTTATCTCATGAAACCCAAGGGCACAAATGCTGATTAGGTGCCAAGATTGGATCCAAGTACATTCTATGTATTAGTTCATTAAATCTTTGCAATACTCCCATACAATTCATATTGAAATAATATAATTTTAGAGTAATATATTTGTTACTATGGAGTAATATACTATTACTATCATTTCCATTTAAAGATGAGGAGACAGAGGCACAAAAAGTTAAGTTTCTTGCCTGTGGTCACAAGGACGGAGGTAGAGTTACATGGTACCAGGGCCTCACTGGGTTTTGCAGTGGAAATAAACAATGGAGATAAAAAAAATCCATCCGAACTTTCTTTCTCAGCTCTCCTGTGTCATGAACATACTCCAGTCTCTCTCTGTGTCTGGCTTTCTCTAGTCATCGGACCGAAAATATATGAACTATTGCTTCCAAATTTACATGTCGTATGTCGGTCATAAGTAGCCACTCACAGCCTTTTCTGAGTCTTGTAGATATAACAGCTTGCAAGAAAAAAATCTATTTGAGTCAGCTAAGTTAGCTGGCCAACCTTGGTCCAACTTGCTAAGAGTAGAAAGAAGAGATCATGGATTCCACCTTTCGGTTTTTGGCTGGGTTCCTACCGCTGTAGATATAGAGGAGTGAAAAGTCCTCTCAAAAGGGAGTCACTCTGAATAGACAAAATAAAACAAAAAACTACCACTGAGGCAAAAGTAAGAATCAGGAAAAACTAAGAACAGACCATTGGTGTCCAGTGTGCTCACCACTACACCACAGAACAGAAGATTTGACTTTGGGTGTTGAGCACACAATGCAATATACAGATGGTGTATCATAGAATGGTACACTTGAAACCTGTATAATTATATTAATCAATATCACCCCAATAAATTAAAAAATATAGGACTTAAAAACGAATAGACTGCTAACTATGGCACAGTAGCATCATTGGTTTCATGCCCATTTCTCTTCCTAGAAGCCTGTTCCTTCAATTCATAAATGGTGTCTTATGCAACTTTGTGTTTACACAATGTGGTCACTGTCTAAGATAAAGATGCTGATGTAAAATGACTTGGAAGTGAACTGCACGACATACTAATTATTATTTCTCCATGACATGCCTATAATTTGTTAAGTATCCTTCAAGGGGTAAATGCGTCAGAGAAAATGACTCCAGACTTCTAAGGAATTATTCCCTTTTTATTTCTGTACGTGAGTTAGCTGGATATTTTCTTAATCACATTAATTGGGAGTGGGGAAAAAGAAATAATGGAAAGTAATGCATTCACAAAAATAGACACTAAGAAAGCCAGAAACTCTGAATTAATGTGATGCAAACCTCATTCCATACATTGAGGAGCCCAGGAGCACAATGAAAAACTCAGTGATCTCTCACAGGGCAGCAGGGCAGTGACAGGCCGGAAAGAGGCCAACATCAGGCCATTCATTAAATGGACTCAGAAGTTAATAGAAATTACTCACTCAATTTAGATAAATAACAAAGGTTCGCCCAAGCACTTTCGGGCTGTAGTTAAAAGCATATATTATGTTAGATAAAGACAGATATTATTAATTTGAAGGCAAAAAAAAAATGCATGAGTTCTAAGGAAAAACAGGCATTTTCAAGAAAGCGTAGGTCTATGGAGGGCTGGGTGCTTCAGGTTTCCTCTCTGCCCAACTGGTTCTTCATCTTCCTTTGGATCACAAATAGTTTCCTGAATTTGACAAAGGTTGTTCCTGAGGCCATTAATATAAGCATGAAGACAGCATTTTACATGCAATTTAAGGGGATCCAGACCCATCCATGTATTCTTTATCAATCATTGCACTTCAAACTGACCAAAGGACCTGCTGGAATAGAACACAGCAAAAGAAAATCCCAGGGAGTCCTATACAAATGCATGGCTCTAGGGCCGTGGTCGGCAAACCGTGGCTTGCGAGCCACATGCAGCTCTTTGGCCCCTTGAGTGTGGCAGTTCCACAAAATACCACATGCGGGCGCGTAGGTACAGTGAGATTGAAACCGACTTCGTGGCCCATGCGCAGAAGTCGATATTTTGTGGAAGAGCTGGTATTTTGTGGCAGAGCCACACTCAAGGGGCCAAAGAGCCGCATGTGGCTCGCAAGCCGCAGTTTGCCGAGCCGCAGTTTGCCGACCACTGGTCTAGGGTGAGAGGGAAGACTTGGTTAGGCCGTTGTTAATAATTAGCACTTGATTATAGTTTTCCCAACTCTTTTCTATTCAGTAACTGACTAAGGCATACATACAGAATAGGGAAGTTGACCAGATACACAGATCTTAAATAACATTATCTGAGATTAGCAAAATGCTAAAGAAATTGAAGGGAGCTTAAATATAGTCAAGGACAAAGGCCTTGCTATGATTAGCAACGTTTTACCAATTTTCATTCATCTCATCTGTGAACATAGTATTATTTTAAATGTATGCAGTAGTGCAATCCCTAACCAAAAATATAAATAAATAAAAACTTGTCTTAAACCTTTTTAAGAGTGGTTTAAACATAATATTTAAAATATTCAGTATTCAGTATGATCACTCCAATTATTTATGAATATGTGTATAGTGTGTGTGTGTATGTGCATGTGCATGTGTGTGTGTAGGGGAGAGAGACAGAGACAGGGAAACAGGGAAAAACAAAGGTGTAGACAAACTTATAGCTACAAGATTAAATAGAGAACATTGATTCTAAAATCTTTAAAAGTGTTTGAAAATTCAAAGACACATACTACACAGCCAATTTAAGAAACTAGAACAAAAAACAATATTTTGAATACTTCTCAATCTAAAAAGATTCCTTATTTCCGCAAGCTTATTTTTTAATGGAACATGCTACAGGGTGCCCCAAAGTATATTTTGTTGCTATCTGAAAGAGAAGTGGGTCAGATGTGGCAGTAGATCATTTCTAGATTCAATTCATTTAGATACATTGGACAGCACCAGTCCCTGGGGGCACCCACGAATACTCACTGCATTTAGCCTAGTCAGCCATTTTGAGTAAATTGAAAAGACTTGATCTCACACACAATGACAGAGGGTAAAGGGACTGTGAAAAAAAGTCAAGATTCAATTTAGTGTAGATAAGAGTTCTGCTTTTACTTGGCAATTGAAAATGCTTTCCAACTCCATTGAGATGAGAATTCAAGCAGTTTATCCTTGTTGTCACTCTTAAGTAAGAAACGTATTGTCAGAAAAGGAGGAAAGTAGTGTTTATTGAAAAGTGAAGATATACAAATAATCCCCAATCAAAATTTTATACATTATGATAACTATAACATATTAGCATAATAAGCAACACAGAGAGTCGAGTGGTGGTGAAAAATAATTGGGTTCAGAGAAAGGTGATACAGGAAGGTGCATACATTTCGGAGAAGCAATTTCCAAAGGTGGTGTCCTATAATCTAATTTTAATTTAGGTTCTTCTGTCACAAGAGAATGCTCCATGATAGTCAAACAAATACAGGGTGGTGCAAAAGTAGGTTTTACAGTTGTGAGTATACAAAACACAGAGTTTATTCTAGTATTTGTATGTATTAGTCATTGCATTATTTTCCATACAAACAACTGGGAGCCTACTTTTGTCTCTGTATGTTCACTGAAACTTGAGTGGATCAATGTGACAATTATGTGATATTATGTCATCTTTGTATAAAGAAAATTTATAACTAGCACAATATTATCACTCAAGTCTTAGGTTAATAGAGTAAAATTAAATAAACTAAAATAAAGTAAACTAAAGTTAGATTTCTTTGTACCACATAAGGAAAAATGCAGGAGTCAATATGAAGATGCAGTGAGTGCTGCCAACACACAAAATTCATTGTCTGGTTCCAGACTTAACTTTATAACTCTTTTTCTAACCAATAATTTTGGCTCCCTGTGGTACCTGTTCAACCTAAAAGAAATTAGAAAAATTTATTCTGGGACCCTGGTCAGATGGGCATGGAAATGGAAAACATTAGACAACATTTACCAAGATTAGCCAAAGCAGATGAAGCTGATGAAGAGAAAGTTCTGATATGGGGACAGGGTAAGTACATAAAATAGAACTAATAGGAGAAGGTCTTGACTCAAAGGTGAGAGGAGGTGATCAACCATTATCTGAACCATGTTTCAAGGGGATAAAATAAGACTTGACACTGATGATTGCCTTTCGCTATGGTGACTTAGCCTTTTATTTGGCAATCTCCCAGGGACACAGTCACTTGAGAAACTATCTGTGCTAGGGGATATCATAAGGATTTTATGGTCTGTTAGACAGAAGGTAAGCATCCTTTCTTCTGAGTGTGTCTTGCAAAGCAGCACCTAGTGGTTTCACCAAGGAGAAAGGGTCGCTGTCTGTGCCCTAGATTTTCCGTTATGAGTCTATGTAAGGCATTTGATTTCTGAAAAAGTCATTCATAGGTCTCTGTTTTATCCAAAAGAATCCCATCCAGTGTACCAGGATCCCTAACGCAGTGGTCGGCAAACTCATTAGTCAACAGAGCCAAATATCAACAGTACAATGATTGAAATTTCTTTTGAGAGCCAAAATTTTTAAAGTTAAACTATATAGGCAGGTACATTTTACTAACTTAATTAGGGTACTCTTAATCTGGCCTTTGCTAAAAACGTCCTCAATCTGATTGAGGTACGTTTCGCTGAGGTCGACCCCTTCCAACTCTCCCATCCACACTTGTCTTGTATACTTGTTTCGTCTATTTCCTTTCCAAAAACCGACTTCTGTGCATGGGCCATGAAGTTTCAATCGCATTGTATGTGGTGCGCCTGCACATGGTATTTTGTGGAAGAGCCACACTCAAGGGGCCAAAGAGCCGCATGTGGCTCATGAGCCGCAGTTTGCCAACCATTGCCCTAAAGCTTCCGAGTCTGGTCAACACTTAGGAAAATAAATGTTGTGTTCCATTTAGCATATTGAGAATCATGTTTGGAAAAAGATATCCCCAAATGCCTCTAAGAGGAGGGGTAAATACCACAGTTACAGCCAATTCCTACATTTTTACTTAATGAAATGGGAGCCAAAATAGAGTAGCCTAATGTTAACCCTAATCTCTAAATTTGCCCTAGATTCTAGCATTTTTTTTCATATCATAAAATACTTTTAATGTAACAGAAAATAATTCTCCAAGACATGTGTGTTTTTCATGTCTTTGGAATATTGGATGTGAAGCATCAATTTTTAACATTCTGATGACCAGTTGGGTAGATAGAAATGAAAAAGAAAATATCACTGGATAGTCAGTGTGTTTGGAAAACTTATACCGGTAAAACAGTATTCACCCATTAGAAAAATGTAAAAGCATTTAAATGAAATATTACATCAAAGAGACTGAATTGACTATAAGTAGATGCATTAATATGATAAATCTGAAAAAGAATTCTCAGAAATATAAGTTCCAGAAGATTAAATATATTAAGATTACATTTATATAAAGTGAAAAAGAAGAAAAAGGCAATACGAGGTAGCATGTTGTTTAGGTATTCAAGCCTACGTGGTAATGCCATAGGTAGAACAGGGTCGGCAAACCACAATTTACCTCTTTTTGTAAATAAATCTTTAAATGTGTTTAAGAACCCAAACATGCACTTACTTAAGCATTGTGTGTTAATGCTTTTACACTGTAATAGCTGAGTTAAGCAGTGATAACAGAGACTGTATGGCCAGTGAAAACTAAACTATTTACTATCTGGCCCTAGCTACTTTTTATATTTTATGAAACCTGATCAATGTTATTTCTACAATTAATCTGAATGAGTATGGGCCAATAATAACCAAGCACTTCTCAAACAAGAAAAAAGTGGTACAATTTGCCTTATATACATAAAAATTATTATAAAGCTCTATTGAATCAGATAAGGTATGAGTGTAAGAATAGAAAAATAGCTCATTTGAACATACCATGGAACCTATAAATAGACCACACATAAGCCAAATTTATAACTTAGCTAGTATGGCAGGTCAGTAGAAAAATAGGGAGTTTTTAATGATGGTAAGATAGTTTTTTAATGTGGAAAATTGAATATGGACAATTATGTACACCACATACAGAAATCCACTCCATATAGATTGAATTCATTTTAAAATTTGTAAAACATTTAGAAAAAATACATGAAAATATTTTTGGATATGGAAGAAAAAAATTTCTTAAACAGAAACAAAATTTGCAAATTATAAAGGATAGAACTAATACATACAACTACAGTTAAACTAAAAACTTCAGTTAATCAAAATACATCACAAGGAAATGAAAATAATAAATCACAAACAGGAAGAAATTGTTTGAATTACTATTAAAGCAAAGATTTTAGGAAACACTTTCCAATCTAAAAGAAGATAACCAATCCAAGTTAAAATAAAAAAAAAAAGCAAAGAATTTAAGACACTCCATAGAATATATATATTAATCCTTATCCAAGAATATATTTTTTGTGGAGAGCAGCTATAGCATTTGGACAGGTTCAAGCCTCCGACTCATGAGAGGGCACAGTCTTCTTGTGGCAAAGCCACGTGCAAATCCCAGCTTGGAGGGCAAAGCCCTCCCAGCACAATTATAGCCAAAGGCTATGGTTGCAAGCTTGACCTTATGGTCCAAACCTATGATCCCAGTTTGCTGAGTGATGTGGGTTGCAGGAGGTGCAACAAGTGCTGCCAAAACAAAGCTTGATAGAGTTCAGGCACATGTAATTGAGTAAATTCAAAACCCGCGAGAACATTGTAAACATCTTGACCATGCTCTTACTTTGCCTTGCGAATCTGGCTATAAAATGAAGACTCAGCTTGCAAGCTGTGGCACTGTCTCTTCATCCAAGACCAGAATTCCACCTAGCCCCAGCTTTATTCTCTTTTATATCTTCTTTAATCCTTCAACACCACCTCTCAGATTCACCCCTGGTCATGCTGGGTGTGGCACAATTTTTATTGATTTTTAGGGAGAAAGGAAGTGGGACAGAGAGAGAGAGAAACATCTATAGGTTGCCTCTCTTACATGTCTCAACCAGGATCTAACCTGCAACTTAGATATATACCCTGACTGGGAATCAAACCCACAACCTTTTAGCACATGGGATGATGCTCCACCCAATAGAACTACCCAGCCAGAGCCATATATTTTTAAAGTTCAATAAATATAAGAAAATGTATAAATCAAATTACAAGTAAAATTAAATATCATTCCATGCTGTCCTTCCCTTCTACACCTATACTTAATTCCATTAGACATATTGATATTGTATTCTGATGGTTGTAAAATGACTTGTTACTTGTTTTCCTACATACAACAACTGCCTAATCAATTCTTTATATTTTGTAGATACCATAAGTAATGGATTTATATTATATGCTACATCTTGTTTGTTAATATTAATCCTAAATATGCTGGAAAATGTTTCACAGATCTTCACAGGGGGAATAATGTCTTTACTGTGGCATCATATGTTGAAGCTTACTATTCACGTATACAAAGGGATGGGGTAGGGAGCAAAGAATGTCATTTCCAGTGGAGTGTACATAGGTGCTTGTATGTGTGCTTGCTTTTCCTTTCTTGAACTTTTCTTTAGTTGGAACAAACATCAGCTCCTTCTTTGGGCATCAAATTGTGTCCTAACTCTATTAAAGTCTGTGGTGTCTAGAAGGACTAAGCAGTATCCAGACGAAATGCTTATGGTCACTGTGGGAGATAACGGGTCCACAGAGCTGTTTAGCACCAGACACTGGGGTTTTTTCCATTGGAACAAGACATGCCCACTGGAAATAGGTTATGGGGAGAAAACCTGAGAAAGACTGGGGGCAGAAACCTACGGATCAGACAAGGACTAATAATGAAGAGATTTAATTACTGGAAAAATATGTGGAGAAAAAAACAATTGTGTGAAGGAAGGGCACAAATAAGGACAGAGAAGGAACAAAATAACAAAATAGGAATGGGCAGGAACGTCACATAATCACACAATTAAGAAAGACAAGGAATGAATTGCCTTCTTTCTATCATAGATATCAGGAGGCATCTGTGCTCAGTCACATAAGGATCCTCATTTCCTTAGACCAGTGGTTCTCAACCTTCTTAATGCCATGACCCTTTAATACAGTTCCTCATGTTGTGGTGACCTCCAACCATAAAATTATTTTCGTTGCTACTTCATAACTATAATTTTGCTACTGTTATGAATCATAATGTAAATATCTGATATGCAGGATGTATTTTCATTGTTACAAATTGAACATAATTAAAGCATAGTGATTGACCACAAAAACAATATGTAATAATATAGGTGTTTTCCAATGTACTTAGGCGACCCCTGTGAAAGGGTCATTTGACCTCCAAAGGGGTCGCGACCCACAGGTTGAGAACCACTGCCTTAGACTTTTAACTTCAAAAACAACAAACTTCAATTTTTTCCTGCTTCCCCTTTAATTGCATTTGGAAACTTTTCCAAAAGCAGTATAAGCTATGTATACTTTTCCATCCTTGCAACTGAATTTCTATATTGATTTTTCTGTAAAGAATATTTTCTGTCAATTATCTAACTTCCTTTATTGCAGACTCAATTTCTCTCCTCTCCCTAAAGTCAATCTTATTGTCATCCTTGACTTTTTCTCTAACCTCATATTTCAAATACAGATACTATTGAGCAGGATACACTTCAAATGATAAAGCAATGAACTGCACGCTTTGATCTTTTTGGTAGATAGACAGTTATCAATAGACTAGCAAGTATTGTGCATCCTCAGAAATGATTTTTTAAATGATTTTCTTGTTCTCCCTTTTCAGTGTTTGAATGTTGTTCTTTGTTTCAGTCAGGGTTCTGGTTGGAAGAAACAGAAATCAACTAATTAAAGCAGAAATTAAAGTGTTGAAATAATATTTCAAGATTCACAAACTTTATAGACAACCATTGGAGACATGCATAATTGGTAGGGACCAAGGAGTTTAGTCAGCAGAGAAAGCATCCAAAGTTATGCCCAACAATATTCTGTTTAATACAATATTGATGACAGCAATATCAGACACTCCACTACATCCACTGCATCCTCACCACTGCTGTCACCTCAATTCATGTGTCAAATGGCCTTGTGTCTTTGGCTCATTCCCTCAAGATTCAAAGCTCCAAATAGAAGCATAGAAACTTGATTTATGTACCTGTATCCTCTATCTCAGGAGTCACCTAAGAGAAAATATTCAGTGGGCTTCCAATATGGGAAATTATGCCTCTGGCCACATCTTACTATTAAATCACTTTTCTCTTTACATATCTCATGGGTTTTTCTATCATTTACCATACTTTATATACCTAAGACCTTTCTAATATCCAAATCATGAATTTCAAAATTTACCCCATGTATCAGAAACCACCTCCCTCTTTAGCCAATAAGGTTATCAGTCCTCTTCAAACCTGTTTTGAATATAAGGCCTTTCTGTTTCAATATTGTTTATGTCATACTATGAGATGAAAATTAGTCATGTTTTGACACACTTGGTATAGAAAATAGCAATTAAAATTTATGAAGTGACTGCATATGTTTTAAAAAATCATGTTAAAATTTTATCCTCTTAAAATAATAGAAAAGGGAATATACAAAGCTGTGCCTTGTTAGAAGGAAAATCTTTAAGAGAAAATCTGGAATTTTCATATCATGTCATTCAGGAAACATGTTTTGGGGAAAGGCAGGTTCTGAAAATCAAAAGATAAAAAAGATAGAGGATATCCCTATTCTTATTAAATTTGGGTTGTCATGGACTGTGTATTTATGATTCCTCCTTTTGATTATCATTTTATATAAATTAGGGACTATGGATTTCATTCTTATGTATTTTTATACCTATGACAAGGACACAATACACAAATGAGCAAATATGAATTTAGAATTTAAATTAAGTTTAAGTTATTACATTATTTAATAGAAGTTATTTTTCCTTTTTATTTCTAAGTTATCTATTTTATGTCAAAAGGGGGACTTTTATCTAATTAAGTATAATATAAAATATAGTCCAATTTTGTAAAATTGAGAATGGTACAAAGGTATGATCTTCTTGAATAGATTTTTTGTTGTTAATTGATTTAGAGAAATATATGCTCAGAAAAAAAACAAACCAGAAAATTGAAAAATTATAAACATTTAAAAGTATGTTTCTGACCAAAATCCTATCAAGTGATTTTGTGGAAATCAACAAACTAACTCTAGATTTTATAAGGAACTGCAAAAGTCAGAGTAGCCTACATAATACTAAAAGGATGGGGGCAGGAAATGTGCTCACCTGTTTAGTTTGGAAATTAGTTGAGTCTATAAGATAAAGGGAAAAAGAACTGTCCATAATAACTGAACTCTAATTGATAAAGTTGTTTGCCATGAGGGTATGGATTAATAATACTGACAGTGCTGTACATGCATATCTTCATTGAATAATTAAGGAAATGCATAGTGGATGATCAGAATAAGATTTCTCCTTGTTGTAGTGGCAAGTTACAGATAAGCAAGGGGAGGAGACCATGTTATAATGAGTTAACATTGGAGACATCCATAAGAATTCAACTTGACTTAATATAGATTCAAATGTGTACACTTAGAACTATTTATAGGTATGTATATATATATATATATATATATATATATATATATATATATATATATATATATATATATATAGATTAGTATGCACATGTATATTCTTTGTCTTGTCTACTAACAGGCCCTAGAAGCATAACCAGATACTGGTTTTTAACACCATTCCCCATTAGAAGAAATCAGGAGTCCTTGGAAAAAAATAGCTGATTCTAGTACTGGGGTGGAAAATATACAAGATTAGCCTACAGCACTGTGTAGATACTAAAAAAAAGTAAGCAAGAGCTAAAAAAAGAAAAATTAAAAAAAAGAAATAAAAGTTAAAACACTTTGACTAAGGTATGTTAATGTGGCACAGGAACCAGCTAGAAGTGTTCCCAGTGTCCAAAGCTGAAACAAGTTGAGCAGTGAAAAAATTAAATATTATTGTTATAATCCAAAGTATAAATATCCGTGAGTCTATGCAGACATAAATGAATGACTGAATGAATAAATAAATAACTGGGGAGTTAGGAAAATCGCCTGTGCACAAACATTACAAATAATTTATATGTTTACTCCACTCTCAAGGAAGTGGACCATAACTCTCCATTCCTTATGTGTTGACTGAACATAGTAACATTTCCAAACACCTCAGTATAAAGGGTTGTGGGTATAATCAATTTACAGTAAAGAAACATGACAAACCCCATTTCTGCCAAGTGATCAAGGTTAACACAACAGTGTCAATCATGCTGATAGCATGTACCCTTGGCATGATAGGATGTGATGGCATGAGAATAAAAGCCCAAATCCCAGTCTATTCATAGGAAAACCATCAGACAAACTCCAATAGACAGTTATCCTACAAGACCACTATTTCTCAAAGTTGTCAGTGTCGAGGAAAAGCTGAGAAATTCCCGCAGTCAAGAGGAGCCTGAGGCGGCATGACGACTAAATGTACTGTGTTATTCTGAATGGGAGCTTGGAACAGAAAGAGTGGGGGGGTGGGGGGGAGAATAAAGTATGGACTCTAGATAATAATAATGCATTAATACTGGTTCATTAATTTTGAATAATATGTTATACTAATGAAATATGTTAGTAACAAAAATACTGATTGTAGAATATGTGGAAGTTCTCTGTATTATCTTAGCAATTTTTTTCAGTAAATTTAAAGCAATTTTAAAATTAAAAGTTTATTTTTAAAAAGGTATACTCCTGTCCTATGCAAGGCCTAATTCTGCATTTCTCTTCTCAGAGGTAAGCATCAGTTTCTTCGATGGCTTTCATTGTCTTCACATTTACAGCAATATATATAATACTTGATATATAATATATTTAAAAATATATATGGCAACAAATATAATGTATTATATATGCATATATGTATATAGAAGGGTGGGTGTGTTTAGATAGATACATGATTAATCATATTTATATTCATAACACTGTTTACAGTGGGGCTTTGACTTACGAGTTTAATTCGTTCCGTGACGGAGCTCGTAACTCAAATTACTCGTTTGTCAAATCAACAGCGAACAAGTGAGACATGTGATGCTGGGCTGATGTTGTGGCGTTCACTGTGAAGTTCGCTGCGCCAACTAGCGGTGGGGTATCTGAAGCTGGCTCGTAACCCGAATTTTAGCTCGCAACTCAAAGCAAAAAGTCGGCCGAGAGACAGCTCGACTCGTATCTCAAAAAACTCGTTAGTCGGGACACTCGCAAGTCAAGGTCCCACTGTACATTATATATTTAAAAGCATATATATTTATGTTGCCCTGGCCAGTATTCCAGTATTTATAAGTGGTTAGAGCGTAGTGGTTACAGAAAGGGCACATATCTGGGTTGCAGGTTCAATCCCTGTCCCCAGTCAGGGCACTTGTGGGATGCAACTGATCGATGTGTCTCTCTCACATGTCTCTCTCTCTCTCTCTCTCTCTCTCTCTCTCTCTCTCTCTACCATCATTGAGTGAGGATTAACAAAAAAGTAAATAAATAAAAATAAAAAAGCATATATATTTACAAACATTTTTGTTTACATAAAGTTCAGCATTCTAAATATGCACTGTTCTGAATACTATTTATGCTGATACATATGGATTCATTTCATTCATGTTCCAATGGCTAGTCGCTGGCATAGCATTGTGTGAATGTATCTTAATAGATTTAATGAACTTCTTATTAATGATAAAGCATGTTGATTTTGCATATATGTGATTATATTATTCTATGGTTAAAATTTCTGTATTAAAATGTATGTGTGGATAAGTTGTTTAATAGATGCACCTATTGCTCTCCAACTGGTAGCACCATTTCACCCTCCATCAGCTATGCATAAAAGTACCTGTTATACCAGTGATAATTAGCTGTATCATCTATTATAAAAATGTCATATAAAAGTATATTCTATTGTTGCTTTAATATATTTTTGAAAAATATTATCAAGGTTGCACATCAATTTGCTATTTAGAAAGTCTTTGTGCCACCAGTCATCAGTGGCAAATAGGAACTTGTTACTCAATAGTTAGGCAAATGGGTAGCCATTGAGAAGAGGATTAAAATTACATCTATATCTCATACCAAACCTTAGGTATAAACCACAAAATCGTCAATAATTTAAATATTTTTAAAAATAAAACTTTAAAGTACTTGAAGAAAAAGGGGCTAGGGGGATAAAAAGGGGATTATTTTGTGGCTTTCTAAACATCTCTCAGAAACTATTAAAAAAATTTTCAGAAGCCATAGAAAAAAGGTTTGAATCTTTAACCACAGAGAAATTGAAATTGTGTGCAAGCCCAAGAAAAAAAACAAAAGCAAAACAAACACAACAAATGCAAAACTATTCATATACACACAAAGGAAAAATGATACTGAAACATATGAAAGATATTCAATCTCATTCACACTAAAAAGAATTACACCAAGATATATATATATATATATATAATCTATCCAGACTGTCAAAACGCTAATCATTTGACAACACTCTATTTGCAGGGCTCTGAGAAAAGTGCTACTTGCAAACATTGCTGGCAGGGGTGTGAAATAGTTCAACCTCTAATGAAGGAAAATTTGACAGTGTCTTTCAAAATTGCAATTACATTTACTCCTTGACTCAGGAAATTCATTTTGGGGGATATGTCTTACAGATAAACATAGAAAATGATCTATGTACATCATTCTTCATAGCATTCCTATTTATAATAGCAAAATATTGAACATTTGTCAAAGGGCCTTCTATATGGAACTCATTGAGTAAATTATATTATAGTGGAATATGTATAGCTTTCTAAAGAATGAGATGCTCTCTATGTAAAAAAGGAAAAACTCCACATTATATTTGTACATAAAAAAAGAAAAAGTGTGGTGTAGTAACTGGAAATTATGTTACATTTTGTGTAAGATGAAGTGAAAAAAAACTATATATTTGCATTTCTCTGTCTATATAAATAAACAGTGAACAGATACATTTTAAAGACTACTATGAGGCCCAGCTGGTGTGAGTCAGTGGTTGAGCGTTTACCTATGAACCAGGAGGTCACAGTTTGATTCCTCAATTCCAGCTCAGGGCAGCCCAGGCTAAGGGCTCAGTGCCTAGTGGGGGCCATACAGGAGGCAGTCGACCAATGATTCTCTCTCATCATTGATGTTTCTATCTCTCCCTTTCCCTTCCTCACTGAAATCAATACAAATATTAAAAAAGAAAAAAGAAAAAGACTAATACAAGTTGTATCCACCAGGGGCTGGGGGTATCATATGGACATGGGCACAAAGATAGGAATAAATGTTCAATGTTTTTCATTATGTATCACTGGATTTTGATCCCTGGGAATATTATTTATTTAAAAAAAACAAATTAATTAATTAAAAGCTGCAAACTTCTTCTGTATGCCCTTTGCCCATTTTTATATTGAGCTATATATTCCTTTCTTTTTTTAAAAAAATATATATTTTGTTGATTTTTTACAGAGAGGAAGGGAGAGAGATAGAGAGTTAGAAACATCGATGAGAGAGAAACATCGATCAGCTGCCTCCTGCACATCTCCCACTGGGGATGTGCCCGCAACCCAGGTACATGCCCTTGACCAGAATCGAACCTGGGACCTTTCAGTCCACAGGCTGACGCTTTATCCACTGAGCCAAACCGGTTCTGGCTATATTCCTTTCTTAATGAATATAAGAATTCTTTACAAAATAGATTGATCCAATGTACTATATTTATAAACATATTTCTTCACATTTGATATTTGTTTCTTGGCATTGTTTGTGATAATTTTCCCTCTTGGAAAAATATTTAATGACCAAATTTATCAATCTTTATTTTATGGCTTTTTAAAAGTAGCTTATTTAAATGGTCTTTGTTGCCTTACTATTATTAAAACAAAATTCACCTATTATTTTCATATAGTTCTAGATTGTTTTTTTATTTTAAACATTAGTCTTTGTTTTACTTATTATTTAATTTTGGTGTTTAACAAAAATGGAGATTTGCCCCACCCTGAAGAGTTCGACTAGTTGTTATTGAATGTTGCACCATTCCTCCACTGATTTATTTTTTATTATTTTTTTAATCGTCACCAGAGGATATGTTTATTGATTTTAGAGCAGAGGAAGGGCTGAAGAAAGGACGAGAGAGAGAGAGAGAGAGAGAGAGAGAGAGAGAGAGAGAGAGAGAGAGAGAGAAACATTGATGTGAGAGAGAAACATCGGTAGGTTGCCTCCCACACGTACCCCTACCTGGGATCAAACCCACAACCTAGGTATGTGCCCTGACCAGGATTCAAACCCAAAGTCTTTTTTTTGGTGTACAGGAGGATGCTCCAACCAACTTAACCACCCAGCCAGTGCTCCTCCTCTGATTTAAATGCCACTTTCATCTCACAATCTCTTTTATGTACTCTATTATCTTTATTTCTGATCACTTGACCTGTTTTCTGTTGTTATAAATACAACATTTCCCCCAACTATATTTTCCCCAACATTTTTGTTTCTGGAACAACTATGAATCTTTGTTCATTAATCATTTAATCAATTACTAAATATTTTATAATCCTCTTAATTTTTTAGTTAATTTCTTGGACTATACAAATATAAAATGACATCAGTCAAAAATATTAACTCATTGAATAAAATTAGAGTCATAATGTGTGCTTTAATTAGTGTTAACTTGTCTAAATGAAGTCACTTCTTGGTAATCCATACACAATAGGAACATATTAAAGTTGCCTGTGTTGTCTCTGGGTGCCTTATTGTAACAATTTGTTTTGTTCTCCAGTATTCAGTACTGGTAAAAATTGACAAAAGACAAGAGTGTAAAAACTGCAGACCTTTTTTTGTTTGTTTGTTTTAGATTTGCAATTATTTTTCCCCATCAGCCACAAATATAGTATTCAACTTTACATTGAATGTGGTTCTGGGTTCAGACGAGTCTCCATTGTCTCTAGTATAAGAGGATGAATAACGATGGAGATCATTAAATCAGCAGCATAAACAGATTGCTTTGTAATGTATAGCCTTATTTTCATCTAGAATATTACATCATAACTCTCAGCTAGTATTTTTCTCTAGAATAATCAATATTCAATACAATGTAATAATGTTAGCTAACATTGCAGACGGTTTTCACAAATATTCTGCAAAAGTCTATAGGACAAATTGTCTCTTTTGCACTTGCATTAGTTTGCTTCAATTCAATGTTATTTTCTTAAGTTGCTTCTTGTTTCTTAGTAAAATTAATAGTCATCAGAGTTCAGTTATTAATAACTTGGTTATGACTGTGTTCTCTTTTATCATTTCTCTTTGGAATGTTAAATCCTTTTTACTACCTTTTCAATTATCAAAATTGAAAATGGTAACAAATACCAGGTTCAATCTTATACATATATATGTGTATGTATATATATATATATATATATATATATATATATATATATATATATATATATATGATTATATATATATATATTTATATATACACACACACACATATATATAAAAAACATAATATGCTAATTAGACCAGATGACCTTCTAGATGAAGCCAGGGCTGCGAGGGAAGCTTGGGTCCTGGGTGCCAGAGGGAAGCCAGTGCCAGCAGCCGAGGGAAGGAAGGCCTACTCTTGCACAAATTTCATGCATCAGGTCTCATATATATAAATTATATCATAAAATTTTTAAAATGTAGGGCACATATCTATAAATATTGAATGAATATATATATATATATATGTATATATATATATATATATATATATATATATATAATAAAAACTGTTTATTTATCTTATTAGAGGACATTTACATCCTATATTGTGGGGTGTCCATGTACTGGCTTGCTTTGTTTGGTGACTTTTCACATGCTCATATATATAGTCAGGATCTGTCTATCAGTCCCTTCCATGTTTGTGAATAAATTTAATTCAAAAGACAGTCCATTTCCATAAGTGTAAGTAAAGGTATTTGGGGAATAAAGTGATTCTGGGAAGTTTTATTTATTTTATTTTTAAAACTTTGTTGTTGAGAGTATTATCAATGTCACCTTTTTTCCTCCCATTGCTCCCCTCCACCTGGTTTCCACCTGCCCCAGGCCTTCACCACCCTATTGTCTGTATCCACAGGTAATGCGTATATGCATATCAGATCTTTGGTTAATCTCTCCCTTCCCCCCTTACTCCCTTCCCTCTGAGATTCTTCAGTCTGTTCCATGTTACCATGCCTCTGGTTCTATTTTATTCATCAGTTTATTTTTTTCATTAAATTTCTTGTTCGTTTATTTTGATTTTTAGGTTCAATTGTTAATAGATATATATCATTGCCTTCTTCTTCTTCTTCTTCTACTACTACTTCTTCTTTTAATATATTTTTTATTGATTAAGATATTACATATGTGTCCTTATCCCCACGTTACCCTCTACCCACCCCCTCTTGCCCTCATCCCCCCATTGTCCGTGTCCATTGGTTAGGCCTATATGCTTGCATATAAGTCCTTTGGTTGATCTTTCCCCCTTACCCCCACCCTCCCCTACCTTCCCTCCAAGGCCCGACAGTCCAATCAATACCTCTCCGTCTCTGGATCAGTCCTTGTTCATCAGTTTATGTTGTTCATTATATTCCACAAATCAGTGAGATCATGTGGTATTTATCCACTCTCCAGTTCCATCCATGCTGTGGCAAATGGTAAGAGTTCCTTTTTCTTCTTCCTCTTCTTAAAGAATACCTTTCAGCATTTCATATAATGCTGGTTTGGTGGTGATGAACTCCTTTAGCTTTTCCTTATCTGTGAAGCTATTTATCTGACCTTCTATTCTGAATGATAGCTTTGCTGGATAAAGTAATCTTGGTTGTAGGTTCTTGGCATTCATCACTTTGAATATTTCTTGCCACTCTCTTCTGGCTTGCATGGTTTCTGTTGAGAAATCAGCTGACAGTCATATGGGTACTCCCTTGTAGGTAACTGATTGTTTTTCTCTTACTGCTTTTAAGATTCTCTCTTTGTCTTTTGCTCTTGGCATTTTAATTATGATGTGTCTTGGTGTGATCCTCTTTGGGTTTCTTTTGTTTGGGTTCTCTGCGCTTCCTGGACTAGTAAGTCTATTTCTTTGACCAGGTAGGGGGAGTTTTCCGTCATTATTTCTTCAAATAGGTTTTCAATATCTTGCCCTCTCTCTTCTTCTGGTACTCCTATAATTCTGATGTTGGTACGCTTGAAGTTGTCCCAGAGGCTCCTTACACTATCTTCATATTTTTGGAATCTTTTTTCTTTTTCGGTTGGGTATTTTTTGTTTCTTCGTATTTCAAATCTTTGACTTGATTCTTGGGATCCTCTTGTCTGCTGTTGGATCTCTGTATATTATTCTTTATTTCAGTCAGTGTATGCTTAATTTCTAGTTGGTCTTTTTTCATATCCTCCAGGGTCTCACTAAATTTATCGGCGGTTTCCATAAAATTCTTGAAAAACCTTATAAACGTGGCCTTGAACTCTATATCCAGTCGTTTGCTTTCCTCCATTTCTGTCATTTCTGTTTCTTTGTCTCCACATTTTTTATGCTTCCCTGTGTTGGTAGAGTGGTTTTGTGTGCTAGGTGTCCTGTAGGGCCCAGTGGATCAGCCTCCCCAGTTACCTGAGGTGGACACTCTTGCTGTACCCCCTTGTGGGCTTTGTGCACAGTCTTGTTGTAGTTATGCCTTGATTGTTGTAGGATCACTGGGAGAAATTGACCTCCAGGCCAATTGGCAGTGAGAATAAGCTGTGTCTGCAGTGGGAGAACTTCTGTGCTGAAGACACCCTTCTGGGGCAAGACTTGCTTCAGTGGGGCTTTGGTGCTCACTGAGTCTGCTCCCTGAGTGTGTCCCTTATGGATTTGAGGAGTTGTAATCTGGATGGTCCCCCTCTGACCACTGGGTACACTGGCTCTTGGATCTAAGGAGGTGCTAATTTAGCCTCTGCCTGAGGTTACACAGCAGGAGCTACGAAGAGAACTGCAGATTACCCTTCCTTTTTTGGAGGTTGGAGGTGCCCTGACGATGCCCAGCTGTGAAGCAATGCAAGCTGCTGTGGGGCCTTGGGCCTTCTCTTGGAAGTTCTGGGTCTGTCTGGCCCAACTACAGTTTGTTAGGTAATTTCAGGTTGCAAATAGCCAGGGCATTCATATGCAAAAGTCTCTGCCACAGTCTGGGTGGGGCGGGGTCTCAGGGAATCAAAGGGCGGAGCAAGCAGCTATGGCTGGTCCTCAGCCCTTCCCTAAGGGGCTGCTCGTCTCAGTGTCCCGGTAATTTAATTGCTGCAAGCACCTCTGAGGGAAAGCCACCCACAAGTTCCGAGTTCTGCCTGCTGCCAGACAGTCTAGTTTCTCCCCGTATGAGTCCTGGGTCCCCAAAGACTTCCCGGAACCGGAGTTCAGAGCAGTCGGGAGCTTGTGACTCCCTCCTGCTTCAAAAAGACAGCTGCGTCCTCAGGTGCCAGCCCCTTTCTGCGCGCACGAGCCTCCGTACCTCTGCACTTTACTTCCGCAGCTCCTCTGGCTCTCAGTGTGTTTTTCTCTTTCCTTCTAGTTGTAGAATTTCCACTCAGCCAGCCTTCCTGTAGTTCTGGATGATGTCCGTTTTGTCTTTTTGTTGTATTTTTGAAGTTGTTGTGGGAGGCAGCAATTTCGGTGTTTACCTATGCCGCCATATTAGTTTCTCCTCCTCCTCCTCCTCCTCCTCCTCCTCCTCCTCCTCCTCCTCCTCCTCCTCCTCCTCTTCTTCTTCTTCTTCTTCCTCATCCTCTTCTTAAAGAATACCCTTCAACATTTCATGTAATACTGGTTTGGTGGTGATGAACTCCTTTAGCTCTTTCTTGTCTGTGAAGCTCTTTATCTGACCTTTAATTCTATTTTTTTTTTTATTGCTTAAAGTATTACAAAGGGTATTACATATGTGTCCATTTTTCCCCCCCGCCCTAGACAGTCCCCTAGCCTCCCCTATCCCCCGGTGTCTTATGTCCATTGGTTATGCTTATATGCATGCATACAAGTCCTTTGGTTGATCTCTTACCCCCCTACCTCCTGCAGCCCCACCTTTAATTCTAAATTATACCTTTGCTGGGAAGAGTAATCATGGTTGTAGGTACTTGCTATTCATCACTTTGAATATTTCTGGTCTGCAAAATTTCTTTTGAGAAATCTGCTGACAGTCATATGGTTGCTCCCTTGTAGGTAACTAACTGCTTTTCTCTTGCTGCTTTTAAGATTCTCCTTTGCCTTTAATCTCTTTTGCCTCCTTTGCCTTGGCATTTTAATTATGTTGTGTCTTGGTGTGGGCCTCTTTGAGGTTCTCTTATTTGGGACTCTCTGTGCTTCCTAGACTTGTAAGTCTATTTCTTTCACCAGGTAGGAAAAGTTTTCTGTCATTATTGCTTCAAATAGGTTTTCAATATCTTGCTCTCTCTCTTCTTCTGGGTCCCCCATAATGCAAATGTTGGTATGCTTGAAGTTGTCCCAGTGGCTCCTTATACTGTCTTCATATTTTTGGATTCTTTTTTTTTCTTTTTGCTCTTCTGATTGGGTGTTTTTTGCTTCCTGTTATTCCAATTGTTGATTTGATTCTCAGAATCATCTACTTTACTGTGAATCTCTGTAAATTATTATTTATTTCCATTAGTATATGCTTAATTTTTGACTGGTCCTTTTTCATGTCTTTGAAATTCTCACAAAGTCTCACTAAGTCCCTTGAAGCTCTCTTGGAGTCCCTTGAATCTTGCAGTAAGATCCTTGAGCATCCTTATAACAATTATTTTGAACTCTGTATAGTTTGCTTGCTTCCATTTCATTTCTTTCTCTCCCTGAAGATTTATTCTGTTCTTTCACTTATAATGTATTTCTTTTGTTTCTGCATTTTGGCTGCTTCCCTGTGTTTGTTTCTGCATAATAGGTAGAGCTGCTATGTATCCTGGAATTAGTAGAGTGGCCTTGTGTAGTAGGTGTCCTGGGCTCAGCCTCCCTAGTCACCTGAGCTGGGAACTCTAGGTATGCCCCTGCATGGGCTGTAGTTGAGCCTTGATTGCTATTGGTGTCACTGGCAGTAGTTGACCTCCAGGCCAATTGGCTGTGGGGTCCACTTGATGTGCAGGAGATACTCCTATGGAGCAGGATTTGCTTCAGTGGGGCTTTGGTGTTCACTGAGCCTGCTTTTTGAGTGTGTTGCTTGTGGATGTGTAGAGCTGTAATCTGGTATGGTCGGTCTAAAGCTGTCCACCAGGTGCACTGGCTCTGGGGCCTCTTGGGAGGTACAAAGTCAGCCACGGCCTGGGGCCACCTGGCAGGAGCTACCAAGTGATCTGCAAATGGCTGCTATTTGTATCGGGCTTGGAAGTCCCCAGGTGAGGCCAAACTGTGATGCAAGGCAGGATAGTACTACTGCCAGGTCTCAGGCCTCTTATTGATAGCTATGGGGCATGCTGTTCCAGCTGTTGCTTGTTTAAGAGAGTTTATGAAAGTCTGAAGCCTGAGCCAGGACAAGCCATTCATATGGAAAAGTCCCTGCAAATAGTTTGAGTGGGGCTGCAAGTTGGATGGGGTGGAGGCCCAAGGAGTCTCCAGGGTGGAACAAGCCATGTGGGACAGACACACTGATGGAAACTCAGAAATGGCTGCCAGTCAGCTCTGTGTTGGGGGAAGTTCCAGCATAAGAACAATGACTCCTGGGAGCACCCCTGTTTGAGAGAAAGCTGCCCTTGAGTTCCTGCCCTGATGTGAAATAATTCAGTTCTTCCCCTTATGTCCCTGGTTCCCCTAATGCAGGAGTGGGCAAACTTTTTGACTCGAGGGCCACAATGGGTTTTCTTAAACTGGACCGGAGGGCCGGAACAAAAGCATGGATGGAGTGTTTGTGTGAACTAATATAAATTCAAAGTAAACATCATTACATAAAGGGTACGGTCTTTTTTTTTTTCCAATAGTTTTATTCATTTTAAACGGGCCGGATCCGGCCCGCGGGCCGTAGTTTGCCCACGGCTGCCCTAATGCCACCACCCAGCACTGGAGCTCAGAGGGAGTGGGACCATGTGTGGTCCCTGTTCGAGGAGCTGAGTGGGATTTTAGCAGCCTCCATGTCCCTCAAACACCATTCCCTCTGATTTTTATAGCCCAATGTTATAGTGACCTCTCTTTGCAACTCTGGAACCCTGATCTAGGGGTCTGGTATTGGGCTCGGCCCCCTTGCTCCTCATGGGAAGCCTCTGCAGCCTAGATATCCCTCCCGATTAAAAACAGACCACATGTGGCCCTAACCGGTTTGGCTCAATGGATAGAGCGTAGGCCTGCGGACTGAAGGGTCTCAGGTTCGATTCCAGTCAAGGGCATGTACCTTGGTTGCGGACACATCCCCAGTGGGGGGTGTGCAGGAGGCAGCTGATCGATGTTTCTCTCTCATTGATGTTTCTAGCTCTCTATTCCTCTCCCTTCCCCTCTGTAAAAAAATCAATAAAATATATTTTAAAAAAAAACAAACAACAGACCACATGTGGGTGCTAGACCAGCCCATTCTGTGCCTCTGCCTCTCCTACTATTCTCAGTGTGCTTTCTTCTTTACTTCTTTAGTTGTAGGACTTCCATTTAGCCAGCTTTTAGGTGTTTCTGTATTTTATAGTGATAGTTATTCTGTATTTTAGTTGTAATTTTGATGTGGTTGTGGGAGGTGGTGAGTACAGGCATTTGCCTACATCACCATCATGTTTCTCCCAATTCTGGGAAGTTTTATTTTTGTTGTTGTTGTTTGTTTTTGTTTTTGTGATGGTTATTTTTTTTAATTTTTTATTGTTAAAAGTATTACATATGTCTCCTTTTCCCCCCATGGAACTCTCCCCAGCTGTCTCCCCCCCCACACACACACACAGCACATACCCTCATCCCCCAACTGTCCGTGTCCACAGGTTATGCTTATATGCATGCATACAAGTCTTTGGTAGTTCTGATTCTGGGAAGTTTTAAAAATAATTCAGAAATATGTAAATTAAGTTGTCAATAAAGGATTGATTCTCTTTAATACTTAATCACCAAGATTTAACTATAAATGCAGAAGTATGTTTTTCAAAATATATATGTTAATAGTGCTCATAATGTGGAACAGCACATACTAGTATTTGGAGAACCTTGCCAGGCAATGATTAGAAAATTATGGTTTTGAAAACTTTCATACTTCAGATACTTCTAAATGTGTATATCTTTTTTAGTTTGAATTATAAAGTATTTCAGTCATTTAAGAAGATAAAAGACAAAGTAATAAAATTAAAAAGAGTAAAAATTTGAATGAGCACTTTCTATTATAATAAAAACTAAAATTTTGGGTCTAATAGTAGATTATGACACTTCCTGTAATAATCAGAACACTCCAATTCCATTAACTGTGAAACACTGCTAGATCTGGGTTTTAGTTTTTGAGCATAGAATTTTTATTTTGACATTTTTAAATAATGAACACTGATATTCCTTCTTTTAAAAAATCTACTTATACTTTATTATTTTATCATTTATAATTTTATTAAAAGGTTGTTCAAGTTTTATCTTTTGAAAAACTTAAATACTGCTTCATATGTCTGGTCGTTTTTTTGTCTTAATGCTTAATGGAACATATATCTTCACACTTTTGAGATATTTAGTATTTCCTTATTTAAAACATTTCTTCTATAGAAAACTGTAATATATATATATATATATATATATATATATGTATATGTATATATATGTATATATGTAGCATTTATGTAATTTTTCAAAAAACTGTATAAATTTGAAGTAGCACAATTTCAAGACAGGGCTTGGAAATGCATGTCTATATCAGAATGTAACTATTTAGATTCAGCTGGCTGTCACCCTGGAGAAGCCTCTTATAATCTTAGCAAGTCTTTTCTTGGTTAAATTAGACCACAGCTTCTTATGATTTTGACCCATTGCTTTAAACTTTGATTTCTGGGAAAATAAAAAATGTTCTGCATTTATTCTACACCATTTTTAAAAAAGAACTAGTAAAACTGTCCTGTTTCTGGCACACCCAATAACTAATTTCCATCCCTTTAATGTGCATTAACTTTAAATGTCATTCTTGCTACATTAATCTTAGAATTTTTTAGTATATTAAATCAGTACTAGGTTTGAGGACTTATGAAGGCCTAGGTATTGGGTCAGGCAATTTTTTAGATTATCCTATTTAATAATTACAAGAACCATGCAACATAATAAATAATTCTCAAATCTCAGTGATTTGACACACTAAAAGTTTTGGTCTATTCATCTCACAATTCATTGAGGTCAGCAGAGGTTGGAGGTGGCTAATTACATGTGGGAGATTTACATGGGTAAGGCCTAGAAAAAAATGCAATTTTCATTTAGGTTCCAATGGCCTGAGCTCAGTCACATTGCCCAAATCTAACTATAAAAGAGATAAAAATGTGGTTTGGCTGTGTAACCAGGAAGAAAATGAAATCAGTTTGCTGAACACATAGCGATATTGCTGCCTCAACCCACTTTCTCAATAAAAGATGCCGGTCCCTTTCCTTTTTCTAAATGCAGGAAACACTGCCTTCCCAGTGAAGTAATTGGCCCAGTTAATACCTCCAACTCTAAGACAAGGATCATGGAGAATGCACAGTCTTCTAATTGGTCTGGATGTGGCTCTTTGGTTCCATTGTCAATCCACAAACACGGTGAAGTTGAGACAACACATATTCCTCATTGGAAAGGGAAAAAATAAGAATCCCAGTAAGCTTATACTTTGCCTTCTAGTTTTCACAGGTAGTCTTAGAAAAGGTGCAGCCATTACCACATGCATATTTAACCACATATCCTGTTTTTCTTTTCCTTTTTGGTCTTTTCCTAAACAATAATGCCCTTATACTTAAGCCACTTTACCCTCACTTCCAGTCTGTTCCCTCACTGAGAGTTTCTGTTTTAGTCAAGATGAGCTATCTATGTAATCAACTTCCAAAAAAATCATGTGGCATATTACAATTATAGACAAAAATAATATAAATTTTATAGTCTTATTATTCTGTAGTCAACTGTACCCAAAGTTGTAACTTCATTTCCTACTATATAACAAAGCATATTTATCAGTATCTAAACTTGTTTTAGTTTTTCCCTTTGGAAAAAAATATCTTTCATTTGATGATGGTAATATAAAGTCTTATCAGACAAGTCTGCCTCCCAGATATCTAAAGAAAGAAGCAAAGAAAAGAAGGAAGAAGAAAAGAAGAATAAGGAGAAGGAGAAGGAGAAGGGGAAGGGGAAGGGGAAGGGGAAGGGGAAGGGGAAGGGGAAGGGGAAGGAGAAGGAGAAGAAGAAGAGAGAAAAGATAAGGCAAAAAAAAGTACATCACTTAGAATTGGAGACTTTTTTTTTTTTTTAAAGTGGTTGTTCAGGAATGAAACAAACAAAAAAAATCTCAGCTGTGTATCCCCACCTCCACTTTTAGAAGTCATAGTGGTGAGTGGGAAAGATGAAGAGAACTCTTTTGATATCTTTAAATAGAGAGATTCAAAATGATTCTATTTTCCTTCTTAGAACTGAAGAGAAAAAGAAGTTGTTATTAAAAACATATCGGAAAAGGTAGGAAATAACTACAGTTGTCTAAAGGCAGTGAGGTACTAGCACTAGCATTCTCTCCCAAAAGAATGAAATAATCTAAGATGTTGAGAATTCTCACAAAAAAAAATACGAATATATCACCTGAATAAATGAAGTACACCTTTATAGAGACATTTTTTAGTTGTGTTCAAGGTAAAACATTGAACTCTGTGTTTCAGGTTCACTATTGTAAAATGGGGATTGTACTTAAATGACCTATAATAATAAAAGGGTAATATGTTAATTAAACTGGACATCATTCCCGACGACCTTCCAGAAGAAGCCAGGGCTGCGAGGGAAGCCCGGGTCCCAGGTGCCTGCTGGTGCCCGGAGAAAAGTCCGGGTCCTGGGCGCCAGAGGGAAGCCAGTGCCAGCAGCAGGGGGAAGGAAGGCTTACTCTTGCATGAATTTCATGCATCAGGACTCTAGTATTATTATAATTAAATGAGAAAAGTCTACAGTGCTTAGAACCATGATGACGACAAGTGCTCAATAAATATTAGCTATTATTCTTATCATTATTTTAATGATGGTGGTTTGCAGTTCATTTTCCTGTTTTCCTGTTTTGGAATCATTTCAGCGCCTCCCGCCCCCCCTCCCCCCGCCCTCCCGTCCTGCCCCTGCCCACCCATGGCAGGCAGGCCCATTGACTCTTAGCTCAGCATCCACACACAGACTCAAAGGACAGCTTTGGAAAACCTAAAATAGAGGACCTCCTTTTTTTCTGACCCTCTGTGCAACTTTTCTTTTGTATAGGCCTCAGGGAAATACATGAATTAGCTTGTGCAACATTTCAAATGACATTTTAAAATATGTTTTTTATTGATTTTAGAGAAGAGGAAGGGAGAGGGTAAAATAGAGGAAAAACATCAATGTGAGAGAAGCATCCATCAGTTGGCTGCCTCCTGAATGCCCCTCATTGAGGATGGAGCAACCCTGGCATGTTTAGATCACCTCCACTCTTCTCTTATTGTTATCCTTAGTTCTTTAAGCCATTTCTCCTTTAGTTGCCAAGGACCAGAAAATCAGGATACATGATTCTCTTTCTCCCCTTTCCTCTCTTTATTACCCTCTTTGTCTCTCTTGCATTCTCTACTGTTGTATAAAATACCATAGAGGCCTCATTTTCTATGTATGCCTTTATTACTGCAACATAGGGAAAAGAAATCTGTGATTTGAGATCTCCAAATCCATTCTAACTGCAACAACCTGCCTTGCAAGAGTTTACCCATTATATAATCCTAGTTTGAATGCCAATAACTGAAAATTACCTTGGTCTTTCATTCTGTATTCTTCCTACAACTTTCTTGTAGGGAGCGGGTATAGGGTCAAGCCTCGGACTGACCTGTGGCAGCGCCACAAATAAGTTCCAGCTTGGAGGGCAGAGCCCTCCTAGTATAATTAAGCTTGACCTTATAGTCGCTTCCTACACTTTCTAAATCAATATCCAGGGCAGGCCTTGCTTTGGGCAGACTAGATTGAAAGTCTTATATTCAGCTTTGCAAATGCAAAAAGTATATTAATTATTTTGTTATTGTTTAAAGTATTACATATGTCTCCTTTTCCCCCATCAACCCCTCCCCTATATTAATTATTTTCGACATATCCTTTCTATTGCCAGTATTTCTCAACAGATAATTAGATTAATTCTCCAAAAGAGTATTTCCACTTTTTTGTAATATACATCATATCATACCTCTTTCATCTCAAAATTTATCTTTCTATAGAAGTCTTTGTTATGTTCCAACTCTCCCCTAATTTTTCTTAAAATGTTGAGAAATTATATCATAATTTCATTACACAAAATTCACTTAAAATAAGTGCTAGTCAATGGCTAACAAGAAATTTAATAACTTAAAAGTTAATGTTATGAAATTAGTCATATTTATGTACATTTTAGTAAAAATTAAATTTTTATCATAAGAATATTTACCATTGTTACAGTTTGCAGAATCGAAATGTGGGTATCATCTTGAAACATCAGCAATTTTTCTGTAATTAATTTCTGACCTCAATATCCATTAAGCAGTTTTTAGAGGTTATAAAAGCAGAAACTAGGATGTAAACAGGACACTTTAGGATGTAAAGGCAAAACAAATATTTAAATATTGGTGGATTACCACTTCAATAGTAGGGTGCTTATTCTTACTAAAAACTAAAATAAAAGACTTTTTGTCACTGAGTATACTAGTACTTCACAGATAATATGTATAATGAGATTTTTATAAGAGAAAAAAACATGGTGTGCATGGCCTTCAACCTAGTAGCAAGTTTTATACAAAAACATTAAGAGCATTACTTCAGCAATGCCAATTAAAAAGTGAAATTAGGCAAAAATTATCACCTTTTCACTTGTTTCTAGCTTGCTGCATTATGTAGAAAACAGGACTCTTTTTCAGAAATATGATCCATAACAGTGGCAACAATTGATTTCCTTCCTGATTCAATATATCAGGCCTCTTTCAATATAAACACACACACACACACACACACACACACACACACACACACACACACACCTCCCTCACATAAAGGAGAAAAAAAATAAATGCTGTCATTCTAATCACATTTATTTAATCACATATAAAATGATGAAAATATTTATAATAACTAGCATTTTATCACATAATGTATGCCAGATGCTGTGTTATTTAATTTATATATATATATTATCTTTTTAAAAAATATGTTTTTATTGATTTTAGAGAGAGAGAAAGGAATAAGAAGAGATAGAAACATGAGTGACAGAAGAACATTGATTAGCTGCCTCCTGCATGCCCCACACTGGGGATCACACCCACAACCTGGGCATGTGCCCTGACTGAGAATTGAACTGGCTACCTCTTGGTGTGTGGGTCGATGCTCAACCACTGAGACACACCAGCCAGGCCATATTATCTCTTTTAATTACAATAATTCCATATGAGATGGATATTTTTAGAAAGAATAAATTGAGATTTAAAAAGTTAAACCAGCCCGAACTGGTTTGGCTCAGTGGATAGAGTGTTGGCCTGCAGACCAAAAGGTCCCAGGTTCAATTCCGGTCAGGGGCACATGTCTGGGTTGTGGGCTCAGTCCAACATGCAGGAGGCAGCCAATCAATGATACCCTCTCATCACTGATGTTTCTATCTCTCTCTCCTTCTCCCTTTCTCTCTGAAATCAATAAAAATATATTAAAAAGTTAAACTACTCTTCCAGTCAGGAATTTAGGACTGGCTAATTCTGAAGCTCACACTCCTACTGGCTATGCTAAACTGCCCTCAAAATAATAAAAAAAAAAAAAAATACTTAAACATTACTCCCATAGTCAAAGCTTCTTTATATATAAATATATATATATAAACATATATATATACATATATATATAAAAAATTAATTGTTATTTATTTATTGAGAGAGACAGAGACAGAAACATATAAATTTGTTGTTCCACTTTTCACTGGTTGATTTGTGTATGTACCCTGACCAGGGATTGAACCTGCAATATTGACTTATGGGAATGAGGCTGTAACCAACTAAGCTACCTAGTCAGGGCCTAGATTTATTTTTTAAAACTATTTTTTTTTACTTAAACTATTTTTGCTTACTTATAACAAGGATTTTATCAGACAACCTTACCTCCTTTAAAATTATTATAAGAAATAATTTTCTAAAGAGTATAATGATATCTATCTAATATGCCCTAACCTTTCCACAGAGATGTTAAAGAATAATTCTAGTAATAATAATAATAATACCTTATTTATTTTTTAATTAAAAATAATTCTCAAAGCCTATTAGGAGTCTTATTTTATTTTCTCTTTAGGTCTGTGAGACAAGTCCAACAAGTATTTAATACCTTTATGGATAATTAAGTAAAACATACACAGAAAACCTTTTGTTAAAGATAACCTTTTAAGAAAAGACAATTATAGCCAGCTGGCATGGCTCAGTGGTTGAGCATCCACCTATGAACCAGAAGGTAAGGGTTTGATTCCCAGTCAGAGCACAAAACCAGGTTGTAGGCTCCATCCCCAGTGTGGGGCATGCAGGAGACAGCCAATTAATTATTCTCTCTAATCATTGATGTTTCCATATCTCTCTCCTCTCTCTCTCTCTCTCTCTCTCTCTCTCTCTCTCTCTCTCTCTCTCTCTCTCTCTATATATATATATATATATATATATATATATATATATATATATATTTTTTTTTTTTTTTTAAAGAAAAGACAATTATACCTAAAACATAACTAGGAGGTGAGGGAAGAATGAGGGTGGAGAGGTAAAAACTTGTGGTGGAAATGTGTGGTTTCCTACAACTTAGCACTTTTTCAGAACTTTTCTGTTTGATAAAAATGTGTTTTATGCATCCCATGTACTTCCAATTCAAGCAGAAGCCAGAATCCCACTTTCCTAAACTCTATTTGCATTCATGGTGCTGGCATGTGACTTAAGCTCTGCCAGTTAGACTCAATTACATGAGATTTTAGTTCAGACATGAGAAAGCAGAAACTGAGTAGAATCCATTTGAGGAAGATGTGGCTGTAAAAGAATCCAGCTTTCAGGGCAATGGGATGGAGATTCTGCAAGGCAAGACAGCAACAAGTATGATGGCTGAGAGGACAGAACAGGACTGATAGCTGTGTCCCTAACCCCTCTTCTAAGAAAAAGCCACAGAATGTATCAGTTACTCAGCCTGCCCTTATCTTGGCCAATGGGAAAGCGGGGGAAACTAGCCCAAGGCCTAAAGTATGCTAGCCACCCCCCCCCCGTCTTTGTGTAAACAGACTCTAGCTTCACCATGCCCTTGCGTCACTAGCCCCCGGCCCTCACTCAACCAATTGGAACCGGCCAAATCAGTGGTCAGAGTGTGCCCCCATCCCCCAACCCCAAGCCCTATAAATTCTTTGTTCTCTTGGAACTCCGGGCTCTCTTGCACCCTATCACTGCGTTGGTAGTGGGGGCAGAGGGACCAAGCTTCGGGCTTGAATAAAGACACTATGCTTTTGCATTGGACTCGGCGCTCCCTGGTGATGTCCTTTGGGGGATCTTGAAATCTGGGCATAACATTTGGGGGCTCGTGCGGGACCCCCAAGACTCACAAGGGAACCCGATCCGGAGAGTCTGATTGACCGCGGTAAGCATCTGAGTGTTGTCCATTCTGTTCTGTGTGTTGTATGATCTGTTCTGTGTGAGCTCACTTCTGAAATCTGTAGTTCCCGAAACTGTCTAGGTCAGCTGTGGGCAAACTACAGCCCACGGGCCGGATCCGGCCCGTTTGAAATGAATAAAACTAAAAAAAAAAAAAAAAAGACTGTACCCTTTTATGTAATGATGTTTACTTTGAATTTATATTAGTTCACACAAACACTCCATCCATGCTTTTGTTCCGGCCCTCCGGTCCAGTTTAAGAACCCATTGTGGCCCTCGAGTCAAAAAGTTTGCCCACCCCTGGTCTAGGTGGATGCACTGGGGGACCACCGACGGGAGGAGTCAAAGGATGCTCCGATCCCCCATCTGGAGGTGTGCAAAAACCCCTCACGGGGGGAGTGGGTTCCCCTCGAGAATCTGAGATGAGTGGCACATGGCCATCGTCTAATCTGTAGTTTTGCTTCCGCGGAGTCGGAAGGTTGTTTTGGTTTTGCTTCCATAGAGTTGGAAGACTGTATTTGTCTGTGTTTGTGTGTTTTTTTCTGTTTTCTGTGGACTTACTGGACGAACATTATGGGACAGACTCAAATACTCCTTTAAGCATTATAGTCATTATAAAGTCAAGGGCTGGGCCAAACCTGCTTGCCAGCCTCAGGTGTGGTTTTCCAAAACCAGTGGGAACTTGGAACCTTGAAGTGAAAAGCTTACTGAATTCAAATGATAAAAAACTCATGTCTTGCATTTTTGAAGTTTATTCTTAAAAATGTTACTGATTGAGAAATGCTGAATATTTGACTTGCCAGCTAAAAGTTTAAGGTTTTGATTGAATTGGGAAAAACTGTGTTGTGGTAGCTAAATGCCTTTGCTGAATGAATGTCTGGTGAAAGTATGTGAGTGTGGAGGGAGGGGGCCTGCCCTCTAATCTCCTTTGTGTGGCTCCACGACTTCAGTCAGGCGGGCATCTGAGTGAGGATCTGTGAAAACAGGTCACCCCTTCCCTTGTCTGTCTCTCGTCACCGATCATCATGAGGTCAGGACAAATTAAACCTACTCTTCTTAATTACATGTTAGAAAATTTTAAAGGAATAAGTTCTAGGCTAAAATAAAGGCTGTCTAGGTTCCAATATTGCTTAGTTCTGAGATTGCTTATATAAAAAGCAAGAGAGAAGTCTTTTCAAGTTAACTGTTTGCTTAGCAAATTAACAAGGTGGTAAATTTCAAAGAACTTGTTATTTATGGTTTTCCTATCTCTTTGGTGGACACAAAGGGCTTACAGTTCTGCAGGGAGGAGAGATTTAATGGCCCTAGCCATGCCTATGGCGTGTTTTGTTTGACTTGCTGTTTTCAATTATTCATTAGAATCCTCATAGAGTACATAACCTGGTCTTTCCCTTCCTCCCTCATCCTGATTCTGAAAGCATCTGTAACTGGATTTCAGATGGTCTCCAGGCTTTCTGTCTGCAAGGGACCTCCCTGTGCACCCGTTATCTTTCCAGGCTGACTGAAAGCAATCGGACTGAGCTGAGAGAAGGGGGGCAGTGGTGTTGGCAGTTATGCTACTGGCTGCAGACCTAACAGGTCTTATCAATGAACTTCAAGGTCACAAAAAGTCACAATTAGTCTTTCTCTGTCCTGGTTTATTCTTTTTAACCCCTCCAATGCTGAATTAGACTGATACCTGTTCTTAGTTTTGTCACAAAAGGTCTAGATATATCTTAAGAGTAAAAATACTTTAAAATGTGTTCATAAATATTAATCTAAAATTGCTGACTGTTTACTTTTGGTAATCATTAAAAGATTAAGGTTTCTAAGAATAAAAATTCTTATACGTTAAAAACAACTAAACTCCCAGGAGAAAAGCGGAAGAGGAACAAAGCTGAAGTCTGAAGCCACCCTGGTGATTTAGAACTGTTTGCCAGGCAGACTTAGCCCCTGAGAGCCAGGTCAGAGAAGGGGGGCTGGATGCCTGAGCTGAGCTGCTACGGCCCTGAAAGAAGAAGCAGCAGCAAACAAAGTAGGGAAAGCTGCAGATAGAGCTAGCAAAAGCTCCCTGTTTGCAAATGTACTGAAAGGGTTCAGTACCTGTTGCTGCTGGAAGTGGGGGGGCTGATATCCTCTTCCAGAGCACTCCCTTGGAAGAGGTCTGAATACTGCTCTGCCACAAAGGGAACTTGTGGGAAAGCAGAAAAAGCGGGGCCCTGTAACTGATAAACAGGGTTAACAAAAGACCACTCTCCCTGGACCTGGGAGCCATCAGAACTTTGAAATTCTCCAAGAGATGAGGAGTCTGGCTCAGAGACTGGCTGAGGCCTCGTTGGGTTGGGAGACCCGGCGGCTGCATATTGAACTTGTAGACAGTGGTTTGCTGGGCAGAGGGCCAAGCCCAGTTGTATAGGGGTCGAGCTGCCTGTGTACAGCAAAGCAGCTTTCTCCTGTGCCAGAATACATTTTAAAGAAACTGGACAGACTGTGTTTATAGCTAGAAAGAAGAACTGGCCGCAGTGCACAGCCCTGACAGTAACCTACAGAAAACTGTATAATAAACTTAAATGATGCCTACATCTTCATGGATATGGCTCCAAAGAGACAAGGACAATTTTACCCCATAAAGGAAGGTCAAGAGTAGACTTTAGTCATCTCCCTAAAATATTTGTATAGCCCTACTGTATCTCATGTTTAGTAGCAGAAGATTTAGCTGCCTGAAGCGGCCATGGTGCCAATATTATGTTTCATTGTATTAATATGTTGTATTAACTTTCAATTCCCTTACAGGTTTGAATGTAGCTGTAGCTGCCTAGAGGGCAGGTGCCCAACTGGGCAAAGAAGAATACCCGTCAGGTTTTGGTCTCTATTGAGAGACAGTTGACAGTTTGCAGCCTGTGTACTGTCTTGCAGGCCTGTGTGACCATGCCCATGTCAGGGGTGGTACAAACCTCAGCTGTAGAGAGCTGGGAAAGGCCTGTTTGGAATAGAAGGTCTGAGGCATGGTTGTGCATTTTTGAAGGACATGGAGGGAAGGTGTAAAGGCTGGTTTGAAAGCATAAAATTTATAAAGGCTGTGTACATGATAAGAAGGAAAAGAAAAATGTTAAAAGGAAATTAATCAAATAGTACAAGCCAGTAAGCCAGAGAGAGTAAATAATTTACATTCTGCCTCCCTAAACAGAGGGTAAATATTTATGCCAAAGTACTTATGGGGGACTGATAAAAGAAATCCAACAGTTACTGTTTTGTTATAACTCCGAAGAATCCATGAAAAGAAATTGGCAAGCAAAATCAGAAAATCTTAGAGCAGAACAGTATGTTTTTCTCCTTAGATAATTCCTCTGAAATTTGACAATGCTTAATAAATCATGGCAATACATTTCTTTGCATATATTAAATAAGACTAGTTCCTAATAGTGGTTTTATTAACAGAAAACTTTGACTGGAGTATCATGTTTTAAAGAGACCTGTCTGGACTCTGAAGACTTGAAGCCAATAAGAATGCCATGGGAAAAGCCTGGTATCCTGCTTAGGAGCCCTGAAGATGGCTGGTGCTGGAGCGTCAGGCCCATGCCCTCCCATCACTGGTGGTTGGTCAGAGTACAAGGGGAGCAATAAGGATGCCTCTGCATCCCTTCGGAACCCCCACACACTCTGGGCCACAACGAGTAGGAGGGCTACTGAGATGGTCCTTAAAGCCTAGAGCGTGGGCTCAGGTGGAGTTGCTACAGGTGAGGGATTCACCTAACACAGCAGATACTGCAGGCAGGCCTGATGGCAGCTGGATGGCTTCGCTTCCTGGCCCTATGGGACACATTAAGATTCAATCACAAAATTCCAGCAAAGGTAGTCATTTACCATTCTTGTTGTGTTTATGCAAACATCAGGTCAAATTGAATACAGTAGATAAATTAGTCTTGATTTGGCTTTTTGATAGCCATAGAGGAATTTTGCCGGGAGCCGGTCCATCCTTGCTGTTTCAAGGGACCTGGCATATATGGCATACTTTTCTTAATATGTTTGCTCACCTTCTTGGCGCTGTGTTTTAACCAAAGTCACCTCTCCGAGAAAGGTTGAATCCCCAGGTAGGGATTTTCCCCTGAAGTTAGGGAGGGAATAAAACCCCTCAACTAAGTGCCAGGCGGGTAATTAATCCCTTTAACTACGAACAATCATGCTTAAACTACATAATCTTTTCTCCCTGGAATGGAGATAAGAAACGCCCTAACCTTTGTAATAGAGATTGATAGGATTGAATCAACTGGTATAAATACAGTTGTAACAAGACAGAAAGACTCAGAACTCAGGAGACAGAATTCAGAAGACAGAACCTACACGGAGCCTAGAGACAGAAGAACTTCGCTGGCGAGAGCATGCCAGAGGATCCTGGACCGGGACTGGCCTCGGAGCCTAGAGACAGAGCCTAGCGGGAGAACATGGCAAGGGATCCTGGACTGAACCTGACTACAGAGATTGGCAGGAGAACCTGACTGGAACCTGGACACTGAACCTGACTGGAGAGCCTGGACAGAACCTGGCTGGAGAACCTAGCGAGGGAACATGGCTACAGAACCTCGCTGGAGATCCGAAGCAGAACCTCTCTGGAGATCCGGGCTGGAGATCCTGGCTAGGCTGCTGATCAACTGAACGCTGTCTCCGTGACATTCCTTCTTCGCCGACTCCGTCCACACCTTTGGGGACCCCTGGACCCGCTGGGGTTGGACCCCGGCATATGGCGCCCGAACAGGGACCCCTAGGTAAGCACCCCGCACTCGGGACGGATAGGACTCCACCATAGGAAAGGGGTGGATAGTCTTCGCCAACTCCGTCCACACCTTTGGGAACACCTGGAAAAGGATTCCCCTAGGTAAGCCCCCCCCCCCATTGAGAACCCCCACACTCGGGACGGATAGGACTCCACCATAGGAAAAGGGTGGATAGTCTTCGCCGACTCCGTCCACACCTTTGGGAACCCCTGGAACAGGATTCCCCTAGGTAAGCCCCCCCCATTGAGAACCCCCACATTCGGGACGGATAGGACTCCACCAGGGTGCTGCAAACCCCCCTATAGAGGATAAGTAGGGTAAGAAGGTGGATAGTACAGAACTCAGATTGAGAAGATGTGCCATACTGAGTCCAAAGAAAGAAGACTCTGTATTGATCTTTAGATTAAGAAGATGTGCCATACTGAGTCTAAAGAAAAAAGACTCCGTATTGATCTTTTAACATATATGCTTATTAGCAGAGGAATTAAGGTTACTCCCAGTCAGACAGAACATTTTATACAAGAAATACGTCCATGCTTTTCTGAGGAAGGAAAGGTGCCGGAAAGGTAAATGTAGAGGCATGGGAGAAGGTAGGCCCAAGGAGCCTTATCCTTAACCCCACTGCAGCCTTTCCACCCCGGGAAAGTGCAGGATTGGCAAGCTCTCCCTGGGGTGATAGATCAGGACTCAGGTAATAGCAGAAAGCGCCAATCCTACTCTTAAAATGGATACAAGAGAGCATTTCAGGTTTTTCTTTTTAATGCTTGCTTTTAAAAAATAAAAAAGGGGGAATTTGCCGGGAGCCGGTCCATCCTTGCTGTTTCAAGGGACCTGGCATATATGGCATACTTTTCTTAATATGTTTGCTCACCTTCTTGGCGCTGTGTTTTAACCAAAGTCACCTCTCCGAGAAAGGTTGAATCCCCAGGTAGGGATTTTCCCCTGAAGTTAGGGAGGGAATAAAACCCCTCAACTAAGTGCCAGGCGGGTAATTAATCCCTTTAACTACGAACAATCATGCTTAAACTACATAATCTTTTCTCCCTGGAATGGAGATAAGAAACGCCCTAACCTTTGTAATAGAGATTGATAGGATTGAATCAACTGGTATAAATACAGTTGTAACAAGACAGAAAGACTCAGAACTCAGGAGACAGAATTCAGAAGACAGAACCTACACGGAGCCTAGAGACAGAAGAACTTCGCTGGCGAGAGCATGCCAGAGGATCCTGGACCGGGACTGGCCTCGGAGCCTAGAGACAGAGCCTAGCGGGAGAACATGGCAAGGGATCCTGGACTGAACCTGACTACAGAGATTGGCAGGAGAACCTGACTGGAACCTGGACACTGAACCTGACTGGAGAGCCTGGACAGAACCTGGCTGGAGAACCTAGCGAGGGAACATGGCTACAGAACCTCGCTGGAGATCCGAAGCAGAACCTCTCTGGAGATCCGGGCTGGAGATCCTGGCTAGGCTGCTGATCAACTGAACGCTGTCTCCGTGACATTCCTTCTTCGCCGACTCCGTCCACACCTTTGGGGACCCCTGGACCCGCTGGGGTTGGACCCCGGCAGAATTTTAAGAAGAAAAATCCTATTTCAATAGAGGTTGTTAAAACTAAAATGGTTTCTTTCCCTTCCACCGGACCATTTGTTATAGTTTGTCTCTGCCAGGTCACAAGCCCAGCTCCTTCTGCGCCCAGGACAGCAAGGAGCCTGACTGGAAGGTGACCTCTGACCAGACACACCTGCTGCAGATCACCCTCAAGAAGACAGCAGACCTCGGCGGACCCCTTGTAATCCTCCTGATGCTGTTGACTTTCGGCCCTTCATTATTAACAGACTAGTCCAATTTGTCAAGGAATGTATAGGAGTAGTTCAGTTGATAGTTCAGTCCATCTCATGATTGAGCTGGAAGTTCCAAGACAAGGGGGGAATGAAAGGACAGAACAGGACTGATAGCTGTGTCCCTAACCCCTCTTCCAAGAAAAAGCCACAGAATATATCAGTTACTCAGCCTGCCCTTATCTCGGCCAATGGGAAAGCGGGGGAAACTAGCCCAAGGTCAAGAGTATGCTAGCCACCCCCCCGTCTTTGTGTATACAGACCCTAGCTTCACCCTGCCCTTGCATCACTAGCCCCCGGCCCTCACTCAATCAACCGGAATCAGCCAAATCAGTGGTCAGAGTGTGCCCCCATCCCCCCACCCCAAGCCCTATAAATTCTTTGTTCTCTTGGAACTTCTGGCTCTCTCGCACCCTATCGCTGCGTCGGTAGGGGGGGCAGAGGGACCAAGCCCCAGGCTTGAATAAAGACTCTATGCTCTTGCATCGGACTCGCGCTCCCTGGTGATGTCCTTTGGGGGATCTTGAAATCTGGGCATAACAATGGCATTCGTGTCTATAGCTACTGTGGATAGTAGACCCAGCAGGTGTGCGTTGGGCATTATTCTTGGCTGTGTGGCATCTAAGCCCAACCTTCTGGCTTTCTTGATTGGTAAACTCTTTCATATTCTTGAATATTTTTTTTTTCAAAAATACTTTAAGAAGTTTTTAATACTTGAATCTGAGATCATTGACTGCCACAGAACAAGGCTATGGAAGCCTCCTATGTCTTTAAGTGATATACTTTATTATTGAGTATATCTTAAATAATAGTCACAGTAATAATTCATTTTGTTAGAAAAAAGCAAATTTTTACTATTTTGACTTGTTAATGTAGCTTCTTGGATATAAGCACTTAACAAGCCCTAGAATCACTGATAAGATGCCATTTCATATGCTGGTAATTACCTCAATAACATAGTTAAATTCAATGACTTTTCATCCACAACTGTGTGTATAATGGGTATTATGTTGAGCATTAGACATATAAAGATAAATAAACATATTATCTCTGAAGAACCTATAATCCAGGAAGACCATGTTTTTAATAAAATTGTTTGCAATTCTTTCTCAACAGGGCTCTTAAATTAGATAACTAACATCAATAGTTCACATTTTAAAATTAGAAAATGTAACTTTCTGATAAATAGTACAGATGTAAACTTTAAATATTTATGTATAGGGATATAAACATTAATTATTGGATCTGGTCTTATGTATTTTTAAAGGGAAATATTTTTGAAATAATAGAATGAATATAGGATATTAAGAGAGTCTTTGGAGGTTAACAAAGAAAAACTATCTGTGCTTTATGCTAACCTCTTATAATATTATCCTTTCAATGTACATCTTAAGACTCATGGATTAAAAATAATGAGGGTTAAACAAGATTAAGTGGACAATAATCACAGTAAAATAAACTAAGGTAAGTATAGCTAGTTTAATGTAATAAATCACAGATTATTGGTCAATATCACAGTTTCTATTATTTCTATATAATTTATGATTTCTATCTCTTGGGTTCTTTTGCTCCTAAACTTACTGTAAAAATTTCCACATAAAGTTTTGCTAATAAGTGATTTTGATGGATTTTTTTCTCTATAATTTAAACAATTATTTCTGGGAAGATGGATGGCTCAGGGGCAAGCACTGTTCCTTACCCTGATTTCTTATACTTCCTGATCTGGCAACTTGCCAATGTTATCCTCCCAAATATTCACATATTATATTGAATATAATATTTCCTTTAAAAAATGTTCAGGTTTTCTTTTTTTAATTAATTCCAAGCAACTAAAGAATCACATATACAGTATCATAAAAGCTTACATTTTAAATAGCAATAAGTTATTTTCATTTGCTTGAACTTATTTTACCTCTACCAGAGATAAGATAAGGTATGTATAGTTAACTTTATTTATTTATACTGACATCTGTTGTCTAAGGAGGCTACAAAATTTATTCATGTAACTCAGCTTATAATGTGTCTTCTAGACAACATTTCAGAAACTCCACTTTCTGGAGCAAGTCTCTCCATTATATTGTACTACACTTCACACTAACCATGCAAGGAAAAGCAATACTAATAATTTTAAACTTCTTGAAAATATATTACATTCCGCATTTTGTAATCCAAACAAAAAACTCTAACTTTCTCTTTTGGGAAACCAAAAGAGAAAATGTCAAAAACATAAACAGAACTCAATCTGTCTGGTTCTAAAGATACCATAGATATGCTATCATAGATACCAAGCTAAGTCTCCAGGAAGCTGGCTCAAAGCAGCGGGACAGAGTATGGAGTTTGGGTGTAGAAGACATGGTTTCAAATGTTCTTTCTGAGGCTTTTCAGCTGTACCTCAGCCAGAACTTCTCTCAAAGTCAGAGTCTAGATGTTCTGTATTGGTGGTTGGTGGTGGAGGTCTGTTATTTATTTGTGTTCTTGTTTTGTTTGAAACTTTAAATTTGGATAAAAATATAGACATCCCTAGACTAGTCATAAGGTTGCTATGAAATGATGCAGTGTGTGACACTTTGTAGTCTATAAGGACTGACACAACTTTGAGAAATACAGAAATTGCTATTTTATACAAGTCTAGCCCTCTACCACCACTAGAAAAATCACATTATGGAATGGGGTGGGATGTAAGAATGTTGATATTGGAAGACATCTCCAGTTTCCAATAAAGAGTAAGTGAATGTACTTCACTGCCAAGGTCCATGGAAGAAAGTAGTTTATAAAGTTATGTCAGTGTGTTCCACCAATTATGGTTCATGTTTCTCATTCCAAAATATGAAATTATTATATAGACAGGATGCACCATAATAAAATCTATGAATGTGAATTTATGAATTTGATAAATTTGGAATAGCTTCTAAAGTCCTTTCAACTAAAAAAATTGTACATATTAACTTTTAATTCAGTTACTTAAATTATCATCAGGACTCTTCCTTCAGAAATATAGTTATGTAAACACAAAATTTGATACAGAAGCATAGATATGTGATTGGTAGAAATATTCTGTATATATTTAAAAGATATTTTGGCACATATACTTATGGCAAAGAGGGTTAAACCAAAGTGATCTCACCATTCCTTCTCAACAGTGACACTTGTGACCATGTAATACAATATTTGCTGGCAGGGATTCCAGCTCTGTAATTCCATTTTGCTCCAAAAGCACAGTGCTACAACTCATTTTATCTCACTGTCATTAAGGTACATATTGCCTTTCTGGTCCATGCACAAGGAATAAAACTAGACAGTTCTAAGGACAAGAGCATTTCACCCACCTATCAAGGCCAGTCTGTTGGTTTTGCTCTTGTTATTCAGACATAAGTGAATATTAATGCCATGAAAATGTAGGATGCTTACACCAAGTATGTGGAGTTATAATATGAAGATTTAAAGTTTGTGTTATCATTTATATTCTATTTGACACTGAAAAATTTGACAAAATTCCCTACTTATTTATCTATTAAATAGGGTTAATAATAACCTTCACGCAATCCTATCTAATAATAGACAAACATGGTAATTAACTGTAGCTCCGACACGCTTCCCATTGGCTAATCAGGGCTATATGCAATTAACTGCCAACCAAGATGGCGGCCGGCAGGCAGGCAGCTGAAGCGAACAGGAAGCTTGCTTACTCCAGTGAAGGAGGAAGCCAAGGTGACCCGCCTGCCTCTGCCTCTGAGCTTGCACTGTAAGAAACAATGTTGCAATTATAGAAGTTAAACAAAACCTAGAAACCTGCTTTCGGCCAGCTGGGCTTCAGCCAGTAGGACCGCAACAGTGTTTCAATTATAGAATCCAAACAACCCAGATCTCCGCTTTCAGCAGCCAAGGTCTCAGAGCTGCAGCTGGGCCTCAGAGCTAAAGTCGGCTCTCAGCTCCAGTGACAAACACAGAAGGCAAATAAATCCCAGAATAAAAAGAAAAGAAAAAACGGAGAGGTGGGGAGCTTCAGTCGCCCGCCAGCCTGAAAACAGCCCTCAGCCCCTCACCCAGACTGGCCAGGCACCCCAGTGGGGACCCCCACCATGAAGGGGGTGTGACCACCTGGAAACAGCTATCATCCCCTCATCCAGACTGGCCAGGCACCCCAGTGGGGACCCCAACCCTGAAGCAACAAGCTGGCGGCTAATTTGCATACTGAAGGCGGGCGGCAGCGGGCAAGGCTGTCCGCGGTCCGGGACCCAGATCTGTGACCTGGCAGGCGAGGGGCAGCGCTTGAGGCTGTCCACGGGACCAAGACACGGATCTGTGACCCTGCCGGGTGGGGCCAGTGCTTGAGGCTGTCCGCGGTCCCAGGACCTGGATCCGTGACCCTTCCCAGCGGGGGGCAGTGCTTGAGTCTGTCCGCGGTCCCAGGACCCTGATCTGTGATCCTGCTGGGCAGGGGTCAGTGCTTGAGGCTGTCCATGGGACAAAGACACGGATCTGTGACCCTGCCGGGCGGGAGGCAGCTCTTGAGGTTGTCCGTGGTCCCAGGACCCGGATATGTGACCCTTCCCGGCAGGGCAGCAGCTCACTCAGGGGCGGATCGGCTGAGGTTGGGCAGGGCAGGACGCCTGGCTTCCACCCAGCCTCAGTCACTCTGGGCAGGTGAGCAGCACAGAGAGCCTCTGGACAGGGGAGGCAGGCCGGCGGAGGGCGGCCTGTACTCCCCACATTGTGATGGTGACAGCTGTGAGCGTGCCAAGCGGAGCCTGCAGGCTGAGCTGAAGTAGCGCCTGCAGGCCATCAGCGCCCAGGAGTGGCTGCGCAAGACCCGCCGCCTGGTCCCGAAGGTGCAGGATTGCAGGGACAGCCACCGTGGCGGGCCAGACTGACATCCTCCTGGCCACACCACGGGGGTTTGCGGATCTGCAAAGCCAGAGGCCTCCAGTGTGCACATCACCCCCTGGCGTGCGAACATTCCGCCAGCACACTGTCACCCTCCCACACCTGCAACAGTAGCAAACCAAGGCGTGCACAGGTTCTCCCCGCCTCTCCACCGCACTTCCATCAACCCAGCATGCCTACCACCCCCACAGGATGTGCACACATCCCCTCTGATGTGCTCACGTCCTTTGGAGAGTGTCTGGGTGTTCTTGGTGCTGAGAGTGGGCACCTGTGAGATGACAGTGAGAGGGCGGAGTGGTGATGCCCTGTTCCCACAGAGGCCAGTGCAGCTATGAGATCACCTCTGGGGGGTTAATGCAGGCGCTGAGGCAGGAGCAGGTGCAGACAGACACACCTGGTGGGCGTGGGCAGCCCTCACTGAGGTGCCTTCGGTCAGCGTTCAAGATCAATAACCCAGAGGCTGAGAGGAATTCTGTCCTCTCAGTGAAACAGTGGGATAGTCGGGAGACTGTAGAGGAGGAATGTGCACTTTGGGTGCCAGCACCCATGAGCGAAGGCTGCCCTGACTGAGCCTCGTTTGCTTGGGGCCTAGCGCACTCCTGCCAGTCAGCGGGTGACAGGACGTGCTTTTCCAAATTAACGAGAGAAAACATTGATTCTCCTGCTGCCCACGAAGGTGGAAAGTGAACTGGGGAGACATGTGGGGAGTGAGGGATGTTCCCTGTCTGGGGGTTCCAAATCTGCTGTTGGTTTCTTTCACCGCTGACTAGAGATATACAGGGTGTCCCCCCAAAATGTATACACACTTTGAATACCTACTAATTCCAATGGTTTTAAGCATAAGAAAGAAACAACAATGGATCTGTTATCTGTTAAAAGTGTGGGCACAAACAGGTAGTTGGACATTACCTGAGGGGTCTCAGATTGGAGAGGGTGAAGGCCAGACTGAGGGGCCCCTCCCCACCTCAGTGCATGAATTTCATGCACTGGGCTACTAGTGTCATTATCAACACTAATAAAAGAGAAAAATGGTAATTGGCATACGAGCTACCCTTTTCATTGGCTAATCAGGGCTATATGCAAATTAACTGCCAACTAAGATTGGCAGTTAACTGCCAACAAGATGGCGGTTAATTTGCATACGTAGGCACAATGCAGGGAGGCGAAAGGGAAAGCAGGAAGAAGCCCCCTGCCACTGACAGTGATCGGAAACCCAGGGGGGAGCTAAGAGCTGGGGGGCAGGGCAAAGGCGGCCCTGGGGCCGCCTTTGCCCTGCCCCCCAGCCATGATAGGAGAATCAGGTGCCTTTTCCGCCCTGGCCAGTGATAGCAGGAAGTAGGGGTAGAGCCAGCAATGGGAGCTGGGCACGGTCGAAGCTGGCAGTCCCAGGAGCTAGGGGTCCCTTGCCTGGGCCTAAAGCGAAGCCCAAGATCGCGGGGCCGCTGCAGCTGTGGGTCCCCGCTGCCCGGGCCGGATGCCTCAGCCAGAGGCGTCAGGCCTGGGCAAGGGGCCGATCCTGCGATTGGAGGGTGATGGGGGTCAATGCCTGAGGGCTCCCAGTATGTGAGAGGGGACAGGCTGGGCTGAGGGACACTCCCCCCCCACACACCCAGTGCACGAATTTCGTGCACCGGGCCCCTAGTAATTATATAAAGATTATACACTGAAAAATATTATACACTGAAAAAAATGTTGTATCTGGTTAAATTTTAGATTCTATGCAGTGAACTTAGATAGCCACAGCGATACCAAATGTGACATTTAGACAAAACATATTTGTAAGAGAAGGAAATATTGATTTATTCTATCACCTCTTGCATTGTTTTTTTGGTACTTAAAAAAAACAAGATCCACTTTGCAAGCCATGTTTTTTTTTGGTTGTTGTATTTTTTTTTAATTTTAGGGACAATAATAAAAAACAGTCATTTTGTGCTGCAACTAATTTATAGACTCTAGTATTTCTTTGCTCTCAAATTCTAAACTGAAAATAACCTATGTATTCCTTTGAAATATCACTATTAAAAATTTAATAAAATAAGGCAGTTTAATTACTCTTTTTCCCAATTATAGCTTAAAATGTTTATTCATGACCATATGTACTTGTACTATGTTAAAAGAAACTGTGTACTAGTTCTTTTTGCACTGATGTGTCTTTTACTGTACCCAGACATTTGGTGTGCACCAGGGACCTGAAAGCTATTAGTTTACATCCAAGTTCTATCCAGTATATACATTTGCAAACGAGAAAACTTGGGACTTGAAATCAGAATTTAGAGGAGGGAATGTAGAGACTTTCCAATGCAATCTGTTCTTTGAGGAGGCGAGAAAACTGGGACCCAGTTACTTGATGTGATGTGTGTAAAGTCACGTCTCTGGTTAGTAATGGAGGCAGGTACTCAGTGCTATTCCCTGAGCCCGAAGCTTCCATCTGCATCCAGTGCTTTCCGGTGCTAATGTCTTCTGTCTGAAACAGTTTGTTTCCTGGGTGTGAACCACAGCTTTCTGTGACCCCCTCAGGGCTACTTTATAAATATATCTCAAATATTTGTGATTTCATTGGATTTCCTTACTTCTCAGATTTGTGATGATTCATACTATGGAACTTCCACTAGGGTACAGCCTCAAGTAGTAGTTGTAGCAGACATGTGCATGAAAGAAAGCATTTTTTAAAAGACCTCAAAATAGGAATGCAGCTGTATAGAGATATGGACAACCTCTATGTGATATACATTGGACAAACAACATTTTTAAACCAAAAAAAAAAGAGGAAAAGAAAGAGAAGAAACAAAGAAAACCCTGGACACTCCACTCCCTAAGAATAACTCCTGCGTTCTCCAAACAAGAATTACTGGTAGGAAAAAGTTCTCTGAGTACAATATGGTTCTAATTAAACTTCTGCAATTGTCAAGATAAATGTTACTAATTCAAAAAGAGAACAAAGCATATTGAACTATTTCACTGACCACTTCATCTTTCTATGTTTGTTGACAAATCTGAAAACAAAGGGGTTTGAAACTAAAGTGCCTATAAGTTACTTTGCAGTTATAACTTTTGCAATTTTCAAGGCATTTAACAGATCCATTACCTCCACTTTTAAGTTTCTTATTTACTAATCAACATGAAAAACATACATTTCCATTATCCACAAAGTTCAAAACTTTCAGTACTTTTTTAAAAGTAAAATGTTAGCACCTCATTTTTAAAAATTTCAGCACCTCATTCATATTTTGTAAATATCCATTGGTTAGAGTCTGCAATATTAAATAGATATAAAAGTAAAGATGGAAGAAGTGAGGGCTCTGAGAATGAATATGTTGCATTTCTAATTTAATCATTTAGTCTGAATAACACATAAGAAAATATTCTCAATGTGATGCAATTGTCTAGGTAATGGCAGCATTTCAGTAATACAAACCAAGCATGTCAAACTCATGGCGCATGGGCTGCAGGCAGCCCACAACGAATATTTTTGCGGCTCAGCCAATATAATGGTATGTAAGAAACATTTTAATAAAAATTTCATAACTTGATTTTTACAATATCCTGTTATACATAATCATTAATAATGAACTACAACATTCACTAATGCCTCATTACTATAATCGTGTTGCATTCATTTCCCTTATGCACCTTATGTGCAGGTGCACCATTTCTCTCCACTAATACTAGCAGCAAATATTTAGCAGCTGATTGCCACGTCATTAGTCTTGGACTGACTTTTTTTGGTGTGCGCAACAGGAAATATTTCACTTTCAGAGAACAAGAAAAATAGGTTTATTTGCGTTACATTTTTGTGGAGTTTTTCAGTGTCTAGTACGTTAATGTTCAAGAAAAAATATTAATTTGTATTAAAATGTTCTATTATTTTATGTTAACAACTAGAGGCCTGGTGCACAAAATTTGTGTATGGAGGGGGTCCCTCAGCCTGGCCTGCACCCACTCGAAATCTGAGACCCCTCAGGGGATGTCCGACTGTCAGTTTAAGCCTGATCCCACAGATCAGGCCTAAACCAGCAGTCAGACATCCCTCTCAAAATCCGGGACCGCTGGCCCCTAACTGCTCGCCTGCCTGCCTGATTGCCCCTAACCTCTCGCTGGAGGACTTCTGGCCATGGTGAGGGGCCATGGTTGTTCTGGTCTCTGGTCATTCTGATTCTGGTCGTTCTGCAGTTTTGGTCACTGGGCTTTTATTATATAAGACTAGAGGCCTGGTGCACAAAATCGTGTGCACAGGTTGGGTTCCCTCAGCCTGGCCTGCACCCTCTCCAATCCAGGACCCCTTGGGGGATGTCCAACTGCCTGTTTAGGCCCAATAAACTGGCAGTCAGACATCCCTCTCACAATCTGGGACCACTTGCTCCTAACTGCTCGCTTGCTGGCCTGCCTGATCACCCCTAACTGTCTCGCCTGTCAACTGGGTTACCCCTAACCGCATATGCCTGCCGGCCTGATTGTCCCCCAACTGCTCTCCCCTGCCAGCCGCATTGCCCCTAACTGCTCCCCCCTGCTAGCCTCATCACCCCATAACTGCTCCCCCCTGCAAGCCTCATCACCCCTAACCACCTCTGCCTTGGCTGGCCACCCTGGCTTTGTCCGGAAGAACATTTGGAGGATGTCTGGACTAATTAGCATATTACCCTTTTATTAATATAGACTAGTGGCCCGGTGCACAAAAATTTGTGCACTTGGGGGCTGGGGGGAGTGTCCCTCAGCCTGGCCTGCACCCTCTCCAATCTGGGTCCCCTGGAAGGATGTCCTACTACTGGTTTACAGGGATCAGGCCTAAACTGGCAGTCAGACATCCGTCTCCCAATCTGGGACTGCTGGCTCCTAACCACTCACCTGCCTGCCTGCCTGATTGCCCCTAACCACTCTGCCTGCCAGCCTGCTTGCCCTCATCTTCCCGCCTGCCGCCAACCTACTCGCCCTCAAATGCCCCCCCCACCAGCGTGATCAGCCCCAACTGCCCCCTGTACCAGTGTGCTCACCCCAACTACCCCCCCTGCCGGCCTACTTGCCCCCAACTGTCCCCCAGCTGGCCTGCTCACTCCAAGTGGCTCCATACCCTATTCCATTTGTGTCCTTTCCACCCCTAAGTTAATGCCATGTCCTTAATATGTGGTTGAGATGTCTCTGTGACTGAGCTGGGAAACCATTCACGTTTCTCTTTTCTTTTCTTTCATCTAAGGGTAACTGAGCTCTGCGGTTTGTGTGGGACCAAAGGCCCTGGGAATACAATGCTGAGCCCTCTGAACTCATTTTATTCTTTATTGTATTATTTGATTCTTGGGGCTGAATTAAACATGAAAACAGAAGAAAATATACCCTTAGATATAGAATCTGAGTCATTACCTGGAGATTTCTGTGGTAGTTAACACTGAGGCATGAGACACATGTGTTTATTGGTCAATTTCCTCAACTATGGAACAACGGTTGATCCTGCCCCTCGGGTCCTTTGGAGGTTGGATATGATGCATCCAGAGGGATTAACTGGCAGCTCTGAGAGTAAGATCAGAAGTCAACAGACACTTGTTTCCTTTACCCAGACAGAGTTAGAAAAACACAACTCTTTTATCATATCAGCAGCCAGGGCCATGCCTGTGGGAGGAGGAACAGGGAACCAGGGCTTCCCCCTTGCTCCTTCCCCGCCCTCCCTCCCTCCATCCCTGCACTGGTCCAGCTGCTATGCCATGGTGGAACCCCTCAACTCAGGCTCTGGCCCTGCCCATGTCATAGGGAGGAGCATGCGCAGTTTCTTGCAGACACAGAAGCAGCTGTGTGTAGGGAGGTGGCGGTTATTCCCCCTGAGCAGGCGCTGAAGTCCTTGTTGAAGTCTCCACTCTGGAGCCTGGGAGTCCTGGGAGGCTGCACAGTGGAGGCGCCACATTGTTTTCAGTAGAAACTGAAGATTGATAGAGCCTGCCAGCTGAGGGGAAGGACCAGGAGGTCTGCCTTGCGCCCATTCCCAATCCACAGTCCCGCTTTGCTGGTCGAGCCTCCTGAGCCCAACGCCCATGGCCTGGGTGCACAGGGGGCGGGGCCGCCGCCATCGCCATGTTCCCTCTGAGCCCCACGCTGATGGCTGGGGCTGCACTCGGGAAGGGCCGCACACAGGGCAGGCTGCACATGACGCGGGCCCCCTGCCATCATGGCTTTCTGCCTGAGCCCAGCAAGGATGGCCAGGGCTGCACAGGGGGCGGGGCCCACACCATCGCTGTGTTCCCTCTGAGCCCTGCACCAATGGCTGGGGCTGCACTCCGGAAGGGCTGCACACTGGGTGGGGGCCCCTGCCATCCCCTTGTTCCACCTGATCTTCACGCCGATGGCCTGGCAGCACACAGGGCAGGCTGCACATGGGGCGGGCATCCCTGCCAACTCCATGTTCTGCCTGATCTCTGTGCCGATGGCCTGGCAGCACACAGGGCAGGCTGCACACAGGGCGGGCACCCCTGCCATCCCCATGTTCTGCCTGAGCTCCAGCGGATGGCTGGGGCTGCACTTGGGAAAGGCTGCACACAGGGCGGGCACCCCTGCCAACCCCATGTTCTGCCTGAGCTCCGCGCTGATGGCCTGGCCGCACATGGAGCGGGCTGTACACAGGGCAGGCCCACCTTCGCCACTTTCTGCCTGAGCCCAGCAAGTATGGCCTGGCTGCACAGGGGGTGGGGCCCCACCATCGCCTCCTTACATCTGAGCCCCAGGGCCACTTTTGCCCTGCCACCTGGCTCTTAGCTGCCACTTGGGTTTCCGATCACCAAGTGGCAGGCAGCTTCTTCCATCCTTCCCCTTTTGCCTCCCAGCATTGCACCTACATATGCAAATTAACCGCCATCTTTGATGGCGGTTAATTTGCATATTGCCCTGATTAGCCAATGGGAAGCGTGTGGGAGGTACAGTTAATTACCCTATTTGTCTATTATTAGATAGGATTATTCATTTATTTCAGCCCTTTGTATTCAGCATGTCTCTATGAAATCTAAGTTCCTATGAAAATTGAAGCTTTTGGGGGTTTTTTGTGGCCCACATGTTAGCCTTTGAGTTTGACATGCTTGATATAAACCAAACAATTACTCAATTATAATAAATAAATGGGAGGGGCACTATTAAAGTATTGGCTGCTTGTTAGCTTACTTCTCTAATAAAATGTTGGTCTCTACACATTCTACATATTTTTAATATATCATTTTCAAAGCTTATAGGTAATTACTTATAATCTACCAAACGTATAAAAATTTTTCTCCCACAAAGGAAGGAACGGTGAGAGATAAATAAAGTGAGCTGTATGTAAAAATATTGCTCAGTGACAGTTATCCATGTCATTGTAAGAAGGTAATTATCTTGGATGACCAGAATCAACAATCACATTTAACACTGCATCAACTTCTATCAAACCCTTACCAGAGACTTTAGCAAGAATGGACACAGACACCAGGAGGGTGAGGGCATGAGTGGGGAAGGGGGGGGATAAGGACACATATGTAATACCTTAATCAATAAAGAAAAAAAAAGATGTAACTCCTTGACCCAAGTGAAACAGAATAACTCAACTGTAATGTTTGTAATACAAAACAATATTTTTCTGTACATTTTGAAATCTTGAATTCCCAATAGTAAATGTAAATGGTATTAAATTTTGATCCATGGTTCTAATAAAGAGAAATTTTCTTTTTTAAAAAAAGAATAGTTATATTATCTGCATCAGCTCAATTATTTGGTCTGCCTAGAGGTGCAGGTAAGCCAGGTTCACTTAGAGAAGTGCAGCCACAGAGGAGCCTACTTGTATAATCCTCATTAAAAAGCAACTACCCCTAAATGATGTTGTAATAAATACTTTAAAAGAATACAACTTATTTCTTCCTATCACAATATCAAAAGCCTATTTCAACTCAAACATAAGTCTTTAAAAATGGGAGATAATGATTATTGTGTCATTTTTTTTTGCTAAAAGCATATATATGGACTCAAAAAGCCCCTCCCAAGTTGTATATTGTGATAAAATGTACAACATTGTGACTTAAAAATATTAATAATATAATTAATAATATTATATTGCATATTTAAAAATTGCTAGGGGAGTAAACCTTAAAACGCATCGCAAGAAAAAAATTGTAACTATGTAAGGTGACATATGTTAACTTAAATTATTATGGTGATAAATTTACAATATATAAAAAAAGAATCATTATGTTATAAACCAGGAAATAATATAATATTATATGCCAATTACAACTCAATTAAAAAAAAAAAAAGGAAGTGAAGGGGAGCAGAAAACTGATAACAGAAAAAAAATGGGATGTTAGAAGTCTATGCAAATCAAACCCAACCTTAAGGCGACACATCTGTATAACAAGACAGTTGGAATGAACAAATGAAGTAATATTTAGTTTAAATTGGATTTCAAGGTTTTATTTTGGGCTACATTTTTCTATGCTAATCTATTTCTCTCTTCCCTAAAGGTAGCCATAGGCATGGCACTATCAGTAATTTTAAAATTAACCCTAACCCTAACCCTAAAACTATCCCTAAACCTAACATAACCATAACCCTCACCCTAACCGAATCCTAGCCCTAACCCTAACCGTAACCCTATCCCTAACCCTAACCTTAGCCCTAATCCTAACCCTAAAACTAAACCTAACCCTAAACCTAACTCTAACCCTAACCCTAACCCTGACAATATCGCTATCCCTAACCCTAACCCTATCCCTAATCCTAAGCCTACCCCTAACCCAGGCCCTAATGCTATCCGTAACCTTAACCCTATCCCAAACCCTAACCCTAACCCTAACCCTAACCCTATCCCTCATCCTAACCCCTACGCTAACCCTAAACCTAACCCTAGCCCTAAACCTCAAACTAAACCTAGCCCTAACCCTAACCCTAACCCTAGCCCTAAAGCTATCCCTAAACCTAACCCTAAAACTAGTCCTAACTCTAACCCTAAACCCTAACCCTAACCCTAGCCTTAGCCTTAATCCTAAACCTAAACCAAACCCTAACCCTAAACCTAACTCTAATCCTAACCCTAACCCTACCACTATTCCTAACCATAACCGTAACCGTAACTGTAACCCTAAACCTAATACTAATCCTAACCCTAACCCTAACCCTAACCCTAACCCTAACACTGTCCCTAAACTTAAAACTATTCTTAACCCTAACCCTAAACCTAATCCTAACACTAACCGTAGCCCTAACTAACCCTACCACTAACACTAATCGTAACCCTAATCCTGTCCCTAACACTAAACCTAACCCTAACCCTAAACCTAGCCCTAACCCTGACTGTAGCCCTAACAATAACCATACACTAAACTTAACCTAACCCTAACCCTAGACTTATCCATAAACATAACACTAACCCTAACCTTAAGCCTAGCCCTAACCCTACCCATAACACTGGTCCTAAACCTTATAAATAACTATGTATTTTATGGAGACTAATAGACCTGAAATAAATCCCCATTCTGTCATTGTATAGCTGTGTAACCTTGGATAAATTTAACCTCTTTTGAATTTAATATTTTTATCTATAAAACTAGAGGCCCAGTGCACAAAATTTGTGCACAGTGTGGTCCCCTGGCTTAGCCAGCAATTGAAGCACAAGCATCTGGCACGGAAGGGCAGGTCCCAGCTGACCTCTGGGCCCTGGAAAGCACTTGGGCCCTGGGGCCTCCATATGCCCCCCTCTTCCTGAGTCCCCACAAGGATATGTGGTAAGTGCAGCCTCTAACTCCCACATGGCAGCCGAGTGGTAAGTGCAGCCAGATGCTGCGGGTCAGGGCGCAGCATGTGCCTCTGGGCTACCCAGCAGCACTGCACAGAAGCCGGGAGGGCAGCACACTCTCTCCCAGCCAGCCTCGACAGACCAGCTCCTGCATGAACCCATGGTGAGCCTGACCAGCCCCTGCGGTCCCGGCAGCTGCGGTCTGGCTCACCCAGAAGCCCATTGTGGCGGGCAGTGCCTCCACTGCCAATGCCTCATCGCTGACACCCGCCATGTTCCATGCCGACCCCTGGTGATCAGCGCATGTCATAGCAAGCAGTCGAACTCCCTATGGAACTCCTGGTTGAGCGGACAATTTGCATATTAGCCTTTTATTATATAGGACTAGAGGCCCGGTACACAAAAATTTGTGCACTCGGGGGTGGGGGGTTCCTCAGCCCAGCCTGTGCTCTCTCACAGTCTGGGACCCCTCGGGGGATGACCATCTGCTGGCTGAGGCCCACTCCCCAGGGGATTGGGCCTAAGCTGGCAATCAGACATCCCTCTGGCAGGCCGGCAGCCCTTGGGGGATGTCCACTTGCCAGCAGGGAGCAGGCCTAAGCTGCAGTCGGACATCCTTAGCACTGCTGAGGAGGCAGGAGAGGCTCCCACCACCACCGCTGTACTGGCAGCCATCAGCCTGGCTTATGGCTGAGCAGATCTCCCCATGTGGGAGCGCACTGACCACCAGAGGGCAGCTCCTGCATTGAGCGTCTGCCCCCTGTTGGTCAGTGTGTGTCATAGTGACCAGTCATTCCCAGTCTTTCTGCTGTTAGGGTCAGTTTGCATATTACCCTTTTACTATATAGGATAGAGGCCTGGTGCATGGGTGGGGGTTAGCTGGTTTTCCCTGAAGGGTGTCCCGGATCAGGCTGCCCGCACCACCTTTAGGCTGGGGGTTCCCACTGGGGTGCATGGCCAGCCTGGATGAGAGACTGAGGGCTGTTTTCAGGCAGGCCAAGCCTGCAACTGAAGCTCCCAGTCTCTCCTTTTTTTCTTTATTTTAATTCTGGGATTTATTTACCTTCTGTAATTGAAACTTTGTTGCAACTCCAGCTCTAAGGCCGGCTGGCTGAAAGCAGGTATCTGGGATTTGTTTAGCTTCTATAATTGCAACATTGTTGCATCCGCAGTTCAGAGCCCGGCTGCAGCAGGCGGGGAACCTTGGCTTCCTCCATGAAGCAACCAAGCCTCATGTTCGCTTCAGCTGCCTGGCTGCTGGCTGCCATCTTGGTTGGCAGTTAATTTGCATATCCTGCTGATTAGCCAATGGGAAGCGTACTGGAGGTTTGGTTAATTACCATGTTTGTCTAGTATTAGATAGGATATCTTCCATTGGTTTCAGAGAGGAAGGGAGAGCAAGAGAGAGACAGAAACATCAATGATGAGAGAGAATCATGCATTGGCTGCCTCCTACATGCCCCACACTGGGTATCGAGACCACAACCTGGGCATGTGCCCTGATAGGGAGTCAAACCGTGACCTCCTGAGTCATAGGTCTATGTTCAACCACTTAGCCATGCCCGCTGGGCTCTTGTTCTTATTTTAAAGGAGAGAAAATTAACACTCCAGAGGTCAACTTGCCCAAAACAGCCAAGTTATGCAGTGGCAGAGTCAGCGGGATGGTGGGGGACTGGCTCTAAACTCCCACTCATGAGGCCTCTGTGTTAATCACTTCAGCCAGGGGGGTGGGTGGACAGACACTGTCTCTGGCTCTTCAAGGGGCACTTCCTCGAGGCTCTCAGATTCCCGGTATGACCCTGCACCCTCCCTACCTGCCATGGGAGCTGAGGAGGGTTAAGGAAGGGAAGGGCCATCTGTGGTTCACCTGGGAGGGATCGAGGGAGGGGGAGGGAGGGGCAGAGCTGGGGGCACCAGAGACCCCGGGTGGGAGTTAGAGGCAGCGATCTGGATGCCGATGGCTCTGTCCCAGCATTTCAGGAGTGTTTCTTTCTCCAGAAGCACTGCAAGCATTGCCTTAGGCCTTGGGACTTAGGGCTGGTCTGGGCCATTCTGTTCTGTGGTGTGGGATCCTCTCTGTCCTAGAAACTGGAGTCAGGGATTGGAGTCAGACCACCTGGGCAAGCCCTTGGCATTGGACCCTGAGCCCTTTTGTGTCACGCATGATCTGTGTGTCCACAAGGGGGCTTCATCTTCCTAGTTTTCAATGTTTGCTTCCCATAATACTGTACATGCTGTGTTTTGTTTTGGGTTTTTTTTGTACCAAAGATAAAACCATTGGCTTGTTTCCAATAAGTACTTGTCATCACTGAAGAGAGCTTGAGTGGGTGGGTGGAGGGATTAGAACAGTCAGACGGGAATGACCCGCCTCCTGGATGTCAGGGTGGGAGGCTGGTCATGAACATTCCACGTCCCTCATGTGGAGCTCAAACTAAGGTCTGGGTTTCACAGTCAGACCCTCAAAATGGAGGGGACCTGACCCCAGGCCCCCTCCTGGCAGCTGCCAGAGAGCCTGCCTTCCCAGGGGCCCAGCTGAGCATGGGGCCTCCTCACTCTACCCCTCCCCATCATTCCTCACGCTCTGGATTCCCTCCAGCACACCCCAAAGCTGCCACCTTGGCTGTCACAGTTTCCATTGTCTCCTCATCACCCTCAGGGAGGGTGCTGTCGCCTCAGGCTCTCTCCTGCCTCCTCTTCCCCCTCAGTCTGGTCCTGACACAGAAGCCAGTGGGTCCTCACCTATAGCCCTAGTGCCTCCCCCTGCACTCAGGGGCTGCCAGGTTCTCACAGGCCCTCGTCCCTGCAGGATGTGCCCCCTGACCCTGCCTTGACCCCCTTCCACTCAGCCTCTTGCTCATCCTGCTGCCCCTCCGTGGGCTGTACCCTCTGTCTGATGCCCATCTCCAGGCGTCCGCCTGGCTCTCCTCCATCTGTCTACTTTCCTTTGCCCCTCCCTTGCAGAGCCCCTATGTGGCTTCATTCCCATGTTTTCATGGTGCCCGTGCCCTCTAATGGCTGCACCTCATGTCTGTCCGAGGCTGTTTCCTCCCCGCACCTCATCCTCTCCTGGCAGAATGCTCACTCCTCAGGACAGGGCGGCTGGCTCCCTGCTGCTCTTCGAGCACCCAGGCGTGCCTAGGACACGGCGGGTGCTCAGTCACTGATACCACTGATACGGGTTGAGTAGGATGCTCAGGCATCGGCGTAGGTGTAAAGGCAGACTCACTTGGATCAGAGGGCGGGTGAGCTCTTCGCACAGCACTCAGGGTGGGGCCGTGGGAGCCAGTTGTTCCTTTTCTCCCAAGAAGGCGGGAGGAAGAGAATGAAAAAGGAGCAGTGTGTGTTTTCCCTCAACTACTTAAAAGCTGATGATCTCATTCCATTCTTAAAGCTATGACTAGAGACCCTTAGATCCACCCTGTGAGGCGGGTTCTGGGATTATGTGAGATTCCGTGGAGAGTACATGGCCTTCACCTGCCACAAGGTCGGTGCTTAGGAACCGCCAGCTTTTAGTGCTGTGATTCGTGCACTGGTGGGGGGTGGCCTGTGGGGATCAGCCTGCTGTGGGAGCTCCGCTCAGCTTGCTCCCGCTGTGGGAGTGCCACACACTGGCCACCAGGGGGCAGCTACTGCGTTGAATGTCTGGTCACACTGTCGTTCTGGTCGATCCGCCATTTGGTTGCTGGGCTTTTATTATATAGGATAGGTGTTGCCAGGCTTGTTGTAAAGTCTAAGCTGGAACACAGGGAATGAGAGGGAAATGGCATACATTCCAAATAGCCAGAGACTCATCTTCCTAATCATCCCAGCCTTTCTGAGGGGTCTGGATTTCAATCTCAGTGCAAAGGGAATTCACTGGAAAGATATAAACCAGGAACTAACAAGATGTAATTTACTGTTTTAAAAGGTCACTCTGGTTGTAGTGTAGAAAAGATTAACATAGAAGAAGAAGAATGGGTGTGTGGAGTGTTGAAGCATGAAAATCCCGGTGAGAAATGATGCCTACAGATCTAGACAGAGAATACAAATGAAGATGAGGGAGGAGGTTACTAAAAAAGATAAGGAAGCATGATATGAATTAGGTCAAAAACAAGTGGAATAGATTTTAAAAATATGGATTTGAGAGATTCTACAGAGATAGAAATATAAAAATAAAAACATTTATATATGGAGAGATACAATCGAGCAACAGTCACATGGCAAAGACTTTCAGTGTATCTAAAAAATTAGATATCAGTCTGACATAAAAATAATAAGTATAGGATATGAAGTGAAATACTTTTATAATTTTTTTTTCAGAGAGAAACATTTTTAAGGACTCATAGTATATATTTTTGGGTATATTTTCTCTAAATATTTAAAGGCAGGAGTGATCATTTTAAATTAATTGGATATCAGAAACAACATATTTACTTAAACATAAAAATAATAGTTGCTTTCTCAATATAAAAATGTATTCTTTAACATTCTGAAATAAAATCTGTAATCTCTGACCAATGATTAAAATGAAGGGCTTCTAACATCTCTCAGAAAGAGTTTCTATTGATAAACACAATGAAAATTCTGATAGAACAATTTTTTTTTTCAACCTCTGTAACTTCTGGTGAAATAGTGCCTGAGAATTGGCAAATAATATTTTACTTGATTCTTCAGTAAGCCTGGGCTTATTCTTGTCACAGTAACTTATTTTATCTGTTAGATGTATTATCACCTTGGAAAGAAAAATGGATTTTTAAAAAATATGAACTCTATAAAGTCTGGCAAAGTTTCATGAGCCTTAACCAGTCAACTGCCACTTGGAGGCCTGTGTTGTGCCTGCATACACCTGCGGGTAGACTCAGGGTGGCTGCCATTTATTGAGCACCTGTTGTGGGCTGTCAAAGAACAAACATCAAGAAACAGCAAGCCCTGGCCAGGATCTTCCGTTGGTTGGCGCATTGTGCCATACACCAAAAGGTGGTGGGTTCGATTCCCAGCCAGGGCACCTAACCTAGGTTGTGGGTTCAATCCCCGTGTCGGGGCATGAATGGGAGACAATGGATAAATCTTCCTCATGTTGATGTTTTGTTTTGTTTTTCTCTCTCTCTCTTTCTCCCTTCAGATGAGTCTCTAAAAATCAATAAAAATATGTCCTTGGGTGAGTATTAAAAAAAAAAAAAAAGGAAACAGCAAGAAGCAAACTGTCATGGACCTTGAATATTATATCATTTCTTCATTAAAACAAAACAAAACATGGCATTGATTGAGCACCAGTCTGTGTCAGGAGCTGCTCTGTGTACTGAAGATACATCATTTCATACATTAGACAAAAATTCCTACCTTCGTTGAGCTTACAACTTAGTGAGAAAAAATTATTTACCCAAATGAAATCATTCCGCATGTACACCGGCCATGTATATGTTATTTGAATTTAATTTACTTTAATTTCCAATTAATATGCATGACTTCAAATAATCATATAGTATACTCCTGGATTTATTACCGTAGTCTTTGTTACACAGAAGAACTGAGAGTGCCAATCAGACTTTATAAAAAATGTATTTGTATTGATCCTTTTAGAGAGAGAGAAAGTGAGCGGGATAGCAAGAAATATCAGTTGACTGCTTCATGCAAGTCCCCACTGGGGTTCAAGCCCACAACCTGGGCATGTGCCCTGACCAGAATCAAACCAGCAAACCTTCCCTGCACAAGGCAACGCCCAACCAACTGAGGCACACATTTTAGAGTACTTCTCTCAGATGTAATTATCAAAATATATTTGTGGTTTGTTTATTGGGTTTTTTTTCCATGTTTTGATTCTTTTTCATAGACACATCAGGAAGTACTTCAAAATGATTTTGAATTTTAACGTTTTGGCTTAAGTGAAGTTAATGAAATAAAAATCTTTAAGTATAATCTCAAACACCTATAACGAGTTCCTTCAGAAAATCGTTGAAAATTCATATTTTTCTCAGTGATATGAAGAGAAATGACTTAACTACTTCTTACTGTGTTCCAGCGCAGATCTGAGAATATGGCCAAATGAAATAAAACCCCTGGATAATAATGCACATTTAAGCAGCAATTTGTAGAGTGTTTTATAACAGTACCCTCCTGAACTGCATAAAGCAAACATTGAACTGTGTAGAAATCAGCTAAAAGCCTCATTAAGCAAGTAATATTTACACAAATGTGTCAAACACTCCAGATTGATCCTTGACGTTTCTAAGCATGAACACAGTCTTCTTTTTACCCAACAGCAAGCCCCTGGAGACAGCATCAAATCTCAGATGCAAAGGCTGGGCTTTTGATATAACTGAAAAGCAAGAGTGAACCACAATCCAGCAATGTAAGCAAGGAAGGGCATGATTTAAAAGATGAACCTCCGGCTTAGTATGTGCACTTGAGGGCTGTCCTGAGCTAGTGAGGTAGGAATAGGTAGGTGTCCAGATATACCAAGAAGTTAGAATGTGCACTCTCCCCTTGTTGGATCACTAGCTTTGAGAAACAAGATACAGTAGTTTCCTCTTATCCACCAGGGGGAGGGTGGGGTGTGGGAGGGGCAGGTATATGTTCCAAGACTCCCAGTAGATGCCTGAAACCACTGAAGCCAAAACCTATGTATCCTATGCTTTTCTGATATTTTACGTACACTTTATGTCTTCTCTTTGGCATTTCCAAATTGCCAGTAGCACTACTCTTGCACTTTGGTGCTATTAATAAGTAGAATAAGGGTTACTTGAACACAAGCACTGTGACACTGTGACAGTCAACATGCGACCCCAGGGGGCTACTGTTAGGTCCACGCCTACAGAAACCAGGCCAAGAGACATTGTGAGAGTTTCAGAACTGTTTTACATTCTTTCACAGAAGTCTGAGGCCAGTGTGTCAGTGTCAGAGATGTCAGCACTGAGGGAGTGTGTACGTTCTCTTATAGAGGGACTGGGGCAGGGTTGCACCAGCCTGCTGGGGTAGCTGCCTGAACAACAGGGCATCCTTGGAAGAGAGCAGGATGTCTGGTGGGTGTACAATTCGGTCAGGCAGAGGGGAGCGCCCGAGTCAGTTGGGGAGTGTATCTTAGCTTCTGCAGGTGCAGGCTGTTTGCTTCAAGCTATGGGGGGAAAAACTCATAACAATTTATTTCAGACAACATGTCCAACAGGAGAGGCCAGGGGTAGTACATCCTAACAGCTACTAACTGACCAAGAAACAGGTAACATTTACAACATGGATATGCTGGACAAAAGATAGTTTGCCTCCTCAGGCTAGACAGATAATCACACAGAACAACATGCAATTTTAAACTTAGGAGTTGTTTATTTCTGAAATTTTTCTTTTTTTAAAATTTAAAAAAAATTGATTTCAGAGAGGAAGGGAGAGGGAGAGATAGAAACATCAATGACAGAGAATCATTGATCGGCTGCCGCCTGCACGCCCCACACTGGGGATCGAGCCCATAACCGGGGCATATGCCCTGACTGGGAATTGAACTGTGATCTCCTGGTTCATAGTCTGATGCTCAACCACTGAGCAATGCTGGAATTTTTTGTTGAATATTTTTGAATCATATTTGACCTGTGGAAACTGAAAATGCAGGAAGAGAAAATGTGGGTAAGGGAGGACTACAGTATTTGCTAAATAATTATGTGCCTGGGACTTGGGGAGATCTATTCTGAGTGAAAAATAATAAGATAGATATCCCCTTATCTTATAAATTGCAAGAAGTTTTCTTACTCTTGTGTGTGTGTGTGTGTGTGTGTGAGTGAGTGAGAGAGAGAGACTCTTATGTCCCTTTGTGTCCATTCAGTGTTGCCTCTTAGATGTATAATTTGAATTTTTCAGTACATTTCCATAAATAGGTTAAATTACTTTTATTTAACCTATTATTTTTTATTCAAATAGTAATAAGGTGACAAAGTGACAGGATATCACCTCTTCAAAAGCAGGAGAGTAAACTACCTCAAAGGTAATATATTAATAAATGGCTTGGCAGCAACCTCAATGATTGTCAGCATAGGCATCCCAGCTACAACAATAATAGGTAACATTTAGTTTCCCAAGTGCTAGGATTGTGTTAAAGGCTTTGGAATCAAATAACTCAATTCTCATGAGAGCCCCTTTAGCCACCCATATTTGATAGGTGTTAAGCTAACTGTCCAACATCACAACTGCAAGGGGCAGTTTCTGAAAGTAAATTTAAGCACCGATTAGAGAACCTTTAATCACTTTGCATGCACATGTCACTTTAATATTTTGAATCAGAGGGTTTATATATGGCAGCCATTTATTCTTTTTTCCTTTTCTTGTCCTCCCCTAAACAAATTAAGAAGAAAACCATTTATACCTTTTATTGTTGCTGACGAATTACTTTTTCACATTTAAAATAAACTTTTCAGCTGGGAAATTGCAGGAATCATTCAAAAACCATTATTCATTATTATCAGAAATATAATGTGTTTTCCCTAGAAAAAGGCTTTGGATAAAAGGACATATATGGCTGTTTAAAAGTGTCCCTTCTTCTTGGAGGAGAATGTGTGATAAGAATATTTCCTTGATATTGGTGGTCATTGTGTAGCACACATTAGCACTTATTTTTATTGTTAATTTTTTTAAAAAATATATTTTACTGATTTTTTACAGAGAGGAAGGGGGAGAGATAGAGTTAGAAACATCGATGAGAAACATTGATCAGCTGCCTCCTGCACACTTCTTACTGGGGATGTGTCCGCAACCAAGGTACATGACCTTGACCGGAATCGAACCTGGGACCTTTCAGTCCACAGGCCAACACTCTATCCACTGAGCCAAACCAGTCAGGGCAGCACTTATTTTTAAATAGTGAGGGTTAAAATTCTTACCAGCTGAAGTTTCCAGATGGTGTATAAAGCAGGAAGCCAAAGACAGGTTGGCTCCAGAGTATATCCTTGAAGTAACTGCATGAAAACAGAAATGATTAAAAATGGTACTGTCATCATTGATAATAAACAAAATATGTCTGTACCTATGAGACCAATAACATAAACAGGAAAGCTGAGGATCATAGGTTCAACTATCTGATGAGGCTATTTCCAAAGCTCAGAATAATGTGTAAATATGCAAAGTTATATGTTAAGTTTGAGAAGTCTTAAATCTAAACACATTAAACAAAATAAATCAAGGTAACCTCCTCCAATAACATTCATACAAGGCAGGGCGAAAATAGACTTACTGTTGTTCATATGGAAAATAATAATTAATAAATAATAATACAAGAATAAACTGTGTTTCTCATACTCACAACTGTAAACCTACTTTTGCCCCACCCTGCATGTAATGTTTTACTGAAGTTTAAAGACTGAAAGAACCATAGAGTTTATCTATCCCACGCTCTCATTTTACAGATGAGAGAGAATCATTAATCAATTGCATCCTGCACTCCCCCTACTGGGGATTGACCCCGCTTGTGCCCTGACTGGGAATCCAATGGGGACCTTCTGGTTTATAGATCAATGCTCAACCAGCTGGGCCCAGATAAATTTAAAATGTCATCAATCACATGAACATGAAGCATTATTAAAATCAGGTAAATACAGTAAAAAGAAATAGTCTGAGGAGATGAGAATGAGGCAAGTTAGAAAGTGATGTCTTAAAAAAACTTCATTAAATTCTTATTCATTTTAGAATGTCTCATCTTTCCCGTGTTTGTCATTCCTGATTGTTCCAAATAGAATTTAGTTTATTCTCTCTTGTGAAAGGTTCGGAGTTGGACTGGGGTCACACAAAACCAATTCAAGGCTCAGTGTAATAAAAATGGTATTTATTCAAGGCACCTGTGTGCAGGTGGACTGAGTCTGAGAAAAGAGTCAGTGGCCAATGGGGAGGGAGCAGGCATTTTATGTGCCTAGGAGAGCTGCAGGCTTCGACTGACATTCATATCTGGACTGGGCTGCAGGCGGCTTCTGTTGAGCACGTATCTGGGCTGTTCGAGAGTTGTGGTCTTAGAAGTTCCTTTATGACAGCGGTTCTCAACCTGTGGGTCGCGACCCCTTTGGGGGTCGAATGACCCTTTCACAGGGGTCGCCTAAGACCATCGGAAAACACATATATAATTACATATTGTTTTTGTGATTAATCACTATGCTTTAATTATGTTCAGTTTGTAACAATGACATTGGGGGTCATCACAACATGAGGAACTGTATTAAAGGGTCGCGGCATTATGAAGGTTGAGAACCACTGCTAAGATATTTGCTCAAGGGGAACATGGTTTTACAAGACTCAGGCTTATAGAATGAGTTTCCCTTTGACAATTGTTAGATTTTTGTAAGGCCCAAGCCTCGTGTTCTCCAGTTAACCCTTTCACCTTGAACATTAGATATGATGGCTTTCATTAAAATGGTATAACTTGTGAAATTCCCTGAGAAATCTTACAAATACCTGAATGAATAAGCAATCTTTTAAATTATAGTTATATAGCTTTGACGATAAGTTCACTTTCACAAACTGTAGCTCATTTGGTCCCATGGTACAGAAACTCAGCTTAAGGCACTTGAAGCTAACACAGTGGATAAATAATGGAATTCATATAACGTAGTGATAGATTGTAGTTGACTGTGGGTGGGCGGGTGGGTGGGTGGGGGGAGGGTCCTTCCGTAGGGAAGCATAAGCATGCTCCATTTCACTAACAGAGGAAGAGGAAAAGTGTCAGATACATTCGGGAGAAGTGTGGCAAGTCGGAAAACGGGTTTAGGACAAGAAGAGAAGCCCAGAAAGTGGTGGCATAAACACCTTTAACACTTGCAGAACCGTCAGGCGGAAGTGGTCACATGAGGCTCTGAGTCGCACTATGACATGCAGACATTTCGCAGAAGATAATAGCAAGCTCTTAAATCACCACCGATGCGCTTTCAGCATCCGGCCAGCAATCAAGGTAGGGAAAGAGTAAAGTCATGTTCCTGCAGCGAGGCACTGACATCTCCATTTCCACTTTCCTGTGCATTTGCACCCACGAAGGGCAGATATGGATTATTCCTCTTCCAACTCTGCACCTCATCATCTAGATTGCACTATCGACAGCGACAATGAGATGGAAGACAGATTTCTCTTTTTAATTTTTCTAGCTTTTCCCCCTTTCTCTCTCCTTTTTAAAAGAATGACACTTTTTATTCTCAAAATAGCATTTTTAAAAGGAACTCAAACTAATAACCCCATTTTCTCATATGTACCATCGGCTTATCAAATGACGTAAATATTTACACTAAATTGTTAGAAAAAGCCTTTAGGATTAGAGGAAGGAATTTCTTCTGAGAAATGGAGTCAATAATACTCTCAGATTGAAAGAAAGCACTTTTGGATAAATATTGTGTCTTTATCATTTAACTTCACATAGCTAAATGGAAAGGATATAGATTTTTAAATAAAATATCGCCGTTTGGAATCATTTAAAAATAAATATATCATCTGAAAAGTGACTTACAAAAATAAAATTAGAACACTGTAGCCAACAATGACAGGATTCACATTCTTTTCAAGGACTCACAAAACCCTTCCCCGAATTAGCCATACACTAAATCAGATACAAGTCTCAACAATTTTCAAAAACTGAAGTATGTCAGAGTATACTCTCTGGCCACACTGGAATTAATCTGAACATCCAAACAAATCCATCAACACTTTCAAATGCCGGAATATTAAAAAATATATTTTTAGAAAATTTATTGAAGAAAGAAGTCAGAATTAAGAAAATATTTAAAATGTATAATAAGCAACTTATGAAAATGGATGGAATGAAGCAAAAAACAGGGCTTAGATGGTAATGCATAGTTTTAAAGACATATTTAATCAGAAGGTTAAAAATCAATATCCAACATTGCTTCTCAAGAAACTACAGCAAAAGTAACCCAAATGAGGTAGATAGACTGCAATAATAAAGGTAGATCAGGATAAAAGTGAAATAGAAAACAAATGTCAGGAAACAACAAAAATATAGCTATTGGGAGATTTACAAATCAGATCCTGGAAGTGATGATAAAGCTGCAGAGTTATTTTTTATCTATTTCAGCAGACGGCTTCTGAAGTGTTGACTCTCGTAAAGAATGGAAATCAGAAGTCAAAGGAGTTTCATTAAGTACATAGTCATCAGAGTACTTAGAAAACATGTCTTAGGGCACATTTTCCTCTGCACTCCCTGGTTGTTGTTGTGATTGTTGTTTACCATATATTGCTGTATGTAGGGTCCATATACATTTTTAGAGTATTGAAAATTTTCTCATTCTCAATACTTTGTTTTTCTTTATATTTTAGGCTTAAAATGATCTTTTAAAAAGGCCTTTGTGCCCCCCCTCCTTTTTTTTTTACTGGGTAGGCTTCAACAACCATGGCAGCATGGTTTGGGAGTTATCCTAACCTTATTCCTTCATGGTCAAGCAGGAAATGAGGCAGGAACAATAAGGGTCTGATGAACACATATCTCAAGATTACAGTTGTCTTTCACCCACTGTCGCAATTTATAACTGCAAATCTGCTCGCTGTCCCCGCATGGAGCTTGAAAATACTCACCTCCAGCTCTTTCTTCCCCAGGAGAGATGCTGCATTGCCCCCTCTTGACCAAATTTCAAGTTGAAATTCGAATTAAATGTGCTTCACCCTCATTACTGCTTCTTGACTTAAGGCAGCATCACAGCACTTACTGTGTTTGATGTGCAGTAATGTAGATTCTTTAAAATTAGCATCTGCCACCCAGATCTTCACATCTGACTCAGACTAGGGACAGATGTAATGAGGTAAAGGGACAAGGTCAGTTAAGGGTTACACAGCATCTGGGTTCTTTCTTGGAGGATCCATCCTCCATGAGATACATTACATAACAATAGAGCCAACAACTGCTGAGCCTCCCTAACTGCCCAGCTGGCTGAAAATTTTCAAGTGATTTGAAGAACTAATTAAAAGTTTGTCTGAGTTCTTAGACTTTAGATAATAAAGTCATTAGTTGCATTCAGAATCAATTTATTAACTAGAAATATGGACTTTAAAAGTAGAAGCCCAGAACATGTTTGGTCTAGTTAACCACACACTGGCAATTTACATATGCAAATGAAAACTTGTGAAAATCTTTGTGAAAGAAATGATAATGTTATCTACCTCTAATATTGTAAGCCAACTTTCTGAGCAGATGCCAAATTAATGGGATAATTATTTTAGCCTGAATCTAGTCACTGTTTTATGGGCAGTTGCACTTTAACAGATTAAAGAAAAGCAGTGCCAGAGCGAATCAGAGAATTAGTTGGAGAAACTGGAAAACAGTGCCTATAAATTCAAGAATATAAGCATTTTCCATGGGCCTACTTATTATACCTTTTAACATTTTATAGTCAAACTTCTGTTTCACAATATATAAATTTCTTTATATAAAACCATATTCTAAATATACTGGTGGAATGATATTTTAAAGCAATCTAGAAGTAAGTTTTATAAAACAAAGATTTTGACAATGGCAAAAACTGTTAATAATGGTTACTTTTCAATGAATGTGTTTATCTGTAACACATATTGGTCATCTCACAATGGTTCAAATTTTATTTTCCAGAGACTTAGACAATATCAGATATAAAAGACCATGTAGACCAGGCTCCCAGTTCTAATTAGAACAACTATAACAATCAGGATTATCTCTAGGTACTCAGGGTAGTGCGCAGGTATCTGTATATATAAAAACCTAAGTGACTATTATGACCAAACGACCAGAATGGCCAGAATGAACAGAACAACCAATCCACCAGTCGCTATGATGTGCACTGACCACCAGGGGGCCAACGCTCAAGGCAGGAGTTGCCCCCTGGTGGTCAGTGTGCTCCCACAGCCAACCTTCCATGGCCCCTTCCCCCGGGGCCAGCCCCCATTGGCCCATGGTGCTAAATCATTCGTAGAGACCTATTTCTGGGTCGGGGTTTCATATGTAGCAGAGCAGCTCTCTCGCTGCAATCAATTGAAAGTCAGCTCTTGACATAAGGGTTTGTCTCACTCCTGTCCTCTCTCCTCCCTGGGAGTTGCCACCTGTCATGGTGGCAGTGTGGCGGTGAGGGAAGGAGGAGGGGTGGAGGTGCAGAACTGTGCAGTGGCGGGGTGCTGATGATAGCGGTGGCATCCGGTGTCCGTTCCTTCCATGCCCAGCCTGGTGACCATTGCCTCCTCTCCAACCCCGCCGGAACCCTTGGGCCCGGGTTGGGATGGAGAACCGGGGGTGGGTGGCAGCGAACATGGTCCCTTTCCCAGGGACAGAGAAAAGATTTGCTCAATGTCTACCCGTCCACTAAGTGACAGATCTATGATTTGAACAAAGGTTACTCTGTAACTCCGAATATGTTTTTCGATATAACAGAGGGCTATGAATCCTACCTAGAGGTGAAGTGTATTCCCAAAATCCTTTTATTTCAGCTACTTATTTCAGTATCAATTTTATTATCAGTTTACTCCCAATATGAAGACATACGTATTTAAAATACCCATTTATTATTTGTAGTTCTATAGACCAGAAGTCAGAGCACAGTATGATTTGGTTCTCTCCTTAAAGTCTTACAATGCTAAAGGCAAGGTGAGCAGCCTGTGTTTTATCTGGATGCCTTGGGGAAGAATTTGCTTTCAGGCTTAAACCTGTTGGTTTACAGAAATCAGTTTGTGTGCAGCTAGAGGACTGAGGTTCTTGTTTCCTTCCTGGATGTGGGCCAGGGATTATTCTCAGGTTGTAAAGGCCACCAGTATTCCTTGGCTCATGGCCTCCCCCATCTTGAAAACCCACAGAGATGTATGGAATCCTAATCCCATTTCTCCTGCTGCTTTCTGATTTTCACCAGTCTTTGCCTTCCTCTTTTGCCACCATCTTCTATTCTTAAAAACCTCATAAGGTTACATTGCCATCTCCACAGATAATCCAGAAAAATCTCCCTATTGTAAAGTCAACTGATGAGTAATCTTACTTATGATATCTTTAAAGCCCCTTCACAGCAGTACCTAGACTAGTGTTTGAATAACCAGGAGTTGGGAATCGTGGGGAAATATCTTTAGGATCTTACCTACCATAGGACTGCAGACAAACATCCATGTATTGCACTGGTTGAAAATTGGGGAAAGGAAACCCAACTACACCAATTTTATTTATGGGAATAAACATAAAGCCAAAATTAGGTGTGTGTGTGTTGTTTTTTTCAATTGTTAGGAGTTGAGATTTTATATGGTTGGTTTGCTTTTTGTTTTAAATTTGAGATTTACTTTGTAATTTAAAGTAAACCTCATCATTACAGAACATTTGGGGGGAGAATGAAAATGTAAAAAAAGTCACACATTGTCCCCCTATTCAAATGCTATATTAACAACTCATATGCTTCTTTTTACATGCCTTAGAAATAGTTGAGTATATGTGCTTAATCATTTTCCATGCTTAAGCAGAATTGTGATAATAATTATTAAATGTCTGAATGGTGGTAAACTATCAGTGGTGGAGTTTATCCCTAACAAATTGTGTGAGGGATGCAACAATAGAATCATTCATGCCCATCACAGATGGCAATAATTCATTGAATTTCTTAAAGTTTCATCCATGAACCTGGAGGAGGCAACTACCTCGTCAGTAGTATGACAGGTTTAATCAGATGGCCAGTTCAAACAGATGTGGCTTGGTAAAATGGTGACTTCCCTCACTTTCACACTATGGTTTAGTGATGTGCTTGTTATGTGTATATATTCTGTTTAGCTTTTATCCCCAAAATTCCACTTTTGAATTTCCATTTAGAGTTTCCACTGTCAGCTGTATATGATTCTCAATAACGTTTTAAAGAAGTTTGCAAAGGCATTTTGTCTGAACCTTTGTATAAATGAAAATGTTTTATTATTGCCTTCACATTAAAAATATATCTCAGCTGGATATAAAATATATTGAATTATAAACTTTTCCCTGTTAAAACTCTAAGTCTTTCTGTATCTTTTTGATATTTAGTTGTAAGAGAGAACACTAAATTCAGGATGGCTTGCATTCTGAAGATAAGCAGAATTTTCTACCTGAATGCATATAAACATTTGCTTTTTGTTATCACTAAAATTGAAAATATTTCAATGGTTGTCTGGATGTAGATCTCTTTTCATGTTTTTTTTTTCTTATTTTTTATGCCTATTCTAAATTCTGTCATGGGTCAGAAATAAATCAATTTTATTTTACTGCTTCTATGATTATTTTGGTATTATCTCCAGGAACACTAAAATCTCAGATTAAATCTTTGCTTTCTGATTCCATGTGTGTCATATTCCCTATCATTGTTTTTCCCCTGAATATTCTAGAAAAGTGACTTTGGAAGTGTGACTCAGGTAGCTTCTTCTACAACATCAGAGCAATTTTACAGTGTTAATACTGCTATTGCATTTCTAGTTTCCTTTAAAGTATTTCTGTGTTATTATCTCTCTTTTTACAAAATTCTGTGGGCTTTATATCTTCATTCCTTCCAAGTGATATCTGTTTCTTTTTTTGTAGAAGTCATTCTTTCCTATTTCCTAGTAAAGATAGCAAACAGGGTTTTATAATTTCCTTCTAGCACTTAGAGGAAATCATTTTCAGGGATTTCGGAGTCTTCAGGAAGATGCTCTCTTACTATTGTTCTACAATGTGAATTCACAGTCCCCTGTTTGTGTGTGGGGTTCTTAGAAAGGTGAGGGCTATGTCCAAAGCCTGCGTTTGCCAACAGAAAATGTATATGAATACGTTTGATCTTGTTATTTGTTAATTCCAGTGCAAGTCAACTCTCTCAGGCGGCTAATTGAAATAAAAGAAAAAATAAGGCTCTAGATGTTAAAATGAATTTACTTAATAAAAACTTTTTATTGAAGTCAGTTTTTTGAGACTTGTACTGCTCAACTCCTCCCTTTAGCTTAATGTTTCTCTGAGTAGGTAGGGCACTGGTTTTACCAACATTTTTATTGTACATTGATGACAACGCTAATCTTGACTGCTTTCACTACAATTAGTCTGGCCTAATTAAAAAGACCTAGTTTTGAATCTCTACTCACTGTCTAGTGTTATAACTTTTAGAAAGTTTCCTAAACTCCTTGAATCAGTTTGCTAATCACTTCTCTTGAGATGGCTGTGTGAATTACTTGAAAAAAGGTAGGTAAAGCTCCAACACTGGGCATGCCACATCAGTGAAGATAAGCGGTAGGTTTAATTGTTATCACACTCCCAGGATGAAATGAGTCACCATCCATTACTCATTTTTTTGTATCCAGGTTCCCCCTCTGAAGGTTTTCCCCTTAGACTGCAACTAAATATAAAACACAAATTTATACTGAGGGATGAGATAAGAAGGGGTCGAGGTCAGCAATTTGCCTCCGTAAGTGGCACCCCCCCTCCCCCCTCCAGAGAGAGACAGTCGGCTGCTTTTTCTATTGATATAAATCTTGAATGTAGGAGCCAAAAGGCAGAATGAGTTTTCTAACTAATTGCAGGCAGTGGCTATATACACTGAGTGGTCAGATTATTATGACCACCCCATCAGAACTTCATTGGGCCACCTTTTGCCTTCAATATTGCGGCAATTCTTCTTGGCATTGACTCCACGAGATGTTGAAAGGTGATGCGAGAAATCTGATGCCATGCCTGATGAATAGCACTGTCCAGTTCTGTGAGATTTGATGGCTGTGGAACCAGCTGCCTGATGGCTCTTTGAACTTCGTCCCACAAATGCTCAATTGGATTGAGATCTGGTGATTGTGGGGGCCACCTAAGCAAGGTCAAGTCTCCTTCATGTTCTTGAAACCACTCCTGCACAATATGAGCACCGTGGCATGGCGCATTGTCTTGTTGGAAGAAGCCATCTCCATTGGGATACACCATCAACATGATAGGATGAACTAGATCAGCAACAATACTTAGGTATGCTGTGCTATTCAGACGTTTATAATGATCTGGCCCTCTAGCAACTTCAGAGCGAAATTATAGCTAATTTGCCTACAAACGTCAGGTGGTCATAATAATCTGGCCACTCAGTGTAAATTATCAATTTCATTTTTCAATTCCATTCCCTCCAGCTCTTTAGCTAGAGATATTCCTTCACCGTTCCTTACAATACATTGACAAGCATCCCTCATTGTTAGTGTGTCTGTGCATATATATTCCCTAATAAGAATTTTAGCGGGTAGTTCTGATCTCCTTCAGAGGCTGCTACTGGATACCATTTAGAACAAAAAAGCTATGATTTAGTAAAATGTTCCTATTTAACTCAAAATTCTTGAAGTTTTATTGGCAAAAATTCTCATGTGTTCTTTCAGATGATAGTTATGTGATAAATTAATTTGGGAAACACTGGATTAGGACAAACAAATGTGTAGTTTGTTGATTGCATTACTGCTTGAGACCTGTAATATACTATTGTGCAGCATGGATCTCAGAAGGCAGATAAGGCTTCTCACCTTAGTGTGATCATGGAAAGAGTTTGGGAGGGGACCAGCCACAGTGGACATTTCTGATGTGCCACCTAGAAACCCCGTATCCTTTACTCACACTGGGCCCCTTTCCTCAGCTTCTGTTTGTTTTGCTGCTAACATGCCTCACCTGAAAATGTCTTCTAAGGATTACGCTCAGGCACTGGATCTGCCTGCCAATTGGAAGAACTAGAAATGCATGGAAGTTTATATCCTCTTCCATTCCTATTCCTACCCTCCCCACCCTGACTCATAGCCAGTGACCGACTGATGGGGGATCCAAAGGCCCAAACTCGGTTGCTGGGGGAACTCACAGGTAGAGCCCAAAATCCCCTAGGATTACCAGCTGTGGGCAAACTACGGCCCGCGGGCCGGATCCGGCCCGTTTGAAATGAATAAAACTAAAAAAAAAAAAAAAAAAAAAAAAAAGACCGTACCCTTTTATGTAATGATGGTTACTTTGAATTTATATTAGTTCACACAAACACTCCATCCATGCTTTTGTTCCGGCCCTCCGGTCCAGTTTAAGAACCCATTGTGGCCCTCCAGTCAAAAAGTTTGCCCACCCCTGGTTTAGACTGAGCCTGGGACAGCACCTGATTTTATATCCTCACTTGGAGATCATGGACCCTGCCCAGCTTCCCACTCCCCCGCCTCCCAGTGGTTTTCTCTGGGGCATATTCTTAGTAAATCATTTGCCCTCAAATCCTTGATGCAGGGTGTCTTTCTAAAGGAAACAACCTATAGCAGTAGAATATTTTGAACCTATGACTTGAGGAACAAAAAATGAGAAACACTGCCTTCTAGCATTATGATTGCATTCAAAATGCCTGGCAGTGGGTTTAGAATGTGTTTTAATGAGCAGCTGAAGTGATGTGACGCAATTTGATGTTTAAGAATAAAGTAACAAGAAGTATATTTTAATTCATATTAAATATGTCCTGACAAAGGTCTCCTGCTGTGGCCTGCTGGGTCCAGTTCCTAACATTGTATGTTCTTTTGAAGACTGTTATCCTTTATTTTCTCAATTATTTTAAGCAATTGTGTCAGGAAAGTTTCACTACCAAAAGTAAAGTTTATATCAGCCTATTGGAATCACAAATAATTGTCTATTTGAGCTGGGAGAGATCTTAATGACCATCTGTTTTAACCCTGTCATTTTAAAGACAAGAAATCTTAAATTTAGAGAATACAAGTTATGGCCAAGGTCACACAGCACTGTCCCAAGTGTTTTGAATCCTAGTCAGATATTTAATCTTTATACAAGGGTGGCTTTCTAATTTTACAGATAATGATTGAACAGGAATGCATTATACTTCTGGCATGTTCATTTAAACTATAGTTATAGTCACAAAAGTATGATCATTGCTTTATATAGAGATCATATTTAACATTCTGAACTCCACAAATTGAAAATGGATTTTTTGTTTATATTGATTGTGAGGAAAGAAGAAAAAAAAATATATATATGTAAAATATATATATATATATATATACAGCAAGATGCAATGAAGATTAGTAATGCTTCCCATGGTTTCACTTTAAAATTGCTCTGCTCTCATAAAAAACTTAATATTGGTCCCCAAATAGAAATAAAATTATCTAAACATCAGTTGTTTAAACACCAAGAAGGAACAAATTTTAAAACTGTCAACAGCTCAAATTATAATACATTTTGTCCCAAGCAAGGACAACTTTGAGAATGAAAAAAGGGGCTATTAGTAAGTATTCTGGATCTGTCCCAGCAAATTGAGATGTGTGGCCATTCTTCCCATAAATGTGTTACTAGACCCTGCAAATCCTACCTCCCCCAAAAGAGTTCCTCATTCATCCTCTCACAGACAAGCTCTTTTCCTCACTAACCATCTATAGCCCTAGGGCATTTCTCTCTTCTGTAAGCTAAGTTACTTGGTCTCTCTCTCTCTCTCATAGTCCATCCTATACCCTTCACAACAACTAGAATAGTGCATTTCTAATCACTGATGTCTAATAAATTATGTTTCAATTTAATTACTTAAGAGTCAGTCATTAGACTACTAGACTTTAAAGTGAAAACAACACAAACACATCCAGTCACGCCAACGTCAAATTGTTTCCTTATTTATTACCAAACACAGATACTTAAGATGCAAAGAAGTGATAAACAGTGTTCATTTGTGATTTTCATATTAAAGAGCTTCAAAAAGATTTGCTGAAAGAATAAAATATATTTCTAAGTGCCTTGTTTCTTACTTAGATTTTAGATTTTATATAAAGAATTCAGAGACATTACAGATGTTTAGTAACAAGATATTGCGTTAGTTTTTTATTCTTCTCTTGTGGCCCAAGCTAATTTTCCTAGTAGCTAATGCCAATTCTAATTACATTACAAGCTCTGTGAATATTGATCTCAATGAAAATATTGGGAAAAACAGAAATTAACAAAAGCAAAAGGAAAAAGTAATGCAAATTCTCCTCTTTTTGATCTCCTTGCAAGGAAGGTAATGCTTTCTGATACTTACAGATACCAGCATCTCTGTCTCCCTAGTTCCATTTAACAAGACTATTACAATATCAGTCCATAGTGATAAAATCAACTTATGCAGCTATTGGCATGGAGGCACTAAGATATTTGCAATTTTTACTTTGCATTGTTCTGTCATGGAGTTTGAGAGAGTGGTGACTATTATTTCAGCTATGTTTCTTTCCCACAGACTTCAGAAAATCCTGTAGTTTAGGTGGTAACATTTTATAATGACTCCAAATATCAGGAATGAAATTTGGAATCTGTTGGCCTTGAAAGTGCTTATTTCATAACATGCAACAGCTGAAAATGGATGCAAGGTGAGTAAGAACTGTCAAGCTCATGGATCAGTTTTGTTAACTATCGCTGTTCACTATTCCCTAATTGGTTGAATTTGATAATTCATAAAGCCTGCCAATAGACAATTATATAAATGTTTCAATGAAAAAGGACATCAAAGAGATTTAATAAAGACTCAGCAGATTTTGTTTTAGCCATTTTCATGTATTATTTTATTTTATCCTCCAAATAATTCTGGCAGGCAGATATTGTGATTTCTATTTCTGAGATAAGAAAAACTGACAGAGAAAAGATTTGCTCAATATCTACCAGTCCACTAAGTGACAGATCTATGATTTGAACACAGGTTACTCTGTAACTCCAAATATGCTTTTTGATGTAACAGAGGGCTAGGAATCCTACCTAGAGGTGAAGCATGTTCCAAAAAACCTTTTATTTCAGCTACTTATTTCAGTATCAATTTTATTATCAGTTTATTCCCAATATTAGGGTAGCTGGCATATTTGGGTAGCAAGAAAATAAGCTTGAAAGTTGAAACTTGTGTAATTTGGGACAAGTCACTTAATGTCATTATCAATTCTTCTTTACAATAAAAGTAAGATATCTGTTTTTTCAGAGTTGTGAAGATTAAGTGATAAAGTAACTGATATAGCACTTTCTTATCTATAAGATACTATTCACATGTAAGATAATTATTGTTTTTCTAAGACTAGATCGAATATTTACTAAAAATTCTCGTAGGGAATTTTGTTTTCACAAAGTAGCAATGAAGTGAGTATTTACATTTAAGAACATATTGTATATTATTATCTTCTATATGTCAAATCTCATAACTTCAACTGTGTACCTGAAATCTTACATTCTTCAGAGAAGTGAAGGTACTAGAAATCTAAAACAAGGCATCAGAGATAATTTTTGTCTAAACAATTTGTATATGCTGATTATATGTTTACTTAATAAGTCAGTCCTGTCAGTGTGAATAGCTCTCTCAAGATCATACACATTGGGTTGTAACATAATGTCTATCAACTATGACCACGTGTACAATTCGGTAGTCATTACTCAATGATTTTGTGAGAAATGAGACATTAATTGAAAAATATCCATTTGCAATCATTGATTTAAAACTTGGCAGAGAATAAACCATTTGTCCCCTCTATACGACCTTCTTCCTTCTTCCTATGTAGAACTTAAGAATTTGTACTTGACAAAGCATCTAGATGGATGAGTCAGAAAAATGAGGCATGTTGAGTAGAAGGCAGGGCTCAGAAAGGCTGAGGTAATTTTTTTTTTTTTTTTACACGTTGCATTGCAAATAGGCTCCATCCTAAGAATGGCAACTTTAAGTGTAAAGAAAAATAGTAGTAGCCGATAGCAATAAAATTGCATTGAATGCATTTCTGCTCTTCTGGAACAATTGGTTATGAGAATATGCTATATTTTATACTACTGGTTAATTTCTGACTTTAGGAGTACATAGCTATCTATACTAATAAAAGCCTAGGTGGTCCTCGCGCCCTTGCACACAATGTCGTCACAAGATGGCTGCCACAAGGTGGCTATGCACACAGCAGAGGGAGGGCCCAGCAGCCGCTCCGCAAGGTGAGGCCTGGAGGTCCCACGGCTCCGCGCAGCACGAAGGAGGCCAGTCCCGGCGTCTCCACCACCTTGCATGGAGAAGGCGGGTCTGGTGGAGGAGGCAGGTCGCGGTAGGGGAGGGCAGTTGTGGGCAATCAGTCTGGCAGGGGAGGGCAGTTGGGGACAATCAAGCCAGCAGGGGAGCAGTTAGGCATCAATCAGGCCGGCAGGGGAGCAGTTAGGGCAGCGGTCCTCAACCTGTGGGTCGCGACCCCTTTGGCGGTCGAACGACCCTTTCACAGTGGTCACCTAAGACCATCCTGCATATCAGATATTTACATTACGATTCATAACAGTAGCAACATTACAGTTATGAAGTGGCAATGAAATAATTTTTTGGTTGGTTCACAACATGAGGAACTGTATTTAAAGGGCCAGAAGGTTGAGAACCACTGGGTTAGGGGGTGATCAGGCTGGCAGGAAGAAGGGGTTAGGGGCAATCAGGCAGGCAGGCAGGCAGGCGAGTGGTTAGGAGCCAGTGGTTCTGGATTGTGAGAGGGATGTCTGACTGCTGGTTTAGGCCTGATCCCTGGTTTTAATCCAGCAGTTGGACATCCCCTGAGGGGTCCCAGATTGGAGAGGGTGCAGGCCGGGCTGAGGGACACCCACCATCCCGCCCCCCCATGCACAAATTTAATGCACTGGACCTCTAGTCTATGTATATAAAAGGCTAATATGCAAATTGTCTGCTCAGGAGTTCCACTGGGAGAGCAGTTCAATTGCTTGCAATGACGTGTGCTGACCACGAGGAGGCAGTGTGGAACATCGCGGGCGACCAGCAGCAGCAGCAGGGCGCTGAGGGAGTGAGGGAAAGAGGAGGCGGGGAGGCCAGGCCTAGGGACCCTACCCTGCATGAATTTCGTGCACCAGGACTCTAGTTTTCTATAATTGTGTAAGGTACAAGGTAAAATACATGATGCGTTTATCCCCATTCTGACATATTTGTACATCTGCATATATTCTTAAAAGTCTCCTTTCACCTTTTAATGTTTTAATGTTTGTGTGACTATTTTGCAACTTAACTATACAATGTTAAGTCATTGGATTGCTTCCTGCTCTTAGTAATGAGACCATTTTTTTTTTATACAATAGAGAAAAATGAGTATGTGCCTTGTATTCATTAGCTACTTCCTTGCTTGCATGCTGGTTTTCACCCTTCCCGATGTCTAATCTCCGTGTTGTCTGAGCCTCAGGAAACTGATCATTGCGAATCACATCATTTGGGTCCTCTTGCCATGTGGCCTCCCATAGGGTTCAGCCAATGGGAGATGCCAAAGATAAGCAGAGGGCAGGTAAAGAGAAAAATCAGGGTATTTATTCCACCCTACCCTACCCTCAGATTCTCTGTGGCACCTGCCTAACTGAGGATCTTGTAGAGTCTGTGTGGCTATAAAGCCATAGTCTCTCTCCCAAAGCTGCAGCTCCTGCCCCTTCTGCCTTAATGTGGCTGTGGTTTTCCTATCGTTCTTTTCCATGTTCACTGCTTATGAAATCATCCTTTCACTAAGCTCTTTTCAATTAATCCCTTTAGAATGAGGCAACTATTTCTTGTAGCCCTGGCTGATACAACTTGTTCACATATTATTTAGATCCCAAATGCATTTGAATGTGATGTATGGGGGTGTTTCCCTAACTAGTGTAATGAAACATTTTTAAAGGAAAAGAATTCTTATGTATCCCCACTGTCAGTTAAAGTCAAACATTAAGTAAGGCATAGATACTAAAAAAGACAAAACTATTTACAAATTAAATACAATTAAAACTACCAACCAACTAAATAAGTAATTACAACATTTTGCTATGGCAAATGTTTCACTAAAATCCAATAACTATTTCAGTCTGATATGATGCCATGAATGTACTAATGAAACTAGGCAATGTTCTGGCCCTTTCCCCTTTCAGAATGTTATGTAAAAGACATCACCATTTGTGCAGGACATCATATGAAACACTGGGTGCCATCTTGAATCCCTCTTCTTATCTCCCCTCCCCCAGCATGCGATTGATTCACTGATTTTTATCTTTTTTATTTATTTTTTATTGCTTAAAGTATTACAAAGAGTATTATATATGTCTCCTTCCGCCCCCCCCCTTGCAATCCCCTGACCTCCCCTACCCCCCAGTGTCTTATGTCCATTGGTTATGCTTATATGCATGCATACAAGTCCTTTGGTTGATCTCTTACCACCCCTTCTCGCCCCCTCAACCCTCCCCAGCCTTCCAGCTGTAGTTTGACAGTCTGTTTGAGGCTGCTCTGCCTCTGTATCTATTTTTGTTCATCAGTTTATAATGGTCTTTATTATCCATAAATGAGTGAGATCATGCGGTATTTTTCTTTCATTGACTGGCTGATTTCACTTAGCATAATGCTCTCCAGCTCCATCCATTCTGTTGCAAATGGTAAGAATTCCTTCCTTTTTACAGCAGCATAGTATTCCATTGTGTAGATGTACCACAGTTCACTGATTTTTAACTTTAATGCTGCAGTGCCACTGGCCCAATTGGCATTTTCTATATACTAGATTATTGTATCAACCTAATCCTTCTTTCTCCAATATCATCTCACTCCAATTTGCTTCTAATTTGAATCGTGTGTCATATTTATAACATGCAAATCAGATCATGTCACTTGCCTTCAAATCTTCAAATGACCCGTAATAGCCCCGTTGATAATGTCAACATGCTCTGCACAGTCTACAGGGCCTCAGATGATCTGGCCCCTGTTTTGAACTCCATTTAAATAATACGCACCCACCATCTTACACTCAGTAGTTGAATCATTCTACACATCTTGGTATTTCTCTCTAACTAAACCCTTTGTTCCTTGGACCTCCACACTTGAGGTTGTCTGCCACACACACTTTCCTTTCACACTTTTGCCTGGCACTTTAATCCAGTCCATCCTTAGAGTCTCTTCTTGCAGAACTCCTTCCCTTGACCTTATTTGAATCTGGTTTAAATGACCCCATTCTTTCCTCCCACCAGTTATAACTTTCAGTTCAGGTGTCTGCATGCCTTGCTAAGATTCTGTTACGAAAATAAGTATATCTTGTTTACAGGTTTATTCCCAGAGTTGGGCATATTGTAAGGAAGTTAGTAATACTTGTTTAATAAATTAATGGATATAAAATGAATGAAATATTGCATTTAAATCCATTACCATATTTCTTGAGGTCATTTTTATTATAGTTTTAATTATAAATTTTCTATTTTATATCAAAATATTCAAATCTTAAACTTCCATAGGCTCAGTAGTATTTCAAAGTTCTAAGTAGTTGTACCTTCAAATAAATATTACATGGAAAAGAAACTGGTTATTTTCTTCCCCTAATACTTCAGGTAGTGATAGAGTTAAAAAAAAGAGAGAGAAAGAAAGAAAGAGAAAGAAAGAAAGGAAGGAAGGAAGGAAGGAAGGAAGGAAGGAAGGAAGGAAGGAAGGAAGGAAGGAAGGAAGGAGGAAAAAAGAGAGAAAGAAAGAAAACCACAAAAAACTTCACAAACACACAAAAAACACCTGAAATTTGATAACACCAAAAGGCAAATTAAAAGAAATGCTCTCTTACCTAGTACCTTCATAAGAAATATGCTAGTGTCTTATTTTACTAACTAGTACAAACCATATTTCAGCTATTTTATATTCTGTGTAATGCTACAGATAACAACAAATAAAATGAATTTAATTTAGAATATTTATAAATAATTCAGAATAGTGACTAAATAACATGAATCTTATATTTTCAGCAAAGAAGGGTCACACAGTGAAAAATCTAATGTATTAGATTACACTATGCTATTCAAAATGTAATTTCCACACACATTAGTGTTTTTAAATCTTCTAGAATTGTATTTTAATAAGATGTCTCCACTATAATGCTAATTCAAATTATAAGACAATATGTACCTACATTTTTTGTTACAAGTGACAAAGTTCTTTGAAAATAGTCTAGAAAGATGTACAAAAAAATGTTTAAATAGAAATATTTTTATGTGTCAAGATAGCAAATATCTTCTTTTGAGGTCTATGTAAATATTGATATTCTAGAATAACTAGGAATTACTTATTTAAGAACAGTGTCAGTAAAAAAACAGTTGCTTCTACATCACTACAATTCCATATAATTCTATGAATTAAAACAAATGTATTGAAATCATAATAGATAAGTAAAAAGAGCAAACAGTATCTTTAGCATTTTCTTTTAAATCAACTAATTCCAATAAATGTAAAAAGATAAAACATTATGCCATAAATAGAGTGTCCATTTTTTTCTTTTTAACTATATATACTAGAGGCCTAATGCATGAAATTCGTGCAAGTGTAGGCCTTCCTTCCCCCAGCTGCCAGTACAGGCTTCCCTCTGGCACCCAGGACCCGGGCTTCCCTCACAGCCCCGGCTTCGTCTGGAATGATGTCTGGTCTAATTAACATATTATGCTTTTATTATGATAGATATTTTTATTGATTTCAGAGAGGAAGGGAGAGGGAGAGAGAGATATAAACATCAATGATGAGAGAGAATCATTGATTGGCTGCCTCTTGCACACTGGGGATCAAGCCCACAACCCAGGCATGTGCCCTGACTGGTGATGGAACCGTGATCTTATGGTTCATAGGTCAACACTCAACCTCTGAGTGACTTCGGCCAGGCTGTCCTTTCACTTTTATCTAACACTACAAAAGGTAAATTCATTATCATCTTGAACACTAATTTAAGCCATTTCAACCATCATTGTATGATCACTGTGTGAATTGATTATTATTAATCATGTAGAGATGTTTTAAATTTTCTGGTTTAAACATGCTGCTCTTTCTGTCCATAAAATGACTGTATTTGCTTTTATTTCTTTGTAAGAGTATATGGGCAAAGGGTATGTGTTCTCTAAGTAAATCTATACTTACTTATTTTTACTTAGGCTTCTACATACCTTTGGGAATGACTACTGTGAAAGAAAATTTATTATTGTTGTTATCATTATTATTGATTATTAATTGAAGCTATATATTTGCCAAGCTTTCATGCTCTCATCATTGATCTTTCACAGTAAATTATGTCTATGAAGCATTATTTTATGTAACTATGTCTAATGTGCAGTTATGATGACATATGGGTTTGGCAACCTCTTTTATTTGTAATTATAGTAAATATATAAAAACATGAACCTGGTTTTCTTATTAAATTGATTTGTAGATAATTTCTAAGTCGGTGCTAACTTGTAAAACCTGAATAAAACATTATGGACTTAAAATTAAATGCTTAAAGTTGACAATAACAATCCCTTTTTTAAACCCTCAATGTTTATATCATATTGCACATTTACTAGCTGCTAAAATTAAGACCCAAGATTATGTTAATCATTAATATCACTAAGGGAACACTTTCCAATTTAATAACATATGTAAAAACTGTTGAAGGATGATACTAAATTATAAAGTAATAAATAACTCCCTCTTAAAAATAATCATGCATCTTTCAAAGAATGATACAACTTGTAAGGTTCCTTACTCAACTTGTAAGGTTACTAAGAAAAACATAATATAACATCTCCGAAGACATTTCTCAAATCACATCTGCTTTTTAATTCTAAATTTGCTATAAAACCAAAGCCTTTTCGAGGCAAATACACCAAGAATCAGTATAGATCTTGTGGATCAAAAAGGAGGGAAACTGAACCCAGCTGGTGTGGCTTAGAGGTTGAGGGTAGACCCAGGAACCAGGAGGAGGTCACAGTTCAATTCCCAGTCAGGGCACATGCCTGGGTTCAGGCTTGACTCCTAGTGGAGATGTGCAGGAGACAGTGGATAGAGATAGGAGGCAACTATCTCTCATCATTAATGATTCTCTCTCCCTCTCCCTCTCCCTCTCCCTCTCCCTCTCCCTCTCCCTCTCCCTCTCCCTCTCCCTCTCCCTCTCCCTCTCCCTCTCCCTCTCCCTCTCCCTCTCCCTCTCCCTCTCCCTCTCCTTTCCTCTCTCTGAAATCAATTTAAACAAACAAACAAACAAAACAACAAAAGGGGGAAACTGGCCAGCATATACAGGAGTCAACAAACTGGACTGATAATGCTGCAGGCTCTGACACAAAAAATACCTCCCCACACCTCTGGCCTGAATGTTGAAGCCGTGATAGGCAGTGCTTTTGCTGCTTTCTTAGAAGTCACTGCAACCCCACGCTTGTAGTAGACAAAAACAGAAAGTGCACAGGAGTCGATGCATGCTAATGTTTTATCTCTAGTTCTATTTTAATGACCATATATTTACAGGCAGCATTAAAAATAAACCTTAAATTGTTAAAAGTTTATATAGGAGAGTTATTAAGAGGCAGACGCATTCTCTGATAGTTTTAGGTCTCTGGACATGTCAGTACACGCTGCCAGCCTCAGACCTCACTTTTGCCATTAGCATGGCGTGTGGCAGCAGGCCGCCCGGGAGCTCTGGTGGGTTGTTTGGAATGTTAAAGAAACTGATCTAAAATCTAAAAGCAGCTGTTTGGATTACAGAGAAGGAGCATCACTGGCCTCCCTGCCTGCTGAACGCATCGCGTGGCTTTTCAGTCGGCCCTAATCGTCACCAGGGGGCCCATGCTCCAAACCTGCACAACACTGCCCATCACAGGGTCAGAGCATGTGCTAATATCTTTATGATAAAAAACATTTAAATTCTGTATTTGGTTGACCCAGATACAGAATATCCTCAGGAAAAAAAAAACACAGCACTCCCCAGGGAACCAAGGATTTGTCTCATTGAACTTGGTCTGTTACCTCATAGTGACCAAAGAAAGGCCGCTACTAGACTCCGCAAATAGAAAAGGCTACAAGTTTAATTTTTCCCAACTGTGTTCCTTAGTTGCTTCCCCTTTGATTCAAGTTCAATGCAGTAAATGTATTCTTTCCCTCAAGACCTTTGAGCTAAAATGAAACTTGGGTACTGCGAAAATGCTGAAAAGAGATTATTCATAATTATATCTGACATTGTAAAAAGAAACGAGCACAGTGGGCAAAGCTCAGAGGTACTATAGTTCTTGGCAACTCCCACTTATTTGTATAAAGGCAGAGAGATGAGGAAACAATGTGACAAACAGAACACAGTGTATCCCCCAAACAAATCAATGATTCCATGTGCATATTTGCAGCAATGAAGACAATTGTTCAAAAGAGAGAAGAAGTAGATACTTAATTGAAAAGTAGATGAAGTTGAAGTCAGAGAAAAAAAAGGAAGTATTTGCTGCACTCAGAAGCAGTGTTCACATCAATAAGTCAAATGAGCCTTACTGGTTTACTTTAACCAGGCACATGCTATTGAAATATCCTAAGGGTTAAAATGAGCCACCTACTTTTTAGGTATGTATAGGTTGGGTAGTAGACAGATGGAGGCCAGGCTTCCACTGAAATGTAAGTGGGCATTGATTTCAGGATCTGCCCACTTCAAAACCACCTTTCTGATTTCCTACAACAAGAGCAGGGAACATGACACAATATCTTACAACACACTAGCTGTAAATTAGAATCAAACCCAGGCTCGGTCATATGGATTGCGGTAGCATGTGCACAGTGAGGTCAAGTCCATTTGCTTCTATGTGCTTGGGGGAAAGAGGAAGCTGAACTGAAGAGAGACAATTACAAAGTGGATGAGGAGAGCAGGACAGGGATTTGGTAAGTGCCCAGTTTCTTGATTATTCTCCAGCATCAGTCATTCAGTCATCAGTAGCCTGACTATTTTCATGTCATGGGGCAAATGTATGTTCCTATCTTATAACATTAATGCCCTCAGTCAAAAACCTTAAGAAATATAATTTTTGTGTGGTTATTTGCGTTTAGTCTTGTCCATATAACCACATGAATATCAGAATGGCTCGTGGTAGATTTTCACTTCTATTAGAGTATTAGTCATGGTTCTCCAGACAAATAGAAACAATAGGGAGGTTAGGGGAGTGAGAGGGGGACAGAGAGAGGAGATTTAAGAGAGTTATTATAGAAATTGGCTCATGCAATTATGGAGGTGGAGAAGTCCCACTATATGCAAGCTGGACACATTTAGCAAGCTGGAATCCAGGAAAGCAGAGGTGGAATTCAGTTCGAGTCCAAAGGCCCAAGAACTGGGGGAGCTGATGGTATATATAAGTCTCATTCTTAGTCTGAATGCTCAGGAACCAGAAGAGCCAATATCCAAGGCAGGAGAAAATGCATGTCCCAGTGCCAGAAGAGAGAGCATTCACCTTTCCCTCACCTATTGTTCTGGGGGCCTCGATGAATGGGATGATACTACCCCACACACATTGGTGAGGGAGGGCTCCTTTACTTAGCTTAGTGATTCATACTCTAATCTCTTCCAGAAACACTCTCCTAGACATACCCAGAAATGTGGTGTTGGTTTTTTTTTTTTAATTTTTATTGATTTCAGACAAGAAGGGAGAGGGAATGAGAGATAGAAACATCAATGAGAGAGAATTATTGATCGGCTGCCTCTGCACGCCCTCACTGGGGATGGAGCCCGCAACCCGGGCATGTGCCTTAACCAGGAATCAAACCGTGCTTCCTAGTTCATAGGTTGACATTCAACCACTCAGCCACACAGGCCGGGCCAAAAATAAGGTTTTAATAGCTGTCTGGACATAAAATGTCCAGTCAAGCTGACACATAAAATTGACCATCACAATTAGTTTTCCAACTTTAGGATTTTGGTATTGTTGGGGGGAGACTGGGTAAAGAACATCCTATGCTACCATGTCAACTGAACTATGCTCTGCTTATTTCTGATAAAAACTTGCTTTGGGGGAATGAGGTCATAAGGGATTTACATTTTCTCTCTTTTTAAAACTTTTTCTGAATTTTCCAAAATTTTAGAATATATTACACAAATAACCAGAGAATAAACAATCTGAAGTAAATCATCACAATCCTTCCTCTCCAAAAAAAAAAACAACCCCCAAACCCCCACAACTTTAATCAAACAAGTAGGAGACATACTATATTAAAAAAGAAAAAAAGCCAATTTTAGTCTACATATGTAATTTATTACATGGGTGAATAAATTTATACCCATAACCTGCCAGAGAGAAAGAGCCGGAGATAAGGATTATAGTAACTGAAGTGGGTAAATAAGAGCCCCCAATGATATCTAGCTTCTAATTCCTAGAAACGGTGATGATACCTTATCTGGTGGAAAGGGACCTTGTAGATGTTATTAAGTCAAGGATTTTGAGACTGGGAAATTATCTTGGACTATCTGGGTGGATCCTAAATGCAATCACATGTATACCTGGTACTTACAAGGGAAGCAGAGGAAGATCTGAAACAGACAATGGGCAGAGGAGCAGCAATGGAGTGTGGAGCAGACTGGAGTGATGCAGCCATACGCCAAGGAATGCCAGCAGCACGAAAAGCTGGAAGAGGCAAGGAGCAGAATCTGCCCCAGAACAGAACCTCTGGGGCGGGGGGGGGGGGTGGTGGTGGTGGTGGTGGTGGTGGTGGTGGTGGGGGAACCGCCCTGCTGAGACTTTGATCTCTGCCCAGCAAAACTGATTCTGGCCTCCAAAATTGTGAGAGAATAAACTTATGTTGTTTGAAGTTACCCAGTTTGTGGCCATTTGTAATCACAGACCTAGGACAGTAATATAGTAACTAATTATAACCAATTATTCTCTTTCAGTGATCTAAGACAATGCACAGCTGCTGAGCACAGGATGCTGTGCTATGCCCAGGCCTATAACGCTGTACCAAACTTTAACCGCTGCTTCCCTGACAGGCCTTATAGTCCAGGGAGAACCAGGTAATGAAGCTAGGGCAGAAGCCTGTGTATTATTATTCATACAAAACACAAACTGCACCACTTAACAGTAAGTAGGTGCTATATGTACACCCCATGGCTGGCTTCTCACATGCATTATGCAATAATACACTTTCCTTGTCTATTTAATTAATATCATCCCATATAGCTACCTGATTAATTGTTCTCCAAGGACACTCTTGTAGTATTAAGGAAACATATTTGTACATTGGCTGTTTGAGTAAGAAAAGTATAGTAATTTTGATAATTCTTGCTTAAGTTAACTACTAGGATAAAAATCAAGTATCAACTTGAACCATTCATTCTTCTTAGATTTATCCTTAAGAGGCTTTATTTTGGGGTATTCTGCCTAGTTACATTTCATTTAAAAACTCTCTACTACATCTTGTAAAAATTGGGTACTGTAAGAAATATTTTTAAAAGCAATAGATGTATCACTTAATTGTGATAGGAACAATTGAGGATAAAAGATAATCTCAGTTTCACGACTGCTGTGAATTAGAAGGCATAAAAACTCAGTAGGCACATGGGAGAGATAAAGACAAGTATCATTAATTGACACGGTTACAGTAAAGAAGTTAACCTCAATTCTCCATTGTCATATAATCATCCATAACATTTGGAGGAGGAAAGAATCTTTACATTATGCACTGCATGTGTTAATTTTTAATCTTCAAAATATTTAGCATTTATAATTTTACTTAATATTGATAAAACATTAAAATAGGTCACTGTAATTCTTTTGAGTGTTCCTAGTCATATAACAAACACTCTGATAGATTTGCAATAGTGAAATACATCATCATTTTAATTTCTAAATATTCTCCCTCAGATTGCTCTCTACCACACCTCTCCAAATAATTCTTGGGTGGAGGGGGGGTGGCGCGGGGGGGGGGGAGAAAGAAAAGCTACATGGAGTTCATTGTTTGTTTAGATGCCAAGAAAAATCCCAACTGATTTTTTTTTTGTTCAGATATCATTTCACTGTCAATTGTTTGTGAATCAAGCAAGTTTAGAAGCATAACATTCCATTTTAACTCTCTTTTTGCTCCATAACTGATCTTATCTTCATCTAATAAAAGCATGCCCTTAACCCCCAAGCATCAGTCCAACATTAATAATCATTCATATCTAATTCAGTCTTCAAAATTTCTCCATGCCCCTGGCCCAACTATGTTTCAAAAGCTCAGACTTTGTGTGTTGGATTCCCACATTATATTCAAACAGTAAATGAGGTATTTAAAAGAGCTTTGTCAGTTTGTCTGGTCTTACTTTTGATTTGCCTTAAAATTGTTATAAGTGAAAGGGAAACTATTAGATGAACCATGACCCTCCCATTATTTTGCAATTTATGAAGGAGAGATGAAAAAAGGTGTATAAAATTAGTTCCAACCTAGAAATTAGTTAATGTTTAACCTAGCCTCCAGCAAGGCTAGGAGACTGTTTGTATACTGAACACTGTCATCCCACTTGTTTCTGAAAAAGTTAATTATCTATTTCTTTTTTCTTTTCAGCTATCTACTTACTCTAGTGTTCACGTATTATCTGATAAGATAAAAAAACTGAATTCAAAAATTTACAGGCAAGAATAACTAGATTTCTAGCCCCCTATCTCCTAGTAGTCACTTATTTTATCCAGATGAGTTGGCTCTACCTTTCAGATACTACAAAAAATATGAATATACACCCCAAATGCAGATATTAATGATTAAAAAGCCATGAATCCAAACCTGAATTTTATGCATTTTTAGGAGGGAGGGAAGTACAATAAACAAAAATCAGACAGAACAACAAAACTTGATTAGTAGGAAGGAAGAAGAAGGGGAGGAGGAAAGTTAGGAAAGTTAGAGGAATCAGGGAAATGAGTATCGGGGAAAAGTTAGGCCTGGTGTGCTTCCTTCTTGATGGTCTGATGCCAGAAATCTCATTTCTTCAACCTCATTGGAGCTAAGATAGGAAGTTTAAACAAACAAGAAACATCAACTCAACCACATTCTGTGCTTCACTATCTAAATGACCAGCCCTCAATAGGGGCTTGGAAATTAAATTTGATTCCTTCCAACTATTACCTAATTTCCTTCACTATTCTTTACATGTGCACTTTTGAGATACTCTCTCTGAACCCTCCCCCAAACTCCACTGAAACCAACAATGATTGTGTAGGTAATGCTTAGCAGAGACTCAGTAGAGTGAAGCGAATGCAGAGGGTGTTCTGAAGGACTTGCACATAATCTGTGCCTACTAGTCTGCATTGTTTTGTTCCCCATAGCTTGATGTTACACTTATTATGTTATGTGCTTATTAAACACGTAATATCAGTGTAATAATACTGAGCACTAAGGAAGGTTATAAGGAATACCCCTAGACACCTTGATGTGTAAAGATAGTATTGCAGGCTTTCAATATTTAACATACTTTTTTTTTTTTTTTTTATCATGCCCCATGGGAAAAAGTGTTCTCTGGTGTTAGTACTAGGAATAGCTGTACTTTTCCTATGTAATAATTTTGTTTTCATCTTTTTGATTCTGTAACCCGTAGTATTTCTCAATTTATTTTGAGCACTACAAACATTGAACCAAATTTGTATCTTATACATTGCATATGCACAAGGCATAATATTATATGGTTTGGGTAATAATCTTACTACTGGCTTCAATAATTCAATGTTGAGCTAATTTTTGTGATTGCAAATCTATTATATAACTTAACAGAATATAAATTGGTGAAAACGAAGGCATTGATGGGAGAAAGCAGAAAGTGAGGTTGAGAAAGAAATATTTCAGGTAAATGAATCTGGCCTAATCATGTTCTCAGTTTGTTTTGTTTTTAAATATACTTTTATTGATTTAAGAGAGGAAGAGAGAGGGAGGGAGAGAGAGAAACATCAATGATGAGAGAGAATTATTGATCGGCTGCCTCCTGCACGCCCCCTACTGGGGATCGAGCCGGCAACCCAGGCATGTGTTCTTGACTAGAATCAAACCTGGGACCCTTCACTCCATAGTCGGTCACTCTATCCACTGAGCCAGAACAACTAGGGCATGTTCTCAGTTTTTAAAGCTTGTTATTCTGATTCATTTTAAGCTGATTTCAGTGAATGAAGATATACTTTTACATCAGTTAGTAATAAGTAGGGCTGGAAGTAACGAAGAGTCATACAAACATGGACTTTCAAAAAATAAGCAATTTATTTTTTGTATTCAATATCAGGTTCAGGGTTGAGTAACTCAACCTGATATAACTACTCCAAGAAGTCTTAATGTAGTAGACTCATTTGTCTTTCTGATTGGCAATTTGTGTGTGGTCTAAGAATGACTGTTTTATTTCAGGCATAAAATCTATTTTTCAGAACAGAAGAAAACAAAGATAAAAAGGATACCTTCTACAGGAATTTCTTTCTATATCTCATTTACCAGAACAGTAAATGATCACCTCTAGCAGAAAGAAAACAACTTACAAATAAAGTATTTTAAATATCTAATCTTCATTAAATGAAGGCAAAGAAAAAGGCGATTAGACAAGATATTGAAGACACAAGAGTATATGCCATATTTTTTAATAATTATATTATAATATTCTTATCACTTGGGTGATTATTGAGTCTTACCATTTTTCTTACCTGCAAAAGTAATAATCTCTACTTCAAACAATTATTATGAACATTAAATAAAATATAATATTCAAACCTGCCTGTCATATAATATATGCTCAATGAATGTCAGTTTTTTCCCCAAAAAACTAAGTACTCAAACAGAGGCCATGGAACTATTAATTTAAAATAGTCAATTTTAAAGAAGAATTTCTAAAGAAGAGAAATATAGGGGGTGAGAGAAGAAAAAAAACACCTAGTCTAAAACATAAGCAATATTCTATGCCAAGTACCAAACTATTTTACAAATTTCATATGTTGTCTGAACTTAAGAATTTAATATACCATAATGTGATTTTTTGAGTAGTGCAATCAATACATAATAAAGTGAAAATTGTTTACTTCATAGTCTTTAAATATCAAGAAAAACACAAATTCCTATTTGTGGATTCTGTGCTAAAATTTAAGGGCTTAAATAAAGCAACAACACTATTCTTTTTATTTTCATTGTTATATCTTCATTTCAGTTGGTGAAAGCTGTACCATGTCCCTCTGGGAAGAGAAAAATTCTAAATAGCACATCATGACACAGTGTTTCAGAAAAGAAAAATCGGTTCCTGAAAATATATCATGAAATCAATACATTTCCACAAGTGACCAGCTTAATCACCCAACCCTCCAGTCAAAAGAATTCTAATTGAAATGCTGTACGGCCCCTCTGTCTTCAAAAGTCAGAGTCTGCTCAACAATGCATTGACCATTTTATAGAAGTAAGTAGATCTGGAGAGCTATGTATTGACTTGAAAGGAGAACATTGCAAGTCTAGCCAGAAGGCTGCAATGCCTGTGCTTAGAAGTAATCAATAAAAAAAAAAAATTGTATTCATAGTTCTATCTATTTATTTCTGTCAGATGTATTATAGCGATCCTTTACATTCTGAGTGGCATAAATGTAGCAAGAATAAATTTTCTACTAGATAATGGTGCTATTTGGCTTTGCAAAAACCCTTCAAAAGTTGCAATTTAGTGTTCTGTCAAAATAAAAAAGCACTTTTTTCTACTACAATAGATGCCAAGACAACTCCATGAATTTTAGAGAAAGATAATATGTGTATGAAATATTTAATTTTTCCAAAATCTCTTACTCAAGATTTCTTTCACGGTGTTCTAAGAAACTACTTATCAGAAACAAAAAGAAAACCCTCCACCATTTTCACATTTTTCTTTCTCAGAAAAATGCTGAAATAATAATGAGAATGACTTCGCTAAAATTTAATCATCACACTTTGGCTGTTCACTTGCCTCTCTATGAGGGGCACACACATGCCTTTTCCACGTGACAAAAGAACTGTTCTCATTTCTGAAATTGGTCCAGAACTGCCATATAGCTATTTTAGGTGGATGAGTCTCCTTTAAATTAAGCAGCAAGTTTTGTGGGCCTCTAAGCCAAGGATTAAGACCCAAACAACCACATGGATAATACTAAATGTATCTTTTAATAATTTCTTGCATTTGGTTTATATTTAATTTATACATTTCATTGGGGGTTTAAACTGTTCACCTTAAATTCTTAACATTTTGCACCAAATTAATATGGTCAAGTCCTTCAGCAATAAGAGTGTACATTATTTTATTATAGATATCTGCTCTGACATGCTCCCAGCTTCTGACCTTAGGTAAGTTACTTACCCTCTATAAGCCTTAGTCTCTTCAATAGTAAAATGGAGATAATAATAGCTTCAATTTTATATGAGATAATAGTATATATCATTACAATTGAAGCATTATGTTATAGCTCTTATTAGGAGATTAAAGTTGTTGAAATATTTATTCTTATCATAAGACAGTAAAGGAGCGGGGATCGTCCTTAAGAAAAGAGAGCAGTTATGTCAACAGCAGGGATGATTCATATATGAGAACTACTTGCATCAGCTTAGGTGGAGTGAGTTATAAAGAAGATCAGAATCACCATCACGACTGGACAGATGGGCTGGCCAGTGTGGCTCAGTGATTGAGTGTCAACCTATGAACCAGGAGGTTACGGTTCTATTCCCAGGAAGGGCTGTGACTTGATACCCAGTGTGGGGCCATGCAGGAGGCAGCCAATGAATGATTCTCTCTCATCATTGATGTTTCTCTCTCTCTCCCTCTTCCTTCCTCTCTGAAATCAATAAAAAAAAAAATCTTTAAAAAATAGCCTGAAGAGATGTGTGAGGATGAAATTGTAGTGAACTTAAGGAAGTTTGGATTTTAGCCTGTAATGACCAATGGATTTAAGTAGAGCCCAATACGATCATTTTTGTTTTGGTAAAAGATGTCTTAATGTATAAGGTCAAGTATACGTGCACAAGACTGGAGACAGGGACATCCACTTTTACATCAATGCAATAGTACAGGCCCAAAGAAAATCAAATTGTTTAAGAAAGCACAGTGAATAAGATTGAAGATGAGAGTGGGAAGGGAGATTTTCAGAAAATAGAATTCATGGGGATATATGGCTGGTTTGATGTGGGACATGAGGGAGGCAAAGGACATCAGGATTCATGTGCCTATGACCTTGGAGGAATTTGTGCTGGAAGTTCAGATTTGGGAAACAAATCTGGATCAGGTCACGTGAGCTGCTGAGATGTGCCAGAGAGTATATCGAAGGAAACAGATAGCAAAGTGACGGTGCTAGGAGGACAGAGTGTCTTGACCCTGTCTCTACCGCTAGTTATTAGTCTAATCACCCAAGGCTAATAGAGCAAAATGAATCGAGAGAAATAAATAAAATTAAACAATGAATGAATAGCTTGATACATTTTGTTGATTAGGCCAAGGGAAAACTGTGTGAGACAGTTACAGGACTGTCTGCTTAACTTTTCCGTTCTCGGAGATTTTCTTTCCCTTCCTAAGCATGGGGTACAGCTGTTCGTTCCTTTAGTTACAACTGACTGGTCCAGAGAGGCCATCTGACCTGAGGCACTTACCTCAGTGCCAGAAACATCTTAAGTGTTAAATTTACTACTCCTTAAGAATTCAGGAAATTAATTAAAAAATATAACTATTGGTAACCAAACTTGGTATCAAGGGCAGTTATGCCAAAGAGCATGTCATCTGTAGATCTGGGACTTCAAAGGCATTGTAGAGGCCCTAGCTGATTTGGCCCAGTGGGCAGAGCGTTGGCCCCTGGACTGAAGGGTCACAGATTGGATTCCAGTTAAGGACTTGTACCTGGGTTGCAGGCGAGATCCCTGGCCCTGGTAGGGAAATATGTGGGAGGCAACAATCTGATGTGCCTCTCTCAGATCAATGTTTCTCTCTCCCTCTCTGTCTCTCCCCCTCCCTTCCACCCTCTTTAAAAAATAATGGGGAAAAAATCCTCCGGTGAGGATTATTAAAAAACAAAACAAAACAAAAAACATGTGAAAGAAGACAGGGATAAAGGCACTGAGTACCACTCCTAAGCTCTCTTTACCCAGAAAAGAGAATAGAACGGAAAAATCTACATAAAGTATGAGAATATCAGGAAAACTGGTGTGGTGTAAGTTCTGAAATACAGCATACGGAGCCTGCCTTATCAAAAAATAATGGAAATTGTTTCTGTGTAGATGTAAAGTTATCAAGCAAAGGGAAATTAACTAATAAACAAACAAAAAATATAGGCAACCCACAGCAGAGCAGACTTCAAAAAGCACAGGAAACCTTGAAAGAGCATTACGGTAAATAGATAATCTTTTCTAGACATCAGATATAGAAGCTGCAAGCTTTTTCTCATAATTCTGCATGGGAGTACTTAGTATTTGTAGCATGGGCACCACTAAATCCTCTATGTGAGTCCAGCAAACGTGTCATCAAGAGAAATGCCAACAATCAAGGTAAATTCATTGCATATTTATGCTCATTAAAAATTCATTGCAATTTATTCACTGCATATTTTGTATTCCTACAAAAAGATTGCAACCAAGTATGGGTGTTAGAAATTATATTTATCAGAAAAAAACTTTTGAGCAATAAATGAATACTATCCTTCTGTCCCTCTTACTTCAGTGTGGGCAACTATGGCATATATTGGAAAAAATTTTATCTGAAGGCAGCTGAGCATGCATGGGATTCTAGATTCAAAGAAGAAGAAACTGACGTCACTAATAAAATTTGTAATAACATTTGTCCTGAAGACTAATACTCAGTTTGGACCATGCAAAGGAGATGGGGAAGATAGAGAGGATAATGAATCTATGTACAAATGCAAAAGGCCAACTGAAATGTATTCCATAAATTTTTATGTCTTATACTTGACAAATAATTGCCTCAATGAAGTAAAAATTGAAAGGAAGAAAATAAATGTTATATTATGCCCAACCCACTCTGAAGTAAAATCAGATCTTAGAAATAATTCTTAAATAAATTTAAATCATTATTGGCCATTATAAAACAATCAGGGCTGCAAAATACTCCTATGGGGTTATATATTGGACAGCTCCATGAGTGATCATTCATAGATTACAATGCCGATGCTGCCCCTAGAAGTTGTCGATAACTGAGTGGCCCTTTTATTTTTATTCTAGAGTCCCAATAGCTTCTATTTAATACTAGAGGCCCGGTGCATGAAATTTGTGCACTTAGGGGGGCATGTCCCTCAGCCCAGCCTGTGCCCTCTCACAGTCTGCCACCCCTTGCTCCTTACCACCAGCCTGCAGTGGAGGCAAGAGAGGCTCCTGCCACCACCACTGTGCTAGTCAGCTGTGAGCCTGGCTTGTGGCTGAGTGCTGCTCCCCTTGTGGGAGCACACTGACCACCAGGGGGCAGCTTCTGTGTTGAGCATCTGCCCCCTGGTGGTCAGTGCGTGTCATAGCGACCTGTTGTTCTGCTGTTTGGTTGATTTACATATTAGGGTTTTATTATATAGGATTAGAGTAATGATAGACCACTTAGAAATAGATGGAAACTATCATCTTGGTTATAAATCTTTGACAGGTATACTTTTGTAAGAGTAAATTTAAATTTAATATTCATACTAAACAAGTCATAATTTTATTTGTAAGGGGTCCAAGAATAATGAGGCCTTTGAATGATATGACTTGGAATTTAAAGAATGTGCTTTCTATTTCAATGATACCAGAATACTTTGTAAGTGAAAAACACAATATGGATAATCCTTTAATCAATTGTTCTCTATATAACAATTCATCTCTATTGATCTTTTGCCTTAATATTTTCTAAATCCAATTTTCAAACCCACTAAAGCACAACTTTCATATTACAAGGTATTAAAAATTTCACTAGCTCTAAGATATTTTTTCTCCTTATATTTCAACACACACATACACAATTTAACACTTATTACCATTATTATTATTTGTCTTCTCCAGAATTTCCAACTTTTAAAAATTGCACTGACCACCAACCTGACTGAATCAAATCCTTTTATTAGTAATTCATGGTTTTAATAAAAATTATTGTAGCGATATATAAAGAAAACAAAGCAGTGAGTGGACATACATCATTCTAATATGGCACCAGAGAAAAAGAAGTGGGTTAGCTTGTTTTGTCTTGGGAAGTTAAAAGGGTAGGTTAATTTATGCCGACAAAGAAAAATCAATAGCATATTGTGCACAAAAGGAGAATCAATCATCATTTCTAGGGCCTCTATATTCATTATGACATGAATTTATTGAGGAAAACATTGCATCAAATATGAATTGAGTTTGCCTCAAAAGTTCCTAAGCTCATGGAATGTATAATCACGGTCCTTGCATCAGAAATTTTTAGTGACACCCAACATTGACACAGAAACCTGCAAACAATGAGTAGTGACTATGGATATTTGGTGGGTTTCAATAGCATTTTGAGAATCATAAATCTTATATTTCAAATGCCACCTTAATAGATATTTCAATCTGGTGTATATTTATACATTAATTACAATTTTATCAAGGATTCCCTGCAAAATAGCTCTAGTATACCAGGTCCTCAAGATTATTTTTGCTACTTGCAAAGAAATATATGTACACTCATTTGTGCCTATTGCCTATTTTTGTTTTGTTGTCATTTGTGTTATCCAGCCATCCTGAAATAACTCTGAAATAACTTTCCACCGCTATGGAAACCATTATTAATCAGAAAAGTTTCACTTCTGTAAAAGCACATTTTAAGTAATTTTCTTCAACTAACATTAATTAATAAATAAAGTCTTATAATGTGAATCCTGAAATAAAGTTTTTTCCAAAATATATTTTTAAATATATTCATAATAAAAGCTCTTTGAAGAAAATACATATGTCTTCTATGTGCTTTTTTGTATCTTCTGTGCAACCTTTATTTCTTGGGTTATATGTAAAAGGGGAGAAATGGAGATTTCAGTTAAAGTCCATTTTCTCCTGGCTCACATTGAAGCTTACCGTTCTTTGGTCCCAGCAGGTTTATCTGTGACTTCATGGAGTCAATATCCATTTGAAGTGGATAAGATTCCCCCATAAGGCTTTTTCTTCCTTTTCAGTGCTGTGCTAACAAATTTAACTGAGCTAACCAGCCACTCCCACTGCAACAAGGACAACATCTTCCTGAACCTGTTCTTTCTGCCCTAAGCTTGTGTGGCAAAAAAACTCTCTTTCATCTCACCATTATTTCCCAGCCCCTTGGACTCTGATATCAACACAATCACCAGTGCACCAGTTTGGTTCTCACCAAGGTAATTTGAGTTACCATTTCCATAGATTTGAAAAATGCTGTACCACCATATACATCTGTAGTTCTCTAGATGTGGCACAAGAAGAAATATTTCCTTCTGACATCAAAATATTCTACTTATGTTAATGATACCTATTTTATGAATAATTAAGAGAATCTTGCTTTTTGTTCTTAATGACATTTTTTTATCATTATTATTGATTTCATAGAGGAAAGGAGAGGGAGAGAGAGATAGAAACATCAGTAATGAGAGAGAATCATTGAATGGCTGCCTCCTGCATGCACACTACTGGTGATCGAGCCTGAAACCTGGGTATGTGCCCTGACTGGGAATTGAACCCTGACCTCCTGGTTCAAATGTTGATGGCAATCACTTAGCAACACTGGCCGGTCTGAAGTGTGTGTGAGTGTGTGAGTGTGTGTGTGTGTGTGTGTGTGTGTGTGTGTGTGTGTGTAATGAAGCCTCTAAACTTCTGTGTTTCTCCTGTTGATTTTGTTGTTTTAACAATATTCAAGCTTTGACATTTCCCCCCTATTATATATCCTGTTAATTCTTGGAAGTGCTCCAGAGATAATTCATGATTCTCAGAGGTACTGTTTGGCTTTTTCATTCAGAATTTATATGGAAAAATAGATAAGCGCACCATTTATTTCTTTATCAGAGTTGTTAATGGTCATGTTTAGGTCAGAAAAGAGAACACAGTGCATAGAAGGAGAAGACACAGCATCTGGTTATCCCCCCCCCCCCATTTCTCAGGCCCCAAAACACCTAACACATTCTTCTTCAGAATTTAAGCATGATTTATTTATGAAGGTGAACGGGAAAGTCCAAATGCACATTTGCTTAATTCTGGTCATGAAATCTTCTAAAGGTTGACAAAGGCTATTATTCTATAATTGGAGTTAAAAGATACTGATATGGAAATGTTCAGAGACTATATCCTGGTACCAAAGCATTTAAAATAAAATGATAACCCTGACTATACATATTCTGGTAGGACAGATTGAAATCAGAAGACCAGCACATGCCACTTACTCATCAGGGTGACTGGAAATGCCAGCAAAGGAGAAAGGAAACTGAAAGGAGAAACTTAGATCATGTAATTTTAGAATTGCAAATCACTTCACAGGTTAGAGACCAATTGCATCATTTTACAGATGAGAGAAGTAAAGAAATGACTTACTAAAGGTTGCATAGCTAAATAGTGGCAGAATTAATACTAGAACCCACGTCTTTTGACTCTAAGTCAATATGTTTTTCACTACACTAACTGGTCAAACAAATCTTAATGAGCCTACAACGGTAAGCAAATCAATAAGTTTAAATCATTTACAACCAAGTATTTATTTGCTAATGCTTAATGGTGTCCTGATAAATGGTATACCTATATTCATTTATAAACCAATTTCATTTAAATTCCTATCTTAGAGATACACAGAATCATGGTAGAAGATCTTGTATGTTATTATATTTTCAAATACGGTAAGGAGAAGCTATGATTAAGGTAAGAACAATCCTCTTAATCTTTTCACATGAATAAAATGTAAATAACTACCTTCTCGACTTGCTTTATAAGCAGATGCAATTTATACTGGGCTTATGAAAAAGCCTCTTTGCAGTAAGATTAACAAGTGTCTTTGTGTGGGAACACGTGTATGGTAGAGCATTGAAATATAAATCAATTACTTTCGACCTAACACCAGCCAGAAGCTGTACTGATAATTAACAAGCTGAACTCCAGGATACCTTTGCTATTGCTCATTAAAGAGTTCATCACAAATGTTAAAAAATTTCAGGATAAGCAAACTCTAGAGCATTGCTATTTAGAGAAGAAGGCAGATGTCCATCTGGTTGGGATTATTAAAAATTCAAGCATGAAAGAAATGAAGAAAATATTGCTGGGGAGGTACATCGCGGCATGCACTCACAGAAGGGTCGCGCTGACATCTATCAGAGGGATCTCTCAGTGTCATAAAATAAGCTATTGTAGTAAGCTGATGGTCACTTGGGCAGGGCAGCTCTGTTTCCCCAAATACATGACAGAATGGGGCAACTGTGAATGCAGTCTTAACACACACAACATAAACTAAAGCATAGACAAGTGGAGGTCCACAGTTTTCTCCTAATGCCTTGAACAGCATTCCCTAATATGTTCAATGTAAACTACTGATGTCCAATTTACAAAGATTGTGCCGCCATTTTGTTTTAAACAAATAAACAAACAACATAAAAAAAAAACTTCATAGTTTGTAAAGGTAAGGTAGCTAGTCCCTTGCTCCTGTAAAGGAGGCATTCTAGTCTTAGTATTATATTGATTGGCCTACTGAGAGGTAGGTTAGGCTACTCTCAAAGCCAAGTACTGTCTGTGTTACAGGTTCATTGCAGGTCTTCTGAGGAAAGAGTCACATAAACACCTGATTTCAGGTGGAGGTTCTGCCTGACACAGGTGAGGACATGATTAAAATAGGCCTGAGAACTAAGAGCCCCACAATTCAGTTCAACTGGAAGCGGAAGGGAAGCAGAGTCACTGGTTTCTCTAGCTTACTGTAATTCCACTTGCTCATAGCTTTCGCCAAGAGTCTACCTCCTACACTCCCCAAGCCAGGCTTTTTTTTTTTTTTTTTTAACTCACACTTGTCTCTTTACACCCATTTGTGATGTTCCCCATTCCTCCTGTCTACCTGAATTCTACCCATGGTTCAAAGATTTATTTCTACTTATGATTCAAAGCTTTATGTCAAAGTATATCTTCTCTAAAAACGTACTCTAAACACTATGAGCCATATTGCTCTCACCATTCAAGCCACAAGACATAATTTCAATATGTCACTATTTATTTGGCACTTGTATTATTACTGATATATTTGCATACAGGTCATTGTTTCCAGTCAGGCATATGCTCTGTGACACTAGAAGCCATGTCCCATACTGCTTTTCTAACCTAGTGTGGTTGTATGTCACAAGAAAGAAAATACTGTATTGTGTGAGTTCATTGAAACCTTGTGGGCTGATCTAGATCTAAGTACTCTGTTTAAGCCATTCTTTGAGATAAAACTTTTCTCAGCTCCAATAATACCACATAAATGAATTTAGAAAATAGTGAATATACAGGGTTAAACATTGCATGTGTTTTCATAATACATGAAAACAAGCTGAAAACCTAACCATCATATAATCTCTTATTTTAAAAGTTAAAATTAAATAGAAAGGCAAGCTTTTCTTTTTTGTTCTAACTTCACTTAACCTGCAAATATAGAGTTAGCATTCTAATCAAGAATTCTGAAAAAAATTATTCCTACCAATTCCTTTGGCAAAACAACTCCAGGTTATCCTAACACACATAATATGTGTGAGCTTGACTCATCTTCTAAAAATTATGGAAGTATCAGCAGCCATTTCCCAGTTTCTCATTCAGGGGGTAAATGAACATGTCAACTACAGAAGTACTATAATAATTTAAAAATATCCAATTTAATGTGCATGTCAAAACTCAAATACTAGAACTTTAATTGTAACTTTTGGCAACATTCCTTGGCTCTGTATCTTCCTTTTACTAGAAAAAAAGAGATTTTTCTCTGTCTAGCATGTTAATCACATCTCAATTTTGTTGTTTCAAATTACATACAGTACTAAACTGGCTACCCGTTGTCACCCCTATTTAGATATTGTTTTAACCTCTTCAAAGATACATATCTTTCTGCAAGAAAAAAAAGTTATCCAATTATGTACTGCAGTGGCTCGCACAGTATTTCAGTAGGAGGCACACTGACTGTAGTCATCTACACAGAAGCTTGGGGAGAGTTATGGATTGGTTAAGTGCACTCCCACTTCTACTTGGCAATCTAATATTACATCTTACCATTAAGCAAAAGGAAGTCTTTAATACATTAACAACATTCAATCTAAAGTGCCTCACAGAGAAAATGCTATAAAACACTGCAATTATCATAAACATGGATGCAACACTATTAGATGTTGAGTATTTTAAAATATGAATCTGTTATGTCTGTCTTAATCAGGGATTGTTACAATAAACATGTCAAAATCATTGTAGTTTAGAGAGATATCGATTGATCATAATTTTTGTGATACCATAAAAACTGTGTAATAGAATGTGAGCAAATCCTATCTTTCTGAATCTGATGGCCTCCAAAATTCTGTTATGAAAAAAGAGTTTAATGCCTCTCCTTTGAAAGAAGGGTCTCTATTTTTCTTATCTGTCCTCCCTCATTATTAAAGGTAAATTTGGTGAAAATTTCTTAAATTATGCTTTAGACAGGATAATTAAATCATTTCCCCCCAAAATTGGTGATGCTGCCACTAGCAATCTTTCAGTTTTAAAAAAAATCTAGATGTCTACACTCTGTGTTTCTGTGCTTCACCATCCATTCAATCCACGCCCTGCTCCAACCTGCTGGCTGTCCTGCCATTACCAACATTAAAGTTTACTCTGGTCACCAATAATCTGAAAACAAACAAACAAACAAACAAATAAATAAATAAATAAATAAATAAATAAATGTGCGTGATAGCATATATAACCTATTTAATAAAAAGCTAATATGATAATTAGACAAACAGCAGAATGACCATCTGGATGACTGTCTGGACGAAGCTGGGGCTGTGAGGGCAAAGCCCCTTGCACGAATTTCGTGCATCAGGTCTCTAGTAAATATATAAAAACATTTTTTAAAAATATACATGTCTTTTTCTTTACCCATTCATCTGTTGACAAACACATTTTTTTTTCCAACATGGGAGTATAGGTGTCTATTCAAGATAATAATTTTGTTTCCTTTGGATATATACTCAGAAGTTGAATTGCTGGATTACATGGTATTTCTATTTTTATTTTTTTAGGAACCTCTCTACTGTTTCCACAGTAGCTGTACCAGTCTGCATTCCCACAAATAGTACACATCTTCTCTCCACATCTCACCAGAGTGTTTTCTCTCTCTTTCTCTTTTTTTCTTTCTTCTTTTGATAATAAACATCTTATCAGGTGTAAGGTGGTTGCTTTTCATTTTGTTGATGTTTGTCTTTGCCATGCAGAAGCTTTTTAGTTTGATGTAGTTCCACTTATTTTTCCTTTTTGCCATTATTTTTGGTGTCATATACCAAAAAAATAACATTGTTAAGATGACTGATGGCAAGGAGATTACCCCTTATGTTTTCTTCTAGGAGTTCTATAGTTTCAAGTCTTACATTTTAGTCTTTAATACATTTAGGGTTGATTTTTGTGATTTTTGTTCTTTCTGCATGTGGCTGTCCAGTTTCCCAACACAATTTATTGAAGAGACTACATTTTCCCCATTGTACATTGTGGGTTTTTTCTCACCATACCACATACCCATGAGATAGACAAAAGTGTATGGTTTTTCATTGTTGTAGGGTGTTTGACAATAGTTAATTAATTGAAAAATATATTGAAATGGATATAAACTGTATACATTTAAGCAATGTTTTGCAAAAAAAGGTGTCATTCATTCTTATACACCTAATTATGTTTAATTAATAATATTATATTTTTTAACAACAACAATAAATATTTTGTGCATGTCTAAATAAAGGTGGATCCAACATTTATAGGCATTATCCTGAAAATCAAACTAAGAAGTGCAGAGTACCATCCTCTTTAGAATGGTGCCTGTATGAGCTTTATTAATATGTGTTTAATAGTCCTTCATTAGTAAATAGTAGGTACTAAGTAAGTATGTGTTTGCTCCATTAAGAAAAATACTTAGCAGAACAGATTCTTCATGCCCTCCCCCCTTTTTTTGACACTGTTCTTTTTGTTCCCAGAATCTGTCTTGTGCCCTGAATGCAGATGCTTCATTCCTGACAGGCCTCCAGTCTCTGTAGTTCGCTTCCAATTTGAACTCAAGAACATTCATGCTTTTATATGCAGGTGTTTTAAGTAGGTCGAACATTACAGTCGGCTTGCCTGTTCAGCAATAAAGAGCTGAAGCTAATAAAGCACAAGGGGTTCTGAGAAGAACGGCAGTTTGAATAAATTTGTCCTGAACGCCTCAACGCCTAACTTTTTTTTATAATGATTTTTTAAAGAAAAATTTAATTGGTTTTTTTAAGAGAGAGGAAGGGAGAGAAATATTGATGTGAGAGCAAAACATCAATTGGCTGCCACTTGCTTTCCCCCTACTGGGGATCAAGCCCACAACCCTGGCATGTGCCCTGAGCAGGAATCAAACCAGCAACCTTTTTATGCACAGGACAACACCCAACCAACTGAGCCACACCAGCCTTGGCCCAACTCTTAACTCTTCTCCCCTCCTCAGTCACTGTCAGTAGCTGCAAACAGAAACAGTCAGACAAGGCCAAGGAGATACAAGTAAGGCCCCAGCTGCAAAGAATCATAACCGAGAAAGACATGGTAGAGGAATTTTACCCAGGTAGTCAGACAAGAGCTCCTTAGGAAAAGGGTTGGGTCCTGGAGACCTATGTATTCCTGCACCGCCACCCAGTGAAAGGGCAGCTAGTCACCTCAGCTGTGGTTTGCCTCCCTGCTTTTAAAGAGCTGAGGTGGGGTGGGAAATAATGACCTGAATGTTCTCCACATCTGAGCCTGGGAGAGAGGGAAGAGACCAGGGATTAGAGAGGCTTTTCCATAGCAAGTCTCTACTCCCTACGTGGCTGACAAACTTCTTTTGCTGGAGAGTTCAGCCACCACAAATCTGCTAAGATGGTAGGTATGTCCCAGAAGCTAGAGCTGAGAGGCCATGAGCTGACTATATTACAAATTATGTTCCTAAAGGTGTAGTCATTGGGGGATAAAGAAGAAGTGCACTTTGAGTTAGCTCTAACATGGAGGAAATGGGGGAAACCTGAAAAGAAACAGTAAGAACATGAACAGGAATCAAGGACAGCACCAAACATAGAATTTTGGAATGAAAGCACATGCTTCTTCAAAAATAAAATCAGTGAATTTATTAACTGAAAAAGAGTATGATATTGTTAAATTTCAAAATGGTGGCCTGGTATATGGGGAGAAACTATGAAAATGAGGAAAACGAATCGGGGAGGCTAAATGTTAGACTAATATAAGTTCTGAAAAAATAGAAAGGAGCAGATGAAGTGTGGCAATAATTAGTCTAATAGAGCTAAAATATTCCTGAGCTATAAAACAACCTGGAACTGTAGATAGGCTTAATACATACTGGTTGGGATCCATGAAAAAAAGCGTAACCTGGCAAAGAGGAGGAGAAACACCTTACAAGCCCCCAAGCCAAAAGAACTGGTTACTTAGAATGAAGGTAAATAAATAATAGGTAGATAGATGATAGACAGTCAGAGTCACTGGATTCACCTATCACAGAAACTTACAAGATGGTGGAATAATATAAGTAGAACACTGACAAAAAAAATAAAGAAATTTTAATCAAGAATTCTATACCCATCCGAAATAGCATTTACCTGTCAAGTACATGTGGATATACAACTGCAGTGGCAAACACCATGCCCCTGTGTAAACTGAAGGACTGGCTTGTGCATCTGGAGGCCATGGTGCAGCAGGACCCCAGGCACTACCTGCATGAGAGCATGCTCTTCAACCTGATCACCTAGTACCAGCTGGAGTCCTCCCAGAGGCCACAGAAGAAGCAGGCCCTGCTTGAGGCGGTCTCAGGCAAAGACGGGGACTGTTCAACATGCAGTGCCTCAAGCTGGCCTAGGCCACCCACATCAGGAAGCTCCCAGCTCATGTAAACTGTGCACTGGAGCCAATCTGAGACTGTGGCTGACGGTTCAGGGAGGCCTCTCCCACTGGGGCCTGGGAGCACGTCTCTCTGGTCCGCAGCCAAGGCCATGCTCTGGGCAGTTTGTTCAGCTCCGACCAGCTTGGCCCCGCAGCCCTGCACTGTCTGAGTATGGGGATGAACATGCCGTGAAGGGGGTGCACTGGACAGAGGAGGTCTGTCAGACACACTGGGTCCCTTTTTGTATTATTATTCCTGGAAGCTGGGCTGCTTGAGTTATTAATTCTGAACATCCTCAGAGAAAAGCTGAAAATCATAAAGTATTCCCACTCCGAAAAAAAAAAAAAAGATATAAAGAATATATCATTCACATTCCCCTTCTGAGGAAAATACTCTTTCCAGAAAATTATAATTCAGAATGGAATTTTTAAAATATAAAAAGATAACGAGAACTAGGAATTGTGTTGATCAATAAATGAAGTTTAGATACATGATAGACACATAAAGATATGATTCATAATCTGTGTATATAACTTATAAATACTCAATAAAGATTCTTGAAATAGGTAGACTTCAGAATAGAAAGAAGCTAATCATAATCCAGGACTAAAATTCTAAAGTATCTCAGCAAAATCTATTGATAATGGCAACCAAAAGAGTGAGGGATGAGAGTATTCTGGAAATTGATAGAAAGAAGCAGTAAATAAATGAGATCTATAAGCAGGGGGAAGGGCATTGTTTTAATATATTAGGAAACTGTGTGTTTGATTGTGAGTACTGGGAAGTGAAGGGTAATCAAAAACAAAATGGAAATGCACAATAAAACCTCCAAAATGACAAGAGGAATGAAGAAAATAAATAACAGTTTGATGAAGTCATCAAATGTTGCCTAAAAAAAAAAAAAAAAGACTAAGAACAAACACCACATTTTTTAAATTAGTGAAAAAATCAGTTTTGTTTTTATTACTTAACACTAAATACAGACTAAAATTTTCCATTAAAAGCCAAATACAGTCATATTGGCATAAAAACATATTATAGCTTATTTACAGGTGATACGTTTAAAACAAAGGAATTATAGAGCACTGGAAAAGTAGTTGAACAAATAAAAATTTAATCAAACAAAAAAGACAAACAACACTAATAATTTAAAAGGAGGATATAACAAACATATAGAGTTTAACAGGATATATAATAAATAGAGAATTAAATGTATAGTGTGTGTGTGTGTATGTGTGTGTGTGTACAAAGGAATAGAGGTCTGAGAGAGCATAATTAGTTCATTAGAACACAAGTAACTCAGGGTCACTGGTGCCATGTGGGGTGGTCAGAACTGACGACATAGGGACTGAACAAATGTCAGTCTTAACCTTCCTTATTTTGATAGGATTCAGCCCCATATATTGCTATTTATGGGATCAGACACATACAGGCAAAATTATTAGGTTACAAGTCTAAATCATATGTTTTAAATACCCACATAATACCAAAAGGTGAAAACCTTATAAAAAGACAATTCTGAGATTTTTTATGAAGCCACATTGTAATTTTTACAGGCTTATAGGTTCAAATTCTGTTCATTTTAGACATCCCACATTAGCATGAGATAACGTATTAATTAATTTGCATTCTAATGTACTTTTGGCAGAAGAAGATAAACTATATTTCAAGTAACCAAAAACTGCTAAGTATAAAATCTGGAAATTATCAAAATGCAAAGATTTCCAGTAATGTTAATTCAACCATGTTAAACATATGGTAAGTTTTGTACTCTCACTGAAATACTACTTAATGTGTATATTGACAAATTACAGTATAAAATTGGGAAATAAAGATACTTAAACTTCAAAACAAATAAATACATTTTTAATAGATTATATAGGTATACTAATAAGCTTTTCATTTTAAAGAAACATATGGCAATATTTTGAAGAATGCAAGATAACGAAGAACAGTGAAATTTAAAGGGACTCTCAATCTTACTAGAATACTTCACCAATATCTGTACTTTTCCTAACCCAAAATTTACAAACAGAAACTAGAAAATTCTATATTCCTCAGAGTCAGCGATTTCCAAATTCAAAATCTGATATAACTGAAAGTGTTTAATTTCCTCAGTGCTACCTGTTTCTTAGAGACTGAACCAACATTGTAATTATAATTAATTTAGCTATCATTTATCAATCTAGGCTAAAATTTCTTAGTTGTTGTTTTTTTTATTGGTAAAGATCATAACTTTTTCCCCCTGGCATTTCAGTTAGCTTTGTCTCCTTTGAGTTCATACAGCTGCATGCTGTACTAATTTTTTCAAAACTTTGAAGAACAGTTTTGGCCTCAGCTTCATATATATATTCACCAATGACTCATTATAATAAACATCGTAGAACTTTTTGTTCACATAAAAAGAAAGTAAAATGGTGAGAAAATGTTAAAAGAGGTTTGCTCTGAACTCTATCAATGATTGCCTTTAGCATTTTGCCTTTACAAGAGAAGGAAGGTGACACTATCATTATCAAAGGTCCAAGGCATGATTCCCTGAAGAAAGAATTATTTTGCCCCTAGGTATCTATCCCGTTTATTTCTAAAGCTCAAGACTAAAATTTTAAGAGATATTTTAAAAAGAAATTTTAAAATTCAAGTGGTTAAAAGCAAATAAAAGTTACTTTAGAAAATTGACTTCAACTAACTTAAAATGCCTCAACATTTTCTTCAGGAGAAATTTGCATTTACAGTTCCCAGCCAACAGCCAAGGTTTGTAACTCACAGTTTCTACAGGAAATAACCAGTAAACAATTTAACCTGAATCCATTCATTTCCTTTCCTACACTGCATTCTAGACTGCTTCAAGTTCCCACATGCACGGTGGCTCTGTGGTTACATGAATTTTCCACTCAAGACCATCTCCTTGGAATTTTAGATATTTAGTTGTATTAAAGTACAGAGAAAATAAAAGGGGCATATTATTAAGTTGTGGGAAAGAAAAATAAGGGAGGATAGCCAGTGACTAGAGATGGATAGGATCAGGATTCTAGAGCTGGAAAAGAAAGGTTTGGAATTCCACTGCAATAAATAGCCTTAATGGCTACTTAAGGATCATGGAGACAATCCCGAGAGACTTTGCAGAGGGAGAGAAGAAAAGAAGGAAAGATAAAACACTATAGATTATTAGCATTTAAGGACAAGGAGATGAAGAGATGCCATAAGTGAATTATCAATCATTGAAAAATACGGGGAAAGAATTAGCAAAGAATTTTGCCATAAGCATAAGGAAATAAAACACATCACAGACACAAATGGTTTATGTTTTCATACAGGGGTCAAGACATGAAATGAAAATAATACATTGCATTTGACATTTTTGGATTAAGTAAGGCCCTAGAGGACATAATTTTAGGCAGAATCCTGATTGATAGAAAATAAAGATGAGTAAGATTCTGAAGGAAAGTAGGTAGGAATGTGCCACAGAGGGAGGAAGTTTGCTAAGAAATTATAAAGATGAGGGGCTTGATCATGTATATATGCTAAGGTAACAATAACAATGAAGGTGTGGCTGAAGAAGATAATTGATAAAGAAGAGATTACTGATGAAGGGTAGTACTATATAAAAGAGGATAAAATTTTGGAAGAGTGTAGTTACTGAGAGAAGAGAGGGCTCTACTTTTTATCTTGAGTGAAGAAAGTATATGAGAACAAGTCCCTCAACCATGTGTGTTGAATCCAGCTACTTTCATTTTTTGTTGTTGTTGTTAATAAGAGAAAGTTTATTTAGTAAGTCACAGAGGGAGAAGAGTGGGTTCAAGAAACAAGTTTAGGAGAGAGGGAGGTAAAGGTGATGTGCTTGGGGAGAGGGGGGAAAGATGGGGTGGAGAAAGGCACAGGCATGCTCCTAGGAGCAGGAGAGCACTTGGATCATCTACTTCCTATCCACCTCCCTAAATTAAACTACTACAGTCTCTCTTCCAGACTCCAGTAATGCAATCATAATTGAACTACTGGACTCTTTTCTTACCCCACTCTCATTCCCTTCTCCACAGGGAAGCCAGAATGATTTGTCAATATGCAAATTGGATCCTTTCACTTCTGGGTTAACGCTGGGGCAGTTTCCCATTACACTTAAAATTATGTCAGATGTCTACCAGTGCCTTCACACTTCCCGGTGAGAGCAAATTCTTATCTGTATTTCCATCACACTCATCATCTTTGCTCTTTACTCAGTATGATCTAGTCAGCTTGGTTTTCCTTCAGTTTCTTGAACACAACTATTTCTTTCCATAGATAAGGCTTTTGCTGATGCCATTCTTTGCTGATCCTGAAATATTTTTGATATTATACACATAACTGACTTGTCATTTTTATGGATCTCAACACAAAAATCACTCCCACAGAGAGGACTTTAGTGACAAATCAACATAAAGTAGACCTCCCTCTTCTCAAAGCATCTTTCCTAATATTTATGACAAATGTATCTGTTTGCTTATTTATTATTCATTTTCTCAACCAAATTATAAACTCTGTGATGAGAAGATCATAATATGCACAGAAGCTCAATAATTATTTGTTTTATAAATGGTAAATAGGTCAGATAGAATATAGATTAATAGATAGAGAGATAGATATAGGTATCAAATGAAACAGAACTGAGGGTCAATAACCAAGACACTGAATTTCTCTGTGAATTAAAAATCAAATTCAATTACTTTTGCTAGAGACCCTTAAAAAGATTTTGAGTTTTATTAGGGGCCAAAATAATGGTATCCTAAAGGCTTCATAGAGAAAACTAGATCTGAAGGATAAATAAGACTTAGCTACATAAAGTTGTTAGGGGAGGGTGTTTACAAAGAAAAAGGTTGAACAGAGAGGCTGAAAATGGGTCAAGAAACTATTGGTCCCACCCACAGTAGTGTTTACTTCTTGGTGGGAGAGCTGCCTTATTATTTTTTTTCTTTAGGTACCATTGTATTTGTTTATTTGATTGTCATTTAAGAACCTGAATCAGACACAAGAAGATACAATATGAAAAGAGAAGCATGTCATTCTACTTTGCCAAATTTAAAAAATAATAAACAAATACACAGAAGAACTAAGTTTAAATCAATAATTTTCTATTCCATCTTTTGACTCCCCAAAACAACTACTTTAAAACAACAAATAAACAAAAATAACTTCTTTAGATTTTTTTGGTAATCACCCTTTAGTCTAATATGATTTGACTTTCCTTCCTTCCTTCCTTCCTTCCTTCCTTCCTTCCTTCCTTCCTTCCTTCCTTCCTTCCTTCCTTCCCTCCCTCCCTCCCTCCCTCCCTCCCTCCCTCCCTCCCTCCCTCCTTTCTTTCTTTCTTTCTTTCTTTCTTTCTTTCTTTCTTTCTTTCTTTCTTTCTTTTCTTTCTTTCTTTCTTTCTTTCTTTCTTTCTTTCTTTCTTTCTATTTAGATAGAGGAAGGGAGAGGAGAGAGAGAAATCAATCAGAGAATCGATTGGCTGCCTCTTGCACACTTCACACTAGGGTTTGATCCTGCAATCTGGGCATATGTCCTGACTGGGAATTGAACCAGTGACGTCTTGGTGCACAGAATGATGCTCAACCAACTGAGCCACAGCGACCAGGGACTGACCCTTTTTTCTTGAACTACTAACATTAAAATATATCTCTTGACTTCTGTCTACTTATTCCTTTTTTTTCTGATGGCAAAATTATATCACTATTCTAATTTCTTTACTTATTTGTACAGCAAAATGACAGATTTAAATCTTCATTACTTTTCCCATCAAACACAGGCAGAATCTTTTGACCCAACTTTATAAAAGGGGGTATTAACTTATATCATCCCTGCCTCCTTTTATAGATCAATCTTCAGCCACTATAATTTTGTCTTTACACAGTCAAAGGTAATAACATTTACATTCTGTCCTGCAATCATAATAAAAGTTTCCTTACCATGTCAATGGTTTGACCTTAAAAATTGAAAATCAATGTAATGAAGATATATTTTATAAATAACTCACAATCTGTTCTCCTTTTTAATAATCTCCCCAGTCAAATCCCTGCAGCCCTTCCACTAAGGGGAGGGAGGAGCGTGAGGAGGACAACTTTTACCTAACAAAGAAGAAATGGCAGTTAGGAAGTTTCCATCAAGAAAGAAAATGAAATATACATCCCTTCTAGGCTAGGAGAAAAAGAATGAGGAATATTCAGGTTGTAATCCACATGGTTTGGATTATTACCCCTTACACTCTCCCCTGGAACACCCGCACTTCTCCAGGTATAAAAACCCCAGATTCAGAAGTGTATAAAGACAAACAGGTCTAATAGAAACCTTTTTCTTTTCTCTCCTTGAAATGTACACTGACAACCCTGTTCTCTTTTCCTTTCTTGTGCATATTTCATGAATATTTCCAAAATACAGATGCAAACAATCTCAAGCCCGTTAGAGAAGTGCTGGACTCCGCATGGTACTGCGGATGCCACAGAGCAGACAGGGCAAGTCGAGTGCCTGCGCAGGAAGTCTGAAGGGAGGCCTAGAGAGCTCTGATTTCCTTCTTCTTAGTCTCAGGGCAGGAAAAGAGTATTTTCTGGACACTTACTAGGAGCACACACAGTATTAGGTGATAAAAATAGAGAGATGAACAGAAAAGCATTATCAGAGCAATATTTGAAAAAAGATGCAGAAAGCATTCCTGATATATTTTAACAAGTTAAATTGAAAGATTTGTACTATACGTCTCCTTTCCTATAAAAGGAACCCATTGACAGCTAATTTTTTTAAAAGAAAAATTCATACTCAGACAATACATAAAACATCAGTAACTATAAAAAACACACTTTAAAGGCCACATTATTTGGATGACATGTATTAAAGCTAGAAGTTGATGATACTACCCTAAACCACTCCATAATCTATAAAGAAATAAATATTTGAATTTACAAAGATTATTTCAAAAAGATAATTTTTAAAATACTTGTCAACATTTTCAATGGGATATAGCCAAAGCAAATTCATAATTTTAAATATTTTAACTATTAAAGAAGAATAAAAAAATAAATCAAAGATCAACTTAAATTAGATAGAAAACAATTAAATGAATAAAAATAAAAGCAGAATTAATTAGGAAATAAAATTAGAAATCAATGGAAAGTGTTTTATCAATAATTAAATTCAAGGCCACATTTTTATAAAAATTACAAAATATACCAACATTTGGAAAACCTAATTAAAAATGGTATAGTTTTAACTTTTTATTTTAATGACTAACTTTATAACTATAATATTATATAAGGCATAATCCTTTAATTATTGAGATTATTTATTAAATCCTTAGTTAGCTATAATGAGATTGAAAATTTCCATTTCCAACTTTTCATAATATTTATTATCCTACCCAATTCCAGTAACTATGTATATTTAGAAATTCTTATATTTCTATAATATATATATATGTATATATATATATATACATATACACACACACACACACACACACACACACACACACACACACACTATGGGCCCAGTGCATGGAATCAGTGCACAGGTAGGATCCCAAGGCCTGGACTGTGATCAGGGCCAATCAGGTTCCCCCACCTCCCCGCCTCCCCACCTCCTCCTTCCCTTGCTCCCTCAGCGCTCCACAGCTTCTGCTGGTCACCCACGATGGTCCGTGCCGCCCCCTAGTGGTCAGTGCACATCATAGTGAGCAATCGAACTCCCATTCTCCCGGTCGAGCTCCCGAGGGGATACTTTGCATATTAGTCATATTTATATATACTAGGGGCCCGAATTTACCCGAAATTCGTGCACTGGGTGTGGGGTGGGGGGGAGTGTCCCTCAGCCCAGCCTGCCCCCTCTCACATACTGGGAGCCCTCAGGCGTTGACCCCCATCACCCTCCAATCGCAGGATCGGCCCCTTGCCCAGGCCTGACGCCTCTGGCCTAGGCGTCCGGCCCGGGCAGCGGGGACCCGCAGTGGCAGCGGCCCCACGATCGTGGGCTTCGCTTTAGGCCCAGGCAAGGGACCCCTAGCTCCTGGGACTGCCAGCTTCGACCATGCCCAGCTCCCATTGCTGGCTCCACCCCTACTTCCTGCTATCACTGGCCAGGGCGGAAAAGGCACCTGATTCTCTGATCATGGCTGGGGGGCAGGGCAAAGGCGGCCCCAGGGCCGCCTTTGCCCTGCCCCCCAGCTCTTAGCTCCCCCCTGGGTTTCCGATCACTGTCAGTGGCAGGGGGCTTCTTCCTGCTTTCCCTTTCGCCTCCCTGCATTGTGCCTACATATGCAAATTAACCGCCATCTTGTTGGCAGTTAATTTGCATATAGCCCTGATTAGCCAATGAAAAGGGTATCGTCGTACGCCAATTACCATTTTTCTCTTTTTGCCAGGGTCCAACCCCAGCAGGTCCAGGGGTCCCCAAAGGTGTGGACGGAGTCGGCGAAGAAGGAATGACACGGAGACAGCGTTCAGTTGATCAGCAACCTAGCCAGGATCTCTAGCCCGGATCTCCAGAGAGGTTCTGCTTCGGATTTCCAGCGAGGTTCTGTAGCCATGTTCCCTCGCTAGGTTCTCCAGCCAGGTTCTGTCCAGGCTCTCCAGTCAGGTTCAGTGTCCAGGTTCCAGTCAGGTTCTCCTGCCAATCTCTGTAGTCAGGTTCAGTCCAGGATCCCTTGCCATGTTCTCCCGCTAGGCTCTGTCTCTAGGCTCCGAGGCCAGTCCCTCTCCAGGATCCTCCGGCATGCTCTCTCCAGCGAAGTTCTTCTGTCTCTTGAGAATGTTCTGTGTAGGTTCTGTGCCTAGGCTCTGTCTCTCTTGGTCCTGTCTTCCAAGCCCTGTGTTCTCAGTTCTGTGTTCTCAGTTCTGTCTTCTTGATTCTGTTCTAAGTTCTGAGTGTTTCTGTCTTGTTACAACTGTATTTATACCAGTTGATTCAATCCTATCAATCTCTATTACAAAGGTTAGGGCGTTTCTTATCTCCATTCCAGGGAGAAAAGATTATGTAGTTTAAGCATGATTGTTCATAGTTAAAGGGATTAATTACCCGCCTGGCACTTAGTTGAGGGGTTTTATTCCCTCCCTAACTTCAGGGGAAAATCCCTACCTGGGGATTCAACCTTTCTCGGAGAGGTGACTTTGGTTAAAACACAGCGCCAAGAAGGTGAGCAAACATATTAAGAAGCGTATGCCATATATGCCAGGTCCCTTGAAACAGCAAGGATGGACTGGCTCCCGGCATCTTTTATTAGTGTAGATTAGGTCATTTTTTTCTTTATTGATTAAGGTATTACATATGTGTCCTTATCCTCCCACTCATGCCCTCTATATAATATTTTTAATTAAATTATATATTTTAAACACAGGCATAAAATCTAAAGTCAGCATATTTACATATCTCCCACAATTCCTTCTTTCTTATCCTAACTATAAATATATATTCATAACATATTTATAGTGTATTGTTATATATACATATGTCCACATTATGAGGCTATATAACATATAGTCTATTCCGTAACCAAATTTACCAGTTTATTTTTAAATTGAATTTATTGGGATGACATTGATTAATATAATTATATAGGTTTCAGCTATACAATTCTACAATACATCACCTGTATATTGCATTGTGTATTGTGTATTTACCACCCCAAGTCAAGTCTTCTTCCATTATCATTTATCCCCACTTTATCCTTTTCAACCTTCCTTTACCCTCCTTATCTCTGGCAATCACCATACTATTGTCTGTGTCTATGAGTCTTTATTTTTTTCGTTGTGTTCATTGTTTACCATTAATTTTTTAGTCATAGTTTTTGTTTTATTTTAATTTATCGCCTATTAAGTTATATTTTATTCCCTCACAGTTTTATTAAGAAGAAAAATAATATGTTATTTAACATTTGTATAACAGCTTACTTGTTAAGGGCAAAATTCAGATTCCATCTTTATGTATTATACTAAAAAAGACTTTAGATAATTTTACTACAGAGATAAATATAAAAACAAAAAGTTTTAAAATCTTAAAAGAAAATATGTGTCAATATTTATTGGACCAATGGACTTCATAGATTTCATAAAATCTATGACACTATCACAATGGTAAAACTTGAAATATATTATTATATAAAAGAAAACAAAATGGAATATATATATCTATCTATATCTATCTATCTATCTATATATATATATATATAGATAGATAGATAGATATATAGATATATATATATTTCAGAAAGGGAGGGAGAGGGAGAGAGTGATAGAAACATCAATGATGAAAGAGAATCATTGATTGGCCACTCCTGCATGCCCACACTGAGGGTTGAGCCCACAACCCGGGAATGTGCCCTTGACCAGGAATCAAACCATGACCTCCTGGATCATACTAGGTCAACACTCAACCACTGAGCAATACTGTCTGGGCAAGAAAACATTTCCACATCTGAAATTCCTTGAACAATTTCAAAATAATAGTGAAAATTATAATTTAAAAAATTATAACAATTTTAGCAGATTCAAACTAACATCCAGAATCTTAAAAATAATTTATTTTATGTAAGTTATTGATGATATCTTCATTTCAAAGGTAATTTGCCCAAAGACTTCAAGTTTTAAATAGGCAAAGAAGTATAATTCAGGTATTTCAAATGGAAGGAATAATTTGAAAAAAGCAAACTATAGCTGGGAGTATTTGGAAGAATTTGAAAGGAGATAAAAATTGCCATTAAAAAATGGGATAATTTAGAAGTAAATACCATATAATAAAGAGGTAATATGCAAATTGACCATCATTCCAACACACAAGATGGCCGCCCCCATGTGGACACAAGATGGCCAGCAGGGTAGGGCAGTTGTGGGCAATCAGGCCAGCAGGGGAGGACAGTTGGGAGGGACCCGAGCCTGCAGGGGAGGGAAGTTGGGGGGGACCAGGCCTGCAGGGGAGGGCAGCTGGGGGGGACCAGCTGGTATCAGCCTAAATGAGCAGTCAGACATTCCTCAAGGGGTCCCAGATTGGAGAGGGTGCAGGCTGGGCTGAGGGACCACCCCCCCACCTTTCACCCCTGGCCCCCCATGCATGAATTTCATGCACTGGGCCTCTAGTATGAATATATTAGTCAAATAATTATAATGCTGGACCTGGGCACGTTTTGACTTTCAAAACTTACCTAGTTATGCACTATTGCTACTTTTCCCATACTCAAGATTTGAATATTGCCTTGCAAAGCTGCCTGATTCCAAAAGCTACACTTACCCAGTTTCTGACTGGCCTTCTCCAGGAGCCATCACAAATGCTGAATCACATCCTCATTTACTAGACATCTAGACCTAAGTTAAAAATACCTGTTAGGAGATTCTCCCTGCAAAACACACTCTCTGTGGTATCAGCACTGGAGAAGAGCATTTTCCAAATAGTTTCTTGATGAGACAAATAATAATGATAGATTTTCATTTGTTCTATTAAAAAAGAATAATGCCCTCTTTGGCTTAGAATTTACTGCCCCAACCATGAAGACACAAGGCAGTTTTACACTCAAGTGAAAGAAAAGTGGGAAAGGAAACAGAGCTTGAAAAGTTACATTACACAGATGCTGATTGTTTGGAAGCGCCCAAGGTCAACAGAACCTACTGGCCTGCAACCGCGGAAGACAGAGTGGTTTAATCTGTGGAAAGCCATTACACTGTCCACATTGCAAGGCAACAGCTACTGCCAACAATAGAAAGTTCTGCAGGCCACAGCCCTGGCTACTGTTCAGAATACAGGCTGTCACCTAATCAATGTGTATGCTCCAGGTCACCCATCAATCTCCCTAACCAGGCAAGCAGCCACATTATGAAAAGTAACATCTTAAAAATAAACATGAATGATATATTTCATGTGCAGGCAGGAGTTGGCACCAAATACTTAACTCTACATCTTTAACATCTACATCTAACATCTAAGGGCTTTCTCCCCACTTTGGCTTCCCAACTTATAATAATAGAACATTACCTCAAAACTGCAACATCCTTTAAAGCTTATCTTATTCTGGGAAGCAATCACTCTTATTTCCTCACAATGAATTTAACGTTCATAATAGAGAACATTTAATTATAGCAGCAGTAACCCATTTGAAATAGAAGTTTGATATCTGCTGTTATTTTTATGACAAGCTAGAGCTTCTGGAAGATTTTTTTTTTCTTCTGGAAGATTCAAGCAACTCCTCAAATGAGTTTGAATCTTCAATTAGGAAAAAGGCACTTACAGAGGCTTGGGGGGAGGGGAGGAGGGGGAAGGCACGCACACAGTGGCTTCAATTTTACTTTGCCAGAGAATGGTATGAACTGCAACACGTCAGAGAGGATAATGAGCTTCTAGGGCTTTCACCAAAACCTCATGAGCTTAAATCAGATCTTACTGTCTCTAACCCACATCTGAACATGTCACTGGACATGTAAAAAATTGCTTAAAGACAAAGATAGATGGTTTTGAGGTTTTAAAATCCTTAAAATACAGACACATATCATACAGATTTTGACAAGTCTCCCTGGATACCAAAGATGAGCTGTCAGGGACTACACAGATCCCACTGAAACAAACTCCAATTATCCACTTTACCACTAATACATCTAGTTTAGGAAAACATATTAACCCAATTCAGTGTATAGAGTTACATTTTTCCCCATCTGGGGGACTACAAACTCCCAGAACTGGAAGTTTCTCATAAAAAGTAAAGTAATAATTTTCTACAGCACATTGTAAAAAATATTTAAGTGATTTTTAGCAGTCACAAATTATTCTTTCTTAATTCATTCTTTATTTTCCAGCCAGATCAAAAATATTTGTAATTACATCAGCTTTAAAGAAAATGTTTTGTGACAAAATAAACAAAAGAAAAGAAACCAGAAGAAAACAAAACCAATCAAACACACACACAAAAACAGGGCAAGGAGATTGTTAGCATTAAATCATCACTGTTATATTTTGAGTATGAAAGTTTAGTTCTTAATTATCATTATGATAAATCAGCTGAAAAAAAAACACTAACCTTAAGATACTTTTAGTCACTGTGAAATGTGGGTTTTTTATTTCATGCTCTTAAACGTCAACATGAGAAATAAAAAAAGAGAACGCAACATGCTTTAAAAACTCACCCTGCTTTAAGGAAAACAAAGTAACTCAAAAGTCAGTGACACACTTTTGTTTCAGGACAGGGCGTTACCTGCACCAATATTCTAGGAATTGAAACAAATTTGGTGCATGGTCAAACAAGACCCTCCTAGAAGTCAATAGACAGCAGGCAGAGATTCCCAAAGATCGCTTTAGAGAATGTAGCTTGGACTGTCTAGGACAGTGATGGTGAACCTATGACACGTGTGTCAGAGGTGACACGCGAACTCATTTTTTGGTTGATTTTTCTTTGTTAAATGGCATTTAAGTATATGAAATAAATATCAAAAATACAAATCTTTGTTTTAATATGGTGGCAAATATAAAAAAATTTCTATATATGACATGGCACCAGAGTTAAGTTAGGGTTTTTCAAAATGCTGACACGACAAGCTCAAAAGGTTCGCCACTACTGGTCTAGGATCTCCAAGAAGAGCACCTGATACAGGGGTGAACCCATTCATTGAGGAGAATTTGCTTAACAATCAAGAACCTTAAAATAGCATGTGCCCAGCCAGGGTCAGATACATGATTTGCTGGCTCAATGCAAAATAAAAAACTGTGAAGCCCCTTGTTCAAACATCAGGAAAACAAAACAAAACAAAACAAACAAACAAAAAAACATTTTTCCTACAATTTCTCCCTCGCTCATCCTTAGATTTTATTTGCTATTTGAACCGACAATCCCTTCGCCACGAGGATACACCCGGCAAGCGTGGACCTTCACAAGAGCACAGGTCCCTGCTGGTGATTTAGCACCCAAGGCCCACAGGACCAATCACTACCCTTTCCCTGCCTGCTCCCAGCCTCCTCCAGGGGTGGAGAGTAGCATCAGTCCCAGGGCAGGGGCAGTGAGCAGGTGGCTGAGAACCCTGTGATGGGAAAGGGAGGTAATTGGAGGCCAGACCCTGCATGAGCTGAGAGTCCAATTCCCCAGCACCACAGACCCCTGGAAATTCATGTACAAAGCACAAATCCAAACATAAAATTATTAAGAATTTTAATATAGTAACTGCAGGCATTAAATCCTAAGCCCTTACTGAGTGTGTCACCCTATGCAGCTTCACTGTTCCCAGTCCCATGAAGACAGCCTGTATCCAGCCCTAGGCCAAAGGTTTTCAGCCTCAGTACTATTGACATTTGGGGCCAGATAATTATTTTTAGGGGAAGAGGGAGGCAGGCTACCCTATGTAATTTAGGATATTTAGCAACATCATCTCTGGTGTCTACCCACGAGGTACTTGCCCAGTCTAACAGTCAATAATATCTCTAAACATTGCTGACTGTCCTCTGGGGAACAAATTGTCCCCAGTTATACCTATTTATATAAAACCAGGATGATATTCATGTACTTGTAACATTCCTCTAGTGATTTTCAGACAAGGGAGGGATTCCAGACCACAGTTGACCTTATGATAATCATGTAGCTGTTACCAGGCATCAGAAGGTGAGTTTTGTGACAGTCCTTTGGTGCTCAGGCTGACTCTGCCAGGCTATCTTCTGCCTGGGGCAAGGGGCAGCCTTGTGGGAGTGATTCGGAGATGGGCTCCAAGGACACGTTTAATGTTCTTCAAGCAGAAGAGACCAGTTACTACCTTATTCATCTCTTATGTCCTCTGAGACAAAGAAATCAAACAATTTTCCCCAAAATTTGAAGCCTGTTTGGAATGATTGCTCTGTAGAGTTGGACGCCGTAAAGAAAGATCAAACAGCTTTAGGATCATCATTGGTGCTCTCATTTGGGGCACACAGAATCAGATGAAAAAATTTTTCCCTGATGCCATGGTTGCCATATTAATGTTTAGGTAATTGCATCCTCATATGTTTATTTTTATTGCATCTTCCTAATGTCAATTATCAAAATCCCAGTACATTAGTGGGTTACCATGTTTAGTCAGCAGGTTCTTTACCATCTTGGCTCTCCAAGACCTTCCCCATTCCCTTTCCCTTTCTCACTATCTACATCCCTGCCTTCTACCAATCCCAAAGACTCTCATTACTTCTTGGCTTCAGCAACTCTCCCTCCTTCAGGGCCAAATCAGGTCCTGTTACCTGATGAAGGGGAAATGTGTGCACAGGGGCAAGGACAACAAAGTCCACCAAGCTATTTCCCCTCATTAGCTCAGGGGGCTGATGAGGACGTCATATCCCACAACTGCTTGCTTCGACACCTGTTGAACTTCTCTTATTCATTCAGATCTGTATCAAATGCAGCTTCCCCTGTGAAACATTCCATTCCACAGTAACCACAGGCCTTCTCGCTTTCATGAACGTGCATTGTGTGTACACTATGTGAGGTATACTGCCTGGTGCATAGTAGTCAGTCAGTGGCCATCTATGGAGAAAAAAAAATCACCTGACATTGTAAGTCAGAGGTACAGGTTACAATGCTGTTGTTTTGTTTTCTTTTGTCTTTCTTTCCAGCTGTATTATAATCCTTGAGAGCAGAAGTTATTCTCGCATGGCTAATTAAAGGATGAATAATTTTATGCATAATTAATCGATAGTTTAATTCTCTTCCTCTTAGTTGATTCCCTTCTCAAACTGAAGCAGTCCTCGCCAAGAAGGTTTTAATCCAGCCATGGGCAAACTACGGCCCGCGGGCCGGATCTGGCCCGTTTGAAATGAATAAAACTTAAAAAAAAAAAGTACCATACCCTTTTATGTAATGATGTTTACTTTGAATTTATATTAGTTCAGACAAACACTCCATCCATGCTTTTGTTCTGGCCCTTCGGACCAGTTTAAGAACCCATTGTGGCCCTCGAGTCAAAAAGTTTGCCCACCCCTGTTTTAGTCTCTGTTCTTACAATCTTTTCTGGTCCCAAAATTCAGCTCTTCCCAAGATCTCTAGATATTTTTTCCAGTCAAAGAAGAAATTGAGAACACTGACATTTTCTCACTGGTCCTACCAAATTATTTAATAATTCTTAACTCTTGGATTTTGTTATATTGGCTAAATAATTATCCCACTGCAGGCTTTTTTTTTCTGTTCTATAGTCTAAACACTACACAACAGGCACTAAATATTGTGATTATTATTGTAACAAAAGGAGTACAGTCTCTTATACTTTTGCAACAAAATTAGAAAGCCTAAAAAGAAATGTTTGTGTCCAGCTAGAAGCAAACTGAGAATAGTTTATTCTTTCAGGTATTCAGGTAAATTTGAATGTCATAATGATCTTACAAAAGCATGGGTTAAAGTGCATATCATTGGTGGCCTGATGTAATCAACTGTCTCTTTAGATTGAGACTAGAATAGCATTATAAGATTAACCAGCTCAGTTTGTAAAAAAATAAAACAACAAGTGAACAAACATGATGAACAATTGTGGCTTGAGACTAGCAAAATAGTGGTGCTAATTAATACCCATATTTTATTGGAGTATTTGTAGTCTCTGCAAATCTAATAACTTAGATCTCAAGGGAAATGTTCAACAGAAATAATCAAACCTGGCCTGAAGGAGGAGAAAGTTACACAGTTAACATAGGCCAGTTTTAATTATGACTATATTTTGATTCCTTGAGCACTGTTGATAAACAGTATACCTTTCCTCGCTGCAGAATTATAAGACATGCAAGCTATGCAATGCTAAGATATGTAAAGTACATTGTGTGATTGTGCCTTGCATAGCTTTGTCTGACCATTCCAGGGATCCATATTAGATTATTGATGCCACAGGACTAAATGTTAAAAATAAAGTTTAACTGAAATACATTCCTGTAATGGAAATATATTAAATGAGATTCCAAAAACTGGAAGAAAAGGATTTGTAAGGCTTTTTTATTTTTATTTTAACAAGAGCTGATTAAGAATAAATTCTGTGATTTTTAAAAAGATTTGAATATGTAAATAAAAACCTGCAAGTTGGATGGACATTTCAACTAAGAAAAATTAGAGAAAAGAGGAAATGATTCAGCAAAAGTGACCAAATAGCAGGAATCATTATGTGTCCATGAAAGAGAGAAAGATGGGCTCAGAGAAGAGAGGCCACGACGTATTCTATCCAGAACAGATGGACCAGGGAGAATCCACCTGCACCAGCAGCTTCAGAGGAAACATGCCCAAGTAGATGTTGGAGATAATGTGTTTTATCCTTCCAAGGTCATATGCCCTCAGCAGGAGACAATTGCCATCAATTCATTCCAATCAGTGTCACATTTTGGCATGAGTGAAATCTGCCTGACATGCATACCCACAATTTGTAAATAATCTATTTCAAGATTATATGGGGGTGATATGCAGTGTGAAGACCACGGAATTTTTGGAAACTGATTGAACAAGTAGATTCAGTTGGAAAAGCTAAATATCATACAGAAGTGCCAGAGAAGAAAGCAAATCTTAAATCCTGAAATAGAGTTTCTCCTTCTCGCTCTGTCTTCCATGTTCGAGAAGTAAGGCTCTTAAAGGTGCTTGCCAAAGTTTAGACTGTAATGAATGCAGAGCAGCCAGGCTGGAAAACGACTTTCTGGATGTGTTCCTGGAAGACTAGCGTGTTCTAACCATATGAGTGGCAGCCAGAAACTTTAGGTTTATCTTCACTTTTGACAAAACCCACCAGTGTGCATGACCTTTTTGCCACCCTGCCTTCATTTCTACCTGTAAACACATTATAATAGACACTATTAGCACAAAAATGACCGTTATGCATAATGAGGACATCAGGGGGCATCTGAGCAACCAGAAAAAAATTACTTTTGGGACTGCAAACTTTTCTATCATATCTGGGGGACAAATTTCACTTGTAAAAATATGACCTTTTATGTGATGCAGCTTTCGTTTAGTCCCTCCTCCTTCCTGCCACGGGAGCCGACCTGCACTCACAAAGGCTCAGGTGGGTGGCACTAATTCACTCACCCAACCCCGCTCCTTGATCAGTGACAGACTCAATTTTATTTCAACATTGGAAAAATTTGGAAAGTTGATTAATATGATTGATAGGAAATTCATTCTCCCCCTCTCTCTCTCTTTATTTTTTGGTAATCAAAAAATTTCCATTTCATATAAACATCAGAATCAGCCACTCTTAAAGTGAATGTTTTCCTATTTCTTAAAATTGCATATTCAGAAAAAATGTGTTTATATAATTTTATCTGTAGTTCATTCAAATAGTTCTATATTCTTAAACAATGGTGCATTATTATCATGCCGGGGTCCAACCCCAGCAGGTCCAGGGGTCCCCAAAGGTGTGGACGGAGTCGGCGAAGAAGGAATGACACGGAGACAGCGTTCAGTTGATCAGCAACCTAGCCAGGATCTCTAGCCCAGATCTCCAGAGAGGTTCTGCTTAGGCTCTCCAGCGAGGTTCTGTAGCCATGTTCCCTCGCTAGGTTCTCCAGCCAGGTTCTGTCCAGGCTCTCCAGTCAGGTTCAGTGTCCAGGTTCCAGTCAGGTTCTCCTGCCAATCTCTGTAGTCAGGTTCAGTCCAGGATCCCTTGCCATGTTCTCCCGCTAGGCTCTGTCTCTAGGCTCCGAGGCCAGTCCCTCTCCAGGATCCTCCGGCATGCTCTCTCCAGCAAAGTTCTTCTGTCTCTAGGCTCCGTGTAGGTTCTGTCTTCTTGATTCTGTTCTAAGTTCTGAGTCTTTCTGTCTTATGAGTTCTGTGTTCTGAGTTCTGAGTTCTGAGTTCTGAGTGTTTCTGTCTTGTTACAACTGTATTTATACCAGTTGATTCAATCCTATCAATCTCTATTACAAAGGTTAGGGCGTTTCTTATCTCCATTCCAGGGAGAAAAGATTATGTAGTTTAAGCATGACTGTTCGTAGTTAAAGGGATTAATTACCCACCTGGCACTTAGTTGAGGGGTTTTATTCCCTCCCTAACTTCAGGGGAAAATCCCTACCTGGGGAAACCACCTTTCTCAGAGACCTTGGTTAAAACACATAGTGCCAAGAACAGTATGCCATATATGCCAGGTCCCTTGAAACAGCAAGCATGGACCGGCTCCCGGCAAATTCCCCCTTTTTTTATTTTTTAAAAGCAGGCATTAAAAAGAAAAACCTGAAATGCTCTCTTGTATCCATTTTAAGAGTAGGATTGGCGCTTTCTGCTATTACCTGAGTCCTGATCTATCATCCCAGGGAGAGCTTGCCAATCCTGCACTTTCCCAGGGTAGAAAGGCTGCAGTGGGGTTAAGGATAAGGCTCCTTGGGCCTACCTCCTCCCATGCCATTACATTTACCTTTCCTTCCTCAGAAAAGCATGGACATACTTCTTGTATAAAACGTTCTGTCTGACTGGGAGTAACCTTAATTCCTCTGCTAGCAAGCATATATGTTAAAAGATCAATAGAGAGTCTTTTTTCTTTAGACTCAGTATGGCACATCTTCTTAATCTAAAGATCAATACAGAGTCTTCTTTCTTTGGACTCAGTATGGCACATCTTCTCAATCTAAGTTCTGTACTATCCACCTTCTTAACCTATTTATCCTCTATAGGGGGGTCTGTAGCACCCTGGTGGAGTCCTATCCGTCCCAAGTGTGGGGGTTCTCAAGGGGGCGGGGGGGCTTACCTAGGGGAATCCTGTTCCAGGGATTCCCAAAGGTGTGGACAGAGTCGGCGAAGACTATCCACCTTCTTCCTACGGTGGAGTCCGATCCGTCCCGAGTGCAGGGCGCTTACCTAGGGGTCCCTGTTCGGGCGCCATATGCCGGGGTCCAACCCCAGCGGGTCCAGGGGTCCCCAAAGGTGTGGACGGAGTCGGCGAAGACTATCCACCCTCTTCCTACGGTGGAGTCCGATCTGTCCCGAGTGTGGGGCGCTTACCTAGGGGTCCCTGTTCGGGCGCCATATGCCGGGGTCCAACCCCAGCAGGTCCAGGGGTCCCCAAAGGTGTGGACGGAGTCGGCGAAGAAGGAATGACACGGAGACAGCGTTCAGTTGATCAGCAACCTAGCCAGGATCTCTAGCCCAGATCTCCAGAGAGGTTCTGCTTAGGCTCTCCAGCGAGGTTCTGTAGCCATGTTCCCTCGCTAGGTTCTCCAGCCAGGTTCTGTCCAGGCTCTCCAGTCAGGTTCAGTGTCCAGGTTCCAGTCAGGTTCTCCTGCCAATCTCTGTAGTCAGGTTCAGTCCAGGATCCCTTGCCATGTTCTCCCGCTAGGCTCTGTCTCTAGGCTCCGAGGCCAGTCCCTCTCCAGGATCCTCCGGCATGCTCTCTCCAGCAAAGTTCTTCTGTCTCTAGGCTCCGTGTAGGTTCTGTCTTCTTGATTCTGTTCTAAGTTCTGAGTCTTTCTGTCTTATGAGTTCTGTGTTCTGAGTTCTGAGTTCTGAGTTCTGAGTGTTTCTGTCTTGTTACAACTGTATTTATACCAGTTGATTCAATCCTATCAATCTCTATTACAAAGGTTAGGGCGTTTCTTATCTCCATTCCAGGGAGAAAAGATTATGTAGTTTAAGCATGACTGTTCGTAGTTAAAGGGATTAATTACCCACCTGGCACTTAGTTGAGGGGTTTTATTCCCTCCCTAACTTCAGGGGAAAATCCCTACCTGGGGAAACCACCTTTCTCAGAGACCTTGGTTAAAACACATAGTGCCAAGAACAGTATGCCATATATGCCAGGTCCCTTGAAACAGCAAGCATGGACCGGCTCCCGGCATTATCACTCATTAACATAATCTCCACATTGCTCATTAAGTCTTTAAAATTAAACAGTTTACTTTAGATTAATATAGAAAATCTCTTTATTGATTTTTTTAATAAAAGCAAGTTAAAACAATGTTCTTTTGAGCAAATAAATATGAGAGTAAGAGAGAGAGAGAAGCCCTTCTATGTCGTCATGTGGAAATAAGATAAAGGTTGCCATTTTAGAATTTCTAAAAAGTGTGCCCTGCCAAAATCAACGCAGAGATTCTAAGATGAGAACTTCTGATTGGCTGGCCCTTGAGGGATGTGATGGCCCCCAGTCATGCCAAGTTCTCAGTGTCCTACTAACAACCCCTCAATAGCCTTTCTTCTTTGTTTGATACCGTAGTATCAAAAGAAAGTGTGTTATAGAAATACCATTGATACCAGGTTATATAGTCTATACTAGGAAAAAATGAAGCCTGCTGCCAAGTATCATTACCACTTCATCACCTAAACCAACCAACATAGGCATTGCCTGATCCTGGTTCCTGAATGGTGAAAAATACATGCAAGCCTCACACCCACAGCAAGCAAACTCATGAATGATGAGCATTCAAATTAAAAAGTTTTGCCTTTGCTGGTTTGGCTCAATGGATAGAGCATCAGCCTGCAGACTGAAGGCTCCCAGGTTCAAGTCCAGTCAAGGGCACATGCCCAGGTTGTGGGCTCCATCCCTAGAAAGGGGCGTGCAGGAGGCAGCCGATCAATGATTCTCTCTCATCGTTGATGTTTCTCTCTCTCTCTCCTTCTCCCTTCGTCTCTGAAATCAATAAAAAATATATTTTGAAAAATGAAAAATTTTGTTTAAAGTGTGAATAAGTACTCTACTTCATGTATGAAAATTTGACAAATGAAATAATATTTTAGATTTCAAATGTATATAGGTATAAAATAAATGCAGACTCACTTTCTATGAGTATGTCCCTAGCTCTTAGTAGATATAAATCCTCCTTTCCTTATATGAATATTTCCAGGTTATGTGAATGAGGTTCTAATCCTCAGAGCTGGGGTTAACAGTAGACTCAGGCCTGTCTGCCTTTCCTGGATGATGTCTGACTCATCCAAGAACACCTGCTGGAGGCAGATACTAAGGATCAGACGGAGTCATAAATGCAGGCAGTCTTCATTTTAGACATTATACAATATTTACTTTTAAGCTAAGGTGCAAAGCAGAGTCCAAATGGAGCAGTAAGGTGCTCTAGGCTATAAATTCACTGACTCATTCAGAGAATATATATTTTATGCTTGTGAGCTCTAAAGTCCCAATGAGATCAAATCCTCTTAGTCAAACTAAAAAGAAGTTTGAGAAAGGCTAGATGAAATATTAACTCTAAAAGTGGGGGCTCTTTAAAATTTAAATCCTTCAATATCTCTGATTATTTAGGTTTCATATAATATGTTTACTATGGGTGCAGGAGGCTGTGTTTACATTTAGTCAACCTCTCAGAAGTGAGTATCTGAGATAATTTCTCAGACAAGTTTAGCTGTTGGCCTGCTACATCTATGCAGGAGCATCCAAATATTAACACTTCCCAAGTTATAAATGGTTAAACTGTTCATCTATTTAAGCATCAATTTAGCTAATCTATGTAAATGGTGATTATGTAAGATATTTTGAGTTAATTAGTTCTGACAATTAGTTACACATGACCATTATATTCAGTTGATAAAAGCATCTGTACTACATGTAAAAACAAAGGTGTTGTTTAGTCCTTTTGTGATCTGAATAAAGAAACTTGCCCACCCTTTGATAATGATTGACAATTTAGTATAACCTGAGGATGCAGAGAGAATCTATAGACTCTGCCACTGTTGTGAGATCAAACTTGTGATGGATACAGAAAGTGGAGGCTCTAATTTGAACAAACTATATTTTTTAAATTGTTAGATCTGTTTATTTAACACCATGTAGCTCCAAATCCACTGGAGCAGTGGTTCTCAACCTTCTGGCCCCTTAAATACAGTTCCTCATGTTGTGACCCAACCATAAAATTATTTTCGTTGCTACTTCATAACTGTAATGTTGCTACTGTTATGAATTGTAACGTAAATATCTGATATGCAGGATGGTCTTAGGCGACCCCTGTGAAAAGGTCATTCAACTGCCAAAGGGGTCGCGACCCACAGGTTAAGAACCACTGCACTGGAGCCATTCACTTTTAACTGAGTATGCTAAAACTCACAGATACAGCTCAGTCTACTTTCACTTTCTCCTGTTCTTGAGTTGTTCCCCCAGCAACCTTAAGTTAAATCTTGAGAATGTTGGATATACAAACTTCCTAATGCCTAGATGGTAAAAGAAGAAATTCAAATTGAATTCCCCAGTCAGGATTAATTTCTTTGGCTATAAATAGGATGTGAGCTGTATTAGGATCCTTTACAATAAAGGACAGTTTCCAAAGACTCTACTGTGTAAGACGTCCAGAAAAAAAATCACATTTTCTTAAATGAATGACAGTGCATTAAAGAGTTACTGATTAATGAAAAAAATGTCAAGTCACCAGCCTCTGTCACATTATAATGATATGTAAGAAATAAGGAAAAACACACATGCAGGCTTTGTTTTACTTTGAGTAATTGCCCTAAAATGGATCAGTATACTGTATACCAAATTCAGGACAATTAAACCATTTGCTAGAGAGACAGTACTAGACTTGAGTGTTATTATCTTTTATAGGTGCAATGTAAACACTGTTTTCATATGCCCTTGGAAGTTCAATTAATTTGAAATTATCCTCCCCTCATTTCAGCTGTCTATAAAATGGTGAGTAAAGATACAAAATACATGAAAGGTTTCAATATTTGGATGGTATAATTGTTTTCTCTAGGGCTGTGGACAAACTTGACTATCAACCCTTTGCGGTACTAGAAATCTTGGGAAGATGAGTATGAAGCAATTCTTTGATAAGAATAGAATATACCAAACTTTCTGGAAGAATATCAGGCACATATAGTAAGCACCAACTCTAAAAATATCAGCTAGCACCAATTGTAAATTATTAACATCACTGGGAGTCGAAATCTTCTCAAGATTTAATATTCATTTTAGAAGTCACCATGTTAATGATTCAAGATTACTATGCTAATACAGGGACACCAAAAGTAAACAAAAGAAAGTCTTAGAATAATATGCTGATTACTGCTTCTGTGGCATAAGTTTATCTGAGGGTCACCGTAAAATTTATAAATAGTAGTAGTTTTCAAGATGTGTATTAGGTATGTTTTTAAGTGTAACTGACAATTCACTTAATCTGTGTTGATCAGCTGCATTCTAAATGCATTGGGACAATGATACAGGTCCAAATAGCTGCCATAATTTCTTATTAATTAGTGTAAACACATGTGGTTCATTAAAGGTATGTACATTCAGAGGCTCTTTGAGAGGTAGGATATATTTAATAGGGAAATACAGCCAAGAGTTTTCAGCAATTAACTATGTGCACCACACAGAAGGAGATAAAATAGTGGAGGAGGTTGCAAAAAGCTGAACTCAACTGAGGAGACAGATTATAACAACAACAACTCAAAACACAACAACAAAAAGTAGCTGGGAGAAGGATCAAGAATTTTGGACTTTCTCCAAGGAAAAAAATGAATATTTACTGCTGGAAATTAATGAATTTATCAATAGTTAGGAACAGATTAATAAATAAAGCAAGAGCTGATTCTTTGCAGAGACATTGCATGCTAGGGAAGTCATTAAATTAAATACTCAAAAAATATATAAATAAATAAAAGTGAAAGATGAAAAGCATTATGTAAAATTAGAATGTGGAAATAACCAAAGGCATAGGGAATTGAAATAATTATGGGATTCCTTTCTTTTTATGTATAAAAAAAATTAAAAATCTGAGTTAAGTCTATTTTTTCCTGTGAAAATGTAAATATGCTTATGGCCTTAGGAAAATTTTCAGTGAGCTATTATCTCCAAATATACACCAGGAAATTGTACAGATTAAGTTTTAAGAAAATTCCTCTTTCATGTTTTACTTGTGAATTGCCTGGGTTAAAAACCTACCTTCAACTAACTTTACTGGCAATACTTAACCTCTCTGTGTCTGCATTTTATAATTTAAAAAATGAGGATTCTGATAGTATTTGCTTCATAAGTCTACCGTGAGGAATAAATGAATATTTGTAAAGAATTTAGAACAATGCCTCATGCATAGTGCTATATAAGTTTTTGTTAAATTTACTAACAAAATAGTTAAAAATTCAATTGTTTAAAACCACATATATATATTATTTACAAATCTTAATGTAAAATGTCATAAATACTAGCAAAACTATTTCATCAAAGCAGTAAACAAAAATATACAATGAAAAACAAATCAAATACCAAGAATGTACTGAGTAGTTTAGAAATATAATTTACTGCCGGGAGCCGGTCCATCCTTGCTGTTTCAAGGGACCTGGCATATATGGCATACTGTTCTTAATATGTTTGCTCACCTTCTTGGCACTATGTGTTTTAACCAAGGTCACCTCTCCGAGAAAGGTTGTTTCCCCAGGTAGGGATTTTTCCCTGAAGTCAGGGAGGGGATAAAACCCCTCAACTAAGTGCCAGGCGGGTAATTAATCACTTTAACTACAAATAATCATGCTTAAGCTACATAATCTTTACTCCCTGGAATGGAGATAAGAAACACCCTAACCTTTGTAATAGAGATTGATAGGATTGAATCAACTGGTATAAATACAGATGTAACAAGACAGCAAGAGACAGAACTTAGATGAAGATCCTAGACACAGAACTTAGAAGAGAACCAAGAGAGACAGAACCTTGGCACAGAACCTACACAGAACGTTCTCTAGAGACAGAAGAACTTCGCTGGAGAGAACATGGCAAAAGATCCTGGACTGAACCTGACTACAGAAATTGGCAAGAGAACCTGACTAGAACCTGGTGACTGAACCTGGCTGGAGAACCTAGCGAGGGAACATGGCTACTGAACCTGGCTGGAGAACCTGGACAGAACCTGGCTGGAGAACCTAGCAAGAGAACATGGACACAGAACCTGGCTGGAGATCCTAACCAGAACTTCGCTAGAGATCCAGAGCAGAACCTCTCTGGAGATCCAGACCAGAACTTGGCTAGAGATCCTGGCTGGAGATCCTGGCTAGGCTGCTGATCAACTGAACACTGTCTCCGTGTCCTTCCTTCTTCGCCGACTCCATCCACACCTTTGGGGACCCCTGGACCCGCTGGGGTTGGACCCCGGCACAGAACCTACCTGGAGACCCTGACAAGAGAACCCGGCTATGATGATCACCTGAAGGCTGCCTCCGTGTCATTCCTTCTTCGCCGACTCTGTCTACGCCTTTGGGAACCCCTGGACCTGCTGGGGTTGGACCCCGGCAATTTACTAAACTGAAATACTCAATCATATAATCATTTCCATGGATGTTAAAAGAGCAGTTTCAGATTTACTGCAGTTGAGAACTTCTAATAAAGTATGAAGAATAGACCCAATTATATATAACTTTTAAGAATAAAAAAATAAAAGTAAAATTATGAGCAAAAGACATTGTCTTATTTTTCGTTATTCTAGAGATGCTAGTTGATGGACTTAGAATTGAATAAAAATAATAAGTATATAAAGCTTTCACATGCTTAATGGATAAACATAAGTATCATAATTTAGAAATAATATAAATGTATTAAAATGCCCAAATAGAATCAACTAGAAAAATATTACCAAAAAGAGCAAACAAGCCACAAACACAGAGGACAAAAAGATATGTAATTGTCTTAATTGTTTTAAGCTGCTGATGGAACAACAGCTGGAATGGATGCGCAAAGTGACTCCAATGATTTCTCTTTTGTTCATTTCCAAAGCCACATTGTACTGGTAAACTTTTGTAAAACTCTTGACTAGAACAAACGGGAAGCAAAAAATAATGGGGCAGGAAATCTGGACTCCCCTTCCAATTTTGCAAAAGAGTTATTTGACCATAGAGAAGTTAGAAATTGAACCCCCTCCAAGATTCAATATCCTTAGGAAATGAAGGCATGGAGTTAATCAGTTCTCACATCCCATTTCATATAGACACAGCAGAGAAAAGGTGCCAAACTTCTCAGGTGAACAATAGAAGCCTATTGTAAGAATAATCTTCATAAGGTCTTCACTGAATAGGGAAAGTGTGAGCATAAAACAAGTTTAGTAAAATGTTGACTTGTTGAGATAGGTAAACGGATGTTCATTATTCTCATCATTTTTGTTCACATCTGAAATGTTTCATTAGATCTTATCAGTGTCCTTATCACAAAATAATAATAATGAAGGATGATGGGAGAAAACATTGGAAATAAAGGATATGTTTACAGGATAGATTATGGTGATGTTTTCCCAGACTTATCTCCACACTTGTCTACAAATTTAAGTAGTTGTATACATTAAGTATGTGTGTCTTTTTGTATGTCAATCATACCTCAAAAATGGTTTTAAATGCTTCATTATAAAAAAATTTTAAAAACTAAAATGATGTCCAAAATGTTTCTCTCTATAATTACCACTTACATAGAGATTTAAACAATTTGAAAAGGAAAAAGTGAAAATGAGTAAAGAAACAAGATACTTTGTAAAATGAATCCCTATGTCTCTCCCTACATTATCCTAATAAAATTTGAAGCCCAAAATAAGAATAGCAGAAAGACATTATCTTATTGTTAATCCAATAATGCACAAGCAGCTTCCTTGTACCTAGATGAATACAAGTTGTCTGGATTCTTATTTTTTTTAATGATTCAATAAGGAGGAAAAAATTAGAGGGTTAATAAAGTCAGTAGGCAAATGTGAATCTTGCTATAACAGTCATTTCCCAATATTCCCAAGATACAACAAGAAAGGCATATTTTATCTCTTCCATGGTAAATAATCCTAGTAATTAGCAAAGCAATACCCATCATTGCATGCAATGAACTAAAAAGAAAAAAAAGATGAGATATTTGTAATTATAGTAAATGATTTTAAAAGGCCTCAGGATAAGAAGCATGATCCCTGATGATTTATATAATGGAATAATGTGTCTATAAAATTTTCTACTCGCTACTAGTAAATGTCCAATCATCTGCATTCTATTAAAAATAAACTCAAAATAGTATTCAAAGACACTCTAGATCTGAAGGTAGGGTTGAAGGTATACTTTCTATCATTGGTGCGGGCCATATAATATCCAGGTCTCTGTGTTATAAGAACGTTTAAGACCTACTCTCTCAACAACTTTCCTATATACAGTATTATTAACTATAGTCATCCTGCTGTTCATTATATCCCCAGAACTTACATATTTTGTAATTAGAAGTTTGCTTTAATTCTTATTATTTCTTTTCTTTTGCTTACTTTGGATTTAATTTGTTCTTTTTTTAATCGATTAAGGTGGAAAGTTAGATGATTGATTTTGAATCCTCAATTACTTTAAAAATATTAAGCAATAAGTCCTTAAAAGAAATTAATCCTTATGAGATAGTTGGAACTGGCAAGTATAATAGGTCTCGCTTAAATTGTAAATGAACAAGGACAATGAATTAAAGATTTATGTAACATATCCCAGAATTTTGAGTAGCATGTGGATAAATTAGTTTCGTATATCTAAAAGTTCAGATATTTATTTTTATTTGGAATCTTCAGTTTTTCCTCAGGATTTTGTAGTGGCAAAATCTCACTGGAAATGAGATCTGTCTCAATAAGATTGAATAAACTACAAAAATTTTTGGAGGGAATCCTAGTTTACTATTTTAGAGCATTATTGCCCTTCATCATGACAATGGGTTACACAGATGTGAAAGCACATTATGAACAGTTAGGAAGCAAAGCAATAATTTTATAAAGTATCATAACAATTTTTTTTTCTAAAAAACAGTCATTTTTCCAGGTTTTATTTAAAATTTTTTTTAACATCTTTGCCCTGTGAAAATTGAGGCCATACTCTATAGCATGCAATAGTCTGAGTTCATTTCACCCTTGGTAACACATTTAGTTCTACTATAATTTCACGTAGTACTATTTAAAAAGGTTAAATTATGAAGAAATGCATAAATACTGTAATAAATATGGCTCTGTAACTTGAAAAATACCTGAAGTTTTCTTGTAGCAGCGAACATAAGAAGGTTTTCAGCTTGTAAGTCTTTGTGAAAGGATGGAAGTAAGTTTGTCTGAATTAAGATGGAAAGTTGTAATTTCTAGTGTTAATGAGTGTCTCTCAGACATATGGAAACGGATATATAGTTGGGACATGCATGTGTGTGTTTTGTGTATTCCTTCACAGCTCCATTTAGCTGAGTTCATTTTTCATATTACCTAGTGTTTCTTTTGAAGAAAATTGCACAAAGGCAAATACAGAACTCATATCATGCTCCAATTATTTCTTACTATATCAATTGCTTTGTGGAATTTGTATTATGCTCCAATTATTTCTTACTATATAAATTACTTTGGAACAAATTTGAGTTTTCAAAACAAACATTATAGCAGAGCTATCTGTGTATTAAAACTTCTACATTAAAAAAAACACACAACTGATTGCATACCTACCATAGATATATGCTTGAGTTAGGAAAGTGAGCAAATAAACCCATCATTTATAGTGAGCAATCCAGGGGCTGAATGGGAGGTCATTGGAAATTAAACAGTTGAAGTGGCGAAGATATGTGATGGATCTGTTGGGAAAACTGATAATGTTCTGCACGTGGGAGCAGCCACAGCATTTGTAGGTCTCAAAAGAAAATACACTTGCCCAATCAGTTTACAATACAGCCATCCATGTACTCCACTAAACCCTGGCTCACAAAAATAATGCAATTCTTCTATACACTGACAAACAGTCTTTATTCCTTGTGTTAAGGTAGGAAATATATGGTTATTTTTTAAGCTTCCTTGGGGGATAATTTAAGAAAAGATGATTTTATTTCATGCCACCAGCATGCCACATTAGAGTGAGAAAGGAGATTGGAAAAGTGCAGAAATAAGACCAAGACTACGTGTCTGAAATCCAGTGAGTCACTGAAGATTTAATAGATGAGAAGCGTCTCTATTAAATTTTTGTATTAGAAAGATCACAAAAGTAAAAATACAACAACAACAAAAAAAAAACACAACAAGCTAAAGTGTGACACTAGAAAATTGTGGATATAATTAGGAGGCTGTTGCAATTAGGCAGAACTAAAATATAAGAAGCTAAAGTAAGACAGTGAAGTGGGAAAGGGGCCAATAAATAGACTTCAACAAAATAATGGAGGTGATTTGTATTTGACTTGCCACTCATTTAGAAGTAGGAATGGAGTGCAGAGCCATGGCTGGCTTTCAAGATTCTACTTTAGGAGCAAAGGAGACATAAATGAAAAGGAGCAAGTTCAGACAGGAAGAAAATCAGTGCAGTTTATATGTTCAGTTTTAGATGCCTATCCTATATAATAAAAGCTTAATATGCAAACTGACCGAACAGCAGAACAATAGGTGGAACGACTGGTCACTATGATGCGCACTGACCACCAGGGGGCAGACACTCAATGCAGAAGCTGCCCCCAGCCTGCAGGCCCCAGGCCAGCCAAGGAGGTGACCGGTGCTGCTTCCCTTCCCCGCTATAGTCCCACCAGTTGCCTCCCACAGAGGGAGGCGACCGGCGGCAGCGGCAGGGGGTGGGGCTGGTGAGCAGGCAGTGCCAGGCCAGCCAAAGTGGGTGCCCCCCAATCACCCCACTGGTCACCCCATAGATCGGCCCTGATCTCCAGCCAGGCCTAGGGACCCTACCTGTGTATGAATTTTGTGGACCGGGCCTCTAGTCTTATATATGTCTCCTATTTATTTGGAGATGTTCTTTACAGAGTTGGACACACTGGTTTGAAGCTAACAGATAAGTGGATTAGTGATAAAGATTTGGAGTAATTAGCACATACATAAAGGGTAACTTCAGACTGAGGATGAGATGACCAGGAAAGGCAGGATTCAAAAGTAGTTTTTTGGAGGCAGTAGGGTGTTTATTACATGTCTGCATTGAACATTCTCTCATAGGGCAGGCCCTCTCTAGTTTCTCCCTGTCCTCACCAGACACTATACAGTGGGGCCTTGACTTATGAGTTTAATTTGTTCCGTGATGGAGCTCATAACTCAAATTACTCGTATGTCAAATCAACAGTGAACTAGTGAGACACGTGATGCTGGGCTGATGTTGTGGCGTTCACTGTGACATTCGCTGTGCCAACTAGCGGTGGGATATCTGAAGCTGGCTCATAACCCGAATTTTAGCTCACAACTCAAAGCAAAAAATCGGCCGAGAGACGGCTCGTATCTCAAAAAACTCATTAGTCGGGACACTTGCAAGTCAAGGCCCCACTGTGCTACTTAACATAGCCTGCCCCGCTCCCTCCTGTTACCAGCCTCCCCTAAAGGCAATTAATTGCAAAACCCAGAAGGAAATTAAGAAAAAGACTGATCTCTGAAGAACATCATTTAAGTAGTGGAAAGAGGAAGTTAATCACATGAATGATACTGGAAAAGGCATCTACAGAGTGTGAACAGGAGATTCCGAGTGTACTGCTATTGGGGTTCTTCAATCAATTTGCTCCCAACTGCTGTTTCTCATTCTCAGATATATAGTATTTAACTAAATGAAGAAAATATCTTACTCTCTTCTTTTTTTTAAAAAATATATTTTATTGATTTTTCACAGAGAGGAAGTGAAAGGGATAGAGAGTTGGAAACATCGATGAGAGAGAAACATCGATCAGCTGCCTCCTGCACACCCCCCATTGGGGGTGTGCCCGCAACCAAGGTACATGCCCTTGGCCGGAATCGAACCCGGGACCGTTCAGCCCGCAGGGCGATGCTCTATCCACTGAGCCAAACTGGTCAGGGCTTACTTTCTTCTTAATAGTATAAATACTCTACCACATTTTTTTCACGAATGTTTCAAAGTTACTTGAAATCATAGAATAAAAACATTTCAGATACTAAGAGTTTAGGGTAGTTCTTCTTCATTTTGCTTGTTTCCCCCTTCCTTTTATTATTTGGAGATGATCTATTGTTAAAGTACCTGACATACAGAAGTTTCTAAAACATGTTTATTCTTTTCATCATATAGCATATTCTTTGCACAAAGTTGAAAATGCAAATGTGTGTAATGATACCCGCTACCTCATTAACGGTGAAGTCGTGTAAAAAGGCAGGAAGAAGGGCTGGAGTAGAGAGATAATGTTTTGTTAATTCTTGAAGGGCAGTTTAAATTGAATCTTTTTACTAGACAGAAAAAAATCTATGAAATAATAGTAGTAAGGAAGAACTAGCCCCATCTGATATTAAAATATATTTTGAAATAGCAGTATAAAAACTATTGGTACTGGAGAAGTAATAAATATAAATTAACAGGACAAAATAAAGAGCCCAGAAATACATGAAATTCGATAAATTCTTAATTTTTTTCAATCGGAAGAAGAGTAATTAATCAATAAATGCCACTGGGACTAATACATATCTATTTGGAAATTATATTCCTAACTAACATACACATGAAGACTAATATAATTACATAAACATTTTAAAACAGGAATAATAAAAGACAACATTTACATGGTGCAAACGTAAATAAAATATTGGGGGGATAATTTTCAGTGTTAGTTTTTAGAAGAAACATGGGGTTAGTTAACCATGATAAATAGTTTATATGAATAAATAAGAAATGACAAAAATAGGCTAAGTCATAGAATGAGAAAAATATTGAAAGTATGCTCAACCTCACTAACATTTAAAGAAATACAAATTCAACAAGGTTTTTCTGCCCAACACCTAAGTAAAATGGAAAATCATTCATCTTGGAAAAATGACCATCCTTATACTGTATTGGTGGTGGATAAATTGGTTGTTTTTGTGGTTTTTTTTAAGATTATTTCAATGTTTTTTTATTATGGTGAATTTTCAGACAGTTAGATTCAACTTCTGTTGCTATGTACCTGTCCTAATGAAAGACCAGCACGTGTACATAGAGCAGCGATTTTCAACCCTTTTCACCTCGTGGCACACAGAAACTAATAAATCAAATTTTGTGGCACACTAAAAAATATACTAGATTTTTTGCCAATCTGAAAACAACAACAAAAAAAGGTAAAATGTTGATTCATTCACACCGGATGGCTATTGTTGTGTTGGCTTATTGTCATTATTTATTTTATTTTTTTTTTTACAATCTAAGAGAAAAGAGGTAAGTGCTTCTGACTAGATAGGTGTTGCATGTTTTAAAAATTCTTGCATTGCCAGTTAAAGAGAGACAAATATCACATGATCTCACTCATTTATGGAATATAATGAACAACATAAACTAATTATCAAAAACAGATCCAGAGACAGAGAAGCATCGATCAGACTGTCAAACCCAGAGGGAAGGTAGGGGAGGGTGGGGGTAAGGGGGAAAGATCAACCAAAGGACTTGTATGCATGCATATAAGCCTAACTAATGGACACAGAAACAAGGGGGTGAGGGCATGAGTTGGGGAGGTCGGGGGGGGGGAGTTATGATGGGATAAGGACACATATGTAATATCTTAGTCGATAAAGAAATTTTAAAAACTTAATATTATTAAAAAAATTCTTGTATCGCACCAGTGTACCTCTTGCGGCAACAGGTTGAAAATTGCAGACATAGAGGCATACAAAAACAAAAATGCATAACTGAAACATTTCTTGTAATACTAAAAATAAACCTCCATCACAATGGATATAGTTAAAGGGTGCTCAGCATACTATGGGACATTGCCCAGAAATTAAAACAAGTGTAGAGCTGTATGCAATGACCCTGGGATTCTCCAGGACACATGAAGGAGAGGAAGTAGTGAGGTTGAACTGAGGACTGGGTGGGCTGTGGGGACTGGGTTATTCCTGTTTACTGGGTTATGCAACCTATATAGAATCACATGGGATTTAGTGTAAAACCCAGGGATCTACATTTTGACAAAAATTTTTTTTTCTTCAACTTTATTGAGGCATAATTTTTGCACATCCTACAAACCCATTTCAAATGTACAATTCAAGTATTATTTTTAAATATATTTTTATTGATTTCAGAAAGGAAGGAAGAGGGAGAGAGAGATGGAAACATCAATCATGAGAGAGAATCATTGATTGACTGCCTCCTGCACACCCCCTACTGGGGACTGAGCCTGCAACCCAGGCATGTGCCCTTGACCAGAATCGAACCTGGGACTCTTCAGTCCACAGGTTGATGTTCTATCCACTGAGCCAAACCAGATAGGGCCAATTCAATTATTTTTAGGAGTTTTATCTACCTGTGCCACCATCACCATAAATAAGCTTTGAAAATTTTTTATCATCCTTATAAGATCCCTCACATTATTTTTTTCTGTTAATCCCCATTCTCTGCCTCAGACAAACATTATTCTACTATCTGTCTCTATCAATTTTCCTTGTCTGCACAATTCATAGAAATGGAACCACACAGCGTGTTTGAAACGTTAACATGCAGGAGAATCACCTGGAGTCTTGTTGAAGTGCAGATTGAGTAGGTCGGGAGTGGAGCCCTGAAATCAGCAGTGCTAACGAATTCCCGCATGAGGTTGACGCTGCTGGGCCAGGGACCCTGTTCCCTCGGGCAGGGTTCTAGCAAACTTCTGATTCTTATGCACAGAAAATTTTAAGGATGTCCACTGCATATCTGCCTGTACTTTCAGCTTGTAACAATGAACATTTGTTCTCATCCTACATCTATTATTTCTTAAGAAGAAAACAGGGTATTAGGAAGTTTACAGCACTAATAACAGCAAGAGTTTTAGTCCAACAACAACAACAACTGGGAACTTTATCAGGTTTCTGAAACCTTTGCAGCTTCCCTATGCCTAAGTGTCATATTTGTATTGTCTTTTATTTTCTAGAGAGAGATTAGTCATAAAATGTGAGGATTATCCAGGGCAACAGAAAAATGGAGTGCCAGCACCATGAAGATAAGAGTCTCAGGAAATAGATAAGAAAAATATTTCAAAGGAAAAGTACGCCAAATAAACCAGGACCTATGGAGAAAGTGCATCGGTAACTGGCCAAGGGAGGATGGGGGTAGGACTTAGGTTGCTCCCAACTCTTGCTATTACAAAAAAATGATGAAAGTCATTGTACTTATTTGCATCTTCTTGGAAGGTTTAGTTTTAATGTCTGCCCTTAAGTTGTTTCTCCAACTCTGTTAGCGGTTGGACCAAGTTATTTATGTTTTCAGATTGATATTTTCTATGTGTTGTATAACATAAACTCCTAAGACAGCACTTTGCTAATTTTATGCACACTTGCTTGAGGCCTGAGGAATGCATCACTAGTTATATTAGCATTGTTCTTCCCTGAGCAATATCCTATTGTGAATCCAGATAAGGAAAGAACAATAAATAATGTCCAGGACACTGTTATCTTTATTGTGAACTCTTGGCTGAGTACATTCTAAATTATATATCATGTTAATTCAAGCCAATCAAGTTTATTAAAAGTGTACTTGCTATACTTCATTGTTCATCCCCCTCTTTTTTTCAATACTGTCAATTATTAACTTTTTGTGTGAAACAAAAGCTATGGTTTGGGTCACCCACAGCAATAGCTAAATCAAAATATTTGGCTTTGAAATGCTTTATAAATTCTGTGTTTTTTGTTTGCTTGAGTTTCTGAACTCCAGTTAGGTTTCAAATAGGGAGGGATGCTGGGTCAATAAGAAGTATCTAAGAAATATAAGAAAAAATGAAATATAATATGTATTTTTATATTACCGTTGATTTTTGCATCTCCAAACGTGTGTATATTTTCTCAAAACAATCATTACCATTTTATTATTTTTTATTTTTAATATATATTTTTTATTGATTTCAGAGAGGAAGGGAGAGGTAGGGAGAAATAGAAACATCAATGATGAGAGAAAGTCATTGTTTGACCATCTCCAGCACACTCCACGCTAGGGATTGAGCCCACAATCCATCTGGGCATATGCCCTGCCAGGGAATTGAACCTTGATCTCCTGGTTCATAGGTCGATGTTCAACCACTGAGCCACACTGGCCAGACAAGTATCCATTTTATAGAACAGTAAAACATGTATTGACCTAAAATTTTACAATACAAGGACTTTATCATTTCTCTCTCTAATAACCTGAACAGGTGTTTGAATTTTTTCCCTGGAAAATGATTATATCTTTAACTGATAAGGGATTATTATAGTATATTATTATTATTTCTATAAATTTACCTAAGAAAATAATATTGAAGTAGAAAAACTTTACATTTGAAGATGTTCATCACCTTATTATTTATAAAAGGAAATACTGAAAATAATCTCTATGCTGGATAATGTGGAAATTATTATGTAATTATGATATATTTGCTTTATTAATTAGCCAAAACTTATACATGTTTTTATGGTTAATTTTAATATGCATTGTCTATAATAACTTCAATAATTGATTCACATATTTTAAAAATGTCTTTAGTATATGCAAGGCACCATAAATTAAAAATAGTATTTATGACAATAAATTTTTAAAAGTAACGTGCCAAATTATAAATTACGTATTATTGAAACTGCTTTATTACCACACAACAAAACATATGAAAATAAAAAGATCAGAAGAATAGTTAATAACTGTGAACAATGACTGTTTACCTTCCAATTTTCAGTGTTTTTATAATTTACATACTGATTTTTACATAGCCAATTTTTAAAGTTTAAGAAATAGAGTTTTAAAACTATGACATAAAAATTAGTGACAAAGTATTAAAATACACTTCCTAGGTTTTTACAGATATATAAAAAGTGTACTGTTGTTTGCAGGTCTCTATTCTCTTTATGCATAACAGATCTTATCTTCCTAGTTATTTTCTATTTCACTATCAATGATAACTAGGCCAGAGGGCTCCCAGTCTTTGAAAATACACTGTATAGCAGATTAGTCATAGGGTATCAGTAAATTGGATCTAAACCCAAGGCATTCCTCACAATATGTCTCAATGTTGTTTTTCAGACTCTTGCTTGTAACTTCAGTAGCAACACAAGTAGAAAGCTAACTTAGCCCCCAGAAAAAAGTCCTTATCAACTGATATTAATTTTTATGTCCAAAATAAAAAATTTCAGGGGTTGTCACTGGCTGGCTGCATTAATTCCAAACCAACTAAAGTTCTTGTTAGTTACATAAATTCTTCTCAGCCAGATTCCTAAATCCTTTGCAGGATATATCTGAATTTTGTGGCCAAAAGACAATGACAGGAAATACTTGCACTGAGAAGAAATTAATTTAATCAGAAAGGTGTATTTTTTGCTACATATTCTTCTTTCTTGGAAGCTTTAAAAACCATTTGTAATGATTAATTCTACGTGTCAGCTTGGCCAGACTACAGTGCCCAATATTCAGCCAAACATTATTCCACATGCAGGTGGGGATGGAAGTAACATTTAGATAAGTAAACTCTGAGTAAAGCAGATTGTGTTCCATAATGTGAGTGGGCCTTGTGCAATCAGTTGAGGGACTTGAGAAAAAGATTCCTATCCCCAGAAAGAAGGAGATTTCTGTGAACAGACTGCCTTTGGACGAACTGAGACTCTCCCCTGCTTCTCTAGCCTGCTGGTGACCTACCCTCCACAATCTTTACCTATTATCTATCTCTATCTCTTACTCTCTTTCTACACACACACACACACACACACACACACACACACACTCAAATATGCTCTGGAGAACCCTGAATAATACATCATCTTTAATTGTCTCTTTATCACATTGACTACTATCAATACCAAGTATACTGGCCTCCTTCATGAGGTATCAAAATTACAGAGTTGCTGGTAGAACATAAAGCAATTAGGCATATTATAAATTTGTAGGAAATTCTCTTGTAATTCAGCTAGAGAATCAGGGTCTAGCCCATGTCTCTTCCCTATACACCTGTGTCAGATATAAAGACCAAGACTGGTAAATTTTTTATTTCCTGAGAAAATATAGTTAACAATAACCTTAATTTGAAAGAGTAATTCCAAATATAGCCATAGTGCTCAACCGTAATTGCCAGCCACTTGAATGTAGTTATTTCATAAGAAAACAATATATTACAAAACATGCAACAAAATAATAAAAATATAGTCTTTTCTCTTGGCTTTTCTAGATAGCCCCTTGTCTTGAGGTTACTTGCTTCTCAACTTCTATGGCAAGCTTCTCATTTATTCAGATTATTTAAATAATCAGGCTTCTCAGTATTGAGTATTGGGCTCTCCACCCACTCTATATTCCTTGATTCTCTTGTTAACTCTTATGCCTTCAATTCAATTATCACTGATGGCCAAAGAATCCCATATCTCTACTCCAATCACATTGCTTATCTCATCTATAAATGCTAGACTATCTGACTAAGTTGGCATTTTAGGTGCCCGTTTGGATGTCTCAAATATTCAAACATTTGAAAATACAAATTATTAAATTTTCTTCCACAAAAGGTGCTTCTTCCCAGTCCTTATTGTATCAGTAAAGGGCACTTCCAGCTCACCACCAAGTACTCTTGAGTCTACATCCAAAATATATTTCAAATATATGTAATTCTTTTTTATTTTCACTGTCTCCACCCTAATTCTATTCATCATCATTCCTTAACCTGGGTCACCACAAAGGACTTCTAATTGCTCTCCCTCCTCCCCCTTTATTTTCACTCTAATTCTTTCCCATACATATGCTGAAGTGACCTTCCCAAAACCTGAATCGTGTCGCTCTCCAGCACAACCACTTTACAGGCCCACACTATTCTGATTACTAAATAAAAATCCTTCACATGACTCTAGAAGGTTTTTCAGATTCATCTGATATCACAGTTCTTTCTTCCTTACCTCCACTGACCTGCATCCCTTGATCACTCAACTGCCAATCCATCAGTCACCTCTCAGTTCCTCACGTATGTCAAGATCTCTCTGTACAGCTCTCAAAGTTGCTTGTCCCTCTAACTGAATTATTCTTCCTTCCTCCCAGTTTCCCTTCCCATGATTCCTATGGATAAATTTTTAGTATTTTTACTAAATCACCATACATCACCAATTCCTCTGAGAAGACTTCCCTGAGTACTCAACCAAAGTTAGAATCTTTATTATACACTTATACTGCATACATTGCTTTCCTATAACACTTTTATGTTACACTAGAGGCCTGGTGCATGAAATCATGCATGGGTAGGGTCCCTAGGTCTGGCTGGTGATCAGGGTCAATCTGTGGGGTGACTGGCGGGGCAATCAGGGGTCTCTGCTGGCACCTGCTCTGCCTGGCCTGGGGCCTGTGGGCTGGGGGCAGCTCCTGCATTGAGTGTCTGCCCCCGATGGTCAGTGTGCATCATAGCGACTGGTCATTCCACAGGTCATTCCGCCATTTGGTTGATTTGCATATTAGGCTTTTATTATATAGGTTAATCATATATTAGAGCAATTATGTGCTGATGTTTTCCTTTCCCTCTTAGACTCAGGAGAATGGAGCCATGTTATAAGTACTATATCCTCTGTATACAATCAATAGAGAGTTTATGCTAAATCAAATGAAAGTTTTTTTCTGTTCAATATAAATATTAAATATTCATAATGATACTGATATAATTTGTTTTCCTAAGATGCTTTATGTTTAATTTATACATATTAATATGCTTATAAATTTGTATGCAGTTATTAAAATTCTTTATGAAAATCTTTTTTATTTCATAAAGGACTTCTTGAATAATCCCAATCACAGGCCCTAAAAGGACTTGCTCACAGGTTGCTTAGAATCCACTTTATTTTACACTCAAATTATTTTCCTCTAATTTTAGTGTAAAATCTTTGAGGACTTTGTTCAGATATTACACTATATTGTATATTTTAGAGCCGGCAAACCATCTCTACTACAAGATCATTTCCTACCCATAATTACATGTGTTATGCCTTTAAATTTGAAGTCATTTGTATTTTCCAAAGTTCTGTTGGTATGCAGATCATATGGGCTTTGAAAGATAGGGTACCTCACTAGAAAAAAAAAATACAAAGAAAAAGAATAACTGTGGTATTGGCACTTCAGAAACTACAGTAAAGCAACTTGGTTTTAATAAGATATTACTTTAGAGAGTTAGAGGATTGTGTAATTTCGATCAATGGTGCTTTGCTTTTATTCTCACCATTGTGGTGTAATTTTGCTCCTTCAAGCTTAGTTTTCTATTGAGAGTCTGGAACAGTACATCACTTCTGTGACCAGTAACTTGCTCCCCCTGGTGGCCTTGCTAAGTTCAAACTGTTGACCAAGTATAGAAATTTAATATATAATATTGGCTCTTTTTTTTCTTAATGTTTTCAAAGACTGAAGTCTCAGTACTGCATTTCTGGGGTGGTATGAGTTGTCACTGAACTTACTCTTTAGAAAGCTCTGCAGAGATTTGGAGGAGTCATCCTAGTGATTTCTCTATTCCAAAAATCTCTCACTGTTACAATCCTTAAACAAACCATTGTGATGTGCTTTTATAAGAGTTAACAGTAAGAAGAATGACAAAAGGATGATAATTAGATGCTTATCTTAAGGATTTATCCAGATGGAGACCAATATCTAGGAATGCGGATTGGGGTGGGGGGCAAAGATTACCTGTTTGGGGAAAAATCTTTCATTTTCAACACTAAAACACTGTTACCCATGTCACCGTATAATATTACAACTTAAGGAGTTCCTTTTGAAATCACTGAATGGTTCTGACATAAAAGGGACACAGGTTGAAAAGGAATTGGATTAAAGGAAGTAGCACTTACTTGAATCCAGTTTTCTGAAATAAGGTAGAGCATAAAAAATAAATGGCCACATTTCTAATGATCATTAAAAATAAATGACCTTTTCTAATTTGACATCACATAAATACTTCAAATGCTTAATGGTGGCAGAGTATACACTAAATTCTGAGGCAAATGCTAAAACAGTATATTTGTGTCAAAATGTCATATTGGCTTCCAACTTAAGAAGCCTTCAGCGAAATGCTCACAGAGCAAAGGAGGGGAGCTGTCTCCAGCTGAATATATGCATGCTCCCAAGCCTTTCTTAAAATGTTTCCTGCACATTCAGAAGGCATTCAGAAGGAAATCTACAATACATTTTCCTCAGATGTCTTAGAGTGAAGACTTTGCATTTTTAAGCCTCCCTATCTGTCAGAGCCCAGTGAAAAGATGGATTCACTCCAGTAAGTTTTGAAAAAGCTACTGGCTATTAAGAATAACAAATAAAAGGGGAAAACAGAAAGAGAGCAGAGAACAAGGGAGGCAAGTGAGTTGAGCATTTACATCTGAAGCATAAAGGCCTTCAGAATATTTTTTGGCTTCACAATATTGTTTACATAACAAATACTTAAGAAGATTTGGAACTCATTGGAATCATAAGAATTTAGGTGATTTTAGGGACTTTTCATTCAACCACTGTTCGGCGCAGGTTTCTATTAATGCTACTGGATTTATCCCATCAATATTAACAGCTTATGGGCTAGTGGGGACTGTAATGGTGCAGAAATAATAACTAGTAACTGTAGCATATTAAGGATCCTCTGGAGAAATCATCCGTGATACCCTTTTGTAAGAGCGGGGCATCTATGAAGCTTTTCTGTATTGACTTTGAGATACTGGGGAGTCTGGAAGGGGTATGAACCTTTTCCATTTATGGTAGCCCCAATCTTAACAGAAAGCCAGCCGGTCCCTGCAAAACCCCCTGCTCCATTTGGCATCAGGCTTTGTTGTACATAGTTCTGTTGAGCCAATTAAAACTTTGCACCTCTTGTAATTACAATGCAAATGAAAGGAGGAATTTTGTTTTCAAAATCAGATTACACAGGTTAATTAAGAAGAAAACTTGCCTAGACCCAGGTTTACAGATAAGCAGTATTTTCAAAGAGCCCACTGACATGGTAGAATATGAATTCTGAGCTTGTGTTCTACATAATGGAAAGATCCATTATCCACCTGTCAAAGCAAGGGAGGGAAGTCCTGGAGACTGAAAAATATAATTATTAGGTATGCTGCTTAAAGTAGTGATAAGGAGAAAGCGATTCACCAGTGTCTGTTTGAAAAGAACTTTTCCTTGGTCCCATTTTGCTTCAGACTAGAAAATGCTGGCTTTAAAAAGCACATAGCCTTCAGATGGCACGGATAATGAAACTGCCACAATGGATGCATTTGTGGAAACGAAAAACTTCTGTGCATTTGCTCTATTTTTATCTGTCTACCTGAGTAATTAAAGGGGAGCTTCTGGTCACAGTGTAGACATTTGGGTCACAATTCAAACACATGACCTCCCTTTCTAGGAGGAAAGGTGAAGAAAGCTAAGAAAAGCAAACACTTCAGAAATGACCTTGCATTATTCTTGGTGCTACTGCAGAAAGATGCAATTCTAAGGGTGATGATGAAAAGGAATAAAATGCAACATTTATTTTCCAGACTGAGAAACCAAATAACGCTTTGTTAGTGGTTTTTCTAAAGGAGCATTTTCTCTCTTTGCCACTTAATCATAGCTGAACTCCTTGCGCATACAGTACTCAATGTCATACTTAATTTTTAGCCATTAGAAAGATGGATACTGTGTAGATATTAAAAGCAGCAAAGATAAAGAAACAATTACATGATATTAATGGCATGACAAATATCACGGATCAAATACAATAATTATCTAAAAAAGAAATTGAAAGTTTAGGGCATAGGATAATTAACATGGGGTTAGAAAAGGTCATCATACCTATCCTGAATCTAAAATCATCGCCACAATATAAATTAGGCCATTAGAAACTGACTGTGGGAGTTGAACCAGCATCCACAGCATGATAGAGCACCCTGGAACATCTCATTAAATATTTCAAATTGATGAAGTGCTTTAGTATCCTTATGTTTTTATTTACCGATTTAAATTCAGCCCTACAAAGCATAAAATGAGACAGAGTTCAGCCTAGAGCCCAAAGGAGCTAGAAGCGAGGAGACATTTTCACGGAATTCTTCAGAACATATTCGTTTCTCATGCAAGCCGCTTCAGTGGCCTTCCCGGCCATGGGCTTTTCTCAAGAGAAAACTCAGACTGCAGGTCTTTCTCTCATTTAGACACATATCCCTTTATTCTCTTATTTTTTTTTCAAAGACCAAAACCTCTATTTTCTTATACCTTTATTCTGCAATTTGGACACAACCAGATTGAAATCCTAACCTAATAAAATCTATGAGCTCTTGGCTCTTAAATAACAGATGAATTTTCCAAAGCTATTGCTTATCACATTTATTATGCACTGTCATTCTTTGTTGTTACACACACACACACACACACACACACACAGACACACACACAGAGACACACACACACACACACACACACACACACACACCCCGTTTTCAATGTTTTACTTTCTTGAGCCTGAAGAACATTTATCAGCATCCCAAGAGTCTTTGCTCTCAAGTATGTGGTTATGCCTCTCCCTAAGCCTTCTTCAATTCTTTCTTAGAATCTTCAGTTCACTCCTGTCTCCCCTCATAGTTTTAATCATGTGGTTCCAGAAGGCTTTTGCTATGGGACATCAGGTTTGGAGAAATACGGGGTCTCTGCATGACAAACCAATAAACCCTGGTTCTTTGGGTAATGCAGCCTTTTCACCTACTCTGAGGATTTAACAGGAACTTGCATGCCCAACCCAGACACTCGTCAAGTGCAGAAAGCCAATAGTGTGTCCCTGGGGCTGGCTGAAGCCCTTCCCTCCCCAGCTACGGGTCAAGTTCTGTAAAGCAGGCCATGCGCAGCCGCACTGAGTGTTGCCAGGGGAGATCCACCAGCCCTGGAAACAAGCAAACTGCCCCTTTGGGATATAACACTGTTGCCTCAGAGCCCAGCCTGGTTTCTCCCTCATTTGACTTTCTTCCGTGGCTGCAGACCCTGCTCCCGGAAACAGCTGATTTCTTTTTCTGACCTTCTTTCAGCTCATCCCATGGGAGAGTCCTGGCTTACCTTTTGCTCCGGCCTTTGGGAAGGCTACTTTCCTTGATCGCCAGTTACCATTTCAATAGGGAGTCAGGCCCTGACTGGTTTGGCTCAGTGGATAGAGCGTTGGTCTGCAGACCGAAGGGTCCCAAGTTCAATTCCGGTCAAGGGCATGTACCTTGGTTGCAGGCACATCCCCAGTAGGGGGTGTGCAGGAGGCAGCTGATCAATGTTTCTCTCTCATCAATGTTTCTAACTCTCTATTCCTCTCCCTTCCTCTCTGTAAAAAATCAATAAAATATATTAAAAAAAATAGGAGTCAGGAATCATGACCAAGGATCATTACTCTAAAAACTAGCTTTGAGTTCTCTGGCTCCTGCTCATCTACCAGAAACTGCTACAATTTACAAAGAAGGCACGTGCCCCAGGAACTGAATTATCTCCCCGCTCTAACCTTAGTCTAGAACTTTCCACGGGCATTATAAGGAGTCTTACTAACAGTCTGCAGGAACCCTGAAGGACACTCCAACTGCCTGCATCCTGGGTTATCTGACAACACCTGCAGCCTGCCATTAGACACCCTGAAACAATGAACCCACAGAGAAACATGGAACGTTGAGATAAAAGCAATGTCCCCACACTTAGCAACCTTGTTACCCTCAATCAGAACCCAGAGTGTATCCCTCCACTCTCATGTCCAGGCACCCTGTGTTTGACTTTCCCTACTTAACCCTTGCTGATCTTTTCCTCCCCAAACTTTATCCATTCCTCCTAAAATCCCTGTTCCATGGTAAACAATGCAAAGCAAAACAAACAACAGACGCCTCTTGATCTTACCCAACTCTTCATCAAACATTCCCACCACTTCCTTGCTTTTTTGAAAACTGCCTCTCCTCTTCCACTAATTTCCCCGCACTCTGAAATGGAGACTGCAGTCACAGGGACAGGACATTCATGTGTCAGGAAGGGTGTCGGCATTTGGCTAGTCCCCAGCTTCTGGCCATCCCCAAGCCTTGCACTTCAAAACTCTTACTCCTCCACCTCCATAGACAGAGACTGCCTCTAGTCACATTGTGCCATTCGGCTCTACCATTTGGAGTCATGCATAGCCTCCGAGTCATCTGTACATATAAAAAGCCAGCGACCAGAACGCCGTAATGACCAGAATGACCAGTTGATATGATACCCACTGTGGCCAGCGAACTGGCCCAACCTGGGGGTGGGGGCCAGCCGGCCAACCTCCCGCAACCCCTACTCCCAGCCAGCCCTGCCCCTAATCAGCCTCTCCCACCCCAATCGAGGCGAGGCAGCTGGCCAACCCTCCACAGCTCTTCCCCCTGGCTGGCCAGCACCCGATAGGCCTGCCCCACCCTGATTGCCCCTCCCACCCCAATAGGGGGTGGGACCAGCCAGCCAACCTCCTGCAGCCCCTCCCACAAGCCAGCCCCACCCCTGATCACCCCCTCTACTCCAATAGGGGGTGGGGCTGGCTGGCCAACCTCCTGCAGCCCCTCTCCCTGGCTGGCCCCACCCTCGGTGGTCCCCCACCACCCCAATTGGCTGGCAGCCCCTCCCCCAGACCAACCATACATACCCTTGATTGTTCACCCCCTACCCTAACAGGGGGCGGGGCTGGCCGGCCAACCTCCTTCAGCCCCCTCCCTCTGCCTGGCCCCATCCTAGATGACTCCCCCACCCTGATCAGGGGTAGGGTCACCAGCCAACCGCCTGTGGCCGCTCCCCCTGGCCAGCCCTGCCCCTGATGGACCCCCACCACCCCGATTGGTCAGCAACCCTCTCCCCAGTCAGCTCCATCCCCAATTGGCCTCCCACTCCAAACAGGGACAGGGCCAGTGGCCAACCACCCATGGCCCCTCTCCCAGGCCACTGGCCCCTGATTGGCTCCCCCCACCCCAATCAGGGCCAGGGCCCACCAGACAATTGCCCCTGGCCCCTCTCCCCAGCCACCCAGCCCTGATCAGGCCCCGATCAGGGAGGGCCAGCTGGCCAACCTCCCGCCATCTCCTCCTCTCAACTGGCCTGGCCCCGATCCTCCCTGATTGGAGCCAGGCTGGCTGGACCACACCCATGCATGAATTTGTGCACTGGGTCACTAGTCTATAATAATAAAAGTGTAATATGCTAATTAGACTGGTTGTCCTTCTGGGCAACCTTTCAGACAAAGCCAGGGCTGCAAGGGAAGCCCTGGCCTTGGGTGCCAGAGGGAAGACGGTACCAGCAACCAGGGGAAGGAAAGCCTGCTCTTGCATGAATTTTGTGAATTGGGCCTCTAGTTTCTCATATTTATCACATGACTCCACACCAGGCTCATGGCTTTCCCTCTACTCAAATTCTTGTCAATATTCTGGGGTAGATCAATGCCCATGGGTGAGTCCAGTCCATTTGCTTGCTTCATAGTTCCTTGAGCTTTTCAGCTCTAGTGATCTTCATATTTACCCTGCTCCAGGCTCTCAACTCCAAAACTCCACCTTGAACCTATAATTGCCTAAAACTACTCCCTCGTTGAAATTTTCAGCTGTAAATTCCCATTTGTACTAACACTTATCTTTCCATTTTCTCAATTGTTTTCTCCTTGTACAAGTATAACTGCAGCCTATACAACTTCTAGTTCCTTATCTCTCTACCTTTCCTCCATCTATGCGTAAACTCCATTTCTCTCCCATCCAATATAGAACTGCTGGCATGTCCTAGTGAAGACTCCAATACCCAGTCACATTTCAGATACCAGCGAAGCTTAATTTTTATTTTGATTTTAGGAAAAGTATAGAATATAAGAACTAGAGCTAGTATTTTCTTCCCATACTTCAAAGTTATTGTTTGTGATCTTGTGGTGCACTCACCCCAATTCAGAGACCACTGATTTATGCACAAGTGCTTAAGCCATAATTCTTGCTGGTTCCATCTTCTCCATATATTTCAGCAGAGCAGCCAAGATCTCTTTAACTATGGTAATGTGTACAATTAAGTGAAACATATGTCTCTGCTTTTTTCTTAGTTTATACATTTCATGACACTTCATTAAAACATTCTTAAATTCCACAACTCTTTTTTTTTTATAAAAAAGGCAATTTTTCATTTTAACCATATGCTATGAGAGTGTTTACTTCATTCGGTATTAACAAATAAAGGTAAGTTATTTGATTTAGGAAATCTTGCAAACAAATACTAATATACAAGTAGTATTGGCACACCACAGCCAACAATCCAGGCCTCCAGCCAGCTCTATTTGATGGACACCCACTTCGTTTCACCCTCAATAGCAAACTATCCATCTATGCTCAAGAGATGCAATGATTGTTGTTCCACTGCCATTATCTGAAGGAATTAAATATGAATCCCATTTTTATATATTCCTGCCCTCTAAGAACATTAATATTTAAACATTATTAAATATTCAATAGTTTAATTTCATAGCTAGATATTTAGAAAAAGTCACTAAGTCCTAGACATGCAGGATATTGAATAGACAATACCTGTAAAGGCATTATCTATGAGTAGAGCAAAATAATCTCAAACTGAACATGTGGGTTCAGCAGTAATTTTGCATATGAATGAAACATGGAATTAATTCCATGTATTTAATGAGTGGCTCCTATGTTTAGAACAAACTAATGGGTCCTGTTGTGAATTTTCAAGTTGACTAAGGGATTAATTAGACAAAAGAAAGAAATGTCAAAGACAAGCACTAAAGATGAGGGGAAATAAATGTATGAAATAAAGGTGCTAGGGGGGTTCACTAAGAATATGGGGGGAAATAAATACAGTGCGTTCATTTTCATAGTAAAATAAAAGATCTGGAGTTCAGAACCCTGCCAGACCCAGAAAAGCTATCATCTTGATTGTGTTCCTCATATTTTAATTTATGACTCCTGGCTTAATGTACTTTTTTTTTTTTTTTTTTTTTTTAGAATATAACTTCTATTTAATGCTCAGTAAATATTTGTTAAATAAATTAATATGAATGGAGTAGAAAAGTATGGATATCTGATAGTACACAATTTTCATTGTTTTGGAGTGTTTAGCATAAACTTGCATTATCTCTCTTATTATGGGCCAAAATATTAAAATCAAATCACATATAATTTTACATGATCTCTTGTATCATGAGAAAAATACTTAAAATTTTGGACATACAGTTGATTTTCCTGCTTATGAAGAAATATAATTAGAATCAGGATTAAGGTTATTATTGAGTTACATTTAGAGAAATAACGCTCATAAACTGTACAATATGTGCTCAATGTTTGGGGATGTTTTGTGCTTATTGTTGGACTAATGTGACAACACACATTTTGTAAAGAGTCCACAGGCAGACCTTAGCTCATTTATGTTTTGCTAGCACTTTTTCTGACTATAGAAGTAACTTAATAGTAACTTTAGAAAATGAGAACATTCTGAAGAGTAAAAAAGAAGCAAATAAAGCCTACCCACAATTAACATTAACATTTTAGTAGATATCAGCACATCTTTTCTTAGGCATATACATTTGTAACATGAAATCATATTTCTACAATTGTAGTTGCATTCTATTTTTTTGTTAGCCTATTATAGACATTTCTTCACTCATTAAATACTCCCTAAAAACACGACTTTAATTTTTTCATAATATTCCTTTCTATGGGTGAACTTATAGCTTGTGTGGCCTTCTCATATTTGTGAATATCTAGGTTATATCTGATCAAAATTCACTTTTTAAAAAACTCCTATACATGGAATTTCTGGTCCAAAGCTTATTTAAAACTTCTGATATAATTTGCCAATAGACTTTCCAGAAAGGCCTTACAGTCACAAAAGAAACTCCTGTTTGACTATAGTCTTATAAGCACCAGATATTATGTTATTTTACCCTCGTTGATTTGAGAAATGAAATAGTATTATAGCATTATGTTTTAATTGTACTTTCCTTATAAACTACTGTTAACATATTTTACATGTTTGCTTCCATAGATGATTATTGAGTTCCTGTATGTCCCTTTCTGAATTTGCTGCTGGTGTTATACTTTTCTAACTGGTTTAATAACATCTTTCTTTACACAGTAAGGATGCTGCTGCTATTTTAATATATATGTTTTAAATATTTTCTTCAGTTTATTATTTCTTCTAATATTTTGAACTTCAAAGTTTAAATAATCTTTATTCTATATTTTCTCATGCCATGTGTTCTGCTATTTTTTTTAGACTATCTTGTATCACTTCTTGTGCCAGTTACATAGTATCTCTTTATAACATTCTAATATTTAACAGGCAGCTCTTCTCCAGATATCCTTAGCTATTCTGTTTGTTTGGACACTTTGAGAGAATGAGTGGAGCTGGAGGGGACAAAAAAGGAAGACAATAATCTTACTTTTTTTCTTCATTAATTATGTATGACTTTAATATTAATAACAGATTACTTTTATAACCTTATAACTCCTTTATTACTTTTTAACTATTTTGTCAAATTTAATATTTCTCTCATTCTGTTTAGAAACACATCATGGTAATGAATTAACATGAAGATAATGAATGTATCTATTTTTATAATATTCATTTTCCTGTTTAAGAACATATCATGTTTCTTTGTTTAGCCATTTAATTTCCTCCCCATTACTGTTTGCAATTGTTTTTACAAAGACCTGTGTGTTTCTTTTTCATAATCCAGTTGTTAGATTATTGAGAATGTCATATTTTAAAATCAATTTCGCAACAATTTTTGGCTATTATATAGAACTCTATTGTTTTGTATATTTCTTATACATTTCCAATTTATTTTCAGTGGAATCTCTTAATATATATTTATTTTATCAGAGAATGCTGTGATAAGTACTAACACTAATATCTGCTGATTGTCACAGTTGATTGGTTCCTGCTCCCAGAACAATGCTAATGGGGCAGCAGTGCCTCCTGGTCTTGTTTAGATTTTAATGGGAATGCTTCTGGTGTTTCAAGGTTAGGTATAATGTTGTCTATTGACCTCAATAGACAGCTTTTATTACACAAGATAACTATCCATTTCTATCTTTCTATAATTTTAAAATAAGAATTGGCTGTTACATACTGTCAAACTGCCTTTCTGCATTTTTAAAAATAGTGTTTTCCCTCTGACTTATTAATTATATGTATTATTGGTGTGGCTGGTGGGTGGTGATGGCTTATATGGAAAAAGGATTACCAACTATTGGAAAACTGAAAATAATATATTCTTTAAACTGATGGGTTTTGAGCCTTTTGGAAGTAGTTCTTTGACTTCTGTTTCTAGTTGTTGTTTTTTTTTCTTGGTTAATAATTTTTAGTAACTCTATACTGCATTTATTTCCTGCTATGCTACTTAAATGGAGTTCCAGGTAAATCTTACTGCATTTGATATTCACAACACTATGAATTTGGTAGACACATCTCCCCATGAAAGATAAATGTAGTAGCTCAAACAGGCTGTGACTTGTCCAGTGTCACACCTCTATAATAAGTAGAAGTCAAGGTTAAATCCCAAATAATTCAGAGTTCGGTTTTATTTTGACCGAACTATCCTGCCTCTTTCTCTAACTTGTAGGTGGCCCTGTGAGTCACCTTAACTTATCCCTCCAATGTAATTCAACACTTACTTTTTTGTGTTCCTTGAGGTAAATACCATCATTTTATTCATTGCATTGTATTGACAGAGATGGACTTCAGGTCCCCTCTGCTCTATTCCTGCTTGAAGACCCTGACTTCCCTTTATTTATTTTAGAGACAACTGTACGTGTTTCCTTTGGCTCTTTGAGATTTAAGTTTTCTCCCAACTTCTTGCTAGTTTTACAACACAGGAAAGGTCCTTCCCAATACCCACTGAGCCATCCCCCCAAATATAATCATCAGGAAAGACAGCACTTCCATCTCTCAGTTTCTGTGAAAGACAGGAACCTAATTTCAATTAGATAAGCAACAACTAGCAAGCACAGATGGACTAATTACATTGACCAGTGTTCCCATTAATGTCTTCGAGTACCTTCCCATTAGTTTATCGGGTGCTTAAAAACTCCTCTGCTTATTGTTTTAGTGGAATTGAGTTCAAACTCTCTCCCCTTATTACAATAGTCTTGAATAAAGTATTCCTTGATTGTTTAAAACTCAGACACAATTTTTCTTTCACAGTATTAAAATGTTTCAATTTTAAATATTCCTCTCTGCTCTGAAATTCTGGGAGGCTATACTGGGTTTTAGTCCTGTTTTGAATCCCTAAGACTTTACAAAGTGACTAAACATACTAAGTATTTAATACATGTTGATTGAACACATGGCATATATTAGAATTACTGAATAAATTAGTGAATCATGAATAAATGGGCTGTGGGTAGGCAATCCTGGGTCCAGAGTCCTTGTCTCCATTATCAGCACCAATTTCTTAATTAAAAAAAAAAATCACTTGAAAGAGCTAACCCTGTGCTGATGTCTTCTGCTATGCAGAAATAGGAAATTCAGAAGTTAGTGGCATCTAAGTGATACCCTTTCTAAAGGAGATTCAGATATTGTTGAGGGGGTGACCTCATCCTTCTGATTGAAATTGTAGGATGTGTGTAGTTACACCACCTCCTTCGCTGGACAACCTCTTTAACTTCCCTGGGAGTAGACCAGCAGAGGCCGGCTAAGGAACCTTCTCTTCTGCCCATCCTACCTACACCAGGACTGAACCCACGACCCTTCCATGCACAGACTGACACTCTAATCACTGAGTAACACCAGCCAAGGCACTGTTTTTGATATTTTTATTTTTTTAAATATATTTTATTGATTTTTTACAGAGAGGAAGGGAGAGGGATAGAGAGTTAGAAACATCGATGAGAGAGAAACATCAATCAGCTGCTTCTTGCACGCCCCCTACTGGGGATGTGCCCACAACCAAGGTGCATGCCTTTGACCAGAATCAAACCTGGGACCCTTCAGTCCGCAGGCTGACGCTCTATCCACTGAGCCAAACCGGTTAGGACTGTTTTTGTTATTTTTAAACACTTAGCACACTTTGCAATTAAGTATCTATACTTGTGTTTATTTGTTCAAAGAATATTTCTTTCATAAGCTCCATGATTATAAGCCAAGTATTTATTGACTTCTACATCCTGACACATGGCACACATCAGATACATACTTCCTGATTGCAAAATGGTCATCTCAAAGGAGCCAGCCACAAATGAGAGAGGAAGTCCACATGCCTGGGATGGAGAGTTCATGGAACAGCCAACCAAGACAGAGCCTGGGCCTCTTTGATGAGGTATTCCCAGCTGGCCACACCAGAAGAGGATATAACACCCATGCACAGACTACCATCAATTCTTTAAAATACTTTTAAATGTGTAGTTGAAATTGCTACCATTTAGAAATGTAGCTTTTATGGGGGAAGGGTTTATATCTTGAGAACTTTCTACAAAGCAAGACAGTTTAGCATCAGTGTTCACTGTTTCTGAAATATATTTTTCTAAAAACCAGAAAAGCTAACTGCTGAGAATTAACAGCCATTCATTCATGAACTGTCTAGGCTTGAATCAAAGGGAGCAGACCTTACAAGAGGCCAACTAAGGAGTCTGTATTCCATTCTGAAACCTTTCTCTGTCCATTTCACCTGAAACTGCCTCACATGTGTTCCTCTGTCACTATTTTGCATTTTCCTGACACAAGGTACACATTTCAAGTGAAGTATTGCAAGAAGGAGTGGGTAAGGTTAGAGGTGTGCTAAAATGTTGCCTATACCTATATAATAAAAGGGTAATATGCAAATAGACCGAATGGCAGAATGATCAGAATGCCTGTGGCCCCTTGCCCTGGTCGGCCCCACCCCTGATCAGCCCCCTGCCACAGCCGGCCCACCCATGCTGGTCCCCATCGGGGCAGGCCGACTGGACCCCACCAGTGCATGAATTTGTGCACTGGGTCTCTAGTCTAATCTAATAAAAGAGAAACATGCCCCCAAGCCATGCCCACCAGCCAATCAGAGCAACTATATGCAAATTAACCCAACCAAGATGGCAGCCGGCAGCCATGGAGCTGGAGCAAGCAGGAGGCTTGGTTGCCCTGGCGATGGAGGAAGCCAATCTTCCCGCCTGCCCTGACCAGCTGTGGCCTCTGCTAAAGGCAACAAAGTTTCAATTATAGAAGATAAATAAATCCCAGATACCTGCTTCCAGCCAGCCTCCACTGGGAGCTTGGGTGGCTGGGGGCTGTGGCCAGCCTGCAAACAGCCATCAGCCCCTCACTCAGGGTGGCCAGGCACCCCAGCAGGACCCTGCCACCCTAAGGGGGTGTGGCCAGTCTGAAAACGGCCCTCAGCCCCTTACCCAGGCTGGCCAGGCACCCCAGTGGGACCCCCACCCTGATCCAGGACACCCTTCAGGGCAAAGCAGCCAGCGTCCACCCATGCACCAGGCATATAATAAAAGGGTAATATGCAAATTGACCCTAACAGCAGAACAACTGGGAATGACTGGTCACTATGACACACACTGACCACCAGGGGCAGACGCTCAATGCAGGAGCTGCCCCATGGTGGTCAGTGCACTCCCACAGGGGGAGCTCTGCTCAGCCACAAGCCAGGCTGATGGCTTCCAGCACAGCAGTGGTGGCGGGAGCCTCTCCTGCCTCCTCAGCAGTGCTAAGGATGTCTGACTGCAGCTTAGGCCTGGTCCCCGCTGGCAAGTGGACATCCCTCGAGGGCTCCCGGGCTGCCAGAGGGATGTCTGACTGCCAGCTTAGGCATGATCCCCCGGGGAGCAGCCCTAAGCCAGCAGATGGACATCCCCCGAGGGGTCCCAGACTGTGAGATGGCACAGGCTGGGTTGAGGGACCCCCCGAGTGCACAAATTTTTGTGCACCGGGCCTCTAGTCCTATATAATAAAAGGCTAATAAGCAAATAGACCGAATGGCGGAACTGAACAACGAAACAACCAGTCTCTATGATGTGCACTGACCACCAGGGGGCATGTGCAGAACATGGAGGGCGTCAGCTGCGGTGGAACGGTGGAGCAGGTGAGTGGGGGCACCAGACCAATGCAGGGCACCAGTCACCGTCATAGAGGTGAGCCTCTGGTGGTTACTGAAAATTCTTTGCTCCTGTTGCCCGCGGTCCCGCCCAGTGCTCGCACCTGCTGCCAGCGCCTGGTGCTGGCCCTGATCACTTGGCACCATCAGAGGCTGCGAGTGGTGGCTGCCAGCCCAGATCACCCTTGAGGTTTTCTCCACTTTCCCCTGCTCCTGCAGGGCAATTGGAGCAGCAGCCGCCCCTCACACCCACTGATAGCGCCAGCCCCAATCGCTCCATGACATCAGCATGTGGGAGCGGGACTGCTGCAGAAAGGGGACTGGGGGCCACAGAGGGAGGGGCCGGGCGGGGCCATGGAGGATAGGCCGAGACCCGCCCCTGTGCCACTGCAGCCTCGTGGCCCACAGTTCCTTTCAAGGTACATGAATTCATGCACTAGTATTATAATATTTACGTGAAAGTATAGAAGTTAGAACGATGAATTATGCCACTTTGTTAAATTTCTGTTTGGACTGGGGTGAGAATACCTGTAGGCTAATGTAATTAGTGGTTGGAGCATAGATTTGGGGACCAAAAAAGCCTGTACTAGTATCTAAGCTCCATAACTTAGTAATTATATACTCTTTATGCAAGTTTCTTCACCTTTTTGAGACAAATTTCCACAATATATAAAATACCACAAGATTTCTTTTTTTAAAGACCCAAGGATATAATATTTGTAAAGTTTATAATGTAGTGTCAGACAAATTACTAATGTTCAATAAAAGGTGATGATATGATGAGGGTGATGATAAAGAGCATTTCACTGTCAACTTCATATTATGAATCACTTTATTTTTTAATTTGTTTTTATTGATTTGAGAGAGAGAGAGAGAAATGGAGAGGGAGAGAGAGAAAGAGAGATACACTGAAGGGAGAGAGAAACATCTATTGGCTGCCTCCTGCATGCCCACCACTAGGAGTTGAGCCTGCAACCCTGGCATGTACCCTGACCAGGAATGGAACCTCTGATCCTTTAGTGAATGGGAAGACACTCAACCAACTTAGCCACACTGGCCAGGGCCTGAATTACTTTAAGAAGTCTTGTCATAAATATCACATGCCATAAATAGACCCCCAGTCTTTAAATTTAAACTGTCTTTAATTCCAATCTTTAATTTTAACTGTTAAATTTGACATAAAACTTATCTATACATAATACCTTTTAATCGCTCTTTAAATTGTCATTCTCTCACACCTGTTTATCTCCCATCAGTAGCCTCTTGATTTTGTCATTTCTGTGGGAAGAACCTACATTGTCCTGGATTGGGGTAGAGATAGCAGCAGTGGGCTATGTGGGAAAGCTGACCAGTGTCGGAGGAACTGTCAAACCATGATGCCTGATGCCTTTTCCCTAGAGACCTGGGTTCCAGTCTCAGCTCTATCACCACTTAATGACATGACCTTGGGCAAGTGACAGCCTGTCTAGGCTTAACGCCCTCATTTGTAAAATGAGGGGATTGGCAAAGATTCTCTTCTCAAGCTCCTTGCAGTTCTACAAGGACTGTGATTAGTGCATGTCACTCTAGGCAACATCTTACTGTCTGATCTAATAAGGCCACGTATGTTCAGTCTATCCACGCATCATTTTGCAGAGGTATTACAATTCTTTATTGATGTGCTTTAGATCAGTTTGAATGAATGCTATTAGTAGACGTGGTCTCCCTAAAAATGTACCAGGTAATAAACTTGCAGTGAAACCCACACAGCCATTAACAAGTTATTCCCAGGAGTTCAGTACAATATTTCTCTAGGCACACTCCCATCTTTTCACATATCACATTGGGTGAGCCTGACACTAATGGTCATCATGATCCTCACTAATTACTATTATTAGTGATCACAACAGACTCATATGCTTTTTTGGGACATCCAGATATGTATTATGTAGCTTTGCCTATAAGAAAATAAACAAAGAGATAGTACATAGCTCTTTACATTCTTATGTAAGTCCCTATGCTTTTCTCTTATTTTTCTTTGTTAATAATAGTAGAAAGTGGGGCATTGTATCCTTCCACTGCATTTTGCTGGTTGCATTTAATGAATTTTTTATGTAACTTGGACAAGTAGTTTTTACTCAGAAATAGTTTTTTCTTCATTTCTCTTCCAGAATCATATTTCTAGGCTTTAATAATTTTGTCTCACTTGGTCTGAACAAGATTTAAGATACACACACACACACACACACACACACACTAGAGTTTACCCTTGTTTATAATGCAGATCTATTTACAGGACTTGACTTCATCAGATTGTTTAAAAAGCTTACTACACACGACACAATAACCCCATAGATAAATGTCCTGAATGGATAGCATAATTAAATTAAAAGTTGGAGGCCAATTTCCTTCACCTTACGGTGCTGGTAGCTGGATCAAAGTATTTACATTCACATTTTAATCCTTTAATCTAGGAATCAATGTATGACCTGAGGCAACAAGTTAACAGCTTGCCCAAACTAAGCCTGGACAGATGGCAACATTGATCTAGATTTCAATTTCTTAAGACCCCTGGAAATATCTGGTAGGGAATCTGGATAAACAGCCACAGGGGAGCCGGGACCCTTCCCACAACAGCTCTCCAATCCCTGTGTCATTACTTACTTTTCCTCTCAATCCAGGGAACTGAGTTTCTTGCATTTTCTGTAAAAATTACACATTTTATTAACAAGAGCTATTTTCTCTAGGACACCGGAAATCAAGACAAATCCGATTTCTAGTTATTTCACTCAGGTCATTACAAATATGTCTTCTCCTTTCAAAACAATTCTGGTACATATCCCTGTGATTCCAAGATCTCTCTCTTTCAAAATTCTGCCTTGTTTACTTGCCACTATTCATTCTTTGGATCTGTTGAGATTTTATAATTCTTTTTTTTTTTTTTGAAAAAAATTCCCCAAACATCTTAAGACCTCAATTTTTTTTGTAGGTAAAACCTTCAGGTCCTGGCTTTCACAGCAGATGGCAACGGTTTCCACCCTTAAAGTAACAATAGAGTTCCTGCTACACACCCAGATGAATGGATTGAATCTCTGCTATTCTGAATTTTTGTGCTCCTTAACCAAGAGCACACTTCCTCGTGTTTGCCTGGTTCATGTATGTTTTATTTCATTCTTTTCCTCTAATCATCTAAAAGGCATATTCCTTTCTTTATCTTCTCTAAATTGTTATCTTGCAAGTTGTGTGTTCCTAATGTCCCAGTGGACATTTGAGGATGTCAAATAGTCCATTTGATGGTAACTATTTATAGCTTCTCCAGCTTCAATTGAGCAGATCCCATTTTTATCAGTCCAGCTCTTTCATTTCCCTCTAATATTTAATTTATTGAGGATAATTAATTAAGTAATTGCAATGACTGATTTAGTTGCCTTGCTTATTTCATTTTCACATCCAAGGCACATGGCCCTATTAGTTCTCTGATCAATTCATAACCCTGCTCAAAATCTAATTTCTTCCAAATTATATAAGCTTATTTTCCACTATCCCCCACACACCACCTTCACCTTACTCAGGTTTGCCTTCTCTTTTTCCATTGGACACTTGATTCTAATTCCTACTTCCCCTGCTTGGTCTGCCTGGAGCACTTAGTCCCTCCCATGGACAACCTGGGCCTCCATCAGCCTCAGTGTCCCCGAAGCCATTCTGCCCACAGCAGCCCGCATCCTTCACTCTCCCATTTACCTTCTTAGAACTTCAACAGGCCTTACAATTCAGGACACACTAAATACACTCTCGTACTGTTCCAACCAGACAGTGGCTCTCTGCCATCCTCAGCCCAGGGCACAGTGCTTACCACATAGTACACAAAGCATCAACGAGCCACTCTGTATTACATCAAGAGTCTCTATAATCTCAAGGTAGAAAACAGTTTCAGATGAGTATTTCCAGCTTTTCCCCTCAAGTAGCATAACACTCATTGTACCAAATATATGCAATAAAAACAATCCCTGTTATCTAAATACTCAGAATATCTACTATTAGTATATGTACTTATGTCCGGTCTTTCATAAATAGAATTACAAAAGTCATTTAATTATATATTTAATTATCAGGAAATGTATGTATATTTCCATTTCATTTTCCCACTTAGCAGAAAATTAGGGTTTTAATAATAACATCAGATAGCCCTCAGGAGCCTGACTATATATTGTTTAATCATCTAATTATTTTCACATTATTGGGCATTATTAAATTAAGTCCAAAATTCTAATTTTGTCATATTGACAATGCTATTATGGACCCACTTCATGTAAATTTGTGTGTTTCTGATTATTTCCACAGAACAAATTCCTGAAGTGGAATTGTTATATCAAAGAGTAGGAATTGATATAAGACATTTGATTGATATTGCTAATTTGACAGAGTCAAAGTACTCTCCTGATTTCTTTGAACTGGTTATTCATTCTCTTATTAAATTCATTCATTTCCACAGACATTTGTTGAGTAAGAGTGTCTGCTGCTTGCTGAGGAGAGCCTGAAGCCAAGTTCAGCCCAGTCCTGTTGCTGTTACAATGAGGAAAGATTCCTCCAGGTTCAGGGTGGCAGGTTATCTGTCAGCGAATATGCCATTACATTTTACTTTTTTAAAATGAGGTGGTTTTATTGGCTTTACTTTACCCAAGATTCATCACAGGTCTTTGGCTATTCCTTTTACCAGATAAAACTTAATTAAACCTGAATAAAAGACAATTGGATGGTACTTGCTCTCTTAAAAATTTCTACTCCTCAACATAAAACACCATATTAAAAGAAAACAACATTTTGCTATCTTACCAGCACCATTATAATCCACGTTTGAATGGACTGGAGTTACCTGTTGTTTGGAATTACTTCTTTACTAGAAGTACTTAGCCGTTTCCATCAGCTCTTGGATGTTTTGCTTGTACTTCATAAGTTGTAGAGGGTAAATTTAATTTCTCTACTGAGCTAATGATCACACTGGAACTCTTATTTTGGGAATTGGATTACCTTCAGATATTTCCCTTGGGTTTTCTGAAGTTGAACGACATGAGGATCCTAACATTTTACTTTCTTTGTGAACGTATCTCTTCCAAAGTATTCTAAAATCTCACTTCATCCAAACTTCAAATGCCCATATCCCACTGCTTTATAGGCAGCAGAAGTTAGGAAGCAAGGAAAGTAAGTCAGCAGGAACAGAAAATTTAAAGGCGAGTATTCTGATCCTAAAGTAGAAACTTTTCATCCTGGTTTTAGATTTTAGGCAACATGAGAAAAACCTATCTCTGAGAGTGGTGTCTGCCCTAGTTTGCATCTAATAGATCAGGAGAGTATAGATTCTGATGCTTTTTTTTTTTTTTTTTTGTAAAGCTGCAGATGTACTATTCTGTATAGTACTTGGTATTTCTTTCATTCCAGGAACTATCCAGAAAACAACACAGAAAGGATGCATTTTTTCCTTCTTCTAAGCTGCTCTTACACCATGCCTACCTTGGTGGCTTCACTATGACACAGCTACAGGGGAAGTTAAGATGGGGAGACCATGGTTGAATGAACTCGCAACAGACAAGAGACAGGCTGAGAGTTAGAGTTTCGGCAAGCCAACTGAACTTCTCAATAATATGTCAGCCTGGTCAGGGAGAACTGACACTCTCATTACGAACCAAGACAGAAGACTTGGCCAATACGATGCTATGAAGGTTGTCATGTGAGGTGGGCACATAGAACTCCCTTGAGGCCCAGGACCATTTATTCTAGCTTCCTTCACCGTTAGGGATGGGTATCTTGTGTAGCCCTCACCTTGGTCAGAATGGTTAAAGTGTTCTAGTGAGGAAGGCTTCAGTGGTGGTATTTTGGAGACTATAGGTATATGAGGACATCAGTGCTGAAAGTTCTACAGCTTCATACAATGTTTTTCTAGTGCAATACTGTCGCTTGGTTTGAAGTATGGCCCTAATCAAATTCAAGGTTTACTTAAAAATGTAGAATGTTATAGAGGTATGCCACTGTCCTAGGATTTACTCTCTTGACCCAGCTGTCTGGCAGTTTGAGCCATATCTTCTACTATGAGTACTCAAAAATGAAAAATATCTTATCAGGGCAGCCAGAAAATAAACTAAGAGGCAAAGGATGGATGAAGCATTAGGGACTCAATCTGTTGGATGGCGTGGATAAAGAGAAATGAGGTCAAATCTATCTGGCTCCCGGATCAGTGTCTTGCCCCCCCTAGCAGGTAGGTCAGGAGGGATTATCTGAGGCAAGTGCAAGGGAAGGAAGGCATTTGCTCTGCTTCTCTCTCACTACCGCTTCTTTTGCCTTTTATTTACCGACTCTTGCTCCTTTTCTTTGAACTTTTCCTCTTTTGCTTGTGATTCTCATCTTTTACTTCACCTCAGAAATGCCTGATCTGAGTTATGATTACTTTAAGTTTGTTCAACTTCTTTAAATCATTCAGCGACAGTTTCAGATTTGCATTTCTATTTTTGGAGTCGAGGGAGTACTTTCAAATTCCCCCCTTTGTTCTTCAGAACCACCTCTATCTTATCACATTTCTAATCAAATGTTAGTCTTAAAATACCTGTCATTTCTCAGACTCTGGAAATGTTCCATGCTCTGACAGAAGTTTTTGAGGGGGTTGAGTATATTTTTTTAATTTGTAAAATAAAATAAAACTATAATTTGAGAGAATTGGGTTTATTCTGTTAGCTACAATCCTCAAGGACAAACATTGCATTATTTTCTTTTTCTCTCTCCCTTTTTTAAGTTTAATAGGGTGGATTTTTATGAGTCACAGGATAGTTTTAAATAACTTTGTCCATGACCCTTTGAATGAATTCAGAGACGCACATCTATAGGAGATTTTAGGTTAGTTCATTTGTATCGATTTCACTAGTATCAAAAACTTTTGGAAGAGCATATTTGATTATCCTCCTGCCTCTCAGATTTTTTGTGTGTGGACCAGGGAGGGAACCTGAAAGTGTGCTGGGGTCTCTGGCCTAATTGGAATCTTTTGCTTCCTCTGTACCTATAGCTGGATCCTCACCTGCTGCTCTCTCTCCTCGCATAGTCTCCACTGACAGAGAAACTGGGCCCCCAACTCCTGAAAGGAGACTTTCTCTATCTGCAACCATATTTATGTCCCATCCAAAGAGTTAAGGCATTGCCCCAGTGTCCAACCTCAGTTTCCAACTTACTGTCTTCTCAGTACTTTTTTTGTAGGGCTGGCCCAGATCTGTGTCCTCTACTCCACTATCTGTGTCCACTGGCAAGTGTTCTGTCATAGAGAGACAATGCAAATCAAAGAAAGGGACCATCATCTTGTTTTGGGGTCATTTCCTCAGCAGGCCTCTTTAGATCACCCTGAATATAGAAGATCCCCTCCAAAAAATGACTCACGAGCCCAGGATTGTGTGTGTGTGTGTGTGTGTGTGTGTGTGTGTGTGTGTTTTCTTTATAACACTGATGACAACACATAACAATAGAGTCATAATATTTGTTGTCTGGAAATGTGGGTTTTCCCTGCCTCTATGGAAGCCAGGGCAGTGCCCGTATCTTGTTAGCTATTTTACTATCAAAATCTAGGATAGTTTTATAAACATAGCAAGCACAGAGTAAATGCTTATTAAATGCAAAAATGACCATCACTGACCTGTTGAATGTTTTCATGTCATGATCTGTGCTTCCCTCATCAAAACTAGTAACTCATCCTCAACCATCTTGAGAGTCCCAGCACAAACCCAGACATCACTTAGGATGCTCCCCGCTCTGATTCTAGCAGCTGCCCAAGGTGCCTGTTCTGAAATCTCATGGGCTCTTCTCAAGTGAACTTGTAATTACAGAATCTGAAACCAATGTGAGGCATTAGAGATTCTGTAATTATCACAAGGCTATAACTCAGAGAATGTTCTTGGGTAGCACTCATGTTCTCATCCTGAATACACATGAGGGGTCATTTCTAGAAGTAAGTCCTACTTCTCTGAAGCTGCCCTATTGTGGCACTGGCTAAATGAGTGCACTAAGGCTATTCTGTCAGCATATCCAGCCCTGCCTCAGGTTCAGACCAATTCTTATCCTCTCTCAGCAGCTGTAGCCCCTCAGTACTTGAGGTCTAGCTTTACCACCTGCCCTGTATTAGATTCAGTGGATCTGAGACAAACTCATATTCATTTGCATGCTCACTAAACTGCAAACTTTTTCTTTTTCAGCCTGCGTATAAAAAAGATGTACGACCAGATATTCATCCTGATTCCTGATTTACACTCCAGTTTTCTCAACTGGCACTAAAGCATGCACCAAACCTTAGGTCTTTTGGCTTGACTAGAACCCTGACAAGCCAACCAGTTCTGGCCAGCATTCCTCTCCAAGAGGAAGACACACTTTTCCCTGCAGCTGCTAGCGATGAACAAAACCCACAATGCCACTTCCACAGGCCAGTCCTGGCACTGCCTGCTGCTTCCTGCCCTTCACCCAGGCAGCGCCATGTGCATGCATCAGCCAGGTCAGGTCAAGGATGCCAGACTGTGTTGTAAGCTCTCTATCTCCAGAGATGAGACCTCTTGACACACCCAGTGTCTGTTCCTCAAAGAGGCTGCAATCAGTTCTGGTATGCTCCAAGGCCCTTGAACTATGAATGTACTTTTTAAAGGAAATTATTAATGTGTTCCTCAAAGGAAAAGGCACCACTGGCCTTATGATCACTTCCTTGGCAATTCCAGATAGGCTTTTTTGTGTATTCGTGGAAAGGAACTTCTAGTAAGAAACTTGTTGTTCCAACCCTTTCCTAAATCCTTACCTAACCAAGTTAGGAGACCATCTCTGTCAGTTCTTTGATCTTAAAGAAACCTATTGTTCTTTTTTAATATATATATGTATATATATATGTATATAAAATTTAAAAATTATATATATGTAATTATATATAAAATCAATCAATTTTATTGATTTCAAAGAAGAAGGAGGAGGGAGAGATAGAAACATCAATGATGAGAAAGAATCATTTATTGACTGCCTCCTGCATGCCCCCTACTGGAGATCAAGCCTGCAACCTGGGCATATGCCCTTGACTGGCATTGAACCCAGGACCCTTCAGTCCACAGGCTTATACTCTATCCACTGAGCCAAACCAGCTAGGGTGAAAACCTACTGTTCTTTAGTCTATTTCCCAGGCCCCTGAACATAACTCCCCATCTCATCAATATGACAGGATTAAGCCTCAGCTAGTGTTCCCAGACCACTTGGGCTAGCTCCAGACCTTCTCGAGTTTGTCATTCACAAGCTACTGTAACTGCCTTGCACCTGTTGCTGCCAGCGCCCTGACTTGGGCAGGATGTGGGACCAGCCACTTATGAAAAATTCTGAAAACAAGTTACAGATCTAAATTCCTAGATTTGATATATGCCCTACTAATTATTTTATCCAAAGCAACTTTTGCAATGTCACCCCTAGATTTCAGAAACTTCACTCATATGAATTAGGTTGGGAAGGAGCATCATGGGAAACAGATGCATGATATGGACCTTTTCCATGAAATATATGCTTAAATTCACACACAAATTGGATGGATAATATGTGGAACTCAGAGATACCTAAAACTCATCCATGAATCCAAGGTTAACAGCTGCTAAAATAAAGTCCAACAGAGAGAGCTATTGACTCTGTCCAGGACTTGCATGAATAGTGAAAGCTTCTGCAGAAGCATTCTTTTTGTTCTTCTTCTTTCACATTCCTAATTTTAAGGATACAGATTCCTTAAAAAAGAGGTTAACAATCATCTAAAGACAATACTGAGACTCCAGAGAAGATGGTAATCTGGTACCTTCTGACCCAAAGAATGAACCAAGTCACTTGGGAGCCTAACAGAAATGCAAAATCTCAGGTCCTGACCTAGACCCACTAAATCAGAATCTGCATTTTTAACAAGTATATATATATATATATATATATATATATATATATATATATATATATATATATATACACAAGATGGTAAAAATTGATCTAGCAAATATAAGAGAAGTACCCAGACCACTTCTAAACACAGAGTAATGTTATTTGGCTTGCTCTGAAAATTAATCTTGCCTTTGCCTACTTGGCAAGCTTCTATCTATCCTTCAAAATCCTACTCAAACATAATCCCTTCCATGAATCTCTTCTGCACCTGCCCCCAATTCAAGAAAGAGTGATTTATTCCCAGCCTCTTGTTTTCTGATTTTATCCTATTCTTTATGCAATGTTGTTCACATCAAGAGGTTTTCATACATTTTTAAAACATGTATTTTCTTAAATCCCTAAATAAAATTTAACTTAGAATCTGGCCATTTATTAAATACTTTCATTTCCAAAGTTTCATGTTCCTAATGCAACATCAGATATACAGTTTCTTTGAAACCTCACTTTCACATTCAACAAAGAGTTATTTAAAAAAAAAAAAAAATAGAGGGTTTCATCTTTAAACTATTAGCAAAAATAGTTCAGCCCGGTGTGACTCAGAGCTTGAGCGTGGACCCATGAGCCGAGTGATTGCTGGTTAGATTCCCAGTCAGGGCATATGCCCAGGTTGTGCGCTCCAATCCCAAGTAGGAAACGTGCAGGAGGCAGCTGATAGACTTTTCTCTCTCATTGATGTTTCTATTTCTCCATCCCTCTCCCTTCCGCGCTCTCTCTATAAAAAAAAAAAAAAATCAATAAAAACGTATTTTTTAAAAAACCATTAGCAGGAATAATACTAGAATATCCTGCATCAGCTCTACATTGTTGCTTCTCTAATGCACATCATTAAATGCAACACACACAATACAGCTCCACATGTGAGCCTGACTGAAGTTCTTGAGACCTCCCTGGCGACTGAGATGCACCTGGCTGTTCTGTTAACTCTGTCTTCTTCACAGGTTAGTTACACACAGAAGACAAATAGTAAACAGGTCCAAGTCTAAAACCGCTTTCTCAGGTTTCTGCAAAGCTTGGGACAGCATCTGGGCATTTGGTGGGATCTGAGTCATGGAAAAGCTGATTGGCTGTGACATAGCACTACCTGTGGCAGGGCTCCGCCCCTGAGACCTGTTCCAAGCAAAGCCTCCTTATTAACCTTTCCAAAGGGCCCTTCCAGATTCGAATTCAGGGCCATTTTCTTGGAGAGGTTTGATCTGATCCTTTAAATTGTCTTCTTTACATGCTTTATTTCCGAGATGTAGAAAAAAAACAGGAGAAAGAATAAGAAAATGAGGGCAACGTGAATTAAACAATGGAAGATGGAAGGCAGATAAAGGACAAAAATTGAGAGAGAAAAAAGGCATTGTTTATGCTCAACAGTCTGAGGAACAGCCTTCCAGTATTTTCCAGTATTGTTTCATACTAGAGGCCCGTTGCAGGAATATTCCTGCAAGAATAGGGCTTCCTGTGGCTGGAGCAAAGCAGAGAAGGGAGCGAAGCTCTCTGAGGCGGGCTTTGCTCCCACTTCAAGCCCCTGCAGCTGGTCTTGCCCTCCCGCTCCAAGCCGCTGCCCCTTATGCTCCCAGCCACAGTGGTTGGGCTTGCCCTTCTGATCCCAGTGGCTGGGGCTGGGCTTGCCCTCCTGCTCCCAGCCGCTGCCCCTTCCTCTCCAAGCCGCTGCCCCTCCCACTCCAAGTTGCTGCTCCTCCCGCTCCCAGCTGCTGTGGCTGGGATTTCCCTCCTGCTCCCAGCTGCTGCCCCTTCCGCTCCAAGCCACTGCCCCTCCCGCTCACAGCGGCTGCAGCTCTGGCTCCGTTTCCATCCTCGCAGCCTCTACTTGGCTCCCTTCTGTAACGCTTGGCCTCCATGTTGTCATCAGTCTTTGCTCGCAGCTTGTATATGCAAATTAACCGCCATCTTTTAGCTTCTATAATTGAAACATTGTTTCTTTTGGAGCTGTTGCTTCAGGAGCTCAGAGGCCGGCAGCGGCAGGTGGGGAACCTGGAAGCAAGCCTCCTGTTTGCCATTAGTTGCCTGGCTGCCGGCGGCCATCTTGGTTGGTAGTTAATTTGCATATCGCCCTAATTAGCCAATGGGAAGGGTAGCGGAGGTATGGCTAATTACCATGTTTCTCTTTTATTAGATAGGAGGATTACTCTGCTTATCGAGATAACTAATTTGGCTGAATATTGTATGGTCCCAGTCTCATGTCCCAACTAAATAAAAACTTAAAGTGTGCCACCGTATTAAAAAAAGAATCAACGTAATATAGCACATACATTGATCAATATAGTGATCTGATAATAAGGCATTTAATATGAGAGGTAAAATTCTCTAATCAGGTCAGGAATGACTTTGCATTCAACTATATTGTGTAAGATAATACAGGAATCAGACAAATTAAAAATCAATCAGTGCTTACTCAAAATTAAAGAATGTGTCTATCCTTTATCAATCTCATTAGACTTCAAACATGATTTCATAAATATCAAAAGAAAATATAAACAAGTCAAGTTTTAGACAGGACTGAAACAGTTGTTGGCAAAATAAAAAGACACAGATTTGGAAGCCCAGTAAAATATTCTCCTGCAACCTAGAATAAGTTAATTCATTGTTTCTAACTCATCATTTACTATAAAGTTACCCATTTGAAATATATATTTTTTAAAAATTATGCCTTCTGTGGTTTTTAGACATTTCTAACACATATTGAGTTATGAAATTTGGGGGGATTGGAGACCCTCAAATTTCCTTAATCTGTTTTATGCATCCACAATCTGCTGTTCATGCTGCCATTGACACAAACAGTGATACTCATTCTGTCAATAAAAACAGCATCGATGCTAAGAAGCAATTTAGAATATTGATCCCTAGCAGCCTCCTATAATCTAAAGCCACTGTTTATTATCCATTATCACCCATTGCTAGAAAAACATTTCCCACTCTCAAATTTCAGACCATTATCTAACTGCTGAGACTGCTGTTGTTGTTATTATAGAGGCAAATGCTTTCAGTATGCGACTCCATAATTGTACTGCCGGGGGAAATCCCACACTCACTCCACTTCAGTGGGAAAGAACAGGCAGACTTGGGGAGAAAGGTTTTCTCTGAAGAAGCTGTCTTGCTAGAGTCTCTGGAACAGCCTGGCTTCTAAGGATCCACTGTGCTTCCATCTGAACAACCTCTATTGATTCCAGCTGCTGCCTAATTGGCCTATGACTGAATAACAGCCCACGTTTGTATCACCAAAGTAAACAAGCAGTCTTCACTCTGCATAATGCCAGTGCTGCCTACCCCTGCCTGAAAGAAAATGTTCCAATCTGAGTATTCTGCTCCTGGATTTCTGGATGACTGTGGCCTTTTATACAAACTGTTGATTGAATTCCCCAACAAGTAGAATCTTAACAGGCCTCTCTTGGGCCATACACGACACTTAGACAATTTAATAATAGTAATGGCAGTAGTAATGGTAATAAACACTGCTAGGAAAGTCCAATGCATGGTGAACAAAAGCTTCAAAGAAAGAAATTATTTTTATCTATATCTACAAATAAACTGGAAAATTACTTTTAATTGTTTTCTCTCTTTTTTGCTGTTTTCTTTTATTTATTTTTAATTGAATGTTTGGGGTGACATCTATATATACAAAAGCCTAAGCAACTGAATGACCAGTCAACCAAACAACCAGTCGACCAGTAGCTATGACGCTCACTGACCACCGAGGCACAGACGCTCAATGCAGGAGCTTCCCCTGGTGGTCATTACGCTCCCACAGCCAACCTCCCACAGCTGGCCAACCTCCCGCAGTTCCTACCCCCAGCCAGCCAGCCCCGATTGGCCAGCCAGGCCAAGGAACCCCAACCATGCATGAATTTGTGCACCGGGCCTCTAGTCTATAATAATAAAAGCATAATATGCAAATCGACCGAACAGCCGAACAGCAGAATGACCATCTAGACAACCATGCTATGACACCCACTGGTGTCAGGCCAGCCAAGGTGGGTGCAATGCGATTGGTCGGGGGCCCGGCCATCGCCCCACGATCACCCCGTAGAGGGAGGCCCAGACCACAGCCAGTGGGGCGATCAATCAGGGGGCTCCACGATCACCCCAAAGAGGGAGGTCCAGGCTACTTCGCAGTGACGCTGCGGCAGGTGGGTGGGGCTTCCCTCTGCAGAAGCAATCCATTGCAGGGCCCCGGTCAGGTGGGCGGGGCCTACCTCTTTGGGGCGATTGATCACAGGGCTCCTGGACTGTGAGAGGGTGCAGGCTGGGCTGAGGGATCCCCCCCTCAGTGCATGAATTTCATGCACCAGGCCTCTAGTTGGTTAATAAAATCATACAGGTTTCAAGTGTACAACTCTGCACACTGCATATTGTGCTCACCACCCCAAGTCAAATCTCTTTCCTTCACCATTTAAACCTTCTTTTCCCTCTTCTACCTTCCTCCACCTCCTTTCCCTCTGGCAGTTGTCTATGTCTGTTTTGTGTGTTTTTTCTTAATCCCTTCACCTTTTCCACCCAGCTTGCCCTGCTCTGAGAGCTGTCAATCTGTTCTCTGTATCTATGAATCTACTTTTATTTTGTTCATTAGATTCCACATATTAGTGAAATCATGGTATTTGTCTTTCTCAGACTGGCTTATTTCACTTACCATAATACCCTCTAGATTATATCCATGTTGTGACAAAGGTAAGGTTTTCTTCTTTTTTATGGCCAAGTAGTATTCCATTGTGTAAATGTAACATAGCACTCATCCACTGATGGACACTTGGGCTGCTTCCAAATCTTGGCTATTGTAAATAATGCTACAATGAACATAGAGTGCTTATATATTTTTTCAAATTAGTGTTTCAGGTTTCTTCAGATGTATTCCCAGAAATAGAATCACTCAGTCATAAGGCAGTTCTTGTTTTCTTAATAAGAATTTTTGAAAAGATAAATTCTAACTTCAGGAACATACCACACATTTTTTTTACTCCATTTTGGGGGTCAATTTGCTCTAAATATTTAATGATGGAAAGTAAAAATTGCTGGCCTTTTGAGCTGAATTCCTTTTCCACTGAAGAAAAAGAGGAAAATTGATTTGTCTTATAATTGATGTGGGAGGGCTTTTTGCCATCCTTTTTTTTTTTTTCCATGATGATTAGGGGAACAGCTGCCATCGGCAATGCCAACGGTGATAGAACTTAATTATCACCCACTGGCTGAGAGGGTTAAACTTGCTTAATGACAACCCAGGACAAGATATAAATAAGACAAAGTAAATGAGATTTGATAGTTTACTTTCCAGTAATTATTTTCAAGAAATATTTTAATTTTAGTAGAACTCCCCAAATCTTACCTTCATTTAGTAAGACATATAATTTTTTTAAAGGGGAAAATGTGTGTCTATATATTCTCTATATCATTCATATGATATATTTTAAAACTCATTACTGATATAATTATAGCAATATTAGGATTATACAATAACAGGGATCCATCACTTTAGGGAAGCCACATTTTAGAAATTCAAGAATCTCATTATTTTTCTTAGTGCCCAGGTAATGATTTTTTTAAAGTTATTTTTGATTAAGTAACTTTTACCCCTCTGTTTGAGATTTCTAACCCTAAGCAAATCATTTGGTAATGCAAATGACTTCTTACAATTAAGGATCTGAAATATTTGGCCATTATTTTTGTGATGTCTATACATACCTAATTAAGATTGATGACTGAAAGTGATTTAGTCCGTTGGAAACTGCCTTTTGATTTTTACAGAGATATGCCAGGTGTAAGGTGTCGGCCTAGGAGATCTGGGAGCCAACGGTGTTGTTCATATGTTGAAGGTAGTATAGCTGCACTGAGGAACTGAATTCCTGGAGAGAAAGGATCCAAATACTAAGGGAAGGCAGGCCTATGGACTGAGAACCCTGAAAAAGCACTGTTCGAGCTAGTCAAGTAGTTCTGAAGTCCAAGGTCCAAGCATTTTAGAACATCATTAACAGAATATCTTTGTCAAAAATGATAAGGGGCTTAAGATGATCTATATTACAACATTCTAGGCAGGTTAAATTAAAAGTGCAAAGAGGTATGGATTTTGTTATTATTTTTTTTATGTTTAATACAGTCCCAAAGATTTATCTCCGTAAGAACATTTTATAAAGTAAAAACGAGGGACTCATATATGAATTCCCAAACAGAGAAATACAAGCATTTGACAATTTCTAGGCTAGAGTGTTCTGGGAGCAAAGAGAGAGAGTGGCACTCTCATCTCAATTCGATTTAGCTGTAAATTCCAGAAAGAAGGTAAAAGACTTAATCAAGCCCTTTCATCTCTCGAGGCCTGTGTTTCCTCATCTGTAAAAGTGCATATGGAATTAAAAAAGAAGATCTATTCCACATCCTTTATCCTATAATTCAGATAATAATCCTTATATCTAATTTTCTAATTTATATTTGAATTTTTAAAACCCGATTTCTTTCTCACCAGCAGACATTTAAATACTTAATAGAACCTTCATTCTGATTCAAAGGGATTTCAAGTGCACAGTGTCCCAACTAGGAAAATTCTGGTATTTTATGAGCAATAACATTGAACTTGAACCAGAGAAGTTTGCCCTTTCAAATAGAAAAATTGGGCTCTTCCAGCATGTTTGCTACAGTAAAATATAAGGCTCATTATATTTGAAAATGAAAGGTCCAAGAACTCTACTTTGTTACCCAAACACTGGTGTCTGTTGGGTGCTCTGTAAAGCCCTGAAGGACAACGGTTCATGACTAACACAACCAAGGAAAAGAAGATGAGCATTGTCAAAGTTAGGCGGCAGCCAGCCACGGCCCACAACCAGCAGCTCTTCAGAATTTAGAAAACACAAATGAACTTTTCCTATGTAGAGATTTTTGAATTGCCAGAGATTTACATTTCTCTTCAACCTTCAAAACCATTTAACCAACATGAAAAGAATATTAATTAAAACCTATAATGTAATTAACCGGAAGACTTAATAGGTAGCAGGCATGTCCTAATAATAAACCAAAATAAAGTGCAAGCATTTCATCAAGGAAAGTTGTAGTGTGTATTTTATGAAACAATTTGGTTTCTCTCTTGATAAGACAGACAGGTAAAATATGAGCATAAAGAATGTAAAGAAATTCAACAAAATTTAATTAACACATTATATTTTTCAATAATTTAGTCAGTTCAAAGTTTATAAAAAGTGTATAATTAGCCCGGCTGGTGTGGCTCAGTAGTTGAGCGTTGACCTAGGAACCAGGATGTCATGGTTCAATTACTGGTCAGGGCACATGCCTGGGTTGCTGGCTCTATCCCCATGTTGGCAGCTGATCAATGATTTTCTCTCATCATTGATATTTTTATCTCTCTTTCCCTCTGCCTTTCTCTCTAGAAATCAATAAAAACATTTTTTAAAAGATTTTAACTACACACTGTATTCAATTCCATTGACAAGTTTATTTTAAGTAAAAATGGCTGCTTTCATTATTCAGCTAAAAGTATTATTTTTAAAAGTTGTCATTAACTATAGGAGCTTTGAAATGGGGTAGGTAGGCCTCTAGAGAAGGTGTAATGATTGGAAAAAAAGTTAATAAAGGGAACCAACTGCTTTAAAAATTGGCAGTTTGGTTCACAAGGATAAATGATGCTCAGGGTGAACAGAGATTTGAAGAATTAACTTGGAATTTATAATTCCTCTGAATTCCACTAAATGTTCAAGGTAATAATATGCAAAATTTTGAACCCATGATAAACTTACTCTCTATAATGTGTTCTTTTTTGTTTTCTTTGCTTCTCATACTTAATCCATCCCAAAGTGACTTTGATCATTTAAAACACCGTGATATGTCAACAAATTTCCAAACTCTTGTCATAGGGTTATCTTTGAAAAAAGAATAGATATGATATGCTGCCCTCCATATTTTCTAAAATTAAAATAGTCACTCTGATGTTTCTGTTTATGTCATACCAAAACAATACCTTCCATTGTTATTTAAAGCTTGATTGGGAGAGACAATATTGTGAGAGAGATGAAACATAAATTTATATTTGGGGATGCTAATTTTAATTTTCTTTAGAAATGTAATTTACTACACTTTTTTTTTTTCAGATCCAATAGAGCTTCAGCCAACAAGGCAAAACACCAAACTTTTATATGATAAAGAAAATTAACAATAACAATAGCAAAGGATGTTGAAGAATTTCAGCTTCATTCATTTACCAAAGAAGAATAAATATGTCTTGGCAAACAAAACATGAGTATTCATGAAGTAGATGCAGAGTTCACCAAGTGTGACTGAATTAGACTAAAATATGATCTGATTAGACATACACATGTACACAAAATATCTCCTGTAAATATTATAATTTGTGATATATTCTTGTCAATCGGGTTTGCTTAATCAGAATATAAAATTTCATAAAAGCTATACTCGACAGAAGAAAATTACCACACTCCTAATATTGCAAACATAATTAACTTTGAATTATGTGAATTAATAGTGCCTAACAAATTATCATTCAGCTCTGAAATTAAATTTTTTCGTACCATTAGATTTGTTTGTCAAGCTCAAGTAGGCAAAAGTCATATCTAATAAAGTAGTAATGGTGCTTTGCTAAGAGTGCCTTTGAGAAACATAGATTTACCCAAAATAAATCAAGAAATTTCTATTATTAGTTAATTTGTGAATATCACAGCATCTACATAATAAAATTAAGGGAAAAATCTGATGTTCTTACGGGATATTCTGTTTATTACAGGAAGTCCTTTTATAATTACTTCCTTAATTAGATATTTTATATGATTATTTTGTGGTTGCATACAAATAATATGAATACATTTAATGTTGTTTTAGATTTACAGATCTTTTTCTATTAAAATGTACTAGTTCCTCCATGAAAAAAAAAGAAAGAAAAAATCAGGGTCATCGACACTTCAGTTTACATTACCTACCTTAGATAATTTCCTCCATTTACTCTCAAAATAAATTTCACAGAAACAAACAAGAAATCAAGGAATATAATATTCAAATATTTTCATGGGACCACAGGAATTGGAATTTGAAATACACATTTCCTGTATTGTAGAGTCTATCCACATAAATGCTAATGTTTCATTGAACTGTAATTTTAATACATCGGGAGCAAGGATAAGGACAGACTTCAATTCTTTGTGCATAGAAAGGAACTCTGCTCATATGTTTTTTTCCTGCAGGGCAGTATCTGAACAGCATAGATCCAGGCAATGATAAAGGGAAGCATCAGGGAGCCCTATGGAATAACTGAATGAGAGGAAAGACAAATGATTTTAAAACAAAACAAAATAAAATGCTAACAGGTCCAGTTGTTTTGAATGCTGACATAATGCATCTGGGTTCTCATTCAAAACTGACTCCCAGATAATTTCCCAAGATCCAGAGACCCTAGTAAGCATAGCCAACTTAGATTTTCAACAGTATTTGAATGTGGTTTGAGACTAAGTACACCATGAGGGGAAATAGAAAAAATGTTCAAGTGGAAGGTGTTTGGAGCCTGAGTTTAATTTTAAGGGTCTTTTTTTTCTATTAAGGCTTTCTGTATATTCCAGTTATAAAATTGAGCTGGAGAGATGGCAAGGCAGATGCTTACCAGGAATTTCATTCTGCACTGAAGGGTATTGCTATTGTCAGGCACAATACAGGCCTTCTTTCATAAGTCATCTCACCTATCCCACTATTATCTGGGCTTGAGATATATTGCAATTTGCTAGCCAGGAAGATGGGCTTGTTCTTGATCCTAATTCTATCCATAACCCCTTTCTGGATCCCTCTTATAGCAAGTAGCTCAAATACACATGGTGAATTGTCAGGGTTGGATGTTAGTGGCTGTGGTGAAATAAGATGTAGATAGATAAATAGGTAGATAGGAGATAGATAGATAGATAGATAGATAGATAGATAGATAGATCGATCTAACTACCGGTTCCCAGGGAGATAGAATGTGTCTTAATCAGAACAGACCATCTAACTCCAAGCCTATTTTTAGTCAAAAATTATTTTCTTTGGTTTTAATGAAAATGGTACCTATTACCTCAAACTTTCATAAAATGAAAATTCAGTGCTATTATAATTTTATAGCAATGTAGTCTGTTTTAACATCTATCAAAATAATTTTCCAATAAAAAATCAAGCTTTACCCATTGAGACAGTTCTGTAGTTTTGAAATATGCATAACATAGTCATAGGTCACCAAAGAAAAGCTGGTAGGCTGGCCATCAAGGTATGATCCCTTACAGGCAGGCTTAACTCTAGTAGCTACATCTTGGTCAGTCTCTGGTCCTCATAGCAAGAGTTTATACCAACATTCCATGATCAGGCCTGTCTCCTAAAGGGGTTAGGTTTTATTAACTAAGTTCACAAAGATCCACGTATACAAACTAGAGTGTTTAATTATCAAACAGAAGCAATACTATACAGTGGTCGGCAAACTCATTAGTCAAGAGAGCCAAAGTTTTTAAACTTAAACTATATAGGTAGGTACATTGTTATTAACTTAATTAGGGTACTCCTAAGGCTTAGGAAGAGCCACACACTCAAGGGGCCAAAGAGCCGCATGTGGCTCGCGAGCCACAGTTTGCCGACCACGGGAGATGGGTCTCTCCATGAGTGTGGGGCAGAAGAGCTTCTTCATTGAAACCTGGTAGAAAAACAATGCACACAGGAGGGTATTATATATGTCCTGTGTGTGCCTGACCAACCTTACTCATTCTTTTAATACATTCCTTCTTCAAAAGAATCACACAATGATTGTCTAGAGACTTTCTTAGGAGTACTCAGAATCTAGCCTAGTTTGCACTTTCATACGTACTTGATTGCATTTGGGCTATTCTCTCTCTTGATCATACTCCACCTTCCTTGTGATTCTTCCTAATTGAATTTTCAGAGAATTAAAACAAAGGTTATTCCTTTCTTTATGACAAATGACTGCTTAAAAGCAATATTCATTTATTTTTTCATGTGTAAATATTTTATTTGAAAATAATGGTCAAAGAAGGAAATGACTGCATTTGATCCTTACTATTCTCATTTGAACCTTAAACACTCTTAATTCCAATATTTACTTCTACTTTCTTTGAGTAAATTTTGGGTTAGTTGAGGCCCTTGACATCACATTGATAGCACTGGTTTTCTACTGGTTTCTCCTGATGCTCCTCAATCTACTTGGAGGGCTTTTCTTCTGTTGCCAATTCCTTACAGGTAGGTATTTCTTAGTGTTCTATAGTTTTTCATCTTACCCTTTCCATCTGACCTCTCTTCCTATACATTCATGCTATATATTATGTACTCTTATGCTTGGAAGTCCCACAATTACCTTAAACTTAACAAGTGAAAAATTATGCCTGGAAAATCCTGGTCCTCATGAAATTGTAAAATATTGCATATCCCTTCTGCCACTGTTACTGTCCCAGTCACCAGTTAGTTTCTCTCCTGTATTACTAAAACAATCTCCCAACTGGCTTCTATATTTCCATCATTGCATTTCATTCCCCATATTGTATAAGAGGTAGTCTTTCCAAAATGCATCTCATTTCCCTATTTACACTTAATGACTCCCTTTTTTTCCTGATAAATGCTACCTAGTGTGAAACTTAATGCATTATACAGTAATTACCTAGCTATTTGATCAAAGTCTTCCTAAAGATAGTTACTGAATTTTGTCCATCATCTTGCCCTTATTGCCTACCAGCATCTGACAAATGATAGTAGCTCAATAAATACTGGTAACTCAATTACTGAATATAAACATATGAGGGGAATATCTGCAAACACAGGAAATAATGCATTTGTAACATTAGGAACATATTAGAGACATGCAAATACATAACAAACATTTAAAACTCGCGGTATGTATGTGTGTACTTATGTGGTACACAAATTTATGCATAGTGGTAAACAGGGAAGTGAAATTATTCCATGTCCATTATCTTATTTAACTCTCAAAACTAAGCTGTGATTTAATACTCAAGGTAAACAAAAGAAATATATAAAAGTAAACATTTTGGAGGACTGACTGTAGAGCTCCAATTTTCTAGTGCAGGCTTTTAAACATAGCATTAAGTTATGAATATTATGTTTTCTTCTGGTAACTTACTATTGTTACTTGCTATTAAATTTTTTGAGTCACAGAGCATTTATAGATCATTAATATTTTGTTTTATTTTTCTAATGGGTTCATATTTAAATATATGCATATATGCATAGAGAAAGTAGACTATGGGTAGGATTGTGAGTTCTGGCAAATGGCTTCTCTATGCCTTAGTTGCCTTTTCTATTAAATAAGGAGAGTAATAGAACCTACCTCATAAGTCTGTGTGAAGCTTAAATGAGTTTACTTATAGAGTAATAAGAACAGACCATTGCACATAGTACACACATTAATTGCTAGCTTTTATAATTATAGTGCACACATGATAAATTATTAGTTTGAATTCTATTATTGCATCTGGAAGTTAATGTCTATCTATATATAAGTCACTCTCAAAAATATGTAATAAGCTTACTTGAAGGCAATTAAATATAGGATTTATTTTCACTTAAATCGTGTGTGTCATTTTTTCTAATTATATCATCATTTCCCTAGATTTTTGTTTTTCTTTTTTCAAATACTATTTTCATTAATTTGCAGGGAACTTTGGGATTATAATACTCAAACAATTTATTCTAGAATCAATTTACATTCAACAAATTCTATACTCAGATGTGCTAAGTACTTCTTGAATATTTTCCCTCCTCCCTAATGTTTATATAACATTTTCATTACTTAACTTCTAAGATCAAATGACTGTTATTAAAACCAAAATTTTACAGGCTATTAGTTTCTAGTGCAGATCATTGCCTCTAGGTGTTGCAGAATCAAAATCAAAACTACTAAATAATTTAGAGGTAAATTAGCAATGAACGGAAAATGACATAGCAAACTGCGGTTCATATGTGGCAAGTGGGCTGACAGACTTACTACAATCTGGCAGATCAGTAGAATCTCCTCTCTTTTTCTCAAAGAGATAAAACTATATAAAGAACATAGAAAGATATTTATACAATAAAAAATAATTGATACAACTTTATTCCTGTAAAATTAATTGTGACTGCAAACTCTGATATGCTAGCATATAATTGCTACCATATTCTTGCCTATTAGAAAAAAAGTCCTGTACATAGAAACAGCTGGATATTTGACATTGAGGTAGAAGTTTATAATTTCATCTCATTTTCAATTCAGCTGTACTCCAACACCCCAAATTGTGTAATCATATTAAAGGAAATTGAAAAATAGAAAGCTTTATTTGGGGTTAATATTTGCATTTGTTAAAGCCCCATATTGGAAAGCAAAAATTAACACAATAACAAATACTACCTTTGTTTTCAGACACCAACATAAAAGTGACTGCAACATTGAAAATTATAGAGTTGGAGAGGATCTTACAGATTGCTCCCAGATTTTATTTCTGAGAGGAGTGAGGTGCAGAGGGGGTTAAGCCTCATGCCAAAAGCAACACACGGGTTTGTACCATTCCTGGAACCAGAACCTCTGTCTTCTAATGCCAAGTCCCATGTGCTTTCTGTGCCTCAATTCAAAACAAATTATTGTGGATCATTGGTGCCTGCCAACTAATTTGCTTTTTAAAGAAAACATTTCTGCTTTTCACACAAGATCACCCAAACTTTGGAGCACAGTGCATGTGCTTTGACTCTAAGCCCAATTAATAGAAGCAGAAGCCCACAGCGTTGCCACAAAACACCAGATTCCTCACATTGTGCCCATTTCCCAGACAAGGTCATGTCAAAATTTCACAAGAAAAAGAATAATTGATCATGCTTACTTGACCTCCACGGAAGAAAGGCCCCCAATAGCATATTCTACCATTCTAAGAAACCAGTTATAGATCTCAATTCTCTCCTTTCTCATCCTGATATCTAAGGGACTCCTTGGTATTATTTTGCTCTCAGGGGGAAAAATGAAGTCCTGATCAACCATTCTCAGTCCAAAAGTGCTTTCTTTATTTATATATTCTTTCAACAGTTTGCTAAAACATGACATTCTTGAGAGCCAGGTTAGCTTTTATTTAATACCCTCCCATAATGTGCCAGGGCCTGATAGGTGCCAACTACATTTTAGAGTACATCAAATATTGATTAAATCAGTAGTTGATCTCTAGGGCTATTTCTACATGCTGCATGTTTACTTTAACCTTTTTCTACCTATTTTTCTTTTCGGGGGAAAGTTTACTTACTCTTTTAATTTTCCTCCCAACTTTTCTGTAAAGAAGTACAGAATGGTGCAATGCTCTCTAATACGAGCGCCATCATTCAGTATTTAATGAAAAGATTACTTCATAATTTTAATAAAGTGCTTGGAGGTTTTAATACTATTTTTACTTGAATAAAATAGTGCTTTCCTATTGACTCAGGATCAGCCTAATATCCATTCTCACAACCCCAACCCCTCGGGGTCTATTTCTCTTATATTAACACTTAGGCAGTCACCCATTATAATAGAATCCCAAGACAGAAAGACAATTATCTTTCCAAATGAGCTTGTTCCTAATTAGTGAAAAAAATAAAATGCCTAACCCAGAAGTGTTTATTTTTTTTTTCATCTCAACATACATAAATACTATTGTTTTAGCTTTCAACCAAGATCATTAGTGTGATTTTCTTTTCTCCTTTGGTAACAGGATCTATAGGCAGCAAAGACAAATTAGAGAACCAAAACCAATACAGGGTTTTGTAGATGTGAGCCAATAATAGAAAGCAGTGTCCTAATGGAGGGCAGCAGCAAGCTGGCCAGACTGATGAAGAACACGTACAAGCATTGAGGTCAGGACAAAGCAGGAAAGATAGCCAGGTGGACAGATCAGAGGCTGATGGATGCAGAACCAAGAGGTCAGGTAGCTAACTGGGACAAGAAATTAAGCTAAAAGTGATTAGGCAAGAGAATTTCTACTTGTGGAAAGCAGGAAAAGAGCAGAAAGAATTAGCTGAGGTAGGCCTTCCTGTTAGATAAACTGTTGCTCTGGCAACCTCAAAACTAGCTCTGGTCCCCTTTCCTGAAGGAGACTGGCCCGGTGACTAAAGAAGTGTCCACTGAACACAGCCAGTAAGGGAGAAAAGCGTGGAAGTGAGACATACCCACTGATGGCAGAGAATTTCTGTAAGATCTGCTGTTCCCAGTCTGGAAAAGCCAAACTCAGTTCACATCAAGTCTTGAATATTAAAAGAAAAATTAAATTAATATTAATAACATATTGAAGTCATGCATTAACATTTAGAAGGGCATTGACCTTTAGATCTCATGTTCTTTCTGAAGAAATTTTGTCCACATTGTCACCTCTTTTTCTTAAATTAAATTTATTGGGGTGACGTTGATTAATAAAATTATATAGGTTTCAAGTGTACATTTATATGATACATGATCTATATATTGCATTGTGTGCCCACCACCCAGTCAAATCATCTTCTGTCACCATATATTTGGTCCTCTTTACCATTTACCCACCCCACTTTCCTCTGGTAACCACCATACTTCTTTATCCAATCATCTACTGAAGGACACTTTGGTTGTTTTCATGTCTTGGTCACCGTGAATATCGCTGTAGTGAACATAGGGATGCATATATCTTTGGGAATGAATGTTTTCAAATTTTTCAGGTAACTATCCAAAGTAGGGTTTGCTGGGGCATATGGTAACTCTATTCTTAAATTTTTGAGCAAAGTTCCATAGTGGCTGTACTAGTTTACATTCCCACCAGCAGTGAATGAATGTTCCTTTTTCTCCACAACCTCTCTACTACATGTTATTACTTGTCATGTTGATAATAGCCATTCTAACAGGGGTAAGGTGGTATTTCATTGTAGTTTTGATTTTCATTTCCCTAGTAGATAGTGAAGTTGAGCATCTTTTCATATATCTGTTGGGCATTTGTATGTCTTCTTGGGAAAAGTATTTATTCAGGTCCTCTGCTCATTTTTAATTGGATTTTTTGTTTGGTGTTTAATTGTATTGGATATATATATATATAAAACAATACAGTTAAATGGGCATATTACCCAAAGAAACATATAGATTCAATACAATATTCATAAAAATCCCTATGACATTTTTTAAAGAAACAGAACAAAATATTATCATATTTGTATGGAACCAGAAAAGACCCCAACTAGCCAAAATAATCCTGAGAAAAGAGAATGAAGCCAGAAGACATATTTTTAAAAGTAGCATGTACTCATCACTTTATGTATTCTGGAAATTGCATGAGACACATTAATATAATTTAGTACATACTCATAATAATTCAGTACATTAAGAAAGACTTCCCCAAAGATGTTATAAAAGGATTTTTGGAGATGTGTTACACCACACACACACTCAACAAATTAATTATTTTTCAAACAAATTAATGAAGTACAAAGCTAAAACAAAAGTCAAAGGAGTTTATTTATACTGAAGATCTTCTTCTGGTCTCTAACATAATATTGTAGAAATTCCACAATAATATAGTCTATAGAAATCCTCATACTAGTTTTCATAGAGCATATTGGAGTGTTAGTGTAATTAGTGCTCTTAAAAATATGCTTTGTAACATTTTTTGATTAGGCATTAAGACTGAGAAGGGGGAAAAATGAGACAGAAAAAAATGTCTCTTAATATTCATTTACCTGTACAAAATAAAATAAATTTACAAGTTTGAACGTAAAAGATCTTAGGGGAAGAAAACTCATAAAAGAATTTTTACTTTGCTCTGGAATGATTTTGCTAATATATTTAATTGTTTTTATTTTGGTTTTCTATCTTTATTATAGAATTTTGATGAACTTAAGATGACCTTATATCATGGAACTTTGATCATTTTATTATTGGGTTTTAGCTTCCTCAATCACAAATTCTTCTGTTATGGGAAATTTCAGAAACTTAATCCCTAAATGAAAAAAGAATCTATAACTACCAGGGTCATGAACAAAGTAACCTGCATACAATGATGGTTATGGCATCTTTATTCATGATTGCCCAAACTTGCAAGCATCCAAGTGGTCCTTCAGTAGCTGAATGGATAAATAAACTATGGTACATCCGAACAATGGAATATTATGAATATTATTCAACACTAAAAAGAAATGAGCTATCAAACCGTGAAAAGACATACAGAAACTTTAAAAGCATATTACTAAGTGAAAGAAACCAATAAGAAAAGGCTACATACTGTGTGATTCCAACTCTATGACATTCTGGACAAAGAAAAACTATTGACATGGTAAAAAGGGTTGCGGTGGGAGGTAGATGAATAGATGTAGCACAGAGGATTTTTAGGGCAGTAAAGATACTCTGTATGATACCATAATGATGGATCCGTGTCACTATACATTTGTCTAAACAGACAACTCAATATAATAGAACCCAAGATGGAACTATAATGTAAACTGTGGATTTTGGTGATTATGATGTGTCAACATAGGTTCATCAATTGAAACAAATGTGCCACTGGTAATGCTGAAGGCTTTGCACCTGTGGGGACAGAGTATGTGGGAAATTGTATCACGCACTAAATTTTGCTGTGAGCCTAAAACTTCTCTGAAAAATTAAAGACTTAATAAAAGCAAAAAAATCTTAAAACAGTAAGGTAATGTTTTGATTGAAACAATTGTCACTTGCTTAAGCTTTTCAACCACAGGATAAAATGTTATATACATAGTTTAAGAAGAAGCATCTTGATTCTACTAAGTGTTTCAATTATTACATATTAAGTAGCACTTGAAAAATAATTCTAAAACAAAAGAACTACTCTTTCTAGCTCTTCAGAAGGCACAAGTTTGACTTCTCTCACCATTGGGGTCATAATCCTGAAGGTATCATGGATTACAGTGTTCTTTCTAAACTTTCGATATTACTTCATGAAAAGTCCAATACTCAGTATATTAATGGCTTGAGAGAGTAAAACTAAATTGAATGAACATTAAATCAAGACAAACCTGAAGCAAATTCCTGTAATCATATCACAGTACCAGTCTGAGCTGAAACTAAACCATTAAGTGGTTGATGAATTCTCAGAGTAGGAGACTCATCAACCTAACTGAGTTGCAGAATGTTTGGGAAAAAAGAACTTTATCTTTTCACATATAAATACTCTGTAAGTAACATGTTCCCTCACATCTATATATCACTATCAAGAGAACTAGGAAAAAGTTTAGAAAATCTCAGCAGTCATCAATTCTCATCTGTGTTTAATTACCTGAAAAATCTAGACACATTTGAGTCAGCCAAGCCAGTGTTGTTTTCCATAACCAACTGTTTTGTATAAACATACCCGATCAGAAGCAGTTGTGTTTTATTAACCCTCAGCATTTTGAAATACCTGTAGAGAAGAAAGCCATGTTGGAGAGAGCACAAAATATGCCTTGTGGAGTGTTGCAAGGCAGAACATTCATTAAGTACTTCTTATGATACTTTATTTTACTCATGAACACCGTATAAAACTACAGTCTTTCTAATTCTACAATTGCAATTGCTTGACTTATCAGATGTTCATTTCTACCCCCTCACCATTTTTATCCTTGATTCTTCCCAAAAATATACCAAAAACTTCATGAAAAGTCCAATATAAATTCAGATTGGTTTCACCATTTCTAGGATAACCATACCTATAGTTGTTCATGTCTTTGAAATGATCCTTTGCAATTTTTAAATAATCACTTATCAATGCTTCCACATTTAAAAAATCATCTGATGATGACATAATTGAACAAGAGTTGGAAAATCATTAACTGTAAACAGATACTGATGAATGCTTTAAAAATCTAGATAACATATTATTTGTAATCTATAACTATATGAAGAATAAAAACACAATGTGAAGGAAATTCCTATCTAAATTAACCCTAAAGGGGAATTATAAAATACAATCTCCCAAATCTGGAATAATGGAGCAAAGTTTGTTTCAATTATGGAACACCTTACAGAAATGCACCATTCACACATTCAAACAAGTAAACAATGAATAAGATATGCTTAATTTAAGGTTCCTACTTTTCTCATCTAAAGTATCAGTAGAATAAAAGAGCTATTTTTAGATTTGCCTCTTGAATTTTTAAAAAGTACATTGAGGCTTAGACAAATCTTTTGTTCTACCCACCTGGTTGTGGTTTCTAGCTTTCTCAGCCCCATGTTGTTATGGATACTAAAAATATAGAATCTGTACCCCACTAAGTTTCTTTGCCCTCAAGGATATTAAGACTGGTGAAGGAGATAGTTAAATACATAATTTCTATATAATGATATAATATTATATTAGGCAAACATCCAAACAGAAAAACCACAGGTGAGAAAGAAATTGTAGTATATTGTTCTCATATTATTTTGTTCTAATCAACCTTAATATATGATAAACAACCACAAAAATGGCAAATTAGGCCAATATCAGCACTGAAGTGCATTTTCACATACTGATCATGAATAACCTTTAAAGAAGCTGCCATCTTACAATCTTTAAAAAGTTTGGGTAATATGGTTTCTTTAGATTGGTGTCCAGAGAGCAGAATAGTGTGACAGGCAAATAAATCAAAGACTTAGTTCCCTAAGGGCCCTAATGAAATATGTTTCTATAATTAAGTTGGTCCCTGACCCTAAATATTTTTAATAGTAAGAAAACTTATTAGTATACATGCATAATATATATAACTGACTACATGTTGAGACACTGGCTAATAAAATATCCTGGGTAATCATTCATTTTTTTAATACATGCATCTTATGTCAAGTATGACATATAAAAAGTGAGGGATACATCACTTTCTTTGTTGTTGGATTTCAATCATTCCCAGGAGTCTCAAAAGTATATTTCTAATTTGTTTACAAGCACAGAGCGTGAACGATCAGCCTTCTACTTCCTTCACAGGCCATATGCCACATCTGTTGTTTAAGAATATTTTTAGGCAGTATTAATACCCATTTTGGTAATGCATTCCTGCCATGGTAGTGTTTTTGTATAATTTTATTTGTCTCCTGTATCCCATCTCCAAAAATGCTTGATTCCAAGAAAATTTAAATGTAAAAGTACATTTAAAAATTTCTTCTTTATTTCTCACATCTAAATTTTAAAATGCCTACATTCTAAATCAATAAATGGTTAGTGGGAGTATGTCCACCTAAGGAAGGTACTTTATCCAATGCTTTGCTCTAAGATTCATTCTATTCATTATTGATACTCTCATATCTGCTTGTCAGACAGCACATTATTAAAGAACATATTTAAACTATCATTTGAATATTAATACCTGTATTTAAAACATTTATCTATCAACTAAAAAATTAAAAATTATCCATCAAACACTTTTTATTTTATATTTCACATGAAAAATCTTTGGCTTAAGTTTGAAGATGATATTTTAAGAAGTTTAAGTGGTCAAGAAACTAATAAAGAAGTCAATTTTTCATTTATTTTTAATTATTGGAATGAACATAATTGATGTACATTTCTAAAAAACTAGAGTCCTGACTGGCAATCGAGGCCTATGGGGGGGATGCCGGCCAGCAGCGGGAGGAACTGTGGGAGGTTGGCTGGCCAGGGGGGAAGGGACCAGGGATTGCAGGAGGTTGGCCTGCCACCGCTCCCCCCGCCAATGGAGTCCAGGGGGAGGAACCATGGTAGGTTGGCCAGCCAGGGGGGGAGGGGCTGCGGGAGGTTGGCTGTGGAAGTGCATTGACCACCAGAGGGCAGCTCCTGCATTGAGCATCTGTCTCCTGGTGGTCAGTGTGCATCATAGTGACTGGTCGACTGGTCATTCTGGTCATTCGGTCATAACGTCGCTTAGGCTTTTATATATATAGACTAGTTGTGGCTCAGTGCACGAAATTCATGTACATTAAATTGGAATTAATTAGAGGGAATATTTTAATATTGCTATTTTCCCTTTCTCTATAATAGAAGTGTCAGAGATGAAAGAAAATGAGTAAATGTATATGAAAATCTCCTTCCTGTCAGAGTCTGGGGCATGCCTTGAAATTGCGTGAGACCCAGACCCAGCCAGCCCAACCCCTGTCAAGCACCACAGGGTAGGGGGTGCAGTCTCAAGTCCCCTGTCAAGCCCCGCCGGGGCAGGGGCTGCGCCCTCAGGTCCCCTGGCCCTGGCGCTGGGGCGGGGGCATGGCCTCTGGTTCCCTGGCCCAGCCTCAGGTACCCCGGCCCCGGCGCTAGGGTAAGGGGTGTGGCCTCAGGTCCCCTGGCCCAGGCAAGAGGGCACAAGGGCACGAAGGCATGATGACCATTTGCATATTAGCTCTTTATTATATAGGATTATTGTTGTCAGGTGTCATAATATTGCTTATTGGGAAGTAAATGTTACAATATGCCATATCCCAAGCTTTAATTATTCACTATCATCCTTATGCACTAAACTTGTTTGTACTGCATCCATCAGGCCTCTTGTGCTCCTTATTATTGTATATCACTTAGCTGAGTGTCTCTTGTTCTCTCTCTGCACATTTTTAATGTTTTTTTTTAACCACCTCTGATTTACCTTTACCATATTCTCTATGAATATCATTAGTCATAGCTCATGAATTATAGACTGTAACTGCTCCTAAACACTCTCTCACTAAAAATCCCACATCCATCATTGTTCGTTTTTGCTAAACATAGCTTAGATGTGAGAGGCACAGGGCCTACAAGAAAAGTGATATTACAGCCTAACACTGGACAGTGCACTGCAGGTCACCCATGCTTAGAGCAGTTTCTTCCTGCAATGTCACGATAGGGTTGTAGAATGTCAGCAATCTTTCCATTACTCCCTTCCTTCAGTAGTTGGAGAAGAAAGCCTGATTAACTAACTCCCAGGTTCACTTTGATAGTAAATGACTTTGTTTCCATGTTAAACAGATGGAAAACTTGGGCCCCACATCTCATTCTCTTTCTGCTTCACTACAGGGGCTTGAATATTATAACAATATTATGACATTTGGTTTAAGTAGGATATATCTTATAGATAGTAAATATTTCTTATATAAATATTCATTTCAGACTTGTGAAAAGTTAAGATTGCAAATCCATCCCCACAAAGAATGAGACAGCAATAATAAATATCCACAGGCCAAGAATTCACACCTAGTTAATATTTTTATGAAACAAGGTCTAATTTATATATTTTATTGCTGTTTGCCTAGGCAGTTTTCATAAGAGAGTACCAAAATCCAATCAGGATTATTAGTGTCATTTTACAGAATGGCTTAAAATAAAGACAAATATATATTGAGAGCAAAGAACAGATAAGTGGACAGTTTTATTGGAAGTGCTAAAAGAGGCCTCACTCAAAATCTACCTTAAAAGGTTGAGCTGTGAAGCTACAGGAAAGAATGCTTATTTTTGCAACTTCAGTAAGAGTCATGCAGTTCCTACTAAGATTTTGTAAACATTCCTTGTGGATGGTTCATAGCCCAAATCTGTTTCTTCAGCATTTTCCATACCCTGGCAGCCGGCCCCTTAACCACTATTAAGAAACATATGTCATGTACACCCAATTGTTAACAATGGTGAAAGTTTGATGAAATGAAAAATTATGTGCAAATAAAATTATTAAAATTGATTCTGTGACAATATAGGAAATCTAAACTGATGAATAAATAGAAGAAAAAAGAGACAGATAAAGAAAAAGACAGTGACACACAGAAATGGAAAGAAGTAATAACGATAAAGGGCTACCAGTGGTTAAAAAAAAAAAAAAATAGAGCCAGAGACATAGAAGCATTTAACAGACCATCCAACCTAAAAAGAAAGGCAGGGTAGGTGGAGTGGTAAGAGATCAACCAAAGGACTTGTATGCATGCATATGAGCGTAATCAATGGACAGAGACAGCAGTGGGGTGAGGGGCATGTACTGGGGGGTGAGAGCATCTGTGGAGAGGTCAATGGGGGGGGGGGAAGGAGACTTATTGTAATACTTTAAACAATAAAAAAATTAAATATACACACACACACACACACACACAGTGGGGGCTTGAATTACGAGTGTCCCAACTAACGAGTTTTTCGAGATACGAGCCATCTCTCGGCCGATTTTTTGCTTTCAGTTGTGAGCTAAAATTCGGGTTACGAGCCAGCTTCAGATATCCCACAGCTAGTTGGCACAGCGAACGTCACAGTGAATGCCACAACATCAGCCCAGCATCACGTGTCTCATTCGTTCACTTTAAGATTTGACATACGAGTAATTTGAGTTACAAGCTCTGTCATGGAATGAATTAAACTCGTAAGTCAAGGTCCCACTGTATGTGTGTGTGTGTGTGTGTGTGTATATATATATATATATATATATATATATATATATATATATATATATATATATGTACTAGAGGCCCGGTGCACAAAAATTTGTGCACTCGGTGGGGAGGGTGGATCCCTCAGCCTGGCCTGTGCCCTCTCACAGTCTGGGACCCCTCGGGAGATAACGACCTGCTGGCTTAGGCCTACTCCCGGGTGGCAGAGGACAGGCCCAAAGGACCAATCCCTAGGTGCAGCACCTGGTCGGGCTCAGAGTAGGGCCGATTGGGGAGTTGGGGTGCCGCCCACTGTCATGCACAGAGCAGGGCAGATCAGGAGGTTGCGATGCCACCCTCAGTCATGCTCAGGGTAGGGCCAATTAGGGGGTTGGGGCACCGCCCCCTGTCACACTAAAGGCAGGGTCGATGGGGAGGTTGTGGAGTCACCCCCTGTCACGCACAGAGCAGGGCCCATCAGGGAGGTTGGGGCTCTGTACCCTGTTGTGCACAGAGCAGGGCCAATCAGGGGTTGGGGAGCTCCCCCCCGTCATGCACAGAGCAGGGCCAACAGGGTGTTGAGGAGCTCCCCCCTGTCACTCACAGAGTAGGGCCGATAGGGGAGTTGGGGCACCGCCCCCTGTCACACACAGAGCAGGGCAGATCAGGGGGTTGGGGCGCAGCCCTCTATCACCCACAGAGCAGGGCCAATTAGGGGGTTGGGGCGCCGCCACTGTCACACTCAGGGCAGGGCCAATGGGGAGGTTATGGCTCAACCCCATCAAACACAGAGCAGGGCCCGTGGGGGAGGGAGGTTTGGGGCACCGCCCTCTATCACCCACAGAGCAGGGCCAATCAGGGGGTTGGGGCGCAGCCACTGTCACACTCAGGGCAGGGCCGATGGGGAGGTTATGGTTCTACCCCATCACACACAGAGCAGGGCCCATGGGTGGGGGGGAGGGGTTGCGGCACCCCACCCTGTCACACACAGAGCCGCAGGGTGACCAGGGGGTTGGGGAGCTCCCCCCTATCAGGCACAGACCAGGGCTGATCAGGAGGTTGGGACGCCTTCCCCTGTCACGAACAGAGCAGGGCGGATAGGGAGGTTGTGGCCCCGCCCCCTGTCACACACAGAGCCTCAGGGCGATCAGGGGGTTTGGGCGCTGCCCCCTGTCACGCTGATCCCGGTGCGGGGAGGCCTCTTGACTCCGCTGATCCCGGTGCTGGGAGGCATATTACCCTTTTACTATATAAGATAGAGGCCTGGTGCATGGGTGGGGCCGGCTGGTTTGCCCTGAAGGGTGTCCTGGATCAGGGTGGGGGTCCCCACTGGGGTGCCTGGCCAGTCTGAGTGAGGGGCTGAGGGCTGTTTTCAGGCTGGGGGGTGACTGAAGCTCCCAACTGCTCCTTTTTTTCTTTTTTAAATTCTAGGCCAGCTTTAGCTCTGGCTCCAGCTCTGAGGCCTCTGCTGCTGAAAGCAGGTATCTGGTTTGTTTGGGTTTTATAATCGAAACACTGTATCAACTCCAGCTCTGAGATCCCGGCGGGCTGAATGCAGGTTTCTGGGGTTTTGTTTAGCTTCTATATATGTAAGAATGTTTCAAACTGCAAGCTCAGAGGCCGGCAAGGCAGGCGGGGAACGTTGGTTTCCTCCGTCACTGAAGCAAGCAAGCGTCATGTTAGCTTCCAGCTGCCTGGCTGCTGGCCGCCATCTTGGCTGGCAGTTAATTTGCATATCGCCCTGATTAGCCAATGGGAAGGGTAGTGGACGTATGGCTAATTATCATGTTTCTCTTTTATTAGATAGGATATATATATATATATATATGTATATATATATATATATATATCATGGACTTTAACAACAGTGACCCTTTCCCATTTTTTGAAAGAAAAAAGTCATTAAGAAATCAAAATGTTCACTGCTGAAAGGAGATGATCATAAATTAAATTGATTTTTATCATTTAGCTTCCTCAAACTTAGACCTATTCTTTTTGTTATCTTATTAAGTGCTGAGGCTGATAGCTAGGCAAAGCTACCCACCAGGTCAACACCTTGTGAAGAGAATTAATGGTCATGCCAATATTATAATTTTACTGAGTGCTTTAGTTCAGCAGTGAGAACCTAAGTTTAGGCAACACCAGGCCAGTCCTTTCTGGTGCCACATCTCAATCAGATTGGCCTAACCACAGAACCTCCCAATGAAGTCCTGTGGAAGGTCAGTCTACATCTGCTAGGCTCAAAGTATTCTGTAGCTTTCAAATTTATACCAAATGTTGATGTAGGGACTTCAAATAGAGCCTTCCAGAATGATGCTCATGAGGTGGACATATCTGTTCCGCCATTGTTGGTTTCCAGAAATTAGAAGATTCTGTAGTCAGTATACTTTATTGGGTGTTTGCAAAAATAATTAATTATTGTGTTATCAAATATAACAAACTAATTTAATATTTTCTTATAATTCACATCACATGGATATTTGTGATACAAACCCAGATCTGCTTCCTTACCTTTATCATCCACTCAGAAGAATCAGAAGCCAAAACAACACAGGAAAAGCAATTTCTTAAAATGGCGCCTTTACTTTAGATAATAGAAGCACTTGTGCTATAATAATGGTGGTAAATATCAATGTGTATTCAATTTAGCAAAATAAAAATCTACCTCAAGTGCCAAATAGTATTTAGAGTGCCTCTCTTATTCAAAAAGAACATTTTTATAATTTGAAAGGACAGTGTCATTACAGTATCACATTTCTGAGAAAAAACAGATGCTGGCTTTCACATTTAAAATATTGTATTTGTCAGTGGTTTATGGAGTGTGCAGAAAAACCAGGACTTGCTGATGTAGGACCTACTCACCTCTTTCACAGATAAATTCCATGCAGCTATAACAGAATGTTTAAATAACTTATTTTTGAATGAGGGCTTTTATGTCCAATGCAATTCAGTGCCTCAGGCTGCGAACTCCTATAACTTGGGTTGAAGGATGTCTACTTTGTGCTGAAACAAAAGTATGAGATGAATTGTGTCAAGAGAAACCCTAGTTTATGTGCTGGACTCTGGCTTACTCATAGAAATTTCTTTATAAAATACAGTGCCTGGGGGTGCAGTCAAGTAGCAGATTCTAGTATTTCTCTGGTCAATTCCAAACAAACAAATGAAAATGAAATACAATGGCAGTAATAGAGTCGTGCAAGTATAAGGAAGCTTGATCCTTCTGTCAGTCGCTAACTTTTTCCAGTTGTGTTCAGTATTCTTCCTTGATTATTTATTGACTTAGAAGCAAAGCATTCCTTTGCATTTATCTACTGGCTCTACAAAATTAAATCTCCAAAATAATATGCAGCTAGTACGTCCCAATTTTTAAGGCATTCTATTTGATGTATTTGCTTTTACACTGTGCCTCCTTGGTGAGGTTTTCATGAACATGAAACACTTCAACTTCCCAACCCCTTTCTTGGCTTTGTCTTTCTCAAAGGCACTTATAAGGATCCAATGTGCTGTAAACTTTGCCAGTTTGCTTTATGGATTGCTTGCCTCACCTTCACCCTCAATTGTAAACTCCATGAAGAAAGGACTGTGTTTTAGTCATTGCTAAATTCCCCATGACTGGCACATACGTTCCTAGCCTTGGTTTGGGGTACTCAGAGCAGGGATTCATGGGACAAATACGGGAGGTGAAAAAATAGGCTAAATACCACAGGGGTAGTGCCTGTGATCTCTATAGAATGTTTCCTTACAGATTCTGGAGGAATGATTGCCCTGAGGAGATTTTTTTGAAATAGGCTATGCTGATCTTTCCTAGTTCCCTTTTGCTATCTCCCCAGGACACAGTGCCCTTTGCTGCCTCATTCTCCCTCTGGCCCCCATACTTCTACTTTAGAAAGGTGAGTAAAGAGAGAGGCTTTCTTCCTGTAAGATATGATGTGCCCATAGCTCCGATTACTTGTTTTTGTTTTTGTTTTTTGTCTTTAATCTTCACCTGAGGATATTTTTCCATTGATTTTATATATATATATTATTGATTTTTTACAGAGAGGAAGGGAGAGGGATAGAGAGTTAGAAACATCGATGAGAGAGAAACATTGATCAGCTGCCTCCTGTACACCCCCTACTGGGGATGTGCCCACAACCAAGGTACATGCCCTTGACCAGAATCGAACCTAGGACCCTTCAGTTTGCAGGCTGACGCTTTATCCACTGAGCCAAACTGGTTAGTGCTCCATTGATTTTTAGAGAGAGTGGAAGAGAGAGGGAAAAACAAAGAGAAATATCAATGTGAGAGAAACACATAGATTGGTTGCCTCCTGCATGAGCACAACCAGGGCGTGGGCCAGGGAGGAGCCTGCAACCAAGTTAAGTGCCCTTGACCAGAATTGAATCCAGATGTCTTTTAGGGACAGAGACATAAGTTTAAAAAAATTCATTTTTAACCCCTTGAACATCCCAGGTTCTATTTGCCTGTTCATCTATTTTTACTGTTAAACAAAACTAATGCTAGGTTTTTGAAATATCTCAGGAGTATGACAAAGCCAAATGAAATATTCTGCATTGTTTTAGAGACCTAGGGAGGGCCTCAGATGTCCAACTGTCTGTCAGGGACTGTCTGTCAGGGACTTTTCCAGGGTTAGCACTGGGAGCCCCATGTCCAGGGAAACCTCTCAGGCTCAGGCACACTGGGACAGTTGGTCACTATAAAAGGACCTCAATATCCGGCACCGTTTCCCTGCCTCGGAACATGTCCCTGGGCTTGGGTCTCTTAAATGGTCTCAGCTTGTCTCCTCCTCCTCCTTCTGCTCTTCCAAAGCTACAGAGCTTTGCACAGCAGCCAGCACGGCAGTGGCTCTGCTGGCTGTGATGGTGGGGAGGTGGGAAGTGAGAACTGGAAAGAAACCAGATGTCAGTACAGCTTCAGCTCTGTGGGAAGTCGTGAACTTCCATTTTGACTAGCTGTCTTGGATGCTCATGCAAGATAATTCAGTCAAATTGTCAGTGTGACCCCATCCATGAGACAACATGCCACTGAAAATCAATGCAGAATGAAAGGGTACCTTTTAATCAATAAACAAATTTTATCAAAATGTGTTCCTAATCTATAAGAAGAGATATGCCCCGTGTGCAAAGAACAGTTTCACACTAGATCTTTGAAGGCCACAGCAGAGTTTTGTTGTGTTTATATCACAGATGGTGAATATTCCTTATTCATTGAGAAGGTGCAAGCTTTGTAAGGGGGCAGCATCAGCTGTACTACCCTCCCCAGTCAGGGGAGATTCACTCCAACAGAGAACTTAATTCTAAGTGCCCCTGACTGTTATCTTTACGTATACTATGGGAGAGCATGAGTTTAGAACTTATGAGGTAGACTTTAGTTCTAACTCTACTATATATTAAATATGAGAACTTGAGCAATCACAGAACATTTCTAAGGTGATGAATAAACAGAGAACAAGAACTAACCCTCACATTTCCCATGACTGTTGTCAGATCAAGAAAATAATGACTTTAGAAGGTTTCTCATACATATGAAATACCATTGACTATTTGGTGACATCATTCGTTCATATCAAAATTCATGATAGGGCATGCACCTATTGATGGGAAAATTGAACTATAGCAATCAAAAAAGATGTTAGAGAGGTAGGGATATTTAATGGGTAGTAGTATATATTTTTTAAAAAGCATGAATTATATCATTTAACACTTAGACAGACCAAGTAGGGTAGTCATCAGTAGTTGAGGTACTGTGAGGTGGGTGTGTGGAAACTTATAAAGCAGAGAACAGGATACATGTTCGTTCAGGGTCATACAGCAGTATCTTGTTGTTTATTTTTGTTTTCACCCCCTTCTAGTAAAATTTAAGATATCCCACACAACTGAAAATGGAAGAACTAGCACTAAACCTGAGTTTTTAAAAATTTCATCCTGAGTTCTTTTCCTAGGAAAGATTCTGTCCTGGGAGATGAGAGGTCAGAGGTCTGTGAGTAGCAGACTGCTTCTCTTTGGGAAAATCACACCTCCTGCAACAGTTTCCCCATTTGTAAATGAGATTAGTATTGGTTTGTGTTCTTCACACTATTAGGTGAAACAGAATAAATTAGGAAAAATAGTTAAAAGTACATAGCACATAGCAAGGATAATTCATTTCTTTTTTATGAAGAATTCTCTTTAAAATTTTATTTTTCAATTATAGTTGATATTCAGTATTATATTAATTTCCAGTGTATGACATTGTGGTTAGAGATTTATATAACCTCCTATGTGATCCCCCAAGTAACTTTCATACCCACCTGGTATCATACAGTTACCACAATGTTATTGACTGTGTTCCCTATGCTGCACTTTACATTCCTGTGGCCATTTTATAACTACCAATCTGTACTTCTTAATCCCTTAACCTTTTCCACCCATTCTCCTACTTCAGCCCAAATTATTGTTTTTTGAAACATGTTCAGTTGTGTGTGTGTGTTTGTTTGTTTACACATATACATTGGATCACAATGTAAAATGTATTTCTTATTGTGGTTCATGGTCAAAGCCACTTTTTTTTCTTTTTTTAAGTGTCTTCTTGGGTCCTTTCCAACACCGGTCTTCCACTCATTCTATTACACCCTCCCTGGTTTTAAATAAATAGGCATCACCTAGATTTCAATCCTATCTAATAATAGCCAAACATGGTAATTGACTGTACCTTCGCTACACCTCCCATTGGCTAATCAGCAAGATATGCAAATTAACCACCAATAAAGATGGCGGCTAATTTGCATACTGCAGGCAGGGCGGGACAGCATGAGCCGCCAGTGCTAGCCACCATCCAGGCCCCCGTGGGCGATGCAAGAAGCCTCTTTCCTGCTGCCCGAGACCGGATCCGGTCCCGGGTGGCAGGCAGGCCTGCCCCGCAAGCCCCAGGAGCTGCCTGCCTGCCGCCGGGGACCGCGGTGTGCCCCGGAAGCCCCAGAAGCCGCCAGATATGGCAGTAACTCTATCAGTAAGCACTCTGAAAGTCAGTGGCATAAATGCACCAATTAAAAGACAGATTATGAGGGTGAATCAAAAACAAAACCCACTTTAAATATAAAGACACATATAGATTAAAAGTAAATGAATTAAGCTGCAGCCTGTTTTGCTCAGTGGATAGAGCATTAGCCCGTGGACTGAAGGGTCCTAGGTTCGATTCCAGTCAAGGGCATGTATCTCAGTTGCTGGCTTGATCCAGTCCCTATAAGAGCATGTGCAGGAGGCAACCAATCAATGTGTCTCTTCCTTTCCCTTCACTCTCTCTAAAATTCAATGGAAAAATACCCTTGGGTGAAGATTAACAAAAACAAAGTAAATGGATTAAGTAAAATTTAAGAGATTATAAGAAAAATATATTCCAAATTTTGTTAGTTGTATAATGGTTATGTTTAAATTATTAACACCTAAGAAATTGGGTGAAGGGTACATATAATATGCTGTAGTATTTTATAGTTTTTTTTACATGTATGAGATTATTTCAAATTAAAATATTAAAAAATTAAAAATTAATAAAATATTAATTGAAATGTGTATGCATTACATGAAAAATCTCCTAATTGCTTATAGCATAATTTATTAAATTGTGCCAAAATTTACAAGGGCTCAATTAAAAAATATCTAATTATAAATGATATATAAAATATATAATAGTGCAGTTATAAGCACTTATCTGAAAATACAAATTCAAAGAAGTGAATTTAAAGAAGGGATTAGCCAAAGAAAATATATGCACAACCCATGGACACAAACAACAGTATGGTGATGGGCAGAGAGAACTGGGGGGCAAGAGCTCGGTAGAGGGGGCAAAAGGGGAGAAATAGGGACATCCTATATCCTATCTAATAAAAGAGAAACATGGTAATTAGCGTACAACTGCTACCCTTCCCGTTGGCTAATCAGGGCAATATGCAAATTAACTGCCAGCCAAGATGGCGGCCGGCAGCCAGGCAGCTTGAAGCGAACATGAGGCCCTACCCTGAGCGTGACTGAGAGTGGCATCACAACCTCCTGATCCGCCCTGCTCTGTGCATTTCAGGGGGCAGCACCCCAACTCCCCAATCGGCCCTGCTCTGAGCCCGACCAGGGGCTGCACCTAGGGATTGGGCCTGCCCTCTGCCACCCGGGAGCAGGCCTAAGCTAGCAGGTCGTTATCTCCCGAGGGGTCCCAGACTGCGAGAGGGCATAGGCCGGGCTGAGGGACCCCTACTCCCCCCCGAGTGCACAAATTTTTGTGCACCAGGCCTCTACCCTATATATATATGCAGATATATATGCAAACCTATGAAAAATAGTAAGAGAAAAATCATCAAAATAGAACTGATGAGAAACTTATATTCACTAGTACACTATCAGTCTATGGCAAATCTACACTAATAAAAGAGAAACATGGTAATTGGTGTACGACCGCTACCCTTCCAATTGGCTAATCAGGGCAATATGCAAATTAACTGCCAGCCAAGATGGTGGCCGGCAGCCAGGCAGCTTAAAGTGAACATGAGGCTTGCTTGCTTCAGTGACGGAGGACTCCAACATTCCCCGCCTGCGGCTGCAGGCCTCTGAGCTACAACTCTAAGCAACTATGTTACAAATATAGAAGCTAAACAAAACCTCAGAAATCTGCCTTAGTCCATTGGGCTTCAGCCAGCAGGATCGCAACATTGTTTCAACTACAGAAGGTAAACAAAGGCCAGAAACCTGCTTTCAGCAGCGGAGGCCTAAGAGCTGGAGCCAAGCCTCAAAGCTAAAGCTGGCCCAGAATAAAAAAAGAAAAAAAGAAAAAAAGGAGTGGTTGGGAGCTTCAGTCCCTCGCCAGCCTGGAAACAGCCCTCAGCCCCTCACACAGACTGGCCAGGCACCCCAGTGGGGACCCCCACCCTGAAGGGTGTGTGACCAGCTGCAAACAGCCATCATCCCCTCACCCAGGCTGGCCAGGAACCCCAGTGGGGACCCCCACCCTGATCCAGGACACCCTTCAGGGAAAACCAGCCGGCCCCCACCCGTGCACCAGGCCTCTACCCTATATAGTAAAAGGGTAATATGCCTCCCAGCATTGGGATCAGCGGAGCCGAGAGGCCTCCCGGCACCGGGATCAGCATGACAGGGGGCAGCACCCAAACCCCCTGATCGCCCTGCGGCTCTGTGTGTGACAGGAGGCGGGGCCACAACCTCCTTATCTGCCCTGCTCTGTTCGTGACAGGGGAAGGCGCCCCAACCCCCTGATCAGCCCTGCTCTGTGCCTGATAGGGGGGAGCTCCCCAACCCCCTGATTGGCCCTGCTCAGTGGGTGATAGAAGGCGGCTCCCCAACCCCCACCCCACGGGCCCTGCTCTGTGTGTGATGGAGTAGAGCCATAACCTTCCCATCGGCCCTGCCCTGAGTGTGACAGTGGCGGCGCCCCAACCCCCTGATTGGCCCTGCTCTGTGGGTGATAGAGGGCGGTGCCCCAACCCCCTGATTGGCCCTACTCTGTGTGTGACAGGGGGCGGTGCCCCAACTCCCCTATCGGCCCTACTTTGTGAGTGACAGGGGGGAGCTCCTCAACCCCCTGATTGGCCCTGCTCTGTGCATGACGGGGTGGCGCCGCAACCTCCCATTGACCCTGCCTTGAGTGTGACAGGGTGCAGTGCCCCAACCCCCTAATCGGCCCTACCCTGAGCGTGACTGAGGGTGGCATCGCAACCTCCTGATCCACCCTGCTCTGTGCATGACAGGGGGCGGTGCCCCAACTCCCCAATTGGCCCTGCTCTGAGCCCGACCAGGGGCTGCACCTAGGGATTGGGCCTGCCCTCTGCCACCCGGGAGCAGGCCTAAGCCAGCAGGTCGTTATCTCCCGAGGGGTCCCAGACTACGAGAGGGCACAGGCCGGGCTGAGGGACCCCCCTCCCCTTGAGTGCACAAATTTTTGTGCATGGGGCCTCTAGTAATAATAATAAAGGGCTAATATGCACATTGACAGATGGGCAGAATGACGGGTTGCTATGATGTGCACTGGCCACCAGGGGGCAGATGCTCAAAGCAGGAGCTGCCCCCTGGTGGTCAGTGCACTTCCATATGGGGAGTGCCATTCAGCCAGAAGCTGGCTCATGGCTGGCCAGTGCAGCGGTGGTGACAGGAGCCTCTCCCACCTCAGTGGCAGCACTAAGAATGTCTAACTAATGGTTTAGGCCCGATCCCTTGGGGGCCTAAGCCTTTAGTCAGACATCCCCTGAGGGCTCCCTGGCTGCCAGAAGGATGTCTGACTGCAAGCTTAGGCCTAATCCCCCAGGGAGTGGGCCTAAGTCAACAGGTGAACATTCCCCAAGTGGTCCTGGACTGCTAATGGGTGCAGGCCGGGATGAGGGACCCCCGCCCCTGAGTGCACAAATTTTTGTGCACTGGGCCTCTAGTTATTTTCATACTTGGTTTATTCATTTAAAATATTTTTCTAAGAACCTATGGCACAATCAATTTTCTCACTCTTCTTCCTAGTCTTCCCTCCTGACTTGTCCTTGGTCATAAATACTTCAAAATCCTTGTGTCATAAGGATTCTTGTGCTACAATAATCTTTCTCTGACCAAAGTAATATTTTGCACTTGAATACTGATCCGTTTAAACATATTATCCTATAAATATAATACTTAAAAATTAAAATTTATATCATCCTTTGTGTAAAAGATGGCCAGTGGCAACTCTAGGGTACCTGCTTTTGATGCTTTCAAATTTCCCTTTTAATGAAATGCTTCCTAGAAGCAGAATAGGCTCTGGAAAGTGAAAGTGATCTAAAGGGCTAAGTGATGATCACAAGCCATGATCAGCAAAATGGGATCTTCTCTCCCCGCCACACACAGATGTTCAAGCTGAGAGAAACAAGCACATACTTCAGTTATAAGCAAAACTTTCTTGAGAGACAAGTGGCAGGGAGCACTGAAGCTGAACGCAATGTGACAACACAGTGGCACACAATGGTGAGAAGCAACTCAACCCTATAATTAATTTCCTCCATTAAAGTCCCATCAATATCATTTTGTTGGATGACTCTGACAGGAATGGAAATATTACCTAAAGACAGATTTCCTACTTCAAAGGTTATAGTACTGTTTGCATATGTACTTTGGAATACATTACAAAAGGTGAAAAATGTAAAAGGCCCTGTGTATAACCTGAGAATAGCTTAGCGGAGCGTGAGTATGTGCTTGACACTGGCTGTGATGATTATAAAGCTTTGCACAGTTTTTCTCCCTCAATGAAGAAATGCAGAGGTTCAGTTCTTAAAATAGGATTCAGAAAACCATTTACATAAAGATTAATTTATACTAAATCCTAGTACTTTGCATTTGTTTTCTGTAATGGTTAATACTGCTAACAAAGTATATAAAATTGTCTCAAACTGGAGTTATTATCAAAGAAAACAGAAGGGAAGGAGAAATGGGGTTAGTTGTAGCCAATAACTTTTAGGGGACAGTTGATTAAATAGATGTAGACTAGACAACATGGTTAAAAAAAAAAAAAAAAAAAACTCCTTTGCAGCTAGATCAGTGTGGCTAAACAAAACAAAACTGTTTGTACAATAGGGGTCATCATGAGAGAAGTTTTATGAAAAGCTGTAAAATTTCCCTTAAGCTTGAAGTGAACTCTTTCTCATGCTAACCAGTCTGTCAAGTGATTTATTTGAAAGACATTCTGAGCTCCCCCATATAAGAATACCACATCGTATAATTCTCTCTGTCTGAGATATATTATTGCATAGTTTTATTGTATATGTAAAGCATGGACATACCACTTAAAATGACTTCTAATCCTCAATTTAGGTACTCATTTCACTACCCCCTCCCCTTTTTGGGGAAAATCTATGTGGATTCCAAGTAATAAAATAAGAATAACTGAACACTATTTTGTGAGATATGACAGGCTCTGGAATGAAAATTACCTACAACTTGAACTTAAATTAATATGGGAAATAAATCAAACTTTTAAAACCTTTTCTTCAGACTAAATCAATATAAACAGCAAAATGACTATTTGTTGGATATTTTTGACTTTTAAATTAAATTTTCCCCTTGACAAAATATAACTTAAACATGCTTCAGGCATATGTATGAATAACATGGTGACATTTTCTTCAGCATTTACAAAAATAGAAAAATGTTTGAAAGGTGATAAGATGAGTTACTTGTGGAGAAGAGATTCATATTTCTTCTTAACTTTGCTTCAGGGACACCATCTTCATTATACTTTCTCTCAGTCTTCAAATAAGTTTTTGAATTATCTCATTGTGAGACTCCAGATCAGCTGAGAGTGAGCTGACGGAATTCAAATACCATACTCTCCGTTGCCAGATAAAGTTCAAAGCTCATATGCTACAGTGTATGTAGCAGATGTGGTAACACTGTTTATTTGTTAATTTCTTCAATAAATATTTTTGACTGTCTAAGAAATACCAGAAAGTGTGCCAGACACTATGGTGGGCATTAGAAATCTAATACCGTATATGACATCTATGATCCCTGTGGAGGAAAATGAAACACACAGACATGAGTGATTAGAAAAGATGAATGCAGTGAAAGAAACAACTAGGATGCTGTGAAAGAAGTTAGCAGGAGAGGACCAAATTCACATGAAAATCCAAGCTCTCTCAAGGAGGTCATATTCAGGCTGAGATATCAAGGACGAAGCAGCCACGGGAAGCCTGGCCGGAGAGCTCCTTCAGAGTGGAGCAGGAGCGGATGCAGAGTGCTGAGGCAGACAGCGCTGGCCGCATTGTAGGAACTGAAAAACGGCCAGGGAGACTGAAGCAGAGGTGAGTGTCCACAAACAGCGAGCGAGCGAAGACAAGAAGAGCACCAGGTGGCTTCGGAAGGTCCCAGGAGTATGGGAAGCCAATCTGCCAGGTTGCCAGCTCTATTTCCAATACAGAACCCAGAAGCAAGCTCATATTGAGATTTCATAATTATTTTTTGAATTAATGCATAGGATGTTATTCTCATTCTTAAGAAGGTTTTCAGATATAGAAAAACCCACTTTAAAGAGATCAGAGTCATTTTAGCCGCCATACATTAATGCAGCTAAATAAATCACAAGTCAAGAACAGGAATTCAAGAGTCCTGATGGCCCAGGCACTAATCTAAAGCAACTAGAAGTTCCCTCCAAGAGAATCAGAAACCTCAACCAACGGTCTCTGGAGCATCTTACTCCTGCTGCAATGATCTTCTGCTGTAGTATCTTTGTGTCTTTTGGTTAAATTTACCTTAGCACCTTAAAGCAAAACCTCTTTAAGGTAATATATAATACCATGGTTAATAAAAGAGAAGATGAACAGAAATAATTTGTAAAATAAGTTTGTAAAAAAAATACGGTAAGAGCCCAGCCAGTGTGCTCAGTGGTTGAGCATTGACCTATGAACCAGGAGGAGATACTTCCAGTAAAGATATATTCTTGCCTTTATTATTCTGGAGGAGACTAACCAAACAGTGTATTTTCTCCAAGAAAATAAATAAATAAATAAAAGGCTACATATTAAAACAGCAACATGACTATAAAATTTTATTTTAAAAACTAGAGGCCTAGTGCACAGATTCATGCACCAGTGGAATCCCTCAGCCTGCCCTGCGGGGATCAGGCTGAAACCACCTCTCTGACATCCTCCGAGGGGTCCCGGATTGCGAGAAGGCAGTTCTTGGGTGACACACCGTGGAATCAGGCTCCCTCCTCTCTGCCGAGAACCTCAGCTGCCAAGTCACCAAAGCTCAGCAGCTCCTGCATTGAGCGTCTGCCCCCTGGTGGTCATTGTGTGTTATAGCTACCGGCCAGTTGGCCAGTTGGCCGGTCGCTTAGGCTTTTATATATATACTAGGGCCCGGTGCACGAAATTCGTGCACTGGGTGTGTGTGTGTTGGGGGGAGTGTCCCTCAGCCCAGCCTGCCCCCTCTCACATACTGGGAGCCCTCAGGCGTTGACCCCATCACCCTCCAATCGCAGGATCGGCCCCTTGCCCAGGCCTGACGCCTCTGACAGAGGCGTCAGGCCTGGGCAGGGGACCCTCATTTCCCCTCATCACTGGTTCTGCCCCCAGCCCAGGCCTGATGCCTCTGGCCCAGGCATCAGGCCTGGGCAGGGGACCCCCATCTCCCTCTGATCGCTTGCTCCACCCCCCACCCAAGCCTGATGCCTCTGACCCAGGCTTCAGGCCTGGGCAAGGGGACCATCATATCCCCCCAATCCCCTGCTCCACCCCCCGCCCAGGCCTGATGCCTCGGCCAGAGGAGTTGACCCTCATCACCCTCCGATCACCAATCACCGGATCGGCCCCTTGACCAGGCCTGAGGCCTCTGGCAGAGGTGTCAGGCCTGGGCAGGGGACCCCCAGCTCCCCGCGGTTGCAGGCTCCGCCCCTGCCCAGGCCTAACGCCTCTGGCTGAGGCGTCCGGCTCAGGCAGCGGGGACCCACAGCTGCAGCAGCCCCGCGATCATGGGCTCCGCTTTAGGCCCAGGCAAGGGACCCCTAGCTCCCGGGACTGCCAGCTTCGACCCTGCCCAGCTCCCATCGCTGGCTCCACCCCTACTTCCTGCTATCACTGGCCAGGGCGGCAAAGGCGCCTGATTCTCTGATCATGGCTGGAGGGCAGGGCAAAGGCGGCCCCAGGGCCGCCTTTGCCCCGCCCCCCAGCTCTTAGCTCCCCCCTGGGTTTCTGATCACTGTCAGTGGCAGGGGGCTTCTTCCTGCTTTCCCTTTCGCCTCCCTGCATTGTGCCTACATATGCAAATTAACCGCCATCTTGTTGGCAGTTAACTGCCAATCTTAGTTGGCAGTTAATTTGCATATAACCCTGATTAGCCAATGAAAAGGGTATCGTCGTACACCAATTACCACTTTTCTCTTTTATCAGTGTATATATATATATTTCAAATGTGTACATTAAATATACATTGTATTTATTTATAGTCTATTAATAGTACATATACATATATGGTAAAATACTATTCAGCTATGAGAAAGATGGAAATCCTGTCATTTGTGACACATGGATGTACTTGAAAACATTATGCTAAGGGGAATAAGTCAGAGAGAATAAGACAAATACTGTATGATAATATTTATATGTGGAATCTTAAAAAGCTGAACTCAATGTAGAGAGTTGAATGGTGGTTACCAGGGGCTTGGGGTGAAGGAATTAGGAAGATGTTGGCCAAAGGTTTCACATTTTGATTAGAAGATGAATAAATTCCATAGATCTAATGCACAGCAATTGAAACCCCTGGGAGCTGGGGCTGGGTGATTGTACATTTTCTTCTAAAGAAGGGATCTGGGCTGCACCCCAGAACATGCACTTGAGCTGCTTAAATCCACTTGCTTCATATACAAATTCACCTCCTCTGGAACATAGCTGCTCTACGATTCTGAATGATCTCTTTCTGTGGGGAAATTTACAAATGGATATACACTGAGGTCACAATTTTTATTCACCATCTCTCTCCTTTACTACCCATTGTAGATTTTACTTACCCTCAGCTAGTACATTCACTGATCTAGGCACCATAATGCACTGGCAAAATCATGTAGGTAGACCCTTACCCCTGGTCATCTTGTCCTTCTCATGCTATGCTGATGCACTTGTTCATTAATTCCCAATATTGGACAAAGAAATACAAGAAAACCTCTAGTGGATGACCTGAGTGTCAAGCATATCCCTCCCTAAATTATGTAATAGCATGCCCTGATATCCTGATATCCCTCCAGTATCCTGATCATTACAGTCAATTACCCCTGCCAGGGTAACTCTCCTTGTCTGCTTATCTCTTTTTTTTAAAATATATTTTTATTGATTTCAGAGAGGAAGGGAGAGGGAGAGAGAGAGATAGAAACATCAATGATGAGAGAGAAACATTGATTGGTTGCCTCTTGCACATCTCACACTAGGGACTGAGCCTGTCACCTGGGCATATGCCCTGACCAAGAATTGAACTGTGACCTCCTGGTTCATAGGTCAGCACTGAACCACTGAACCACCGCAGTCGGGCTGTCTGCTTATCTCTTGGTACAAGAAGCTACAAGAACAAGCAGCAGAAATAGCTTAAAATTTAATGGGACTCTCATTGTGTCCCAAATTAGCAGTATTTCCCTTCTTAAACAAGAACCTATAGACACAGGAGACTAGAATTGTGAAAAGGGGAAGCAAAAATTACCCACGTGAGTCACTATAAGTGCTGATAAGCAAGTTAACTCCAACTTCCACCCAGTGTCTTGGAGACCCACTTATTCTATTACTAGGGGACCGGTGCACGAAATTCGTGCACTGGGTGTGTGTGTGGGGGAGGGGGGGGAGTGTCCCTCAGCCCAGCCTGCCCCCTCTCACATACTGGGAGCCCTCAGGCGTTGACCCCCATCACCCTCCAATCACAGGATCGGCCCCTTGCCCAGGCCCGACGCCTCTGACAGAGGCGTCGGGCCTGGGCAGGGGACCCTCATTTCCCCCCATCACTGGTTCTGCCCCCAGCCCAGGCCTGATGCCTCAGCCAGAGGCGTAGACCCCCATCACCCTCCGATCGCCTGATCGGCCCCTTGCTCAGGCCTGACACCTCCGCCAGAGGTGTCAGGCTTGGACAGGGGACCCCTATCTCCCCCTGATCACTGGCTCTGGCCCCCGCCCAGGCCTGAGGCCTCTGGCCCAGGAATCATGCCTGGGCAGGGGACCCCCATCTCCCTCTGATCGCTTGCTCCACCCCCCGCCCAAGCCTGACGCCTCTGACCCAGGCTTCAGGCCTGGGCAAGGGTGCCGGGGTCCGGCCCCAGCGGGTCCAGGGGTCCCCAAAGGTGTGGACGGAGTCGGCGAAGAAGGAAGGGCATGGAGACAGTGTTCAGTTGATCTCTTGCCAGGCTCCGCCTCCAGGCTCCGAGGCCAGTCCTTGTCCAGGATCCTCCAGCATGCTCTCGCCAGCGAAGTTCTTCTGTCTCTAGAGAACGTTCTGTGTAGGTTCTGTGCCTAGGCTCTGTCTCTCTTGGTCCTGTCTTCCAAGCCCTGTGTCCTTAGTTCTGTGTTCTGAGTTCTGTCTTCTGAATTCTGTCTCCTTTATGGCGCCCGAACAGGGACCCCTAGGTAAGCGCCCCACACTCGGGACGGATCGGACTCCACCGTAGGAAGAGGGTGGATAGTCTTCGCCGACTCCGTCTACACCTTTGGGGACCCCTGGACCCGCTGGGGTTTGGACCCCGGCACAAGGGGACTATCATATCCCCCCAATCCCTGGCTCTGCCCCCCACCCAGGCCTGATGCCTCGGCCAGAGGAGTTGACCCTCATCACCCTCCGATCACCAATCACCGGATCGGCCCCTTGACCAGGCCTGAGGCCTCTGGCAGAGGTGTCAGGCCTGGGCAGGGGACCCCCAGCTCCCCGTGGTTGCAGGCTCCGCCCCTGCCCAGGCCTAACACCTCTGGCCTAGGCATCCGGCCCGGGCAGCGGGGACCTGCAGTGGCAGCGGGGGGTGCTGCGATCGACGGGCTCCGCCCCTGCCCCTGCAGGAAGCCTCTGGCCTAGACGTCCGGCCCGGGAAGCGGGGACCCGCAGCTGCAGCAGCCCCGCGATCGTGGGCTCCGCTTTAGGCCCAGGCAAGGGACCCCTAGCTCCCGGGACTGCCAGCTTCGACCGTGACCAGCTCCCATTGCTGGCTCCACCCCTACTTCCTGCTATCACTGGCCAGGGCGGAAAAGGCACCTGATTCTCTGATCATGGCTGGAGGGCAGGGCAAAGGCGGCCCCAGGGCCGCCTTTGCCCTGCCCCCCAGCTCTTAGCTCCCCCCTGGGTTTCCGATCACTGTCAGTGGCAGGGGGCTTTTTCCTGCTTTCCCTTTCGCCTCCCTGCATTGTGCCTACATATGCAAATTAACCGCCATCTTGTTGGCAGTTAACTGCCAATCTTAGTTGGCAGTTAACTGCCAATCTTAGTTGGCAGTTAACTGCCAATCTTAGTTGGCAGTTAATTTGCATATAGCCCTGATTAGCCAATGAAAAGGGTATCGTCGTACGCCAATTACCATTTTGCTCTTTTATTAGATAGGATTAGCCTCTCACAACTTGACAAACCAAGATGGTTGGCCACTCTAAGATGTAGGGTGCCAACTTCTGAAGGACACCAGCAATATCTGATGTCAAAGTTGTAGGTAGCAAAAAATCAACTTGTGTTTCAGTCTATGCTTGTAAATTTCAGCTTGTGTTCACGACTTCCAGCTTGTGGTTTTGTCTTTTTCCCTCCCCTACTTTACATTTATTTTTCCATTCCCAATTACCTGTCCTGTGAATTTAAAACCCCAGCGTCAGACATGAAGGCAACAGATTTATAGAGACTGCTTAACTGGTTCCCACAAATGTGAATCACAGCGTTCAAAATGGGGTTCAAACACTTGTAACAAAGATGTTTCTGCTTCCCTGGTTGAACACTGAACAACGCAGCAGGTGTCCTCACAGTCTAGAAGCCTCCAATTACAAATGCATTAATTTTGTGATGATGTCTCTTGAAGTATTATTGAGTAGTAAGTGAGAACACTGCTTTTGGAGACAGGAACACAAATATTTGAGTCCTTCCTGTATCATCTACTGGGTGTGAAATCATCAATAAGTTGCATAAATTCCGTGTGACTTCTTCCCCCATAAATAAAATGGGGGGAAATTCAAAGGTTATTGTGAGGATGAAATAAGATACCATTAAAAATGGGTTAATACTCTTTCTGCCATATAATTAGTACCAACAAAATATTTTGATTATGAGTATTAAATTATCTTAGTTTTTTTCAAAATCTTCTTGTAATTTAGGGTGTTTGCACTCTCATCAAAAACCAAAAAAGCAAAAATAACAACAACAACAACAACAACAAAATTACAACACCAAACCCTCTATTATATAACCAGCATGAATAAAACAGAAAAAGGGGGACATATGTTAATACTTTCAACAATAAGGATATTTTTTTAAAGAAAAGTATTCCAAAATTTGGCACAGAATTTTAATTTTTTTTGGTAAATTGCTACTTTTTTAAATTGTAGGAAGGGAGGAAGTAAAACCATGTATGGAAGAGAAATATTTGTCATCCCTTTGGAATTCCTTTATTTGTGCTATATCGTCAGGTTCTGATTGCAAATCAGCTATGGGAATGCACAGTTCCTTCTCCCCGAGCATTGAGAAAAGAGCTCTGAGACCCTATAAGGGCTCCCACTTGTCTGTCTACTTAAATTGCTTCCATTCAGCAGAATTGACAATTGTTGATTTCCTAATGGCTCCAATAAGTCACTGAGATTAGGCAAGTTTTACATTTTTCAGAATAGCAAATAAAAGCCTCTCTCCTAGCTGTCTCTTATGGTCTATTTACTGACCCCCATAGATCACTCTGACTTTTTTTATTGACCTACTGCTGAGGCACAGCTGACTCCTCACTTGTTGTTTCTTCTACCTGAGAAAGGTAAAATTACCCTTAATATAAATGATTTTTTTATCCAATACTGAAGTAAAATTGTCTGTAAGATAGGAAAGAAAGTCTTTATGCCATAAAAACTTCAGAACTAATAGAACATCATACATCCTGCAGACTTTTCTACATTTTCCAGCATTTACAGGGCTTTCTGAGTCTCTCAGACTATCCCAGTTGCTTTTAGCAGCATCAAAATAAAGATATAGTCAATGAAGGTTAGGGCTCTGAGGATCATGAAGGCCTTATGCACTCTCGCAAGTTATCAAATCATGAATTTACACAGGATTACCACCTATACTTCTGTCCCTCCAACCCCAGGATCATATACAGGCAAAGTTGGAGTGAACAACAGTCAGTATTGTAGGGTGACCCCCATTGTGATTTGCCTGAAAATCCCAGTTATACCACTCAAAGTCCCATATCCTGGGAAACATTTCAGTTCCAGGGAAACTAGAACAGTCATTCAAAATTGGATCCTGATAAGCCAGTCAGAGAAAGAGAAGTACCATATGATTTCACTCATCTGTGGAATCTAATGAACAAAATAAACTAACAAAGTAGAAATAGATTCACAGAGAATAGACTGACAGCTGTTAGAGGGGAGGAGGGTTTCAGGGCTGGGTAAAAAGGGTGAAGTCATTAAGTAAAAAACAACAACTCATAGACACAGACAACAGTATGTTGATTACCAGAGGAAAATTCTGGTGAGAAGAGCTAGAACAGGGTATAGGGAGCTTAAATGGCAATGGGGGGAAACTTGACTTGGGGTGGTGAACACACAATACAACATACAAATGGTGTATTATATAATTATACACCTAAACCTATATAATTTTATTAATCAATGTCACCCCAAGTAATAAAAAGTAACAAAATAAAAGAAATAAGGACCCTAAGACAAGAAAATTAGGGAGCAGTTCCTGGCTCTATTTCTTACAAGTTGTGTTTTCATGGACAAGTAATTTAACCCCAATCAAACCTCAATTCCCTCAATTGCAATGAAGAGCATAAAGACTTTTTTAAAGAGTTGCTCTAAAGAGACAATAAATTTAATTATTTAGCATAGCTTTAGGCATATTGAGTTATAAATATGCTAGAGGCCTGATGCATGAAATTCCTGCAAGAGTAGACCTTCCTTTCCCGCCTCCCCCCCCACCCCCCACCCCCCGTCCCGCTGCAGGCACCAGCTTCCCTCTGGCACCTGGGACCTGGGCTTCCCTTGCAGCCCAGCCTTTATCCAGAAGGTCTTTTCCCTGACTAAAATTAAAAGTTCATGTTAAGTTCTCAAAGAATTTTTCTTTTTACATTTAGATGATTTTTATCACCATTAACCAGTGACACACAAACCAAAGGAAGAATGGTATAATATGAAAGGAGTTGCTTACAGCTGAAGGAATAACGCCATGCTACTAAGAACATGCTTTTCTGCATTTGCTGTTTGCATCACAGTGACTTAAAAGCAGCATGTTGATTTTGGTCTTCTGCATCCAGTCAGAAAGACTGTTGCTCCCATACTAATAATGAGAACAAGCCTGATAAGCTTTAGTATTATATTTTTTTTCTTTTAAAATCACCAGAAAATCAAGGTCACAGAAATGGATGAATTAAATTCCAGAGAGCAATAAACTCTTCCAGGAGAGAAGACACCTGCAGTTACTTTCATCAAAACCAGCTGTACTTCAGTAAGGAGAAGCTGGCTACATTTTAATAAACTTTTATTAGTCACATGTAGACTGCACTGATAGATTGAAATCCTAAGAAGCCCCAGCCATCTGGAATCTATGCTCCCCCATTAACTCTTCTTCATGAGTTCAGTGAGCGTATGAGTAATTGTAATGCAACAAAGTCTGGAAGAGCTGATAAAGTGTTCCATTCCCTGAACAACAGGCCTACCCCACAAGTAAGAAGTCAGGCCAGGGTTTGCTTGCTGAAGACTGGTGACAGGCAGGATACTGAGAGAAATTCACCTAAGACACTCAGGCTGTATGGATTGCACTATAGAGCCCCCCAGGAAGCTGGGGGGAAGTGAGTAGAATAGAAAAGGACCTATTGTTTAGAAAGCCAGAGGTGGGATCGGAAAACAAGAACATTTCAGTAAGTAAATGCTGACTGCCAGAGTTTAAAGCACAGAGATGAGAGAGAGAGAGAGAGAGAGAGAGAGAGAGAGAGAGAGAGAGAGAGAGAGAGAGAGAGAATCTCGTACTACTCAGAAAGGACACCTAAATTGTAAAGCATGACGAGATTGCTGAACTTGGCAAACTAAAATCTCAATCCCCAATAAAGAAAAATATTCTGACTCTCAAACATTTGAAACCAGTTGTAAGCGAAAACTAACTAAAGCTGTGTCAAAGCCCAAACTCAAATCATGCACCTATTGGATAAAGCTCCCCATGCTAACGGCCTGACTAAAGAAGTATAGCTTTTCTAGGTGTAGATATGCATTTCGGTCTCTATTTTACCATAATTCCCAGCATACCATGGAAAAGTACATGATTCACAACTAAGAATAAAAATATGATTCACAAAAAGAGGGAACACTCAACTGAAACAGACACCGAGATGGTTCCAGGTGCGACAATTACCAAATAGATGTTTTTTAAGGTTTGTGATATTTATTTTTATTTCTCCTTCAGTGTGAATTGTGTGGATTATCTATGAATTATCTTATGTACAGTAAGTAAAAAATAAAACTAAGACAAAAACCAATAGCATCAGAAAATATCAACTATTTAGGACCAAATCTAACAAAAGACATGTAATACCTCTACATTTCAAATGTTTAAATATTGCAAATACAAACATCACATGCTAATAGATTGTAAGACTCAATAATGTTAATATTTCCATTTTCCCAAAATTGATCTTCAGATTCAATGCAATACCAACAAAATTGAAGACATTTTTGTCTAAAACTGACAAATTTATTCTAAAATTGATATGAAAATCTAAAGTATCTAGAATAATTAAAATAATCTTGTAAAAATAAGAAAAATAGAGGATCTTTTACAATGATTACAAGGCTTAAAGTACAATAATAGCATAAGAAAAAATAAAGAACGGGGAATACAATAGAACAGTTGCACATCTCTATGGGCAATTGATGTTTTACCAATTTACTAAGTCATTTTAATGAAGGGGAAAAAAAGTTCTTTAAAGAAATGGTGCTGTAACAATCAAATATACTCATGGAAGAGAAACAAAAACTGAAGATCAACTCCTACTTTATTCCATACCCATGGATTCATTAGAGAAAAATCATAGACCTAAACAGAAAAGCTAGACTCTTTAAGTTTCTATAAGAAAACAAAATATCTTCATGACTTTATAGTAAGTGTATTAGAGTTCTTCAGAGAAATAGAAAAAGGAAAAAAAAAACAACTGTGTATATATGTATGTGTGTGAAAAGGTGTTTTTTTTATGAGGAATTGGCTTACACAATTATCGAGACTGGCTAGTCCCAAGATCCGCATGGTGAATTGACAAGTTGTAAATTAAGAGAAGCAATGGTTTAGTTCCAGTCTAAGTCCAAAGACCTGAGAACCAGGAAAGCCAATCACGTAGTTCTCATTCTAAGGCCAGTGGCCTCAAGGTTCACAAAGAGCTGATGTTTCAGTTTGAGTTTGAAGGTGGTAAGAAAGCCAATGACCCAATTTGAAGGCGGGCAGAGAGGAATAAATTATCTCTTAAGGAAGGGGCGGATCAGCCCCTCTAGTCTCTTCAGGTTTTCAACTGAGTGGCCAAGGCACCCTTACAATGGGGGAGGGGGGTGGCGCGACAATTTTTTATTCAATGTACTGATTGAAATGTTAATTGCATCCAAAAACACCCTCACAGAAACACCCAGAATAATGTTTTACCAAAAACCTAGGCACCCTGTGGTCCTGTCAAATTGACACAAAGCTAACTTTATTATGATGTAACATTTTCTTAGATGTGAACTACAACCACTGACCACAACAGAAACAAAATTATAATTAAACTTTGTCAAAAGAGATAGTCCCACTCATCAACAGACATCCTCCACCTTTAAAGCCAACGACTTTGGGTTTCTCTGATGATATTTCCCACAGTGACAACTCCCTCTGACCATGTCCCAGAGGGCTTGCCTTGGCATTCTAACACTGTTAAGGTGCCATGTGTTTATATTAGTCCCACTTGAAAATGTGAAGAAATCAGTCATCTCAAGGTCTTAATTATACCTACAATATCCATTTTGCCATGTAAAGTAATATATTCACAGGTTTCCAGATGTAGGACATGGCCACCTTTGGGAGGCCATTATTCTATATATCATAGCAGTAAGGAAATATGAAATAAAGCAATAAGCCAAAAGGTAAACTTATTGTTATTCCAATATTGTCTCTAGTATTTCCACATTTTACAATGATTTCTCTATTGCTTAATACAAAATATTTACAGTGCTCATTTCTCTTTTTTGTATAGTTCTAGTAAAAATACCATGTTTTATAACCTCTAAATTACTTTCATAAACCTATAAGGAAAAAAATATCTTACTCTCATTAAGTGTACCACAGAGTTTCTTAACAGTATCACAATATACTTTTAGTATATGTTAGTGAGCACAGTCATTGGCAATAAATAAGCATGTATCCAAAGGATCAGCTGATACATGCCTTCTCTTTGAGCTGAATCAATTAACTTAAAGTGTGAATGAAAATAATAGGTGTTCAAGTGAGATATTTATTTTTAGTTATCCATTTAATTTTGCTACAACTTAGGATGTCTATGAGCCAAAAAGAAGAAGGACTGATTTTAACAGAAATTCTGGTAAAATGTGGCTGTGGCTATAATGTTCAGGTGGGATGAGGAAGCCATGGAGCTGGAGGATAGGAGGGGACATTTTTTCCTTGAACTGAAGATGCTATAATAGTCTATTCTATCATGATCTGTTCTGTCCTATAACTTGAGTTATGAGGATTTTTTTAAAGACTCTTTACATGAAAATCCTCTAGGATATATAACTTCAAATTTGCTTTGTTAAACATTGCAATATATAGTTAGCAAAAATACATAGCAGAATATGTGTATCAATTTCATAAAACTATGATTTAAAATGCACAGAATACTCAATAATAATATTCTAAATTTGCAAGGGTTAGAAATTTTATTTCCTATTATCAGCATACATAAAATTTTGGAGGCTATGTCATTAAAGTAATGTGTACAAAAATTGAAGTTGCATAATCTTGTCCTGTTTTTAGCTTCATGGTTTATAAAATACTATTAAAAGCCTAAAATGATAATCTCCACCACTACTAATTATGAATTCTTCATTGAGCATATATTGAATTTTCTTAGTGTGCTTTATGACCTTTAAAATTCTGACTATATTTTAATGAATTCCCTGATTCTGCAATGAATTATCTCAAAGGCTGTGAGAGAGCACATAACAAACAAAATTACTACATCCTTTTAGTTTGATTATTTTAATATCTGTGATTATTATTGTCAGTAGTTCAATTCTAAAAGAACCTTTCTATCTCAGACATGTAATGCAACAGTTCAATCGTTTAAATTATTTTATAGGAAAGCAGAGGCAACTGGACCTACCTGATTGGCCAGTTTGAAAATCCCAGACTCCTCAAATGAATAAGAGCAATGCCAGTGGATTTTGAGGCCCAGGAGCCAAGGTGCGTAAGCTCTCCCAGGATGGAAAATAGTCCATTGCCAAATAGCATCCTAAAACAAAATAAAATAGAACCAATAAAATCTTTATTAGAATTCTCCACTGATGTCAACTGATTCCAAAGAAGTCAAAAGATCACAGATATATGAATGTGAATTTTAAAAAGAGGACAGATTTGGAAATTACCAAGTTTCTATCATATTTTCCTTCATATAGTTATTGAAAATAAACAAGAACACAACGCATTAATTCCTGTTAAAATGTTTCAGCCAAGTTTTAACTATTCAGCTTCTATAAGTATAAATAGCCCATTACTTTTTTTCTCTACAATGGGAGATATTACAATTTTCTAATACAGCACAAGTACATTTTTCAGGAGGATTCACACAGACAGGGGCTGGCTGCATGCTAACAACACTCCAGGTTTTTACCTCCTCATCCTTGATCTTTACTAGAGCACATTTCTCAGTCCTCTTGCAGATTGAGTGGACAATAGTGATGTCCACTACTTCTAGGATTAGTTTCTATAAACTCTGCTGGTTCTCCATGCTCTGTCTCTTTTCTAGAAAAGACCCTAGAATGATGATGGAACCACAAGATGGAAAAAGCCTGAACCCTGAATCTTTGCGTGAATAAAAAGATGCCTCCCAAACACTCAGTTACAGCAGGAGGTAACCGAGGTAAAAGCCAGTGGGGTTGGACTTATTGTGTGGCAGCTGTTTACTTGGCTTTGATGAGCTCAGAGCAGGTGTGTGGGCTCTCAGGATGGAGGACACCTGCCCTGTCTTTCCCATGCTCGGTTTGTGAAGGTGGCAAGAGCCTGGAGAACAAAGATTTATGTGGGTCTAAGCAGACAGAGACTTGGACAGCCTGAGAAAGATCCCCAGAACCTGGTGTAGTCTCAGAGCAGGCATGTGCAGGGCACAAGGGCAGAGCAAGGGAGAACGGCACCTGAGGTCAGCACAATGTGTTTTTGTGCTCACTGCTCACTGCTGCAGCCACATTCTCCTTGCGGTGCCCCCGTGGATTGACATATGCCTCCTCTACATACCCCTCATTGTGGTCCAGGCCTCGAATAGAAATATTGGGAAGAGTTGCCAGACCAGAAGAAACCACGCAGGAAGAAGTACGCATAGCGACCATACATCTGTTTTGCCTTAGTCATGCCTTATATTGGTTGTCTCGACATTGTGATTTTTTAGCACCCTCTTTTATTCTGGAAAGTGTCTGGTTTCGATGATAAATAATATGATCTTTATAAAAATAAGGGATGTCTATAAAGATATCTTCATGGATATGCAGTGTTGAGGGGGAAATGTCCCTCCCTGGCTATATTCCAAGACAAGCCCTCTAAAACTTAAACTCAGCCTCAAGTAAAAGGTACAAAGTTGATTAATATTATATTTCAGCCACTAAGAGGAATGTAGGCTCAAAAGAGAAATGAATTTAATTATATATATATATATAAAAGTTCTGTTTCTTACATTCCTGCGTTGTAGTGAGTTTTATATCTCTACCCATACAAGTGAAACAGAAACTATCATATAGTATAAGATATATCAGGCTTCAAATCCAATTCTTTCACTTGCTAATAGGATTTGGGTTTATTTCCCAGCCTCCCTGAGCCTGACTTTCCCCATTCTCATCTGTAAAATGAGAATCAATTCATTTTTACAGTTATTGTGAGAATTAAATGAATTAAGATGTTTAATGTGTTTGCTTGAAAATATGAGTTTACTGAAATTTATTCTTCTGTGTTTATATGTAGTAAAAAAAATCAAAATAAAGAGGAGTTTACCCAGTTCTCTCCATTTGGCTATGCTGGTAATAATAAGTATGAAAGTCGAGTGACATGTATTCCTTTACTCCCTGCTTGCTCACACTGGCAATTTGCAATTTTTATGATATATCTAAAACAGAGCCAGCAGCGGAGGTCCTGCCAGAGCTGAATTTCAAACATTCTTAGAGAAACAAAAGGCAAAGTCATCTGGAGACCATCGGTGTCGGCCAGGTGCACCCTGATTTCCCCACACTAATACCTGGACCAGGCGCAGGGCTTTCAACGCAACTGCTCATTCCGCTCACGTCCCTGTGGCAGCACAACCAGCTCTGCTCGCAGGACTGCTCCAGCCTCTGTGGCTCGCCTCTCCCTCACCCAACGGCCTACCCTAGTCCTCCCAATCCCTGTGAATCCCATCTGTTTTCAATCCTTATCCAAGTGCCCTAATCACGTAGCAGCAGCCGCACTTGTAGGTGTTGTTTAGACCAATCATGTCCTGGAGAACAAAGTAGACAACCAGGAGAATGACAATGGATAATGATGACACAGTCACTAAGCACTAGCTTATGCCAGGCGCGGTAAGAAGCACTTTCCATTTATCTCATGTAAGCCTCAAAACAGCTAGAGGTCACAGAGGTTATTGTTATCATGTCATAGGTGAGGAAGCTGAGGCTTAAAAGGTTAAGTTTCCCGTTCAAGTTCCCACAGTACTGGGATCAATATTTATTGAGGGCTTACCAAAGGCCAGGAATGATTTGAAATATTGTGCACATATTAAACTCACTGCAAGTCCATGAACTTGTACCAATATTTTACCTGTTTTACAGATGAGGAAAATGAGTTACAAACAGTGAATTGCATTTTCCCAAGGTCATCACTAACTAGTGGTGGGGCTGGAGTTCGAATTCAGACAATCTGGCTCCAAGTGTATAGTCCAGGTGTGGGCAACCCCTGGCATGCATGCCAAACATGGCACACCAGTAACTTTTGCTGGCACGCGAAACCGTCTCTTATAATCTTCCATATACAATTGTGAATCTTTGTTCTCAGTGATGAATTTTGTTAAGTCTCATAATAGGAGTAGCTTGACGGATGAAAGTAGTAGCTCATGCATATTTCTGAAGGTCACGAAATATAAACCTGATGTAAAATCTCTGTCATCAGTGATGCAGCAGCAAAAGTCCCACTGATAATATCAAACGGAGTCATAAAGTTTTCTGTCGGACTATCAGTGTACATGTATACGTTCAAAAATAAATGTATTTTTCATCATCATATACTGTGTTTTTGTCGCTCAAATGATTTTTATTATTTCTTCAAGGTTCTTCACATACGTACACCTTAAGAGATATCAAGTAGGCGTAACATGTTCTCAGAAATTTAGGGTTGGCATGCAGAAGAATTTTGAGTCAGAGATTTTGCTGGTTTTGGCACGCACTCACAAAAAGGTTGCCCACCTCTGGCCTAGTCTTAACCACTTTATTATAATTAAGAACTGGTTAAATCTTCTGGATTACAAGGCCCAAGCTCTTAATTCCACAAGCATATCAGAGGTCAAAGGGTCATAACCTGTCAGAGATCCCAAATGGATTCCTTTTATTTTATATATGAGGAACCCGAGATCTGAAGGGCTAATTTTCCAGGATTCTTCAGCAAGCTCCTGGCAGAACTTTCTGCAGTATTTTCCACTGTGAGGGAAACTCCCAGTGAAGTGGATGGAATTTGTATATCTCTGGGGGCCTATGTGAGCCATCTGAAGCAACTTGAAACTTTGGACTGAGAGGGGAGTCCCAGAAGGTGCTAGATTTCCTTCAGTGTGGACATAAAGGAATGCATCCAAATTCCCCTGCTCTTCCTGCTTAGAAACAAAGATAATCAAATAGCTAAAGCAAAGTTCCCCTACTGTCTAGTCTCACAGGCATATGTTATTGGGAAAAATCTTTTTTAAGGAAAAGTCACAGAAAATGGAAAGAAGGAAACAAAATAACCAATGAGGGGAGCAAAGGGGTCCTAAATTAATGAAAGGTCCAATTAGAAAGGGTCAGGTTCAAACTAAGAACTGCAACATATATAAACCGCAGACAAAGAGACACGAGGCAGGATTTTTTTTAAATTTTTTCCCATTAGAGAGAGAGAGAGAGAGAGAGAGAGAGAGAGAGAGAGAGAGAGTAGGCTTTTCCCATTGGGGGGCCCTCCTCAGGGTGCCCCCTTTGGGGATACCTCTGCCCAGATGGAGTTTGTATATGCTTCCAATAAACTTCTATATTTTTATTAAAAAATCTGTTAGTCCATGAATTTATTCTTCATCTTCATTGGACAAGAACTCACAAGAGGAAGTCTGAACCCCTAACTCCACGTTTCACTATGTTTAAACTCAGTTCTGTCATTTACTAAATGGGTAGTTGGAGTTAAACAACTAAATATCAAGCTTGCCTTTGTTTCTGTATCTATAAAATGGGACAGCAAATGGGAATGTTGTGAGGATTTGTTGAGTTAATATATGTACAGAACATGGTTAATTCTGTTAAGTACTTGGCATTATAATTACTAGAATCTTTATGTGTTCAGGGGTAGAGAAGCTAATATCTAGTTCATCTATTCTCCACCCCTTTTATCCAAGTGGTTTTCCTGTCTGATAGATCATGTGTTCAAAACATCTTCTTTTGTCTCTCATTCAAGTCCCTCTCCCACCAACCTTCTTTCTGTCTTTCATTACTTCTCTATCCTTCGACTCTCCCTAAACTATTCTTTGAAAGTCATAAAAGGCTCTGAGTTTAGGATATACCAGGTGCATTAAACAATTAACAATTATCTTCTCATATACAGGTCACTTAGTTTTGAAAATTAAGAAACTAACTTGCAGGAAGCTTTAGAGTGAATAATTTAAAAATCAGGAAGTAAATTTGTGGGTAGATTTTGTGTTTTTTTCAGATTTAGATTGGTGAATCATAAAAACTGGAAATTAATAAAATTTGGAAATTAGACTTAACATTGTCCATATATGAGGTATTTTAGAATCTTATTTTGATTAGTCATCACTTTTTTATTTTTATGATTAAAAGTGCTCATATTTTACATTTTTCTAAATTTTAATTCCTAGGAACTTGTACTATTAACATAGCTAATATGATTTAATAATTTAGTAAACCTGAACAATAGCATTATAATGGTATAGAATCAGAAAATTTAGACCAAAATCTTTTCTATATTTTGCATTTTAATTAACACTATGCCCATGGGTTAATTTACTCAATTGTGGGAATCGTTTCTGAATATATACATGTATCATCCCAGCACATTGTACATTTTAAATATATTATAATTTTGGCAATTATCCTTCAGTAAAGCTGTGAAAATGTCCAAATTTTTATAAAGAAAAATTAGTTTATATTTGATTCAAATATTACCATATATTTTATTAGATATTATTTGTATATATAAAGCACATTGAAAGGACATTTTATAGAATCCATTTTGAAAAATTATTTTAACTTATTCTATATTATTTTTTGTTCACAATAGATAATTTTTTTCAAATAACCAAGATAATTATTTCCAATAAAAGCCTATGGAAGAATAAACAACTATTTATTAAGATTATTTATTAGGATAAATGATTACTAATAATGATATAATAGCATACAAATTGTAAGTTACTTTATGTCATTTTTGAGTTGAACTTTTCTACTGGTAAGTGCCTACAAATTCAGGATTTCATTTATATATTAATATGCCAACTATTATGAAATTTTCTGCAATTCAAAATACAATAACTCAATAGCTCTTCAATAAGTCTTGTATAATAAGCCAGTGAAATTATGCTTATTATAGAAATAATAGAGTTGTCTCTAAAAACCTTCCCATATTGCTTCAGCTTTTCCACTAAGGGAATTAGACATGATTAGACTCTATTTCTAGCAAAATTCCAATTGGGAATATGTATGACTTAAAAGAAGGAAATAAACCTGGTTATTAAAAAAGATAATCAAATCGGTTTTGAATAATATTCTCTCATGTCTTTTTCTAAGTATAGTAAAATTTTGCCATAAAATGTATGACCCATTAATCAGTTAGAAATAGAGTAAAAATATAAAATATAAGTGCCACATGTAAATTCAACATAGAAGAAATCTTTGGAGAATAAAATCAAACTTGAATCATATCCATAAGGTACACACATTTTTTAAAAATTACTTTACTGATTTGAGAGAGAGAGGAAGGCAGCAAAAGAGAGAGAAGCATCAACTAGTTGGGCCACTGAATTGTGCATTCATTTGTTGATTCTTATATGTGCCTTGACCAGGGATTGAACCCAGAACCTTGGCATATTGGGAGGACACTCCAACCAGCTGAGCTACCTGGCCAGGGCTTATGCTCAAGAAATAACCTATATTCCTATGGCTTGATTTTTTTTTTCTTTCAGGTTGTTGGATAATCACCCTTTCTACAACCTTTGAAAAAAAATAAATAATGTTCAAATCTACCTGAAAATTCATGAAGCTCTGATCCTGGTGTTTTCCAAATTCCTGATTTTTCACCCACAGCCAAAAGAACATAGAGCGAATAAGATAGTCATTATCTGAAAACTCTTGTCTGTGTTGTGCCATTGAAGACAGAGGACTAAGGAAAGTCTATCTTGTGCACATAGGTATCCAGGGGAGGCAACAAGAATAGATTCAAGTGAACAGGCTCTGATTTGGAGCACCCACTAGAAACCAACTACCATGAAGAGGTCACTGAGCCAAATATGTATGGCCAGCCAGCTATGGCACACCATATTAGAATTATATAGGAACCACAGAGTAAGTCACAAGCAACAGAGTGAATCAAGGGTTCTCCAAATTACAGAGTTCACAGTCTCATGTTCAACCATGCCCCCATTTAAAACTCAGTACCTCAGAATTTGCTCAGATACATATGAGCAAATTTTTTTTAGTGTGACGTAAATATGATCAGTATAAATAAAACCATATTTATATTCTCAAAGTGTCAGGATTTATTTTTTTTGCTACAATAAAATAATATCGCAATCAGTTAAAATTATTTGTATAATGAAGTAGAGGAAAAAATAAAAGTAGGACCGAAAGTAGGGGAAGGAAAGTAAGAAAATTCTAAATTAAAATAATTTAAATTATTGGGTTACTTGCCTCTTTATATCTTGTTTCACATTTTAAAATACATCTAAATGGCACTAAGGCCAACTAATTAATTCAGTTAATAAATATGTGAAATTCAGAAAACAATTCTAGCCATACCAAGAATTAGGATATTTTTGGAATATTACAATTTTTAATGTCTACAAGTATCAGAAATACAGGGCTAAAATGTCTTTGCATTACTGTCTCACAAGTTCCTTTAGTTGCAATTTCTTTAATTAGACTTTTGTATTTGTTGATCTCTTCTATTTATAGTTTTAAAACTGTATATTCTTAGTAATATATCACCTCACATTTAGAAACAAAAAGCTAGCCTGTTATCTATTACTTGTACATTTAATTTATCATTTAACTCTAATACAAATGTGTGGTAATACTAAGATGCAGCATTAACCCATTAATTAATTTGAATCTTATGGATGTTGATGGAATCCTAGCAATGTTATTATACATCCTATCTAATAATAGAGAAACATGGTAATTAGCATAAGTCCACTACCCTTCCCATTGGCTAATCAGTGAGATATGCAAATTAACTGCCAGCCAAGATGGCTGCCAGCAGCCAGGCAGCTTGAAACTAACATGAGGCTTGCTTGCTTCAGTGACGGAGGAAACCAATGTTCCCTGCCTGCCTTGCCGGCCTCTGAGCTTGCAGTTTGAAACATTGTTACAAATATAGAAGCTAAACAAAACCCCAGAAACCTGCTTTCAGCCCGCCGGGATCTCAGAGCTGGAGTTGATACAGAGTTTCGATTATAGAACCCAAAAAACCAGATACCTGCTTTCAGCAGCAGAGACCTCAGAGCTGGAGCCAGAGCTAAAGCTGGCCCAGAATAAAAAGAAAAAAAGGAGCAGTTGGGAGCTTCTGTCACCGGCCATCCTGAAAATAGCCCTCAGCCCCTCATCAAGACTGGGCAGGCACCCCAGTGGGGACCCCCACCCTGAAGGGTGTGTGACCAGCTGCAAACAGCCATCATCCCCTCACCCAGGCTGGCCAGGCACCCCAGTGGGGACCCCCACCCTGATCCAGGACACCCTTCAGGGCAAACCAGCCGGCCCCCACCCGTGCACCAGGCCTCTATCCTATATAGTAAAAGGGTAATATGCCTCCCAGCACGGGGATCAGCGGAGCCACAAGGCCTCCCAGGACCGGGATCAGTGTGACAGGGGGCAGCGCCCAAACCCCCTGATCGCCCTGCGGCTCTGTGTGTGACAGGGGGCGGGGCCACAACCTCCCTATCCTCCCTGCTCTGTTCCTGACAGGGGAAGGCGCCCTAACCCCCTGATCGGCCCTGCTCTGTGTGTGACAGGGTGTGGCGCCCCAACCCCCTGATAGGCCCTGCTCTGTGGGTGACAATGTGCAGCGCCCCAACCCCCCCCCCCCCACGGGCCCTGCTCTGTGTGTGACGGGGTAGAGCCATAACCTCTGAGTGTGAGAGTGGTGGCACCCCAACTCCCTGATCGGCCCTGCTCTGTGGGTGATAGAGGGCTGCGCCCCAACCCCCTGATCCGCCCTGCTCTGTGCGTGACAGGGTACGGAGCCCTAACCCCCCTGATTGGTCCTGCTCTGTGCGTGACAGGGGGTGGTGCCACAGCCTCCCCATCCACCCTGCCTTGAGTGTGACAGGGGGCGGTGCCCCAACCACCCAATCGGCCCTACCCTGAGCATGACTGAGGGTGGCATCGAAACCTCCCGATCCGCCCTGCTCTGTGCATGACAGGGGGCGGCGCCCCAACTCCCCAATTGTCCCTGCTCTGAGCCCGACCAGGGGCTGCACCTAGGGATTGGGCCTGCCCTCTGCCACCTGGGAGCAGGCCTAAGCCAGCAGGTCGTTATCTCCCGAGGGGTCCCAGACTGCGAGAGGGCACAGGCCTGGCTGAGGGACCCCCCTTCCCCCCCCAGTGCACAAGTTTTTGTGCACCGGGCCTCTAGTCTTAATATAACATTGCAGCCCAAAAAGTACAACTTCCAATTATCTGTACAATTACCTTCTTAGCTGGCATATGTTGTTATTATTGTTGTAACTATGAAGACTTAGTTAAGCCCTATAAAATTACATTTCTGTTTTCAGTTATTCCTAACAAAGCTCTGTGGCAAAATCTTTCCATCCCTATTGTAGATGAAGAAAGTGACAAGCAAAGTGTTTTCTTGTGATTTAATCAATTATCTCGAACATCACCACTATAGTAACGGCCAATTTCTGATTGATAACAGTTTGAGGGGACCACATGTCAATTCTGTTTATGACAATTCTGAAATGGTCATCTCTATGCCTTTCTTAGTGAATATGTTTTCAGCAGCCAGCGATCACACTTGATCCTAATTGATACCCAAGTGAATAGCCTCAACAAAGAGGCCTATAATTAAAGAGCCACCTGACTGAAAATGATGAATTTCCTCCTTACCTTCCATGCTGCTTTTTCTAGAACAGGATCGAAATGCCTGTTGTGGCCACAAGACTGAAATCCCATGACAGCAGCACGGAAGCCATTTATCTCTGTTCCAGCCAACCACGACTTTTACCCAGCATTATATCCACTAAGAGTGACAAATTAATAGTTACTGAAAATGGCCTAAAGTGCAAAGAGAACACAGTAGGCACTTAATGTATGACAGGGTGGTCTATTTAAATACATTTCAACTCAGTGTCCAGCATAAAGTCTATATATAAAAAGTTATAATCTGATGTTTTAGAAAATTATAAAAATCAAATCTTCACATGTAAAATTCTCTGAATAACATTATAAAATATGATAATGTGGGAATTGATCAGAACTTCCCACAAATAACTGAACCATTAAAGCCTTAAAAACTCTCATGGAAAAAAAAAAAAGATTTGCTGAATAAGATGATAAAGGCATCAAGATATGTATCTCACTGAGTATGATTTCTTCAGGGTGATGGATGGTTCAGCAAATCTCCTCAATGAAGAACTATTTGCTATCTCTTATAGAGCCACTGTCATCCAGAACAAGGCTTGATAAAAATTCAGCAGAATGTTTTGATTTTAATTCCAAATTAGATAAATGTGTTTTCTCCCTCCTCTCCCTACTCCCCCCCCCGCCCCAACTCCCATAGGATCCTTGGTAAGGGATGCCTGGTCAAAGTTACAGAATTTACAGGAAATGAAGACAAAGTGTTTGAAATAAACACTTAATAGTCACAGCCCAAAAGAGGAAGGGTGAAGAAGATGAAACTCAATCTTTCTGGATTGAGGTGTCAGGCTAAAGTCACTGAAAAATAGAGAAACCTAACTGAAAAAGACATCCAGGTGATAGGTCTTTTCAAATGCATATATTTCTCAGTCTATGAGGTAATTAGAACACTTGAAAGTCTGCACTATAACAATATCTGATATGCCCCGGCCATGATTTTCCTCTCCAAGATGGTTCCTTACCTTTGTTCCTATGTTACACTTTTTTTTTTTTTTTGACATGCTACTTTTCAGGGGCAGTTATAGTTTTTTCTCCCTAAATGATCTTAACATGAAGGACTTATGAAGTACAAAATGGAATGATATGTTCTGGTCATGATTTTTTTAAAGTGTAATGACCATAAATTCTAAATTGTGTGGTCTTATAAATTCTATTTCCATCCATACAATTCTTACCATCATTCAAAAAAAAAATAAGGTTCTCAAAAACATCTTATCAAATGAATAATGGGGCCATATGAACACCATGTAGGAAAATACACTTAAGGATAATTAATTTAAGCAGTTTTCATACTCAGTGTTTGAAAACAGGATACACATCAGTAGTATTTGGCACTGTTTTAGAGAAATACTTTGCATCTTTTCACTAATGCATTTTGCCTTAAAGCATCTTGTAGTATCCTCATTAATCTGAACAAACTCAACAAACACAGAGCAAGGCTGTGTTTGGCAGAAGGACAAAGGACACTTTCCCCTCAGCTCATAACAAATTGCTTTCATTAGAACAAATGGTCTCAGAGCATTATTCTACTTGAGTCTTCGCCTGGTGACAAGCCCAAAGGGTAGACCCAGTGCTCACTGTAAACAGTAAGAATAGGTCTCAGCAATGGAAGTGTCCTTCTGAAATTCAAAAACTCCAGATTCTGGGAGCATGAGGTAGGCTACTTCCAACCTAGATTCAGACTTTGTCTGTAACTGAGACAATTCTGAATAAAATGCATATGATAAATTGGTATGAATGTTTTAGATACTTTATTTATTTATTTTAAATGAAATCTCTTTTATTTCTTTTAATTTACTTTAATTCACTGAGAAGTTCAGGTAAAATATGCTCTCTAAAAATTTAATCTGGCAAATTTTAATTGGGCTACTGATGTGAAATTTGACAAGTTCAAATGTATTTTTTAAAATATACTTTTATTGATTTCAGAGAGGAAGGGAGAAGGAGAGATAGAAACATCAATGATGAGAGAGAATCATTGATCAGCTGCCCTCTGCATGTCCCCTACTTGGGATCAAGCCTGCAACCTGGGCATGTGCCATTGGCTGGAATCGAACCTGCAACCCTTCAGTCCACAGGGCAACGCTCTATCCACTGAGCCAAACTGGCTAGGGCTTCAAATGTATTTTTTATTGTTGACAGTATTACTGTTGTCAGATGTTTCCCATTCCCCGCCCCTTTTTCCTCCTCCACCCAGCCTCCACCCAGCCCAGGCCTTCCCCACACTATTGTCAGTATCCATGTGTTATACATATACTAGAGGCCCGGTGTGTGAAAATTTATGCACTGGGAGGGGGGGATCCCTCAGCCCAGCCTACCCCCTCTCACAGTCCGGGAGCCCTCAGGGGCAGGAGGTGACCTGGAGATCAGGGGAAGGTGATGCCTCCATCACACCTCTGCTGCTGCCACTGCTGGCAGCACAAGCCTCATCCGGCCCTGGTTACCTGAGCCTCAGGCGGCCCTGGGTGGCTGGGCAGCTGCCATCCGAGGCTTGCCTGCACCTTGGTCATCAGCTGGGCAGCCAATATTCGAGGCTTGCCTGCGCCTCGTGCTGGCCCTGGGCGGCTGGGAGGCTGAGGGGACTGGGGGACTCTGGAGGCAGGTGTGTGGAGTGGCTTGATCTGCCTGGGGGCCCGCCCGGCCATGCAGCACATCTGCCACCCCAGCGGGTCTGAGGGGACTGGGTGCCACCATCTTATGGCTGTGGGCTCCTCCATCTTTGAGGGAGTGGCAGTCAATTAGCATATTCCCTCTTTATTGGCTGTGGGCGCCACCATCTTTGTGAGGGCATGATGGTCAATTAGCATATTCCCTCTTTATTAGATAGGATGTTCTTTGGTTAATCTCTTCCCATCCCTTCCACTCCTCTCCCCTCTGAGATCTGTCATTCTATTCCATGCATCCATGCCCCTGGACCTATTTAGTTCATCAGTTTATTTGTTCATTAGATTCCACATGTTAGTGAGATCATGTGATGTCTGTCCTTCTCTAACTGGCTTACTTTGCTTAGCATAATAATTTTCAGACCCATTCATGCTGTTGTAAAAGGTAAGAGATCCTGCTTTTTAAAAGCTGCATGGTATTCCATTGTGTAAATGTACCACAGCTTTTTTATCCATTCATCTACTCATGGGCACTTGGGCTCTTTCCAGATCTCAGCATTTATAAGTAGCACTGCAATGAACATAGGCATGCATATATTCTTTCTGATTGGTGTTTCAGGGTTCTTATATTCCCAGAGGTGGGATTGCTGGGTCAAAGGACATGGATACTTGATTTTTATCATAAAAGATATCAGTTCTGAAGTTGCATTAGGAATGAGTAGTTTATATCTTTTTTAAAAAAATATATTTTATTGGATTTTTTAGAGAGGAAGGGAGAAGGATAGAGGGTTAGAAACATTGATGAGAGAGAAACATCGATCAGCTGCCTCCTGCACACCCTTACTGGGGATGTGCCCACAACCAAGGTACATGCCCTTGACCAGAATCGAACCGGGGACCCTTCAGTCCGCAGGCTGACGCTCTATCCACTGAGCCAAACCAGTTAGGGCTGAGTAGTTTATATCTTAAAAGGAGTACATAGTTCACTTAATTTATTTCAAGGCCTCTCTACTCTACCTAGGACTGGTTCTTCAGGAAAATATTCATTTCAAACATCTCTTAGGAAATTCTTGCAAAAAATTAAAATGTGTGACACTAAAAACAAATTTCAGCTTAAGTGCAAAATAATGTAAAGGGAAATTGCAACATAATTCAACAAAATATTCTGTGTTTATAGTTTTAGCTGATGTTTTGCAATCACTGTTATTGTTTTTCTTAGAAACTTCTGATCAGTGAGACTTAAAGAAGACTACAATTTATAGATATTTCATAATGTGACCTTTAACTCTTTTCTATTTTTAAGCATGTTTGATTTTCAAATGACTTAGAGTCAGTATTTAATATTTGAAGTATACATTTCTAGCATGCACATCAACCACTCCTCATGTTATTTTATTACCTTATATTACTGCCTAACATCATCACTATGCATTTATAAATCTTAGTTTTCAGAATGCTAAAGTCAGCAGTTTAAACTGAATCAGATTTCCAGATACAAATGGTGTTTTTAAAAGGAAGATTAAAAACCAGCTAAGCCAGAGCACTTCAAAAGCTCATTGGCCTTGCCCTGAGCAAGACATCGAGGAGAAAGGAGGGAGTTATAAGAAGTACATTATATGTTTGAATAAGGAATTGATTTGGGGAAGAACTCCAGGTGGGTTGAGACCAAAGATCATAATTTTCCATTCTTCCAACATTTTGTCAATAAAAGAACATTATAGAATCTGTCCTCTCAAAAAAGCAGCCTATCTTTTGGTTTACTCATCACCATCAAAAAGCATTTTTGTTATTCACACAACGGTTTCTCCACAGGAAACAGTATGGATTGCCTTGAGTATGGGAAGGAATCACAAAGGAGTCGCCATTATTTAATAAATCCTTACATCATCTATAAGGTAGGTGGTAAATGGTACATTTACTTTGGCTTTCTTTACAGCCTCACACAGACATGCCAAGAGGAAACAAACAGATACACACTAGTAAATAAATTTTAAAAATCAAATAAAATTGAAACAAGAAAATTTAAGTGATTCTATCAAAATACTGTAGATAAATCAATATTCTTCATTTATATTTCCTATGTACATGATCACTCTTTAATTCCAGAAGTTATTGACTTTAACCCCACAACTATTTTAGGAACACCTAGTATGTACAATTCAGAAATGCATAAAGCAGAGTCTCAATTGAAAAAAGAGGTCCAATTTCTCATCAGTGGCTAGTACTTTACAATTTTATACAATCAAAAAGAAGACATGTTTCTATTAAATTATTAATAGTATGTTAATTATTTTATAAAAACCAAAAGCCCTGAGTTTGAACACTTTTCTGCTGAAGTACATTATAAATTAGACGAAAGCAGTATTATTGAAAAGTTATCTGAAGCTTAATTCTCTCTCAATCTTTTTAAATAGCTAGGGAGGAAAAGAAGAGCTCCAATTATCAGAAGGGAAGATATAAAGATCCCCATTATTTGACAGAGGTAAGAGTTGTTTTGAGTTTGGGAATGTGCAGACCTCATGGTACAGAACGTGGGGCGGGTAGCTTTCTTGGGTCTCTAATTCCCACTTCAGACCTTGGCAGCCTGAGCTCCAAGCTAGCTTTGTCTTTGAAAGCAGGGCCCATCATATGGAAAAGAGGATTTTCCTCTCAATCTCATTTAATAACAAACATCTTCACAATTCTGAATCCTGAGCACTGATTCTGACTATGTGCAGAGCTCTGTCCTACAAGTTTGTTGATTCCAGTTGATCTTCTGCATTGAACCCGAAACAGTGTTCCGTTCTCTCCTTCTGCGTTGGTCATTTTGACCTGGTCAAAGGTGTTCAGCCTGAAGCAGACACTTTCTCTTGCTCCTTTCTCCACCTGTCCGAGTATTTATGATGGATAATGAAATGGACTATTACATCACATATTATCAGAAGGCACTAACCAATGTTAAGGCAATACACCTACCAATGTCACCATGCACTTCAAAAAATTAATTACAAGCAAGGTTTCTAGATGTTATATAGAAAATGTTTTAGAAGTCAAAGAAATTTGTCGGGGGGAAAGTAGTGAAATAAACTTAAGTTTCTTCATTGGTGAATATCTCAAAGATCTTTAATATACTAATAGGCATATGAATTTCTAAGGGAAGGTGTGTTCGTGCACATCTGTCATATTTAACCTGTTTGATCAAGGTGCCCCCATTTTTATTTAAAGAAGTATTTCAAGGCCTATGCAGTACCCACTTTGGAGATACTCTGTTTTTTTGTGTGTTTCTTTTTAAATATATTATATTGATTTTTCATAGAGAGGAAGGGAGAGAGATAGAGAGTTAGAAACATTGATGAGAGAGGAACATCGATCAGCTGCCTCCTGCACACCTCCTACTGGGGATGTGCCCGCAACCAAGGTACATGCCCTTAGCCAGAATCGAACCCAGGACCTTTCAGTCCACAGGCCGATGCTCTATCCACTGAGCCAAACTTGTTAGGGCAAGATATTCTGTTTTTGAGATAAATAAAATAAGCCAGACTGGAAATTCCTCAACGCTAAATTTTGAAGATATTTGGAGAAATGAGTTGTCCAGATTTAATTTTCATAGAACTAGCTTCTAAAAATAAAATTCCTGAAATGTTTAAGATTGATCAAATACAAGTATTTTCATAGCAAACAAACCATATCTCCATGCTCTTGGTCAAATAATAAATAATCACAATGCTGTCATATCTAATTACTATCAGACCCAGAGTGACAAGAACCTAAAGTAATTATGATACTATTGTAATGAGCTAGTTATTAATATTAGGAAAGGAGCAAAAAGGAGGCCAGACATTATAAGCATGGCCATTTGGGCAGCTTCCCCAGGAAGCTACTATTTCATACTCCCTAAGGAAACACCAGTCCATTCCCTACAGATCACTGGAGAAGGAATTCAACAAAGGGGAGATGGGCACATGTGCAGTGAAGTTGGGAAGACATAGGTAAGGCACTTGCCTGTCAGTTAAACCTAGAAACAGAGTTCATTGGCCAGAGTAAACAGGGCCATTGCAATTCTGTGAAAATTTGGGAATACATAATCCCCTAAACAAAGGAGGAGCCCGCTTGCTTGTTGTGCCTGGCTCACTTGGCTCATGGTTCTCTTGGCTCTCTGGTTCCTTTGGCTTTAATCCTGCCTGTGCTCCCTCCCATAGCCATGGCCATGTGAACCCTACACTGAATAGACTGATGGACTGCAATGGGAATGCAAACTAAGCTAGGCTGAGGCTGGACTGGACACTGTTCCAATATGGAGCGAAAATTTTGGACACTGGTTTTGATTCTAGTCCTGTGAAAGCCACAGCTACTGGTACACTATTCCTTGGTCCAACAAAGGGAAATGGGAAATTCAGGGGTTTGATTCCTCAGAAATAAAGCTTTTTATGATATGTATTCTCCTGTGCAAGTCTCAGAAAATTCCTTTTCTTGGGATATTGCAAGAAGCCTACTTCCATTAACAACAAGCAAGGACAAGGACCTCTCCTTATAAGTAACAATTATGTGACACATTCTTCTATTAAGTATATATACATTATATGTAAAATATATTTCTTTCAGGGCCCAAGTTACAATGGCCATCAATAGTTAATAGTAGGCTTTAAATTCACTGAACTTGCCGGGGTCTAGCCCCAGCGGGTCCAGGGGTCCCCAAAGGTGTGGACGGAGTCGGCGAAGAAGGAAGGACACGGAGACAGCGTTCAGTTGATCAGCAGCCTAGCCAGGATCTCTAGCCCGGATCTCCAGCCAAGTTCTGGTCTGGATCTCCAGAGAGGTTCTGCTTAGGATCTCCAGCGAGGTTCTGTAGCCATGTTCCCTCGCTAGGTTCTCCAGCCAGGTTCTGTCCAGGCTCTCCAGTCAGGTTCAGTGTCCAGGTTCCAGTCAGGTTCTCCTGCCAATCTCTGTAGTCAGGTTCAGTCCAGGATCCCTTGCCATGTTCTCCCGCTAGGCTCTGTCTCTAGGCTCCGAGGCCAGTCCCTCTCCAGGATCCTCCGGCATGCTCTCTCCAGCGAAGTTCTTCTGTCTCTAGGCTCCGCGTAGGTTCTGTCTTCTTGATTCTGTTCTAAGTTCTGAGTCTTTCTGTCTTGTTACAACTGTATTTATACCAGTTGATTCAATCCTATCAATCTCTATTACAAAGGTTAGGGCGTTTCTTATCTCCATTCCAGGGAGAAAAGATTATGTAGTTTAAGCATGATTGTTCGTAGTTAAAGGGATTAATTACCCGCCTGGCACTTAGTTGAGGGGTTTTATTCCCTCCCTAACTTCAGGGGAAAATCCCTACCTGGGGATTCAACCTTTCTCGGAGAGGTGACTTTGGTTAAAACACAGCGCCAAGAAGGTGAGCAAACATATTAAGAAAAGTATGCCATATATGCCAGGTCCCTTGAAACAGCAAGGATGGACCGGCTCCCGGCAAATTCGCCCTTTTTTATTTTTTAAAAGCAAGCATTAAAAAGAAAAACCTCAAATGCTCTCTTATATCCATTTTAAGAGTAGGATTGGCGCTTTCTGCTATTACCTGAGTCCTGATCTATCATCCCAGGGAGAGCTTGCCAATCCTGCACTTTCCCGGGGTGGAAAGGTTGCAGTGGGGTTAAGGATAAGGCTCCTTGGGCCTACCTTCTCCCATGCCATTACATTTACCTTTCCTTCCTCAGAAAAGCATGGACATACTTATTGTATAAAACGTTCTGTCTGACTGGGAGTAACCTTAATTCCTCTGCTAGCAAGCACATATGTTAAAAGATCAATACAGAGTCTTTTTTCTTTAGACTCAGTATGGCACATCTTCTTAATCTAAAGATCAATACAGAGTCTTCTTTCTTGGACTCAGTATGGCACATCTTCTCAATCTAAGGATCAATGCAGAGTCTTCTTTCTTTGGACTCAGTATGGCACATCTTCTCAATCTAAGTTCTGTACTATCCACCTTCTTACCCTACTTATCCTCTATAGGGGGGTCTGTAGCACCCTGGTGGAGTCCTATCCGTCCCGAGTGTGGGGGTTCTCAATGGGGGGGGGGCTTACCTAGGGGAATCCTTTTCCAGGTGTTCCCAAAGGTGTGGACGGAGTCGGCGAAGACTATCCACCCTTTTCCTATGGTGGAGTCCTATCCGTCCTGAGTGCGGGGTGCTTACCTAGGGGTCCCTGTTCGGGCGCCAGATGCCGGGGTCCAACCCCAGCAGGTCCAGGGGTCCCCAAAGGCGTGGACGGAGTCGGCGAAGAAGGAATGACACGGAGACAGCGTTCAGTTGATCAGCAGCCTAGCCAGGATCTCCAGCCAAGTTCTGGTCTGGATCTCCAGAGAGGTTCTGCTTAGGATCTCCAGAGAGGTTCTGGTGTCCATGTTCTCTTGCTAGGTTCTCCAGTCAGGTTCTGTCCAGGCTCCCCAGTCAGGTTCAGTGTCCAGGTTCCAGTCAGGTTCTCCTGCCAATCTCTGTAGTCAGGTTCAGTCCAGGATCCCTTGCCATGTTCTCCCGCTAGGCTCTGTCTCTAGGCTCCGAGGCCAGTCCCTCTCCAGGATCCTCCGGCATGCTCTCTCCAGCGAAGTTCTTCTGTCTCTAGGCTCCGCGTAGGTTCTGTCTTCTTGATTCTGTTCTAAGTTCTGAGTCTTTCTGTCTTGTTACAACTGTATTTATACCAGTTGATTCAATCCTATCAATCTCTATTACAAAGGTTAGGGCGTTTCTTATCTCCATTCCAGGGAGAAAAGATTATGTAGTTTAAGCATGATTGTTCGTAGTTAAAGGGATTAATTACCCGCCTGGCACTTAGTTGAGGGATTTTATTCCCTCCCTAACTTCAGGGGAAATCCCTACCTGGGGATTCAACCTTTCTCGGAGAGGTGACTTTGGTTAAAACACAGCGCCAAGAAGGTGAGCAAACATATTAAGAACCATATGCCATATATGCCAGGTCCCTTGAAACAGCAAGGATGGACCGGCTCCCGGCATGAACTAAAAAAACATGTCTTTCTTTTTTCAGTTTTGTTTTCTCTATAGCAGTTACACAGCAGTTTATATAAAGTAGGTAGTCAGTGAATAGATGATACATAAAAACACAGAGGTCCTACAAATCTCATAGTGATAGAAGGAAGACAGGAAGAGGGAAGAAAAATAAAGGTCACACAATATCTGCAAGCATTCATTCCCTAAGAATTTTTTAAAATATCTTCAGTTTCCAGACCCTATGCTAAACTCTAACACAAATAAAAAGATGACCTGGACTTCAGAAAACCTCCCTTAGTAGAAGAGACAAATATTTTAATAAATAATACATTAACAACATTATAGGTCTGTGATCAACGTATGTAAAAAATATAATGAGAGTAAGGAGGGAACAATAACGCCTGAGCAGAGAAAGAGGCTTTCAGGAACAATTCATATCTGGATTGGCTTGTAAAGGATTTCATTAAGTGGAGAAGAGAGGGAGCACATTCCAGACAAAGGAAGTATTACCAGCAAGTGCAGAGAACTGAAAAGTGTATTAAATTGAGGAAACTGCATTTTGAGGAAAGAACTATCAGAGAGGTCATGGGGCTGAGAGCTAGGTGGGGAATGAGAAATTCCTAGATTTCTCATTCTGAGAACTTGGACCTAAAGATTCATATTTCCCATATTTATTTCATCACAAGACTTTCTTAAGTACTGAAGAAATATCAATAATGATTCATGATAAAGAACAAACCCCTTCATCAGAGACTAATTAATTATATCAGAAAATTATCAATAAAGACCCAAATAATATCACCAATATATAATAAATTAATGGTATAATGCATAAGTAATTTATGCCAGCTTAATCCAGTAGCCATTGTACCACTTAAAGGAAAGTGTACAAACTATGCATATTCATTAATGGCAATCTATAATATGACCACACTTGTGACTTCCTGGAATTCTTAACAATGGCATGTCATTTCAAAACAACTATTTAAAGCTCCTGATGTAGGTAATTTAAAATAGATTACTGGAGGAAAACTTTTCCCATCACGTTTTTTTCTTCTTCATGGACTAGGGTTTGAGAATCACTGTAGTAGACAATGAGAAAAGACAAGGAGAAGCAAAGAGGTTCACCTTGGCAAAAAGATACATTCTATATGAAATCCAATTAAAAAGCAATAATGTCCAGAAAACCCTTAAAACAGTGAAGTTACTAATAAAAATTCCAAGTATCTTGGGAGCACAAAATGTGACCATTTTTTAATTAGAAGGGTCCTATGATGCCACAGTGTGACTGTCTGCCCATTTGTGGGAGGGTGGACCCTTACAAACAAGTGACTTGGGAAAGAAAGCCAATTTAACTTTGAATTACTGTCTTAATTAAGAGAACATTTTTAAAAAGATTAAAACATAAGCAAGACAATTATCTTTGAAAACAGAAGGAAAATGGCTAATTGAAATGAATGGCTATGAATTTTAACTTATAGTTATTATTCTCTAGATATACTATTGTTATCACTGCCACTTGTCATGTTTATAATGACACTGAGAAGATAGTAAACTTTGGAACTAGATACACTGAGAATAAAATCCCAGGTCTGCCACAGTCTTGGATTATTTTCCTGACCATTCTGAGACTTAGTGTTAAGGATTTTCTTAATCTTCAAAGTAAAGTAATATTCATGTCATCGTTATTTCAAAGATTAAATAAAATAATAGTTACTAACATTATGTCTGGTGCATATTCTCTTAGGTTGAGTTCCTATAGAAACAAAACCTTAGACAAGAATCAGAATTTAGCTAGCTTATTTGCAAACTGATCCCAGAAAACACTTGTAGATAAGTGCAGAATTTAAAAAAAGTAAAGGAATAAATACAGTCAATAAATACGTCATCAGGTCTGCTACCACCGGGGACTGCTGCCTGAATTTGTTGGGTACTCTGTGAGACAATGAAAATGCTCTTCAAAGCTGTCTCAACAAAGGGGTGAGAAAGAGGGGAACATATCCACTAAATGCCCTTTTATTATTGTGTGATACCTGGGTTCCTACAGCCAGGGAGTCCGAGGTGGGTGTGTGCATGCAGTCAGAGCCTCAAAGGTGTTAAAAGCTAAATGTTACAATTCATAGCCATTAACTTGAATTTGCCGTTTTCTATCTACTTTCCTTCAGCACGTTAAGAGTACAGTGGGACACTGACAGCATCTTCCACAGCTACCAATTCTGTAGGTCAGCACTAGGTGTTATTATTCAGATTTATGTCCCCAGTACATGCCTGCCATGATAAATCCAAACAAATGGATGAATGAAAAATGAATGAATGGACAAATGAATGAATGAACACTATTTGTAAAATAAATATTACTTATCTTTTCCAGACATTGAGTTTACTTCTCAGAGGTACTGAATGTAAAAATGAATATCAATCACCTGTAACTGTAAAAATGTTATAAAATTGTCAACATGTTCTGAGTAGAATTCATAAATCTAAAAGCCCTTATTTTGTTATTAGACATAAAATAATATGTTCCTATATTATTCACATAAAAAATCCAGAACAATTTGTAAATTCACCAGGTAAACAGAATTTAAAGTTATTTAGCTCATAGTATATCATGTTTAGGTTTTCAGGTAGCAGATAGTATCCTCAAAAGATTAAAAATAGAAAACTATCATATGACACAGTGATTTTAATGCTTGCTATTTATCTAAAGAAATATAAACACCAGTTCTAAAAGATATATGCATCCCATATTCATTCATCACAGCATATGTACAATACTTAAAATATGGACGCAATCTCGATGTTTGTTTTGTATGCATGCGTGTGTTTCTGGAGCAGTGGTCTATAGCTTTCATATTTTCCAGTGGACGGCGGCCCCTCTCCTCAAAATGTAAAGTAGCCAGCCACTTTCAACATTGGTCTTGTTTGCTCTCACGTAGCTTGGCTTCTGTGGTTTGTCCAGAACACCACCTACGATTCTCGGTATTCTTTCAATGAGAAAATGTGTTCTGTCAGGCAACTGACTTCCCAAGAAAAATGATGGAATACATCCCTTTGTAAGCCGGGATTGTCATTCTGCCAGGGCTACCAATTGAATATGAATAGATTACGAGGGTTTTATACCAATCTTACCTTCCCCATTCCTACACTCCTTTTCTGCCTCTGATCTCCAGTCTCCAGGGATTCAGCTCCCATAGCCACTATACTGGGGTGTAGAGATTCTCAAATGAAACAAGATAACTTTTTTTAAAAAATATATGTTATTGATTTTTTTACAGAGAGGAAGGGAGAGGGATAGAGAGTTAGAAACATCAATCAGCTGCCTCCTGCACAGCCCCCACTGGGATGTGCCCACAACCAAGGTACATGCCCTTGACTGGAATCAGACCTGGGACCTTTCAGTCCGCAGGCCGATGCTTTATCCACTGAGCCAAACCAGTCAGGGCCAAGATAACTTTTTAAAAGGAAAATTATTCTCATGTAATGTCAAGAGTATGCTTTCATCTTGGAAAGCCAAACCTTAAGAAAATGTTCATTCATTGTGACATATCAACACGGAGGAATTTTGCCTCCAAACCTAGTAAAAATAAATACAGTTTATTAGATTAAATACAATTTTTTTCACTTTTGTTTTCTCTATAGCAGTTACTCAGTTGGGTTGCCTTTTCCTCAAATGAGGCACCTGTACGCTCAGGTAGGGCTTGCCTGGGACACATGCCTACTGAGAGCCTTTCCATCATCCCTGCTTGTTGCAAAACACATGTAAGCATCTCTGATCACCATGCCAAACCCTCACCTCCACCCCAAACAGGAATACATGCCTGAAACAAAGAAATACTGTGTATTATTTTCTCTTCATTTCTAGACCTAGATTCACAATCCTGAACACATACCTATGAGCATTACAGAGAAAATGATTAACTTAGGCTTCAGAAAGGCTTTATTCCTTTCTCTTAAACAATGTTGTGGTCCTACCACTGACTTGCCACTTACCTGAGGCCACTCTTAAAAGGTAAGGACTGGCTAGCTCCTGTTCCTGTACCAGGTGACCTTAACTGACTCAAAGGCTGGCATTAAGAGATGGTAGAGTCCAGCCTACAGCACTGGACTTTGTGACTTCAAAATCCTGCACTACCGCTGCCTAACTGTATGGCTTTGGACAAGTTTTTCTACCCCTCTGTTTCCCTTCTATAAAATGTAAATAGTAGAATATACCTCTCAGCATCATTTTAAGGAGTTAATGAGTTAATATATGTAAAGCACTTAGTACAGGACCTGCACCCAGGAAATTCTGGGAAAATATGAGCTAGCATCATATTCTTACTCTGGTCCTCCTTCCAGGCGATAACTTAACTGGAAGAAGTGGATCCTTCTAGAGATGAGGTAGTGTTCCCCAGGCTATTGGACTCCAGGAGGGTGCTTCTCAAATTATGCCCCATAGGCAAAAGGACTCTTTTTTTTTAAAAAAAATTGTTGACTGTATTACAGATGTTTCCCATCCCCTCTCCCCCTTTACTTCCCTCCACCCTTGCCCTGCCCCACCCCAGCCTTCAGCATACTATTTTTGTCTCCATGAGCTATGCATATAAATTCTTTGGTTAATCTCTTCCTGTCCCCCCCCCCCCCCGCCCCGCCCTGAGATCTGTCAGTCTGTTCTCTGCTTCCATCTATTAGAGGGGTAGTAACTATGCTCAAGTTTCTGAGTTTGAGCAAGGAATTTGCAGTGGTGTGACCAAGTTGGCTGGAACTGAATCAGAATTTCACTATCTGGAAAGCAATATAATTGTGTAAATGAAACAAGATGTCCCAATGTAGTGGACTACATTCCAGGAGTGGCTAAGGGAAGGGAAGGGAGGTAAGAAGGGAGAAAAATAAGATGAGAGCATCGCCCCCAGAAAGAGCTATGTGTGCATTCACAAGTGTATTTAAGCTCTTTGTTTCCATCTGGCCTCACTGAGGCAACAGTCATCCAGCACATAAAATTCCTACCTCTCTCAAATGGTTTTGTTCTTGGTGGTCACATCTTTTTCCTTAACTTAGCAGCTTGGGTTCAGTTTGGAATCATGGAATCACTGAGTTCTGTTGTCAATTTGTACTTGGACTTGATTGGATACTTGCACCTCCAAAGCCACGGTCTCTGCTATTCACGACAATTAAGTCCAACTTTACGTAAGACTCAGTAGGTTACATGTCTGGTACTCAGATTAAAACAGCAAAGAAACCATATCAATTAATTTGCCCACTCTTAATACTGTTTCTACTTTATAGAAGGTCCTCCATATTATTTGTGTAATAAATAAATGAATGAGCACAATGGGTGACAAAACTCTCAAATGGGGAACATTTTCTTTAAAATAAAAAGAAAGATAACCAAAGTTACCCATAAAGGTGGTTAGCATACTATTTTAGGATTGGGTGGACTAGAAGTATTTATTACCCCTATGCTAGGCATAAATGCTAAGCCATTTAAGAATGCATCCTCCACAAAGGTCCTAACCCCTGAGGGCATTTTGTAATTCACTATGGTAAGTGTAAATTTTTTTAAAAAAACAAAAAACATTTTCTGTATCATTTAGATAAAATCTGATAAATTACAAAATAATTTTTTACAGACATTAGAAAGCTGTGGAAATGAGGACTACATGAATGGGGTTCTACCTTTGAAAGGCAGAATCAAATCTGTGAGTCACAGTTATGTTCTCAGTAGCCCTAGGAGAACAAGATACAATGGGTCAGACATAGACTGAGTCTTTCTAAAACTTCAACCGAGCTCTTATACAACTTACTACCTGATTTGATTAAAGTTATCATCCGTTCTTTCTACCCAATAAACTTTTTTTAAAAAATATATTTTTATTTATTTCAGAAAGACAGAGAGGGAGAGATAAAAACATCAATGCAGAGAGAATCATTGATTGGCTGCCTCCTGCATGCCCCCTACGGGGGATTGAGCCCACAACCCAGGCAAGTGCCCTTGACTGGAATCAAACCTGGGACCCTTCACTTGCAGGCCAACACTCTATCCACTGAGCCAAACCAACTAGGGCCCAATTGACTTAAAAAATAACAAAACACTTTATTGCTGTGACTGCTATTAACTATTGTCAGAGTATAATAAAAAATTAATATAAACATGAAGCAATGAGAAAATGTTTCTAAAAATTTAGCAGATCTGCAAATGATCCAAATATTGGACTTAATATATAGTGTTTTTAAAATGATAACACATAATATGTTATGGAAAATAGAGCAAAAGCTGAACAAAATGAAGAAAAGGATGGGGAATTTCAATAAAGAATTGTTTCAATACAGTAAATAAAATATTCTGGAACTAAAAAACAAAATATCTGAAATCAGAACTAAGAGCTGGTTGGACATAACAAAAAGCAAGATTAGTGAATTCAGAGAAAGATCTATAGAAAATAAATATAAATTGAAGCAAAGAGAAAAATAAAGTGAAATAAAAGACACAAGTGGGACATGGTTAAAAAGGCAAATATATGTATATATATATATATATATATATATATATATATATATATATATATATATACACACAGGCATACCAAGTTTTATTGCACTTGGCTTTATTGCACATCACAGATATTGAGTTTTTATAAACAAACTGATGCAGGAAACTTCATCACTGTATTATTTTAAAATATTGCAACCACTACCCCAGCCATAAACAACCTGATCAGTCAGCAGCCTTCAACATTGAGGCAAGAGTCTCCACCAGCAAAAATATTATGACTCACTAAAGTCTCAGATGATGGTATGAATTATTTAGCAATAAAGTATTTTTAATTAAGGTATACACACTTTTAAACATATACTATTGCACACTTAATAGGCTATAGCATAGTGTAAACATAACTTTTATATGCACTGGGAAACCAAAAGGGGATATTTGCTTTATTGTAATACTTGCTTTTTTGAAATAGTCTGGAACCAAGCCTGCAATATCTCTGAGGTATGCCTGTAACTGGAGTTTTAGACATAAATGAAAGAGAATATGGAAGAAGAAATATTTGAAGAGATAATTGGTTAGAATTTTTCAAAACTGGAAAAGACTTCAATTACACTTTCAGAAATCTCAGCAACCCCCAAGAAAAAAAACTGTAAAGAAAACACAGATAGGTATAGCATTATTTAAAAAGCGGAGGGGGGGGGGGAAGACAAATAAATCTTAAAATTAGCAGAAGAAAAATAAGACACATTACTTTTAAAGAAACAAAAGTACAGAAAGATAGCTGAGTTCTCAACAGAACTGGTGAAATCAGAAGGCAGTGGAATGACATTCTTCAAGTGTAAAAAACAAAACAAAACTAACAGAATTTTATGCTCATAGGAAGCATCCTTTTTTTTAAAGAAAAAAAAAAGGAAAAATAAGAGGTTTGCAGACAAACAAAAGCTGCCTTCCAAGAAAAATTAAAGAGATATTTTAGGCAGCGGGAACTATCCTAGATGGCAGCACAAAATTTCAGAAAGGGATAAAAAGCAATAGAAATAGAAAATAAGTAGGTACATAATTTTTAAATTAAAAAGCATAAATAAATATTCTTAAAATATTTTTTAAATTACTAGAATTATAGCATATTAAAAATATTTGATTAATACAGAGAAAAATAACAAAGGGATAAAAATAACAGATAAAAATAAAATAAAAACAAAAAGAAACAACAAAATGGTAGATATAAGTTAAAGCATATTAAATATAAATGGACTAAAGACTGCAATCAAAAGACAAAAAATTTCAGACTGGATTTTGATATCTCACATATATGTTGTTTAAAGAGATAACACCTTAATATTAAGAACACAGAATGTTTAAAAGTAAAAGAATGGAAAAATAAAGCTATTTTATTAGTTTCAGCCACATTAGCTATTAAAGGCAAGGCAAAAGTACCACTAAAGATAGTGTCATTTTATAGCCATTTCAGTAGAAACATAACAATGTCAGAAAAGCATTTAAAATATACATTTCATTTCATAATTAGGAGGTACTTGTTGATCTTACGAAGTATGGTGGCTGCAGAAACCAGGCTGCTTAGAATTTAGAGATGAATGAAGGTGAACGGAGACAGGGACTATAGCTTATGCAGTCAGTGTTTAGATGAGAAGGAAAAGAAAGAGGTAAGTCATAGCTACCAAAAAGCGAAGGTCTTATAAGATGAGAGAGACTTAAGTGTAAGTTAAATTTACAACATGAAAACCTTTGAGACTTTTTGAAAAGAGAAAGATTGCTTTGAACAGTGCGTTGTTCATCTGTGCTGCGCCGGGTGGAAGAACAGGCTTGTGTCACAGCGGAGCACTGATGAGTATCCTGTCTTTGGTATTCACACTCCCTGTGCCCTTCACTAACTCACTTATCCTCTGAGCCTCTATTTCTCCTTTTATAAAATAAGAATATTAATACTGATCTTAGAGGGTTATTGTAAGAAGTAAAAATAATGTTTACAGGAAGGTGCTTTGTAAATGAAGCATGTTATAAACATAATACAAGATCAATGCAGCTTACAAATCTAAAAACAGTCATGGTAATACACAATGATAAAAGTATTAGAAAATCTATTCTCTTTAGAATTTATAAAACAGATTTTTTGCCAACGTACCTGAGGCAATGACTGTATTTTCTCGCTGTCTAGATGCTTTGTCTATAAAGCATCTTTCTTTGTCTATAAATATTTCTGCTTGGTGCTGAAATATTTCCAAGAGTCCTGCCTGCTCCATCATTTGTATTCTTTGATGTTCCAATGACCCAAGAATGTGCTTCCCCATGCAAGTGCCATCTCTGTCATTGTGACCTGTTTGCCAATTAGAGCCATCTAAGTCTGGAAATCCCAAGACCTCTGATAATGGAATTCTCAGGCTTGTGCAGGAAGATAACCAAACAAAAAACGGTGTTTGTCAAAATAGACTCCTATTTAGTATTGCCTTGTCACAGAACATAACTGGAAATATCTCCACTATCATTCCACAGATGACAGGAGCCAAGCAAGCACTACAGTAGGAAACTTGGTAGGCAGATACAGGATCAAAGTTATAAAAAACTAACATTTCTCCTACATAAAATATTAAGCCCTCAGTGGCATATTCCTGACATTTCAGCGAATGCGGAGACACTTGAGGATGGAGCACAGCATTAAGTTTTAAATTAAAACATAAGGATCAATCCTGGCTGATGGGGAAGACATTTCTCCCCTATGTCTTGTCTTACAGAGCTCAGGAAATGCTTGATGTGGTTAATGATGCCAGGGGTGGCCACCATCACTTCCTTTGGGAAAAGTTATCCTTAATGTAAGTTAGCTGCTCCAATTCCTCAGCATCCCTTGCAGTGTAATTTCTATGAGAGCTCAGACATTTCCATTGGACAAGCACCTTTCTTTACCTTCTAACTTCTGCCCTAAATGCAAACTCTATGAGTTGAGGAGGTAGAATCAGGCTTCAAGGAGACCAGAAGTTAGAGTTTGCCAGGCAAAGTATTAAAAAAAAGAGAGCTACTAAGAAAAAGAAAAAAAAAAGATTGAAGACCTTCAGATTATATCATTGAGTATTTAGCAGAATACTGATTAGCACACGTGCATGAGAAAACTACCTAGGCATTGTTTGAGTCTGATGTCAGCAGCTGTACATGCCGCAGACCTTCATGGTGTTGGTATGCCGTCACCTTTCATTTCAAGGTCATAGGGCAGGAGATGTAGGACAGGCATCCATTTCTTTGTGGCCTAAATGATATAAGTCACAAGAGCAGATATTTAGGGTTACAGGTCACAAGTGTCAGATCCCAACTGACAGCTGGCCCACATGTTTTGTATTCCATAAATGTCTGTGTCTGTGACATGCAGGGCTCTCTGAAATATAGGACCCAGAGCAGGGACTGTCCTTGCCCAGGTCTAAGGTGGTTCTGATTCTGGTCAGAATTAATTAGTACATTTGGCCATGGACTAAGATATTTGTTTGATTGATGATTGATTGATTCTACTACTACTTTTGCCCATTGATTTTTGAGGAGATTTTTCTCATAAAATGTATTTATTTGCTTATTACCATCAGATTGTATCTAAGCAGGTTTCAATTCCATTAAAAGTGGGGGGGGAGAGGGGAGATAAAAATAATTTTATCTAAAAAAAACCCTGGACCTGGTTAAACTCATTGATTTGTTAGATTTGTTTTGATTAGTTGCACGGCATTTTCATGCATCCTATGTGTATAAATAAAGCTATAAAGGTCTAAGCTGAGGTTCTTTGGCAGCTTATGTAGACCCATAAGAACCACGTTCAGGACCCTAGAAGAAACCAAATGCTGTTCATGGCCAGTTCACTGCTGATTAGATGTGTTTGCAAGTTGGAATTCCTATATCACGGGAATAATTCACTGGAGACTGAGTATGAAGAAGCAAGCTAAGGAAGGGAGCTAGACTAGGAGGCGCGTCACTAATTGTCACTTCTGCAGGCAGGTACTCTCCCAGATCATCAGAGGAAAGTGCTGGGGGCTTCACTGTGTCTTTTATCTGCTGGCCAGCCACTACCACCACCCTGCTTCAGCTCCCACCAAGGGAAGAGACAGCCCTTTTAAAAGAAACAGGCAGTAGCTCTGTGTGCTTGACTGCAGCATGCGCTGAGGAGCCTCCTGGGTAGCCAGAGACAGCTGCAGAACAACTGCCAGCACCAAATCCAAATGACTTAAAGTAGGGTGGATGGAGCAAGAGGGAGGAAGCAAAGAGGAGAAATGAGTAAACTCATTTATCCCTAGAGGATAGCCAAACGTTCTATGGGCAACTTATTTCAAAGCAAAAGAGATGAACAACTTTATGAACTGTATAACTGTGCATAGAATATATTAAATGTCTTCCATTTACAAGCACCAAGGAGATTATGGAGAATTGAGGAAAAGCCCACCCCTTCCCCCGCCCCCTCCCCCCAAAAAAGAAAAGAAAAGCCAGGATGACCAATTTAATTTATTTCTAGAACAGAGAAAAAGGGCTGCTGAATCAATAGTTATAATTAGCCTGATTGTCCAAATGGGGCTGACCACAGTAAAGATGCAAAGCAGGTAATCTTTGTTAAATTTCTAGTCCTAGGTTACTTGGCAAATGTCTTTCAAATGGAGAAGATGAGAAAAAGATGGGGTTCAGCTTTATTGTAGGTGTAAGAGAGGATTCATTCTTGTGTGCAATGCTTGTGTCATCAAGAAAAAGTAGTGGTATACATTACTGTGTCACACTGAATCTTTCAAGAATGCCATGCCTGTTTCTCTTTCACATCTTAATCAATTACTTAGAAAAGAGTCAATAATCAGACTCTTGCAATATGAATGGGAGCTTTTCCCATAGTCTCCTACTTCTATTCTTGGAAATTATGTCTGCTCTCCTCCTCATATCCTTTACTCCCTCAAACATCACATTTTTATTTGGTCAAACTTTCAGTGAAGTATTTTTTTTAAATGTCCTTGACTGAAATGGTGCAAAAAAAACACTCTAAAGGGGTAGAAGGAAAGGGAATACAATTATTAAAGCTAAATTTTGGATCTATCTTCCTGTCCTTCTTCCCTCACTGCTTATAGGACTGGCCCTTCATTATTTCTTGCTTGAATCTCTGTAAAAGCCTCATAGCCCTGAGACAGTCTCTTTACATTCATTCAGATGTGCTTTCAGAGGTGTTTCAGAAATATAACTTTGACTGCTACTCTGTTGCCCAAAACCCAATCATTGCTCCCAAAATTCCTATGAAAGCACATAGGCTCTTCACTCTAAACCCAATCCTTCTTTCCAAACTTACCTCCACCACCATGAGTACCTTTGATTTCACAGCTACATCAACCTTCTTTTGGTTTCCCTGACTTTGTCTCAATTTTAAGCTGCCTATTTCTGTGTGATCCTATACAAAGGGAAATATAGGCTGCAGATGATTAAAAGTATTCATTTCAGAAATCACCTCACCATGATACTATTTTTAATTGGTAAGATATAATTTAAATTTTTATTTGAATATTAGAAAATTATTTTCTATTAATTAATTTTAAAATAATCTAATTTTTAAGTAATTAGAGATTTGTAGAACATAGTAAAATATTTAAATTTCAGAATGTCACTTCTCTCTCCAACTTTTTTTGTCACTTTATGCATGTTGTACTGAAAGCATATCATGAAAAATATGGTCATCCAAGGGATAAGATTTCTTTTATGTTTATTCTTCTTTCTCATTCTGGTCTAAATAAAAATCTATTTATAAAATGCTACATGACTAAAACAGTAATCTAAGTTAATTCTGTGATTATAGGTTTTTACTGCAAAATATTTTGTGGATCTTTTTTAGATGTTTACATAGGCATCTAAACACTCAAGGAAAAAAATTACGCAGAAGGACCTTTTGAAATATTATAGGGGATTGATTGCCTCTTGCAGAGGATCTGCCTCTGACATTTTGCCCTTCTAAGTATTAAATCAGCCTCCAATAGGAAAGTAAACACACAGTCACAAAAGTAAACATCTGGTTTCCATGTAAAGAAAACACAGATGATTTTTAAAGGTCAATTATATAATTTTTATATTACTTACCTGGAATGTTCACACAAATTTTATAAGCAAAGTCACACATTTAAACTATATATTAATTTCAATAATTTTTAAAAAAATACTGAGCTAAGTTTTCCTAGCTGTGAGCATAAATGGATTTTTATCACTGTATGAAGAGAACTGCTTCCTTCTCTTTTTACCTGTTCTATGTATTCCTAAACCCCTACATATGCTCTGTTCTTCTTGGGGTCCTGTGTGGACTAAATATTTGGTTCACAGTCTTTTGTATTTAATGGACCAAGTAAATTTTTAAAGTAAATTAGAGGACACGGAGTGGTCAACTTCTTTTGAAAATTAAGCAGGTGTACATAAAAAGAAGTATTATGCACTATCGCCACACAAATTAGAAAGAACTTCATCTCAGAATCACAATTGGCAATCTTACAATGGCTTTGTTTTGTTTTTTTCATTTCTTACCACATATGAGTGAAAATATCATCACAGACAGCCAATTGCATTTATGGACTGATATTTAGGAGTCATTGGACTGAACTTGTTAGAAAGGTATTCGAGGCATTATAAGCCTTTAAGCTTTTGCTGTTGAGATGTTTAATGATTATAGAAAACTTTCATAGCACAACCGAAAAAATTTTAACTGAGCCTTGGAGAAGGAAGTGATTTTTTCCAAAGAAATAGATAGCTCTGTCTTTGATACAGTTGCCAGACAAGGCTGCCCTTAGGAAGACTCGTCAAACCAGGGGGAATGTAGCTGGCAGGGATCATGGCCACAAGGCAAAGTGTACTCTGCTTAGTTTGAGAAGGAGGGCGCTACATCATACAACCACTCTCATTTCCTAGAAAGGCAGGCTGTCTGTATTTTTCAAAGCTTGAGCTCATTGGAGGAAAGCAAGATACTCAGTAACTAATGGATTAAAGAAGTCTATGCTTCAAGTCAGTACTCACCAAGTACATACTGTGTTTAGAATACAACTAAAATACATTTTTGAACTTATCATTGAGATTCTGAGTAAGAAAGCCAAAGCCAGTCTCAGAGTACCACATTTACTCTGAGACTTAGAAAAATGGATTCTTAACACTGGTTAAGAATTATTACCACTTCCTGTAAGGACCTGACAACTATTCTCAGGAGCCCTTTATAATTTTTTACCTAGTAAAGTATACAGAGATCTCCTTTATTCTGGGTTTAGTCTTTCTCAGTGAGTCTTTAAAGGCTTTATTCATTTCTACTTAAAAGACCTAAAAAAAAAAAAAGACCTTCTCTAGGAATTCTTATAAATTGATGGCGGCAAATGGAGGTCTTCTATTACATTTAAGACCCATCCAAATTGAGTCTTACCTGGTAGGTAACACTCACTTCTAAAAATCCTACCTTTAATTTTTACCATAAAGGTTGGATGCCGTATATGCTGTGGAAGTGCTACAAATCCTATATAATAAAACCCTAATATGCAAATTGACCATAAGGTGGAATGACTAGTCGCTATGACATGCACTGACCACCGGGGGGCAGATGCTCAACACAGGAGCTGCCCCCTGGTTGTCAGTGAGCTCCCACAGGGGGAACGCCGCTCAGCCAGAAGCTGGGCTGATGGCTGACAAACGCAGTGGTGGTGGCAGGAGCCTCTCTCACCTCTGCAGCAGCACTAAGGACTTTGCAGGGAGTGGGCCTAAGCTGGCATGCAGACATCCCCTGAGGACTGCAAGAGGGCATAGACCAGGCTGAGGGACCTGTCCCCCCCCTCCCCCCCAATGCACGAATGTCATGCACCAGGCCTCTAGTATCACCATAATAAAATATAATTTTATTTTCATAAAACCATGTTAACTAATTTCCATTTTAAAGTATGGCCACAAATTAAGAGGACCTTTAATGCTGCCTAATCATACTATACTTGACCAGTTCACTCTCCCTACCTAGGCATATGTCTCCTGACTTCTTTTTCTTCCAAACCCACATGTTTCCTTACCTCTCTTGAATTGCAACTGTGACCTTGCATCCTACTTCATGGAGAAAATTGAAGCATTTAGAAGAGAACTACCACTAACCTCCACCTCCTCCTCTGCCTACTCACCAGCATTCATCATAGATTGTTTGCCTTGCTGTCTGCTACTCTAGATGCCATCCTTCATTCCTACATGTGACTTGATGAGCCTATCACCTTCTATATAGTCAAGGACATTGCTCTAGCAATTAGTCTCTTTCTCTAATACATCACTGATATTTTCTTCTATATTGGATTATTTCTATCGGTAATATCATAATAGATTACTCCCTTCCTCCCAGAAATCCTTCATTTGGCTGCTAGCACACTACTCGCTTGATTTTCCTGCTGCTACTCTGGTTTCTCTTTCTAAGACTTTTTTGCTGCTCCCTCTTCTTCTTCACAACTTTGATAAAAGTTGGCATGCCCCAGGCTTCCTGTAGGAGGGGCATAGCACTCCTGTCCTCCTTTATCTATACTCATATCTTTTGTTACAGCATTTCGACTCATGGTTTTAAATTCCATCTACATGTTGACAACTCACAAAATTCCAGCTCAAAGCTATGCCCCAGATACAGAAATCCAAATACTTTTGCAATTTCTCCATTTGGATGTCCAATAGACACTTAAAAATGAACATGCTAAGGTTATCAGATAAATACACACTTGATACAAATTTGACCAGGTGGCCTGTATTTTTATTTGCTAAATCTGGCAACCTTCTAACGTGTTCAAAGCTGAACTCTACCCAACAACTTTTCCCAATGCATGTGCTGTCACCCATCTTTCCACTCACTTAGGCTAAAACCTTAGAGCCATCCTTGATGTCTCTCTTTCACATTCCCCATTCTATAATTAGTCTATATCTTGTGGGTTCTACCTTCAAAATATATCCAGAATCAGACTGTGTTTCACTGTGATCCCCTCCCCACTACTAACTCACCATTATCTCTCTCCATCATCACTGCAGTTGACCCCTAATCCAGACTCCTCTAATAGATCTTGCCCTCTTACAATCTGTTCTGCACATAGTGTCCAAATGATACTCTTAAGACATGAGATCATGCTTAGAGTAAAAGCCTTTCTTACAGTGGACTGTAAGGCTCTCCTTGATTTTTTCCTTTCTGAGCTCATTTTCTACAATGCTTCTCTTCTCTAGCCTTGTTTACTCTGCTTCTTGAACACATCAGGCAAACTCATGCCTTAGATTCTTTGTACTAGTTGTTCCTTTTGCCTGGAGTGTTCTTTCTTCCAATATCTGAAAAACAAACTCCTTTACCTCCTTTAAATCTTGACTTCAGTATCATATTCTTGCTGAGGGCAATAGGATCACTCTGTTCAAAATGCTACTTGTTCCTCCTCCCTCACCACTGCTAATCTCTTTATTCTGTCTTCTCTTTTATAGCACTTGTCCTTCAACATCCTTTTTATTAGGTTTATTGTCCGTTATCTATCTTCCTCCACAAGAATGTAAAAACGCACACGAATAGAGATTTTTCTCTCTGTCAGGTTCATTGGGTGTCCTTAGTGCTTAGAAGACTACCTGGCATGTGGTGGCGATCAGTAAATATTCATATAAATCAATAAAAACACAGCGTCAGATTAGGGTAATAGTGCCACATTTCTAAAGCAATGTTCAGAGAGTCTGCTGGAATTATTTTTTTGTTGGTATTTTGTCTTTTTAATCCTCACCTGAGAATATTTTCCCATTGATTTTTAGAGAGAGTAGAAGAGAGAGGGAAAGACAGAGAGAAATATCGATGTGAGAACAACACATCAATTGGTTGCCTTCTGCATGCCCCCTGACCAGGACCTGGGCCAGGAAGGACCCTGCAATCGAGGTACATGCCCTTGACCAGAAGCGAACCTGGGACCCTTCGGTCCACAGGCCAACACTCTATCCACTGAGCCAAACTAGGGCTGTGCTGGAATTATTTCCTCCATTCCTTCCTGGAAAATACAGAATAAAGGAATTACTACATAGATTCAAATGCCCTATTTCTTTCTGATATATCATCACAAACAGAACAACTTCCAAAGAACAGACATTTGATTCAGATTGGAACAGGCCAATGGAAAGAGCTTCTCCTCAGCACCTTCACAGGACACTGCTAGGTCTGCCTCCCTAGATATAAAAACAATATCAGGAGGCTAAACATAGAAGAAGTAGAAATATCAACGAGAGAATTTTGAGTACTTAACTATATAAACCTCTTCCATCTGATTTTCCTTTACTGTACTGTTTATTAAGTGTATACATTTGAAACTAGCTTCATTTTAAGGCAATATCACTGACATCTGGTTGCAATTATCATTTTCCTTATCCATAATATTTTTTGAAAAAATTCAACACAATATGAAATTGTAGATGAGTCTACATCTACTATATAGCTCAGATAAAGTCTAAAAATCAGCTAAAACATACCAGCAATTAGAAGTTTAGTAGATCACAGATTTGCTGATTCTTTTGTTCTTAGCCCAATAGAATATTTATGCAACAGATGACTACAGGCATTGTTAGAAGGCAGTAATGCATCTAGACCATGTTTGCTTAGCCTAGCAAAATAATAAATTGTGCTGTGTTTATCCTTTTGTTTCTAAGGCCAACTGTTGGCTTTATTTAATACCCTCTTAACATGCTAATAGCTCCTAATGGTCACATCAGCCATCAGTTAAACAAACCATTAGGTTGAGAAAAGAAATCTCAATAAAGACAATTTACTAATTTGTTGATTGTTAATGGACATTAGCCCATTCAGGACCTTAGCTTAGACATATAGTTTAACTCAGAATCTATTATAGCAGTTTCTCTACACAGAGCAAAGAGGCTAATTCAGCATTCTACATACTTCTATTTCCGGAAGACTTGCTACCTAGATTTTTATATGCAAATTAGATGTTTTCATTCTACAGCATACACATTAAGAAAAGAACCTGCCAAAAATAAATTGACTTTCAAATTATCTAATTTTCACACTGTTTATGATTAAGGATAAATTTACATGGTTTTTCTTATCTCTTTCTCAATTATTAAAGCACTATTGCTGCTATTTTAGTTTTAGAGTTAGTCATTTGTGTTTTAGAATCAAAGTATCCTTTATACAATCAAAACATCACATTATTATGCCAGAAAAATGGAAGTCAAAGACATATTTGTAAGTAAGATTTTGCTGCTCACTTCATGCTTGCCTTCACTGGCAACAGTTGAAATTGCTAAAGAAATATTTTCTGTCATACTTTTCAATTACTTTGTGTGTGTTTTTTAAATTTAAACAGAAATGGAGTTTGATGACTATTTTCAGAACAGTTATTCAAAATCTGGTTTTTGAGGTAAAAATTAATGCATAGTTCCTCCATTTTAAAAGGTAAGTTAAGATACTTCTGTTTCTTTCTGTAATTGAATTATTTTTTCTTGTGATAATTTCAGGACTTGTATAAAGCTACACAGAGGCCCTTTTAATTCAGTGTAACTTCAATTACTATATGCATTGTCAGACACCAAAGCACACACATGACTGCAAAAAATCATTTAATTGCACTCATGTTTTACAGATTTCACTCACATTTTTCAGTAATGGGGTAGCCGGTGCACAGTTAGATTTGGTATGTACTATATAAACCGAGCAATGAATGCACTCAGGATTTCACTTTTTTCCTTCTGTCTTCAAAAGTAAGTTTTTCAAATGATAGCTGAGGTGACTCTGAGGACTTCTGGCATTTTGAGGGAATTATCACCATCCCCTATTATTATTTTAAACAATTCATGGCAAAGAAGTTCCAGGCTATTAAAATATTTAGGGATCGAGTCTCTCAGCTTTAAAATTTGAAGAAATATCTTATGGATATTCAGTCTTGTCACAGCAAATTAATAGAAGCCCCAAAAATGATTCTCTGACATGCCATTAAATCATTTAATTACCTCAAAATTTAGAAACTAAATATCCTGGTCATACAATCACTTGATTATTATGGTTGGAACATGTGATAGTTTATGTGTACACATTTTTAAAGCCATCCTATACAGTAAAAGGCTAATATGCAAATAGACCGAACAGCAGAACAACTGAACAAATGAACAACTGAACAACCGAACAACTGAATTACCGGTCACTAGGACGTGTGCTGACCACCAAGGGGCACACACAGAACATGGCGGGCATCAGCAGCAGGCGGCAGAGCACGGAACATGGTGGGTACCGTCCGTGGCAGGATGGTAGAGCAGGTGAGCGGGGGCGCCGGACCAAGGCGGAGCGCCGGTCGCTGTCTTTGGGGCAAGCCTGTGGTAGTTACTGAAAATTCTTTGCTTCCACAAGCCATGGTCCCTTCCGGTGCTCATACCTGCTGCCGTCACCGGCCTCGCTTGCACCTACAGCCTATGCCTGGCCCCAGTCCTGATCGCTCAGTGCTGTCACTTGGTGCAAGCAGCAGGTGCCAGCCCCAATCGCCCCTCAGGACTTCTCCACCTCCCCCTGCTCCTGAGGAACAATTGGGGCTGGCAGCTGCCACTCATACCCACTGCCAGTGTCTGGTGCCAGTACCAATTGCTCGGCACTGTCAGCGGGTGCCAGCGGTAGCTGCTGGCCCCAATCACCCTGAGAGCTTCTCCACCTGCCCCGTGCTCCTGAGGGGCAATTGGGGCAGCAGCCACCACTCACACTTGCTGATGTTGCCAGCCGCCACTCACACCCGCTGCTGGCCCTGGTCTCAATCACTCCGCACCATCAGCAGGTGCAAGTGGGGCTGGTGCCGTCAATGTGTGGGAGAGGCAATGGCGGGAGCGGAGGCTGCTAGAAGACAGGGAACCTGGGGCCATGGCGGTAGAGGCCAGGTGGGGGTGCAGAGGATGGGCCGAGACCCACCCTTGTGCCCACCGCAGCCTCATGGCCAACAGTTCCTTTCAAGGTGCACGAATTTGTGCATTGGGCCCTTAGTAATACAATACAGTGGAAAATACTTTCAACCATTTTATATAAATCTCCAAATTAATTGTATGAACTAAATGAAGTGTCCATAAAATAATTTTATTATTTTTATTTTTTTAAATATATTTCTTTATTGATTTCAGAGAGGAAGGGAGAAGGGGAGAGAGATAGAAACATAATGATGAGAGAGAATCATTGATTGGCTGCCTCCTGCAAACCCCCGACTGGGGATTGAGCCCGCAACCCAGGCAAAGCCTTGGCCGGAATCGAACCTGGGACCCTTCAGTCCACAGGCTGACGCTCTAGTCACTGAGCCAAGCCGGCCAGAGCTTTATTATTTTTAATCTCTAAAAAATTATTAAAAGTAGATACCACTGGATAAACAGTCCCTACATTTAGGTTTTAAACTTGGAAAACTCTCCCTGATACTACTTAGGAGGTTAATTATTCATGTATTTTAATCTATACACTTATCTTAATTATATGTTACTGTTATTTCATTGTCATATTGTACTTTTAACATATATTAAACCTTTGTAAAATATACATATATAGTTTTTAATATCCTATCTAATAAAGAGGGAATATGCTAATTGACCCTCACACCATCGCAAAGATGGCAGCGCCCACAGCCAATAAGGAGGAAATATGCTAATTGACTGCCACACCCTCAAAGATGGTGGTGCCCACAGCCACAAGATGGCTGGCAGGGGAGGGCAGATGAGGGGATCGGGCTGGCATGGGAGGTCAGTTGGGGGTGATCGGGTTGGAAGGGGAGCAGTTAGCTGTCGATCAGGCTGGTAGGGGTTGATCAGGCTGGCAGGCAGAAGCAGTTAGGGGCAATCAGGCAGGTGAGCGGTTGGGAGCCAGCAGTCCTGGATTGTGAGAGGGATTTCCGACTGCCGGTTTAGGTCTGATCCCACAGGGATGGAGAGGGTCCAGGCTGGGCTGAGGGACACCCCACCCTAGTGCATGAATTTCATGCACCAGGCCTCCAGTAAATATATAATAATACAACATAAGATTTGTTGAAAAAATTATCAATATTTTTCCATCTTGAAATGTCATGAATAGCTGACATTTTCAATAACTTCAAACTAATCATTGCATTTACTCAAGAATTCAGTTCATAAACATTGATTAAAATTGCAGACTTTGTGGGATTGCTATAAGAATTAAATATGATACACAATATGGCTTAGTTCTGAAATTCATTAAACTTTAGATAACTATATGGATGTAAAGATAGAGCCTAGATGGTGGAGCCTGGAGTGGGAGAGGATAATTATGCCATGTTTTTGGAGGAGAATGAGCAATTTTTCACTAATTTAAAAAAACAAAACAGAGTAGGTCCTTTTATTTACTCCTGTCTAATGCTGTCTCTCATTCTACCTAAGAATCATAGTCATGTTTAACTTGTTATTCTCATCACAAGGAAACCAGCTGAGAACAGAATCCATTTTTCATTCCACCATTGATATTGAAATGATAAGCTGGCAAATGTAATTGTTTCTCCCCCATGGTTCATTATAAAGTCACTGTGTTGATGTATCAAGTCAGAGCAATTCAGTTGATTGATTTTAAAACTCTTATTGGATTCAATGGCTGTAAATTGCCTCTCTTTCCACAAAGCAAATATTTTTAGCTAAGAGATATTCTATATGACCAGTATATGAGCTTAATCTGATTAATTCATTAAGATGCTGAGTTTTGTTTGGACTATGAAATCCACACCGACAATCATAGTAAATGGTAAATACAATTACCTGGGGGTGGGGATGAGCAATGACTTGGAAAATCTTATAGACAAGCACTTGTTACTTATCCAGCTCTAAAATCTTACCAGCTGATTTTGTGTTTATCACAAATCTAATCGTTACACCTTTGTCCCAGGCTGTGAGAAGTAATCATGACTCAGCCTTTTTTTTTAAAAAAAGAATTGAAAAATATTTCAAAAGTATTTATCCTTTTTCTAAGCTTTGTCACATTGTTTCTAACTATGTACTTCGGAACTCTCATATGACAGCCTCCAAGTCAGGGTGAAATCGGCTGTGGCTTGGCACATCCTTCCACATTTGCTCCACAAGTCGTCCTCTTTCTACAGGTGTGACTATGTGTTCTGTCTTTCTCAATGGGATTTTACTTTATGATCATTATCATTCTTTGCTTAAGGTCCTCCCGTTTCATTTCATTTACTCACCTAAGAAATGTAATTGAACACCTTACTTTATGCCAGCATTACTGAAGGTCATAGGAAATCTGCAGTGAATTCACAGATTGGAGGTAGAGAAAGCAGAGATTATAGTTTTCAATACTTTCTGGGACAGCGGAGAACTGGACCCAAAACTTTTGAGTTCTATTTTCATGCCTTCACTTCCTTCACTGATGATTTGATTGCCTATCTTATAAGGAGTTTTCAGGGAACAGTTCACCCAGAATATTTCCTAATTTGGTTGAAGAACTCCAGTAAACTTGTTAAAATCTTGAAAGGTGATTCTGCTAGAAATTGTGTAATGATTGATGGAAAGAAAGTGGCATTATAATATTAGTTCTTCCTTTGCAAGTAAAAAAACTAGCTAGAAAAAATCACTAAAGTATAATCATTCTTTGTATTTTTTGACTGGATTATAAAGCTGGTTTTGCCTACAACTGTAAAATGAAAAATATTTCACATTGTACAAAAAACCCATAAATGGGCATTGTACTCTAAAATAGCCAAACCCAGGAAGATAGAAAATGAATCATTTTATTCAGCTTTAGGGATATAGGAGAGGTCACAAAATGGAAACTGAGAAACATGGAATTTCCCCCCTCTTCAGATGGTTTTTATTCACTTTTAATTGGAAAATTTATATGACATTCTATTATCTGTCTTTGCTTACAAATTAGAGGAGCTAGTCTTGTCATAAAAGACCAGATTTTCAATACGGGAACAATCAGTAGCAGCTGAGTGAGGCCTTCCTGTCAGGTAGAGTCCACACTTTCCAGACAATCACCTCCTCACCACTCCTCATTGCCATGCACGCAGTTCATTTCGGTCATATTCATTACTTGAGTCTGTGGACCATGACCCACATTAGAGAGTGTGATATAGAAAAAAGCCTTTGCGTATTGAAACTCCAAGTAATTAATTAATGAGCCGAAGAATGGGAGATTCTCCCAAGTAGTATCCAGTCTGAAACTTATTCTAGCCCCATCCAAATTCAGAAAATGGTTTTCATATTCCCCAGTATATCTGAACTGAGACGTTTTGTAATATTTATTTTCACAAAGGGTGCATTCATTGCAAAAGTGGAAAAGCTGTAGGAAAGCATTCCATAAAGTTGCTGGACTTTGTTAGGTGGTTTTTGAATAACAGTGGAATTCATTCATTCTCAGAAGGAATTATCTGAGAATCTGTCATCATCTCAGATACAAGTGACCAGGCTAAAGTGGTTTGTTATGGTTTAATATGCAACCAGCAAGGGATAACGGATAGCCAGTGGGGATACAGAAGAAGGTCAGTTCCAGGATGGCTTGTATCAGCTTCATAAGGGTGTAGAATATAGGCTGAGCTCAGTGCTTTTTGTATAGTAAACTGTCAGTAGTGTTTTTGGATAAATAAATGGATAGAAAATTTAACAGATCAAAAAATAATACCCAAATTGTGATTGTTTGTTAGCAATTTCTTGCAAGGTTACCTGTATCCCCTAGTCCCTACTAATTTCCAACCACCCTGAGGATCACATTGACATCTTAACTGGACATAATTTCTATTTTGTTGAATAGAAGTTTATGTTTCACATAGTCATTAACTTCTCTATAGTTTATTTCATAGGAACAGTTTAGTTCTTCTCAGATAATCCTTCTTTATTGTCTTTAGAAGGCCATTTGAAAAGATGAATTTAACAAAAAAAAACCCAACTTTGATGTTTACACACATTATTCTGGAATATGGGTAGTAAACAGCATACCTTACTCTGTGGTACTTAATCTGAACCTATTTCTATTTATGTGTAATAAGCACCTCAAATGCACTATAGCAAACCATCTTGTGACATTAACTATAAATAGAAGAGGCAAATACGATGAAATAGATTTTAATATAGATTGTCCGATGCCGGACTTAAAAGGCCCTGGTGTTAGACTTTGTCCTCCCCAATACTTCTCAGCTGGAGGTACTGGAATCTCTGACCATGGACCCACCTACATCCGGGTTCTCAGCTGGCACAAGAAGGCACTAAATATCCCACCCCACCCCTGCCCCCCAGTCTCTTTACCTATCTGATTTGACACTTCACTTTCCTGCTGTGTTGAAAGTGCTCTCTTAAGTAAGTTAGTACAGGCTCCTCCAGTGAGATCTTAGAATTGCCTCTCTTATTCCCAAACCATTGTCATTTGGGGTCAAACTGATTGTGGCCTCCAGCCAAATGCTGAATACTGTTTGTAGCTAAGACCTCTACCGCTATGATCCAGGGGTGGATACTGAACTCCTTTTGATACTGGTGTCTCTGTGAATAATCCTGAATTTGCAAAGTCCCTTTGGACAGTGCACTGTCTTCTACTGCTTGGATCGGCAATAGATATGAGGCCCTTTCCTTCCACACTGTTCCATCTTGCCTGAGCCTAGCTGATCTATGACACCTCACACTTTGAAGCATTTCTGGTATTCCAAACACATAGCATTCAGAAGCAAATACAAAGAGGAGGAAATAAAACATCATCAGGAACCAAACACAAAACAAAATAAAGCAAAACTAAAGCACACATGGGAAGTAGCGAGAGGGGCTAAAGCTACTGCCTGCTGGGTTTTGAGTCATAAATGGAACAGGACTTCCTTAGGGAGCAGAAACCAGGCCCTGGAGTAGAATTCTTTGCCCATGAAAGGAGTAGAAGACACAGCTGACTACCACTGCAGAGGCGGTGGCTAGTATCAAACTGCAAACTAGGCAGGCAGGAGGGTGCAGACAAAGCAAGATCAGGAAGTGACTAAAGCTACCTGCTGGTTTAGTCACTAGTTTGAAGATATGCCCGACATCACCAAGGTGCCAGAGGCTTGAAATGTCACACCACACCCGGTGTGACATCAATGAATGAATAAATGAATAAACAAAATGTTGTATACACCTACAGTGGAATATTATTCAACCTTTAAAAAGCAAGAAAATTCTAACAAATACAATAACGTGAATGAGCCTTAACAACATTATGGTAAGTGAAATAAACCAATCACCTAAGTACAAATGATATATGATTCCCTTAGGTAGTCACAATCACAGAGGCAGAATATAGAATGGTGGTGTTCAGGGGCACAGGGGAAGGGAGAAAGGGTATGGAGTTTCCATTTGGGAAGATAAAACATGTCCTGGATATGATCATGGTGAGAGTTGCACAACATTGTGAACGTGCTAAATTCCACAGAATTGTACACTAAAAATGATTTAAGTGGAAAATTTTATGTTTTGTATGTTCTACCACAATAAACAAAAAGATGGTAAAACATAGTGAACTCAGAGGTGATCAACAGAATAATACAGTTCCTCCATTCTTTTCTGCCCAGCAATTTCACTAATTCTTGCTGCTTAACTTTTTCAATGAGCTTATATTACTTTCTTATTCAAATTGGAAATTGCATTTTAGATAGAATAGGATTATTAATCAGAGACATACCAAGTGTATTTTCTCAGTACCTTGACTTCCTGGATTCGTCTCGAATACCAATCCCAGGACTGCCTGGTGGTGCGTGACTTTTAGGGAAGAGTGAAAATAAAAGTTCACATTACCATTTGATCGCTAGGAAACATCAACCATGGCTTAAAGAAACACTATTCTGAGTATTTCTCTACAAAACACACACACAAGGTGAATAGTTCTTTTAGTATAAAGCTTAGCAGAGTAACTGTTCCAAAGGCAACAACTTATGCAGAAGAAGAGAAAGTGTGTTCCCAGGCACAGTGAGCACTTCCAGTGGTGCCAGTGGGAGCACTCAGTGTTTAAGGCTTCTCTGCTGGGAGATTTTCCTGGTGTTTGTGCTGTATATATCTATTCCATCCGAGGGCTGGTCCCTTACACCCTTTTTCTTTTTGGAATTGAGTCTAATAGTCTTTCTCCCCTGGGCAGAGATGGGAGATTTGTGTTTCCCCCCTGGCATGCACACTCCAAGGACCACTCAATAACCACGAAGCGAAAATATACGGGTCTCTTCATTGCTCTTTCTCATTCTCCTGGCCAAGTCTGCCACTCCAGAGACTCACTCTCCTTGTAGAATCCAGGAGAAAATAAATCCAGATTATTTTATTTTATTACCAACATTCCCTTTTGTTACCGCCACTAATTTGTTTGATCTTCAAATTTTTCTCCAACATTCCTCCAGGGCAGCTTCTCAACTTGGGACCCAGGCTTGCCTAGGCCTGTGTGGAGGCCAAAGGCAAGCCATCCATGCGGCAGAAGGAGATGGTGTCTTGCCCTGTGCTGCTCATCATAACTGATGCAGGGGCTGAAACTGTTTTTGGGTGGTGAGCGATGTCAATAACAAAGAATTTCTTTTATACAGTATGTTCACTGGCATTCATCTGCCACTGAAGAACTGGTCTATTTATTATTATTATTATTTATTATTATTATTATTATTATTATTATTATTATTATTTGATACTCTCTTATAATCTTCCAGTATTATTAGAACACATTATTAGAGACTGTCAGCACCATTCCCATTCCCAGATTTTGTCAATAATGCACAGATGGGCAAAGGGCAGTAATGAAAGGCAGGAAGGGAAAGACAAGCCTTAGACGATTGGTGGAGGAGAAAGGGAAGAAGGAAGATGGGAAATATATGTGGTTTCCATCCTGGGAAGATGACCGGAAGGACTGAAAGTAGGTCCTCTTTACTATGGTATCTTCTGGCCTCACAGTAGTCATAGGCCATTCACAAACACGGGAAGGTAAACCACCTGGGCTCAAAGCTACTAGTAACTTTCCATTCCCCTCTCCAGTATCTTGGCACACAGAAATATTGCACATTGTTTGCCACCAAAAATAGTTAATAGTACTGAGATTTGTGAATTACATTCTTTATTAATTAAAGCTGATCACTGCAGTAACACGCTTCCCACAGTGTTCTTGTGGAAGCAAAAGGGCAGAGCTAGTTTGCAAGGAACTGTGCTTGTACTATACTGCTAAATGTGCTACCCAAAGCTGATGGAGTGAACATTCAATGGCTTCCTTCATGGCTTGTGTGCTCAAAGCATGTTTCTTAAAGTACCAAGCCCCACCTCTCACCACACATCCCAGGTCTACAGCTTCATACTTCTAATTTTCTGAAATACAAACCTTAGAAAATAAATGTAGCATACCGGTAAATATTATCCTCTGCTCTACAGTGGAAAAGGAGGTTGGGACAAGCTGCTTCCTGTCTTCCCACCACTCCCTGTGGCCCATATTTCCTGTGTGTTACTTACAGTTATAAAACACCACTATGGCTTTGATTCTCTTTGAAAGAGAAAGAGTCCTCTTGCCCAATATTTTACATATATTTCACCTGGAAGACTGCTTCCAAAACAGCATTTCTTATACTAAAAAATGTCTTCTTCCCTATTTCTTGCCATTTAAAAAAATATGTTTTTATTGATTTCAGAGAGGCAGGGAGAGGGAGAGAGAGCTAGAAGCACCAAAGATGACAGAGAATCATTGATTGGCTGCCTCCTGCACCCCCAAACCGGCATCCTCACACCAGGGATCCAGCAGGGCTGAAAAGTGAACTGTGACCTCCTGGTTCATAGGTCAACACTCAACTACTGAGCCACGCCGGCCGGGCTTTCTTGCCATTTTTAAATCCAAGCCAAGCACCGTTGCTTGGTTTTTAATTCTTCCCACCCCCACCCCTATCTGTGGCTACATCCTGCTTATCCAACCTTATAGTTACCGGTTTTCACTTAACAGAGTCAGGCATGTTCCTGGAGGAGAAAGATCTTAATGCAAAATTAAACACATATGAGCATTCAAGTGTGCCAGGCCTACCGCCACACAGCAGGTGCTATAATTATAATATTCCCGGTTATTGATGAGGCCACACATCTAATGAGAAAGAAAAATGGGGTTTGAACTAAAGTCTGCCTCTTTCATGTTCACTACAGAATCTTCAACACATGCCCTGTTGATGTGTCCTCCCAATGTGATCATCTAGTATTCCTTTGAATTTGCCAATCTGTAGCCAGCATAGTGCCTGAAAAGAGCAGATGAAACTAGATGTTTACAGTTACGACTGAGAAGATGGGTTCAGATGTGTCCTGAGACAGCCAGATGTCAACAACCCCTGTGCAGGGAAAGTATTTTCAATTCTGTTTTTTAAAGAAATAAAATCAATGAGGGGGCCTCATCTTCCTAAGACTAAAGTCAGCTATCAGTTGGGGTTATAAAATTGAGAGTATTTTCTATACTGCTTTACAGGGGGAAAGTGCCTTCCGAGAATAAGACATGGGGATTTATTATACTGCTATTACTTTGCAGCTTTTTATTATTACATTTCCTCTTAATTCTATTGAAAAATCCATACTGTTTGAAAACAGATTTTTTATTAGATTTTCAACTTATATGAATGTTCCCCACCACATTTAAAATATCACCGCATTTTATTTCACTCCTGGTTCAGGAAAAGGGAGGACAATATATTATTTTGTAGCCTTAAGCATCATTCCATGAAAATTGGCAAAGACAGGAAGTATGCAAACATAAAATATACATGTTGTTTCCACTTTTTTTAAAAGTCTTAGTTTTCCTAGTAGTAAACAAAGTGTTATGGAAATAAAAGTGCAAATTGGTTGAACATGGGTTTTAATAATCTATCCTCCCAAACTTTTCCGAACTGAACACCAATATTTTTAAATATAGCACCATAGTGAAGTTTATTAGTACCAGAAAGACAGCCAAGGGTATAAATATGATCAAATAAGTAGAAAATAAAGCAAGATGCAGATCCTTTGATATAGTTTAGAAAGGTTAAGTAGAAATGTAAGAAACAAAAAAAATTTAATTATGAACTAAAGAGCCAGAAAATTAAATTAGAACAATATGGATATGAGAAAAAGAATGACAGAGAAAACATTACAAAAAAAAATAGCCCCCCTTCTCCATAATGGTTTTGCTTTCCATGGTTACAGTTACCTGCAGTCAACCATGGTCTGAAATATTAAATGGAAAATTCCACCTCACTTCATCTCATCATGTAGTCATTGCATCATCTCACATCTCACAAGAATAAGAAAGATATGTGCAGTACAAGATATTTTGAGAGAGACTATATCACATGACTTTTATTATAGTATCTTGTTATAATTGTTTTATTTTATTATTGTTGTTGATAATCCATTACTGTGCCTAATTTATAAATTAAACATTATTATACGTGTGTATGCACAGGAAAAAACATAGTATGCAGAGGGTTCAGTACTGTCTGCTGTTTCTCATGGTTTCAGGCTCTCACTGGGGGTCTCGGAATGAATCCCCCACAGGTAAGAGGCCTTCCAGACACAGACATAAGACCAGTTAACATCATCTACAGAATGAATCTTGGTGAAAAGAAGACAATTTTAGTTCAATCTAACCAAAATTTAAATAGCACTTAATGTGGGAAAGTTATGTAAGACCCAACTTTGAATTCAAATATATCCCTATCCTTCAGGGAATCTCTATCTAATACAACAATATCAGAAATACATAAGCATTTAAAATCCAAAGAGGAGTATGATCATGGTTCCTAGGAATAGAACAAATAAATGTGATGTGCAGAGAGAGTAGGTCCCTATTAAAATCTATTATAAGAATAGAAAGTTATATCATAAAGTTTCAGCAAAAAAAGGAAGAGAAAAAATTGGTCATATCAACTCCTTTATTTTATAAACTAGAGGCCTGGTGCACAATCCGGTCCCTCGGTATGGCCTGCGGGGATCTGGCCGAAACTGGCAGTCCAACATCCCCCGAGGAATGCAGTTGTGCACGAAGCAGCAGGCGGCTGGGGAGGAGGCTCGCTGCCCTTCCACTGCGGCCTCCGCACCCCCGTCCTAGGGTGATACCAGAGCGCCCATGACCAAGAAGCGGCTGCAGGCTCGTACCCAGTCATTCCTGATGCTGGTTCCGATCCCGGTCCCAGTCCAAATGGGGGAGGGGCGTGCAGAGGGAGCGTCTGGGGGAGAGGCTCACACCGCTGCAGCAGCACTTTCCAGTCATGAGCCCTGCTTCTGGCACCTGTAGGTCAGCTGAGCGTTGCTCCTGCTGTGGGAGCACACTGACCACCAGGGGGCAGCTCCTGCATTGAGAACCTGCCCCCTGGTGGTCAGTGGGCATCATAGCGAATGGTCAAATGGTCAAATGGTCGCTTAGGCATTTATATATATATAGACTAGAGGCCTGGTGCATGAATTTGTGCATGGGTAGGGTCCCTCAGGGTGACCTGCGGGGTGGCCCAGCTTGCACCTCCAGGCTCACAGCCCTGCAGCCCCACCTGGCACCCCACCTTGGCCTGGTGCCGCCCACTCACCTGCTCCACCATCCCACCTGTGGGCGCAATCAATTGGGGCCAGGCACCTGGGAGCCAGGCGGCGGCCCCACCCCCCGCTGCTGCCACTGGTTGCCATCTGCGGGGCGATTGGTGGGGCAATCAAGCCCCCGCTCCCACCTGCCTTGGCCTGGTGTTGCCCGCTCACCTGTTCCACCCACTCACCTGCTCCGCCATCCCACTGTGGTCCCGCTCTCGTCAGGGCCCATCAGGGCCAGCAGCGCCTCCACTGCCACCCACTGCCACCCACTGCCAGTGCTGCATTGCTGACACCCGTCATGTTCTGCGCTGCCTTCTTGTGGTTAGCACACATCATAGCAAGCAGTCGAACTCCCGGTCTAATTTCCGAGGGGATAATTTTCATATTAGGCTTTTATTATATAGGATGTGGAGACTGAAGACCAGAGATGTTAGGAGCTAAAATTTATCAAACCACACCCCCTCCACCCAAAAAACACCACAGTATATGGTAGAAATACTAGCTTGCCAAGAACCCAGGCCTCAAAGCTCCAAGCACATCATGTTGTCACTAAAACTAATGTTAAAATAATACTTAAAAAATAAAACATGCTTAACTACTTTCTGGTAAATACTAGTATACCTACTGTTACTTTAGCTCTTTAATGAAGTTCCCTCCCCAGCAACACAGAAAATATTTATTAATTGCATTGACTTTTATAAATATGTCATAAATTTAGACGTAGTAAAAATCAGTCAGGATTTTGCCAAGAACACAGCCCTCTCATGCACTCAAATCCCTTACACTAAGTTGGTAGCTTGACATTCAAATTATTGTGAGGCCAAGAAGTATTGGATATGGGGAAACAAGCCTAAAGGAAATGAAGATTTTGATGGTAAAGAGATAAATATGTTTTGATAGAAAGAGAAAATAAACATGGAGAAAATGATTCATCTCTGAAAATAAATGAAATAAAAATTGACTGTTTCTCTTATTGAATTATGTTTGCCTACTAATTACTTCATTTCCTTCCTTGGAGATGATTCTCCTGAGACAGTGCTGAGGTGAGGCCTGGAGTTCCCAGGGACCAGCTCCTCTCTTGAAGTGATATGCTCTTGTTACAGCAGAGGCTCTTGTTACCATGCCCAGGGAGGACCCACTTAAGAGCCAAGGCCACAGCCAGGAAAATCATGGCACAGGCATGTTTGCCCTGCCACTCCCTAATTTCTCCATCCTTTGCTCTTCTTTCATCCAGCCTCCTTACTCTCAGTGCCAAAGGCCGTTCCCAAGTCCACTGTGTCTCTGAGGAGTCAACACACATTAGTGTTAATTTGCTCAGTTTGGGGGAGGATGAATATTTAAGGGGACCCTAAGAAAAGAAATGCCCCCAATCTTAATCTTTCATAATTGATAATTCTGAGATGAAAGAGAAATTTATGACTTCTGTGTACCTCAGAGGAATGATCATAAAAGCTTTTATGCTCATATATCCCCTAAAAGAATTTTGAAAGTCTAAATGACTCTCATATATTTTTAAACTGAGACTAAAACATTTGCACAAGTCAAAATATCTATGAAGAATGTAATTTCTAGCATATGGCAACTATTGACATTTTAAAATATAATATTAGACTTTCAGACATTTATAATAGTAATTTGATACTTGCCATTATCTATCAAACAAATACATGAAAAAGCCTTCTTAATGGTTGAGAAATTTAACATTTTATTCTTTCCTAAAACTTGCATTATCATTCTACTTCACCCACAGAAATTTTTCCTACAGTAATATATTATTTTTCTTGAATGTTTATTGTTACTCAAATTATCATGCTTTCCTACAAATATATATACATATATTATGTATAATTTTAAATATAGTATATATGATATAGTATATACCACATACTATATGAGCATATATACATTCAAAGTACATAAAAATATATTTTTGTGCTTTTATTTTCAGAAACTTAAAAGCTCTAATTGTTAAAAAGAAAATAATTGCCACTTTTGTATTAGTATTATTAGTACACTATTGTTCAAAACAATATAAACATGATCAATAATAATTAAACATAAAAGTCAACTTTGGAAATGTTTTCTTTTTTTAATATATTTTATTGATTTTTTACAGAGAGGAAGGGAGAGGGATAGAGAGTTAGGAACATCAATGAGAGATCAGCTGCCTCCTGCACACCCCCTACTGGGGATGTGCCCACAATCAAGGTACATGCCCTTGACCAGAATCGAACCTGGGACCCTTCAGTCCGCAGGCTAACACTCTATCCACTGAGCCAAACCAGTCAGGGCAGAAATGTTTTTCTTAATGTAATGTGCAGGGGTTTCATCTTTAATCACTATGTGTAACCATAGATATTACTTATTGACAAAATTGAGAGAACTGAGCAATTCAATTTTTTATTTTTTCATTTTTTTAGATGTAAGCATTTGATTAAATAAATAATTAGATGGCAATGGAAGGAGTTTTGCTATAATATCTCTCAATTTACTTTACTTCTGAGTTACCTGACAAAAATCATCACAGCCAACAATTCAATTGGGTCCTCTTTCAATTGTATTGAAAACAAAGTGGAATCAAATTCACTTGTAAATAGGTTTGTTACTAAGCAACTATAATTATTCACTTTCTTACTATCTACATCAATATTTCCCATGAAACCTTCATACAATGTCCGAAAGGTTTTTACACAGTGGAGTAATCCACCACAGTATGATGCTGGATAGGTAAGAGATTTTCCTTTCTCGTGCAGAATAGGAGAAAAGTATGAAAGATGGGAATGGACATTCAGCATGACTGCAGGCGTACTCATAGATCAGTTTTAGGAAAGAATATATATATATATATATATATATATATATATATATATATATATATATATATATATATATAATGAAATTAATTCCTTTGAAGTTCTTAGTGACCTTGCACCCTTTGGAAAATGCTTGTGTCATCCCAGCTATACTTACATCCAGTGGGAGGGAAAACTACTGCTTTATGGTATCTCTTAATGAAACAGAGACAGGGGTAAAACTTGACCTTGGTTGCCCTAACTTATTTTTGTTTTATAATAGTCCTTTTACTTTCCTCAGATTCTCTAAAACCATAAAGTTTTTCCTCCTACCTTTTTTTTTCTTGCCTTGGGAAAAGACCTAAAACACTTATTTTAAAACATGATAATTGGTAATAGCCCAGAGGGATACATTTTGCATTTATGGATTTGTCTATTGAGAGGAATCAACACCTTAATGTTAGAGAAATGAACTTTGATTATGTACTTCTAGTCATTAGTCAATTAAGACAGAACTTAAACAACTGATCTTCTTCTGAAGGCCCTTCACACAGGAATGTTTATCTGCTCAGAATCTCACTTTGACTCATGGGTTGCCCACTGAAAGCAATATTAATGTATACCTGCTTCAAAATATTAAAGACAATGTTACCTATCATTTGATATTCAATGCTCAAGTGAAGTATTCTCAAAGAAGAGGATGTTTAAGCTGAGTCCAAAACTATGGCTCCTAACATTTTAAGAGTCATAGTAACCTCAGGAAAATCCATATGCCAAAAATTTGATCCCTTAAAGATTATGTATAGATCCTTCTACAGGTTATGTATAGAGTCTTAAAGCATAGAATATCTGTATGCTTCAAAGGGTAAATGTAGACTTGAAAGGTAGATAAGGATAGAAGAGTATTCCATGCAGGAAAAACAGCACACACAAAATCCAAAGCATGGCATATTTAGCTTAACTGCCAGTAGGCCTGTGTAGAAGGAGAATAAGATGCATTACTGGGGGAGGAGGGTTGAAAATGACATAAAGATAACAAACTAGACTGTGAAGGATCTTCAGTGGTTGTGAATATCTTTGGCTTCATTTAATGGTAGTGTCATTGTAATGTTTGACTGAGAGTAGCACTGTAAAATGTTCAGAGAGCACTTTGAAAACTGATTTTGGTTATAGTGTGAAAACTAGATTAAAAGGAAAAATATTAGAAGCAAAGTTAACTACTACTAAAATATATCATGAGAGTTATAATAATGGCACATATTACACAGTAGCCATTGAGAGAGAGGAGTGTATTCCAGAAATATTAAGCAGGTAGAATTGGCATGATTGCCTAATTAATTATATGGGAGACATGAGATAGGGGCAAGAAAGGTAGATATCAATGTTGTTGTTTGCTTTTTGTTTTAATATCTAGATGGCAATAGCTAGTATTTACTGAATGTCTACTGTTTATGAAACAGTATGCTAGACACTGCATTCACTCTCTCTAATCATTACCACTACCCTGCAAGGTCAATTATATTGCCCCATTTTATAAGAGAAAATTTTTCCTAAAAGATGTTAAAGACTTTTTTAAGATCACACAATTAAATAATACAGAAATTATCATCCAAAACAGATTTTCCTAATTCCACAATCCACTGCTTAAGGAAGAGGTAAATATTTGGGGAATGAGAAATTACTATATACTTATGTACAAATTGTACTTTCAAAAGAATTTGTACATCAATTTTCTTTTTGGGTCCACAAATATTTCCACTTCATTGTAAGATAACAATGATATGTTATTAGCAAACTCCATTTCTCAGTTGAAATTGACTTGCTCAAGGTCAGACAGTTCTTTAATGCCAAGGGTAATGGTGGGTCTTCTTTCCAGTCCTTATTTTGTTTTTCTGCTATATCATCTTACATTTTTTCTTCCTCATAGCTACAAACTGCTAAGCAGCTGGCTAGTTTGTGAATGTGCATTAGTATCAAGGAAGACCTGGTGAGAATTAGAATTAGCTTAGACAAGCTCCTCACCAACAAGTTTGATGCATGAATGAATGTCACATGAATGACGGGCATTTGAAAAAAAAATCTATGGACTCTCAGTTTCTGTCTTTCTATCTCTCCGATTCTGTCTGTCTGTTTCTCTCTTTTGTACACACACACACACACACACACACACACACACACACACACACACACCATTATGCCAACTTTTGCCCTAGAAAATGTAAAACGGTAGAACTTGGTTTTCTTAAGTCCTTTCAAAATCCAAGTGTTATTTTCAAATCTCATCAGAGACTGAGTTCATGGGCTTAAATTTTGCATGATAAATTTAAGCTAAATATAAGGAAGAATTTTCTGAAAAAAGAATTATGAAACATAAAAATGGCTTGCCTCTAGAGAATATAGCATTCCTGTCTTTGAAAGACTATAAAATAGTAGAGGCTGCCCTTTGCCTGCAGTGGTTTAGATATGGTTCTAAATGGAAGGGGCCTCTTTGGGAAAGTGGTGGACCAGGTGACCTTTCACAGTCTCTTTTAGTCTCTAAATTTCATTACTCAGTAATCCTATTAAAAAGATCAAATACACTTAATAGTGTCCACTCATACAGAGGTCAAGCTTATGAAATCCTCAGGAGTTGATATATAGCCTTAAACTTAAAAGGAAAAAGAGAAGAAGAAGGAAGCTCTCAAGCATGAAGAAATATTAACTCTTATACTCAGAATAGGATATTATTCTACCAGAAAGCTAGAGCCACCCTCAGACCTCTTCTAGACAACTATGTGTAAAATAAGACATTGGAGAACAGTGTAAGAAAGAAACAAATAAAAAAGAACAAATAGAAGAATTCAGCTCATTTTAAGGAACCTGAGTTTTCTATATTCCAATAGTCCCTGAAAGCACTACGATGATACACTATGACTAAATTATTGTTTCATAATAATTATCCTAAATTTGCATAAAAACATGAATTATTTTAAACTATTGATTGCTTAAGAAGGCAGACATATACTTTTATAGGTACAATTTTTATTTATATGTAAAATATTACAAAAATTATTAAAATTTAAAAATTAAGACCTTTCAAGGAGTAAGCTTAAAATACATGGAAAATTTATTTGTTCTTCAGCTATGCCAGGGAAATATGGGTATTTTATGGTCTATTATTAATAATACTAGAGGTCCAGTGCATGAATTTATGCATGGGTGGCATCCAGCCAGATCGGGCTTGGCATTTCAGGAGGAGGAGATGGTGGGAGGTTGGCCAGCTGGCCTGCTCTGATCAGGGCCCAATCAGGGCCAGGCTGGCTGGGGGAAGGGGCTGCGGACAATTGGCTGGCAGGCCCCACCCCTGATTGGGGTTGGGGGCCAATTGGGGGTGGGGCCGGCCATGGGGAGGGGCAGTGGGTGGTGGGCCAGCTGGCCCCACCCAGAATGGGGTTGGAGGTGGGGGTTGGAGGTGCTGATCAGGGACCAGCGGCATGGGGAAAGGGCCATGGGTGGTTGTCTGGTTGGCCCTGCCTCTGATCTGGGTGGGGGGGGGGGAGATCAGGGGTGGGGCAAACTGGGGGGAGGGGCTGCAAGAGGTTGGCCACCAAACCCCGCCCCCTATTGGGGTAAAGGGTTGCAATCAGGGGTGGGCCGGCCAGGGGGAGGGGCTGCAGGCCTATCGTGGTGGGGCAGGGCTGGCCGGGGAGGGAAGAGAGAGGGCATTTGGCTGGTGGCCTGCTCTTGATTGGGGTGGGAGAGTCCGATCAGGGGCAGGCCAGCAGGGGAGAGGGGCTGCAAAGTTGGCCGGCTGGCTCCACCCTTGATTGGGCGGGATTGCTGGCCACAGTGGGTGTCATAGCAACTGGTCATTAAGGTCATTGTGGCTGTTATGGTCACTGGCTTTTATATAGAGAGATATTTTGAGACTCTATTAGTAACAAAAAAAAATCAATGTAACAAGGAAAAGGACATCTTTAAGATAAAGGGCATGGTTTTAGAGAGTTGTATGTCAATTGCTTGAGTTACTCTTACCATCCACTTTAGACCTCTATGTATATTAGGTTGCTTTAGATATACATTTATCATAAACTCATTCTTTACTTACCTTTCAAACAAATTATTTATTTATATACCATTTTCTCAAAAGAGTTGAGGAAACTTATAGAACAAGTTATAATAAAACAAAATAATAAATAAATAAGGAAATCAGAATAAAAAATAGAGGTAGTAAAACAAGTTGAACCCAGATATAAAATTGGAACACAAACTATACCCTATTAGATCCTGTCTTGTTGCAAGAAGTAGGATAAATATATTATGCTTTTTTGGGTTTAATTATCTATTATCAATTCAGCCTTACTATCAGCTTTTCTAAGCTCATCTCTGTATTACACAACAGAAGTTGAAAATACATCACTCCAAACCTCTTTCCCATATTGTTCAGGTTAGGGTCTGCTAAAGAGAAGCACTCACATGTATTTGGGGGACAAGGCAAAGGAGGTCATAGTGCATGGAAGCAGGGGCAGATATGAGAGAATTACAGCTTCCTACTGAGTTTTCTGAGAATTACTCATTTTTCTGCTTCAAATCGAAATCTTCAGTAGTGACAATCTCTACAACCTACAGATTGTCCAGCAGTTGTATAAAACGTGAACTCTCCAATTTATAACTCTTTATACTTGGAAAACATAGAGTGGCTTCTGTTTTACTGTCTAAATTCTGGCTGACATAATTCCTTAGAGGAAGCCTACAAGTTGTTCAATTTTCTGTCTTTATAAAACAAACACAAACCATTTGCTTAAAAGAATCCCAGTTTTCCCCATTATACAACACTGAAAGCAATTCTCCCTAGAGTTCTCAGGAGGATGTATTGAACAAGTACTTGACAAGAGTTTTACACTATGTATGAAAGTGTCTTTCCTATGGCTTTTTCTTAAAATGTCCCTCAACACAAGTTGGTGGCATAAATCCAAAATGAAATTTGGTACAAGCAAGGCTACAAGGAACTGAAACAATGCAAAACACACATATAGTTGTCTGATGGCCTGGTAGAATCCAAATATAAATTTTAGAACAACTGAGAGGGTAGATTTATAGCATAACCTCCAAAAACTTTTATAGATACTAGTCTATGCTATAAGGAAATATTATCAGCAACAGTGAGGAAAAAGGATAGAACTCACAAAGTTTCAAATACCAAACCTTGACTTGCAAAACTGGAAAAAGTCAGCTTTAAAGTCTTGATTTCTACAATCTCACCATGAAATCCATCCTCCAGGAATTTATGCATATTTTAGGATCTTTCCTGATTGGTAGTTTGATTAAGCAGTTCAATAATAATAAGTCACAATTAGATTTTAACTTGAAAATTTCTCAAATGATTTCTTTAGTAGCCTTACCAACATTTTTCTCTAACCTAGCAATCTTGGTCAAATCAGACACTAAAAGAATAAACCTAATTATTGAGGCTAATAAAACTGCTACCCATTTATCAGCAATTTTGACAGGAATGAATTAGGTAATAATCTCAGATAGCTGAAGATCAGGACCAGATTGATCAGCTCACTTCCATTTCCTTGTCTCCTTTATCTTTTACCATTTCTACTGTGAGAGTAAACAGGCCCAGCGATATCTCTGCCAAGTATCCCAGATTAAATTGAGAGGAAGATGGTTACTTTCTTCACAATGTCCAAATTAGGACAATAGTGTACAAAATGCCCAAATTAGGACAATAGTGTACAAAAACATCCTAAATAGCTTTCATGTGTCTCTATAAAGTTATTTTTTACATAAATAAGTTTAGTAAAAACATGTCCATGTTGATGTAGCACCTATCCCTAAGGATATGACTTTTAAGACTTCAGCCCCCCTTCCTCTGTAGCTTTAGCCATTAAACTCAGTGCCACTCCTGGCATTCAAGTAGTTTAACATGATTATTATTTCCTTAAGTAAACAATTGTTGAGTATCCACTCTATACTTAGCACTGTTTAAGATTCTGAGCATATACTTGACTGACAAAGCTAAAAAAAATTCTTTATTCTTGAAGTTTAGATTATATTGAGGAACGAAAAGCCAAAAAATAAGTAAAATGTATGTATGTATTTTTATTATATCAAATATACAAGTTTTTATGGTATATTATACAGAATTTTCCGAGAAAAACAAACAAATATAGATTAGATAGATATAGATAGATAATAGACAGGTAGATAGATGATAGATGATAGATAGATAGAGATATCCTATATAATGAAAGAGAAACATGCAAATTAACTGTCCCTCTGCGATGCCCACAAGCCATGCCCACCAGCCAATGAGGAGTGAGTATGCAAATTAACCCAACAAAGATGGTGGGTTAATTTGCATATACAGGCACTGGGAAGCCATGGCAACATGGGGGAAGTTCCAGCCCCACAGCTGCTTGCACGCGCACAGGCACCAGGGAGCCGGGGTAAGGACGGTGAAGCCGGGGTCAGGGCCTGGAGTTTCCCCTGCGAGCTTCCCCTCCATGGCGATGCAGGGGAAGCTCCCGCCCCACTGGAGTGAGTGTGCAGGTGCCAGCAGAGGTTCTCGCTCTGCGGCTGCTTGCATGTACACTGGCGCCAAAAGGCCTGTGTCCCTGGGACATGCATCCCCAGGATCCAGGCCACCCCGAGCCTGTAGGCCCGCACTTAGGCCTGGAGCGGCCGGGGTCCTGGAACATGGCAGAGGGTTCACATTGGACTGAGGGGACTCCCCCCTGCAGGGTACAAATTTTGTGCACCAGGCCCCTAGTATCTATATAAGAGGAATTTATTATGGAAACAGGCTCATTTGGTTACTTAGGCCAGGAAGTGCCATGATCTTCTCTCTACAAGTTAGAAAACTAGGAAAGCTAGTGGTATAATTCTGTCTGAAACCAAAGGGCTGAGAACCCGAGGGGCTGCTGATATAAGATCTAGAGTCCCATAGCCCAAGAACCAGAAACTTCAATGTCCAAGGGCAGGAGAAATTGGACATCTTGGTTCAAAAATTAGTTTTGTCCTGTAGTTTTGTTCTAGTCAAGCCCTCAATGGATTGGACAATGCCCTCCCACATTGGTGAGTGCAGATTTTCTTTATTCAGTCTTCTCAATTCAAGTGGTAATCCCTTCCAGAGACACCCTCACAGGAACACCTAGAAATAATGTTTTACAAGCTGTCTGGGCATCCCTTAGTCCACCACGTTGACACGTAGAATTAACCATCACAAATGGAGTTCATATTGTGGTCAAGGAATTATGCTTAATGGTATGAAGACTCTAAGAAACATTTTCAGCCTAAGTAGAATGAGAAGGAGAGCAGAACAAAATTAAATAATAAAATATTTAAAGTGCCATTTTAATACTAGGAAATATGTATGGGAAAGTTCATAGCAGTGTTGTTCATATAATAGAACTAGAGAAAACCAAAATGTCTCTCAATAGAAAATCAGATAAATAAACTGTAGACTATTCCTCAAATGAAACATTCTACAGCATAAAAAATAAATTAACTACTGCTATATGCAATAATACATGTGACCTTCCTAAGAAAATGTTGAGAAACAAAAGCCATTAGCTTTTGAAAAATAAAGGATACATACAATGTGACACCATTTATATAAACTTTTAAAAAATTCTAAACTAAGGTAACAATTTTTAGAGCTACAAATGTGATCAAATTTCTGGCAGGAAGTAAGAGATACACACTGAGAAAAGATACATAGTTGTTTGAGTGATGTTGGGGAAGTTTATTTTCTAATTGTATCCTTATATGTGTTATATAATGCTTATATCATTTACCAGTTATTTGAATGACTATAATATTTCATAATAATATTTTTTAAAAATTTAAGATAGTAACAAACACCTGTGTTATCATAAGGCAGAACAGAATTAAGTAGCTAATCATAATAGCATGATTTACATGTTAAGTGCTAGGAATGTAATTCATTCAATCCTCACCACAAATCCTTGAGGTAGATGTTTTTATTATCCTCATATCTACACTAATAAAAGAGAAACATGCAAATTGGTGTCACTCTGCTACACTCACCAGCCAATCAGGATGAGTATGCAAATTAACCCAACAAAGATGGCAGTTAATTTGCATATGCAGGCATAGAGAGAAGACTGAAGGCTCTGCCAAGTGAAGACTGAAGACTGAAGACGACTGAAGACTGAAGAGGCTTGGCTTCTCCACTGCAGCTGGAGCGAAGGCCTGGGTCCCGGGTGCCGGAGGATAAGGAAGGCCTATTGCACGAATCTCTTCGTGCAATGGGCCTCTAGTTATAGAATAATAACAGGAGAAAACAAAACTCAGAGGAGTTTAGACTGTCTGGCTCCAGAGTTCAGACAGTAATTGCTGTAGAAGTTCAATGGGAGTCATATCTTTGGTGGGAAGATCAAGACATCTTTATGGAAAGGTATACTTTATAGAGAGAAGGTTGAGTTTAGATAAAGAGTGATCAACCTCTAGAACAAATTATTTTTTTCTTTGATTCATGGTAATTTCGGTTAAATGAAATATTATATGAAAAAAGTTTACAAAACTCATGAAAGAGCAGCTCTGAAGACAGGGTGGAAACCTCTTTTCCTCCTTATCACCTCTTACTCCTTACCACCAGCACTCTTAGACTTCAAATGCTGCTCAGAATTTGAAAATAACTGCTCATAGCTAAGTTAACTCTTCTCCTTGTATGCCTCGTGGCTACCCTGAGGTATATGAAGTTTCATTATTAGATATTATTGAGCCCAGAAACCTTGGGGTGACATTTCTGATAGAGGGGGGGAACGTATGTATTTCCCAAGAACTGTAAGATCTAGAGCACCAAGTTACGGTTGTGAATCAAGGGAAAATGGTCAAGCTTAGAAAACAGGAAGCATCTCAGTAGGTCCTTTGTGGTCTGATTTAGTTCCCCAGGAGTGTGGCTCCCTCACAGGAGTGTGAGGACACGGCCTTGTGAAAACCAGCAGTGGTTTCCCTGGAACACCTGCTCCACATACATCTCTTGATTCTATGGCAGAAATAAGCGACCATTTCTAGATGGGCTGGGGGTGGGGGCAGGGGAGAGATATTCATGTTTATATCTCTTCATAGGGACCCATAAACAAAAAGAAGGAGAAAGATGTTTCTTCTGGATAAAATAACATAGACAAAATAAAGCAAGCATAAAATAGAGGCGATACAACATGTACGGAAGAGACACGTAGAGAGCTATTTCAGCTGGTGTGAACAGTTTAACAAAGCTGGAAAGTTTGGCTGACAGATAAGAAAGCTAATGAGTTCAAATTTTTACCCACAAATCATTGGGAAGACACTGGGATATTTTGTCAGGAGAGCCTCATATGGTCATAGTTAGGCTCCCCGGTTTCATCCTCACATCTGATTTTCCATTCTTTCCCAGAGTGAGAATGTTTACATATAACCTTCACCATATTTAGGTAGAAAACATCCAACAGAGAAAAATAATCATGAAATCTTGTGAAAAATAAGTCTAGGAAAATCATCTCACTAGGGCTGCAAAGTTCAAAGCCCAGCTGAAATTATAAAAAATATATCCACTGACAAACATCTTTCTTTGTCAAGTACTTTGGGTGGGAGAGAATCATTGCAAGGGAGAATAAAGGTCATTCTAGACACAATCCAAGAAACCTGCACTCTCTTGTTGTCTATCTGTAAATGCCTTCTCAACATTTAATTTAATAGCAAATGTTCTTTTCTATACCAAGTTCTACAAATTATAAGAATATTTTTACAGCAGTGCATTTTTCTAACACATATATAAACAATCCAGCATTCAATCTATTTGTTACCAAGTAACTTTGACCTTCACAGTGCTGACACCTTTCTTTGTTAAGGCATAGGCACAGTTTATGCCACAGAGAGAAAAAAATATTTTAGGTCCAATTAATTCACAATTTCTGCTGTGTTTGAAGATTTTGCATCTTCTTCTAATTAAAATTAAAAAGAGAGATGTATGCATACAACATGCTATTATAAAATTGACCCATTACCTTCTCTGAGCCATAGCATTTAAAGAAGAGAGCATTTGAAAAATGTCAGAGTACTTAAAGAATAATATTTCTGAAAATTTCATTATTCAGGGTCATGATGGAACATTAAAATCACCTTCAATGTGATTTTATGATTCATTCTGTTATTGAAGAAGACGACGACGTGGTTTGTTTACCAGAACAAAAGATAAAGCCTAAGAAAATCAAAATTAACACCTAGAACTGGAAACCAGCTCCTGTGCATTCTTTCTTTTTCTTTAAAGAAATATACATTAACAACATTTTGGTATGACATTCCTTATCACAAATTTTGTTAGGATCTTGAATTCTATGTCAATACAACATGTGACTTCTGCCATCACTGACGTAGATATTAAATTGGTATGACATGTGGATTTCACACATAATTGATTAATATCTAATACTTTAAAGTAGCAATAAACAACTGGCAACAAAAACAATTTATTAAAACATCAAATTATTAAAACTATATTCTTCTGTGAATAGAATTTACCTGATTCTTATAATTTATTCTTCATTGTTTGCAATGCAATAAAATATTATGAGGTCAGTGTAGTGTATATTTACCAGTGAGTATGCTTATCAATGAGCATACTTACTACTGTTGTATTGAATTGTGTTAGACATAATTTAAATGCTTATTGTTTTTCTTATTATATCATTTTTGATAGCACCTTAATGTAGTTTTAAAATATTCTATTATTTTCCAGATAGTCCCATGCAAAAGAATGAAACTGGTCCACTATCTTACACCATACAAAAAAAAAAAATTAACTCAAAGTAGGTTAAAGGCTTGAATGTAAGACCTAAATCCACAAAACACATAGAAGAAAGCATAGGTGGTAATCTTCTAGACATCAGTGTGATGCTGATTTTTTGGACCTGACTCCAAGAGCAAGGGCAACAAAACCAAAAATAAAGAAAAGGTACTACATCAAGTTGAAAAGCTCTGCCCAGTGAAGGAAACCACCAACTAAGTAAAAAGGCAACTTACTGAATGGGAGAAAATATTTGCAGATCATGTATCCAATAAAGGATTATTATCCCAAATATATAAAGACCTTGAACAACTTAATATGGAGAAAAAATACAATTAAAAATGGGCAGAGGATCTGAATACACGTTTTTCCCAAAGAAGAAATATGGATGGTCAACAGGTGCTACCTATAAGCCAGGAAGAGGGGCGTGACCATGCTGGAACCCTGATCTTGGACCACCAGCTTCCAGAACTCTAAGGAATACATTTCTGTGTTTATAAGCTACCCAATCTGTGGTATTTTGTTAGAGCAGCCCAAACAGACTACAACAGATTCCTGAAGATAGAGAGGTAATATGGGGCCAGATCACCAAGGGCACTTTATCTTGAGGGTGTTCGGGATTCACTAGAATGCAATACACAGTGGAATAACTTGACCAGATTCTAAAGTGAAGGACCTAGGACTGCAATGTTAGACAAAGATGACCTTGGAGACCATGAGCTCAGTTAAGAGGCTGGGCTGTAAACCATGTGTCCTGGATAAAGGCAATGAAATTTTGATGAGAAGAATGGGAACATTTTGAAAATAATTAGGTGGTAAAATGGCTATGACTTTGTAAATACTTAGGCAGGGGGAGTGAGGGGATAGAGGCATTGGGATGATCCTCACCTTTGGTTTAGGAAGTTGAGTTAATGGTAATTCCACTGACTGAGGGGCATACCACCACCCAGAGGTTTGTAGGGAAGATGAGCTCTACCGGTTATTGCACTTCAAAGCATATACAGATTACAGTGGGCACACAAGCACATGGTGATGTTTTCTCCTCTGGAATTGCCACACTTCCCAATTTTACGTATCTACTAGTAAATGCTACCTTAAGTAGGATATATTTCTGAAGACAAAAAGTAGGATTTGCAATCATATACCTCAGGTAGCATTTCAACTCAACAATTCTGTTATTGTTTTCTCAAAACAACTTCTCATTTATTTATATATATATATATATATATATATATATATATATATGCACAGAAGTTGCCACTAAATAAAGGATGAATATGTTACAGTCTCTAGGACTCAAGTTTAAAAAAATAAAAGTTGTTTTTTTTTATAACTGAGGTATAAAAATAGTAAATCCATTATACATTATATTAGTTTCAGGTGTACAACATAATAATTCAACATTACATTGCAAAATCATCACCACAATAAGTCTAATTTACCCTGTCTCCTTATGCAAATTTACAAAATCTCAATGTGTTGTTTTCTTCTCCCAGTCACCTCTAGTGCCTTCCTTTCTAGTTGGAAACACCTGATCCAGGTCACACCCTGAATCCTCCCCACAGCTCTGGACCTACCAAGTTAAGTCAAATACAAAATCAGTTTTGTTTCAAGTGCCTGCTTCTTGCAAAAACAAATATATCTTGCTTTCAGACCATTGTGTCTCCTGGGAGTTTAAATAAAATATTTTTGTTGACTCGCTCAAAATGTTTGTTTTGAGCTGTATTCACTTTCTCCTTATTTTCCATGGCAGCAGGTCTCAGCTTACAGCCTAATGTGAATGGTGGAAGGTTGTAAGAAAGAAAAAAAATTAATTACCCACAAAGGATATGTAGGTGATTATTTCAAGTAGTATTACCCTCCTGCTCCCTACCACCCTCCAATCTATGTAGTTCAAGGGGAAAAAATAAGGCACCAAGACACAGAGAATATGGTGGCTGGAAATGTGCCTTGGCGCTTGGGTATTAGGGTACATACCGAATATTTACAAGTTTCTGTTTCCCAAATTCCTTCCCTTGGACGTTCTAGTTGGGAACTGGAACTGGAACTGGGAACTGTACTAAAGCCAGTGTCCGACAGAGGCTTCTCTAACCTCTGTGATGCATGTGCAGCCAAGTTCTGTGTTGCCTTCCTCCTTAGAAACCCACAACCATGACATTTCATTTCGACTCTGTGAGACACTGACCCATGAACACCACCACCAACAAAAAGGAGAGCAGCCATCCTCTTATTCCTATTATAAAACAGAAGACTTCTTTTTTCAAACCGCTTAGAGTAGAAATGCCAAACTCAAGCTATGGTGAAAGGTAACCGTACAATTTTCTTCCCTCACTGTATTTTTGACTTGGACTTTGCATGTTGTTAACACAGAGATCATTATCATTATGAGTGTCATGCCGTTTCAACATTTGGTCCAGTCCCTGAGAAGCTGTGAGCATCTGAAAATGATACCTAACCACATGAGCATGCTGGAAATTGTCATCCCTAACATAGGGGGGCCTTCTATGGAGATAGGCGGTGTGTGTTCTTGTGGCAGCACATCAAGAGATGATATGCTGAGCTAAATTTGATTTTACTTCACTTTAAATTCTCATCTAAAAGAGACCTGCCATTTTGGTCCTATTAAAATAAATCACAGATTTACTATTTTGTTTGTTGCTGTGACTTGTTAATTAAATCACAATGTGGTTGTGTTTATTAAGTTACAAATTATACCTTTTGGGGGAAGAACAAGTTCTGAAGTGGAACATGTTTACGTGATGTTTTCCCTCCCATCTGCCTTGAGGGGAGCTATAATTAAATCTAACAAAGCAAAAGGCGAGCGAATGCAAAGAAAACATTGTGAGAAAATCTCTTCCAGCTGAACAAAGCTGTAGCATCTAACGGCAGACAAATCGCACAGATGAAAAGCTAACTTGAATCTAAAATAAGATTTAAAACTAGGAGAGTTTACTTTTCAACATCTTTTCTTGAACTTTCAAAATTGTCTAAAACATAATGGAAATTTAAGAGCACTACATTGTCTCTTCCTAGATTATCCAAACACCTTTCCACCACTACACTAAAAGCTCCCAGATTTTATGTATGAACCAAGAGCAAAGTAATATCCAACTTCATTTAGGGTCTCCAGTAATTGAAAATGTGTGGATATTCTAGACCTGTACTGTCCAATATGGTAACCATTAGCCACATGTAGCTATTTAAAAATTTTAATTATTTATTTAATAAATTTAAAATGAAAACCAAAGTAAGAATTTAGTTTCTCACTAGCTTCATTTCAAGGGCTAAATAGCCATCTATAGCTAGTGACTATTTGGACGGCATAGATGGAAAACATTTCTATCATCAGAGAATGTTCATTGGCCAGCGCTGTTCTAGCTGCATATTAGATTAAAATTAATCTTTTGTATGGGCTTCTATGAAGCACTCTCCAGTAGGACTTTTTGTGGTGGTCAAAATGTTCTACTATTGTAATTAGTCAGAGGAGGGGAGACAGGGGGGGAGGCAATAGGAAGAATGCTCCCTGAGACTACGAGTAAATAAATAAATAGATGCCACCTCTGTGGTATGACTTAACACACATTAAAATATGTCCCCTCTTGCCTGCCTACACAATCTAAAATTTCCAGTTTCGGTCACTCTTCTAAGTTATTGTATTAGTTATGTTATATAAAAGTGATAAATTACAATGATTAACACCCAACTAGAACTTCCTGTCATGATGAAAATGTTCTCTAACTGCACTGTCTATTATGTGGCTGCCACTAGGCACATATGAGTATTAAGCAAGTAAAATGTGGCTATGCAACTAAAAAAGTGAATTTTTAAATTTATTTTAATTCATTTCCATTTAAAGAGCTACAGGTGGCTCCTCACTAACAAACATATTACACAGCACAGGTCTATAGGGAAGAGCTGAAGAAAGTAATAGGCAGGTTAGAGAGTGTGGTAGAATTAAAGTGGGGATCCAAGATTCCACCACCTGCTATACACACCCTGTATGAACATCACTCGGTGAATGTGATGGGATTTCACTCTCTTAAGTTACTATGTGGTTAATGGCATTAGTCTAAGGAGAGATTGGTCCTGGATGGTCCTGACCTACTTGGGTAATTCCTTACAAGGGTCTGTGCTTTTCTTGGAGAGAGAGAGTTTTGAGCATGGGAGAGGTTGATTTTGCAAACTACTGTGTTATGGAGAGGGCCATGTACCAGGGAAAATCAGGTGATCTCTTAAAAGCTGAAAGTAGTCCCTGCCCAGAAGCCAGCAAGAAAGTAAGGGCCTCAATTCTACAGTTGCAAGAAACTGAATTCTGCCAACAACTTGCAAAAGCTGGAAAGAGGACCCTGAGCCTCAAATGATATCACAGCCCTGTCAACGCCTTGACTGTAGACTTGGGAGACCCTGAGCAGAGAACGTTGGCAGCTGTGCCTGGACTCCTAACCCACAGAGACTGGGAGATAATAAATGTGTATTGGTTTAAGTCACAAAGCCTGTGGAACTTGTTGCACAGCAACAAAAAACTAATACAGAGAATTTATACTTAACTTACTCAAGGGAACATGTTTTTTAAAAACTTTCAGCAGACTCCATTAATTTATATAAGACTTTTATTATTATTAACTGTTTCTTAAAGTAGATATTAAGGTATTTTTTGGAAAACTTTGTTAGATTGACTTTTGTGAGTTGGAAAAGGAGAAAAGGAAAACTGTATGACAATGACAATGATAGCGATGACAATAACAGTGTTCAAAGTGTTGATGGTGATGATGCTGATGAAAAAATATACATTTACTAATTCATGCCATATTTTGAATAATGGTGTGACCAGTGAGTTATACCCTATATTTATATCAATGAAAAACATGATATTGCTGAGCCATTTTTCTTCTCATCAATAAGAGAATCAGACATCATTTTTTATTCATCAGGTAACAATCAATATGTAAAATATATGTTTCAGTTTAAAACATTATACAGTTAAGATCTAAACCAAAACAAAGCAGAAAAATTTTAACAGGCATTCATATTTGAAAATAACCTCAAATTAGCATTTATATTTTTCATTTACAAGGGATATTTCTAATGTCTTCAATGGGAAGACTAAAGGCATTAGAATAACTTTAACATTAACCTCAAACAGAAAGAATTATAATGTTACAAAAACATTTTAACCTCACTATTGATTTAGTCTATTCATTTTATAAAATTAAATGTTGAATCTGAACCCAAATATAGAAAAAGATTTTCATTGTGAGAATATATTTAATTATACGTAGGATGCCTTGACCCAATAAAAACTGAAGATTTTATATCTCTACACACACATACATAATCTCCCTTCTTAATAAACCATAAGTAGAATACAATGTTCATTTACATGACAACAAAAAGATAAAATGTAGGTCAGACATTCAGAGAATTCAAAAGAGGGAAACATATCCTTATAATTTTATTCAGAAGGACTAAGTGTACCAGGTCAGTCCCTTTGAACAGAAAGATAGCATGCTGATGATAAACAGGAAGGCAGACGAGGCTGCCAGCAATCTGAATAGCATCAGGTTAACCAGGTTAGTCCATCTGTAAATATTAAGAAAGCTCTACTTGCCTCAAGATAGATGTTCATACACTGGACAATTTTTTGAGGTCCTGAGTGCTTTTCAAATCCTTGTCGATCAAACTCTCAAAGTTACATGGGCATTATGAATAGTACACATATGAATCTTTCTATCAAAGATAAGTTGGAATGTGGATAACATTTAGGACTGTTTTCTTCAACATAATGCAAACTTTAGAACACTCTACTGTTCCAACCCTAAACTCCGGAAAGGAATTGTTCTGTTCTTTTCATTTTTGTTATTCCAGAAGGAAGGCATATAGACATTGTTGTGTCACAAGGCAGCAGGAAAAAAGCATCAGCTCTGCGTCATAGCCTACAGCAGTGAACAAATGCTCTCTCCTTTCAGACAAGTGACTATTTCTGCCTTAGAGGAAGGATGCAGCCTTGGTAAAGTCATCAGCTCCCATAGAGAAATGCCCTGCCCCGGATGCTGGTTTGTTGTGGCTATGTCTGGGGAACTGAGAGAAAAAGGGCAGAGGCATCATCTTTCTCTATGACTCGAAGCTGCCTTTTATATTTATCAACAATATTTATGGAGGACCTTCTCCATGCGGACATTAAGTTAGACAAGGGAGATACACGGTGCAAAAGCATCATCAGAATACATTCTAGAGATTGGCTGTACACAAGTGTGCTTAAGTTAACAATACTGACCTGAAAATTAAAAAAATTGTTAAGAGGGTAGTACTCACATTACCCGTTTTTACCACATTGTAAAAAAAGAATATGTCTCATATTTGTCATCCCAGTAAATATGTACAAATTAGGTAATCAATCCTTTTTTATAAGTTAAACAGGGAAGAAAAAGCTTCATTAACTTTGCTCCCTCATGGATCATAAAGCCATAAGGGGAGCCAAACAGTAACACATAAACACACACAAATATATGATTGGAAATGTGATAAGTACAAAATGCAGAAAATGATAGATGGGACCTAGTTTAGATTAAGGAGAGCTTCAGTGAAAGATTAAGAGGGATGCCAATATCTCACCGAAGGACTAGTAGGTGCAGGGAGAGGCTCTGTGGATGGGAAGGAACGTTCGAAACAAAGGGGAGAAGGAGAGACTGTGGGTGGAGGCCCTAAGCAGGAATGGACTTTGTGCATTTGAGAGCCAGAGGGTAAGTGTGGTGGGAGATAGCAGACAAGGAGTCCTGAGAAGTGGCTAGAGAATGCGCTGGGACCAGAGCCTTGTGGGCCACTTAGGGAGGACAGATGTTTCCTGAGAGCAATCTATTACAGTGTTCTAAGCAGATGGGGTTCATAATTCAATTTATATGTTTTTTTAAAGGTTTGGGGGAGATATTTATGAAGGTGGAAGGGCTCATTACACCTAAATTATCTTACTAGATATTTAAACTAGCAATATATTCTCTAAGCACATTCAGTTGACACGACACAGGTTTCTGATTTTACAAAATGAGATTGCATGTGAAAGCAAAGGACTCACATGTCTGTGTCTTTTCCTTGGCCTAGGCCTTCTCCATGCATGAGCTAGCCTAGGCTTTCTCAACTGTAACACAGTAGACATCTGGAGCTGGATAATTCTGCATTGTGGAGGCTGTCCTGAGCATGTTAGGGTGCAATGTTTAGCAACATCCCTGGCCGGCCTCTACACACCAGATACCAGTGGCACACTATTCCCTCCCCCCGGTATCCCTAGGGGCTAATATTGAATCCGGTTGGGAAGCACTATGCTGGTTGCAGTCTAAGCGGCAATATTATCTTAATTACATGACTTTTGCAGAAGCCAGCAGCTAAAAAGAACTCCAAAAGCCATCCCAGATATTATCTTACCTGTTCTCAAAAACAGAAAGAGAGTTATTTCTGAATGTTGTCAAAATTACCTTTGCACCTAAAATATACATTTCAGCCAAATCATTAAAATTCATGAGAAGTTACTTGGTTTGGTGAAGTTATTTGGCTTTGTGAAGAGCACTAGTCTCACCTGTCCCAAGACCCTGCAAAGGAAAACGGGGCAAAAAAGACCCTGCCACTATCCACTGACTTACTTCTCTCTCCCTGCTCCAGAAGGTTCTACTTGACACCTTTATTTCAGAGGATTTAACATCTAATTATCACTGAATGTCTTATTTAGGAAGACCCTGGAGATCAGTCGTTCCAAATGGCTCACTTTAAAATGTAAATTGGATTGTAAGAAGTGTGACTGCGGAAGATCATAGCCAGTGCACTTTCAATTATGGTAAAGCAAAAAGGAAGACCCACGCCCCATGTTCGATTCAACGTTCTGCAATCAAACCCATCTTGCAAGTGGACTGCTAGGTGTGGTTTTAAGGGCTGAATGTGGCATAGCATTATGGCTACATATATTTGTAGCCACTTGCAGGGAGTACCGTGTCTGCAGTCTCATTGACTACGATGGTTTTGAAGTCTCTTTTTTGCATTCAGAATATTAGTAGCATTTCCTTTTCAGACTTATTTGTTCTTACAATATGCGCAGGGAACCCTGAAAGCAGGCAGAAGCAGCAGGTGCCTCTGCCTCAGGATCTAAGGAAAAGCCTGTGTAAAGCATGACCCCTCCTCTCGCCACAGTGCTTGAAGTTTCTATTACTCAGATTCTGTCTCCTACGGTCTCCGTAATGGCACCAGGGGAATCATGTTGAACCTAAAGTATTCACTACGTCCACAGCACATCATCAGCTAGTTGAGAAGCAATTTGTGTAAAGGTAAGTGCATAGATTTGGAGGCAGGTTTGGGGGGCTGGAATCCTGGTTCTGCCACTATTTGCTTGGGCAGTTATTTAATTTTTATATACCTCAGTTTCCCCATTTATAAAATGGGATTACTAAGCCTATTTATTTGGTTGTTGTGAGGAACAAATGAGTTCATATGAGTGTGAACATTAATTAATATATGTGAGAACAATTCCTGGAATATTGTATGTAGTATATGTGTCTTACTTTCATTATTAGTTCATAAAAGACCCTCTTGTATTTAGATTCATGTATTTACAAGGGGTATCAAAGGATAGATCACTTTGGATAGATAAAATAAATCATCAAAAGCCTAGAACATGGGAAACTGGCCAAAGGCCACAAATCAAACTGAAATAAAAATCTATCTATAAATACTAATATTTGAGAATCTCCTAGTATATCTATGTTCTATGTTTTACCCTTAAGGGAGAGGGAGAGAGTAAAGAAATGGAAGACCTAATTTCACTCTCCAGAGGGCCCACACACTGCACAGAGAAACTGAACACATTAGAATGTATACCAACAGTGCCAGGTACAACAAAGAGCATAGTAAAGAGCCATCCACATGGCACAGACAAGAAGTGCCAGGAAGGCAAGAAAAAGAGGTGGTGGTAATTTATTGGGGTGCCTTGCATAACTTGGGAGCATCATAGATTGTAATAATGAAAAATTTAAAACACAACCTAAGTATTCATCAATAGGTGCCTAGTTAATTCATAGGGCATACATTTATTACAAATTATAACATGAGTTTCATTTCTTAAAACCAATTCCCATGTCATATTATGTGTATACTAGAGGCCCGGTGCACGAAAATTTGTGCACGGGGTGGGGGGCGTTCCTCAGTCTAGCTTGACCCCTCTCACAGTCCAGGAGCCCTCAGGGGACGCCCTACTGATGGGAGTTGACGGGGCTGATCAGGGGAAGGTGCTGCCCCCATCACCCTGCTGCTGCTGCCATTGCTGGCCATGGTGGCTGCGAGGACTGAGCCCCAGGCCTTGCAGCTGCCAGGGCTCATGGCTCCCTGAGCCCACGGCTGCCTGAGCCCACAGCTGCCTGAGCCCTAGGCCTTGCAGCCACTGTGGCTTTGTCCGGATGGACGTCCAGATAGACATCTGGAAGATGTCTGCCCTAATTAGCATATTACCCTTTTATTACTGTAGATGTGTGTATACATTATCTATGTCTACCTATTGGTGAAAAAATACATCTGTTTCAGTCATTATTTCTTTAGATAGAAATCTTTTGGGGGCACTACTACTCTTTTTTATATCTACTATTTACTTTTTTTTATACTAAGCACTAAAACTCTTATTTAGGAGAGAAATTGGGAGGGGGTGGGGGGGAATTGGCATGAATAAAAGAAAATGTGTTTTCCTAACCCTGACAAGGCATATCAAAGAGCTGACAGCATGTGCATTTTATTTTGTAGATCTCTCAGAATTTATTTTAGAGCCACTCAATGTACTTTTTATATAATGATTAGCTTATATTATGAAGTCCTTGAGTAGAATTTGGGTCAGCCCTATATACTCATTATTTGTGCAAGTACCCAGAACAGCCGACTCTCACAGCATGAAAAGTATTGATACCAGTGATGGATGAAATGTTTGCTGTGCTCTGAAATGGCACTTTAAAAGGGTAGGGGAAAGCTGCAGGTTTCCTGGTCACTGGAATATATATAATGGTCATTCAAACAGTAAGAGTTCCAAATGCTAACTCTCTAATCAGAGAACACAGCTGGAGAAGAAGAAAATAGTAGGAAAACACTCGAATTGCATGGCCTGAGTCTTATTTTTAGTGCTGTAACTCTACAACATAGAACGTTTGTTGCTGGAGAGACCAAAAAGTCCCAAACAAGTCAGAATTTCTCTATTAAAACAGTATCCCATGTTAAAGATTGTGAATACTTCTTCTTTGGGAGGAAATGGTTCAAAAGCTGAAGAGACTTTACACCAAACTACCCTTTCTCTCTGCATGGCCATGTACCACCTGCAGTCAACTAAACAGAAGAAAGTGTCTTCCCCCTTCCTCCATTCTGTCCCTCCTGTCCCCACGTAAAGCCCAGGACTGGCAGGCCCTTGACCCTTGCTTCTCAGAGAAAAACAATTCATCATCACTAAATAAAAGCAACTCACCAAGATGCTTGTAAACTGCACTAGTTCTGTGTCTGCATTTGTGGTTTTGGCCAAGTACTGAAACTGTTCGGGATGAGATGGGTGAATTTTAATCTCTAAGCTTATTTTTAGCTCCATAATTCCATGCTTCTATGACTAAATCCATAAGCGTTAATAAATAGAAGTCTTAACCACATCACAGGATATCTGGATTTTAGATCAGCAAGGATTGGAAATACTTAGTTTTTTATGTTGTTTTTTTTTTTTAAATCATTCTTTGGGATAAGATTGCAAGTGCTACCAACTTGGGGAAGGGAGAGAATCTGGAGCCTTTATAGAATCCTTCAGACCATACAACAAATGCAGCTGCCCACTGCCCCGCCCACTCACACCCACTGTGCTAGGTGGTGACTATTCATAGTGCCTTCAGAAGGCTCAGAGAATTCTAAGTGGATCAAATCAGAAAACATTGGCAGACTCATTAACATTTGTCCTCCTTTATGTTTCCAATGAAATGTCTAAACAATTTAGTTTCAGATGAGCTTAAACTTATGGCAGCTCATCAGAACCAAATCCTTTTAGGATTTTCCCCATTACCAACTGTTACACATCGAAGTATATATAAAGTCTTAAGAAAGAGCTCAATGTTTTGTAGTATGTTTACCATATTGAAGGAAGCATTTTTGTTTGTAGGAAAATTATGCTGACTGTAACAAACATGTTTATTCTAAATAGATTGCTTCGCATATTGCAGTATATGTAGAAATACGAATTAAAAACTGAGATTCTATATGAATTGACAAAGCGCCTTTGTACTCTTTCTTCTCTGACTCAATTAAGGGCTGATTTCACATATTAGGATCATTCAATTACTTCCTGCTTCATGTCCATCTTTCAGTAAAATATCTTTTCATCTTGCATTTTGCTTTTATTCTGTTTTTGTACTTCTCTTGTTCAAACTTGTCATTTTCTCCAAAGCTTTCTATTATTTCCCCCGAGCCTATTTTTCTTGAAACCCTATTGTTTTCTCTCTTTAAGAACCCAAGACTAATATGTTCTTTTTTTCCAGACCACTTCAATCTCACCGTTGGTCTTTTTTTTCATAGTTTCACTATATACTTTGTTCTCAGCTACTAAGCAAGGGCAGAGAAAGTCTGAACATATCACTTTGGTTCCACTTCACGCTCTCACTAATTGTAATTGCAATCTCTTCCCTATGCACACGAACTAAGCCATCGCTATAAAATTAAGTTACTTTTGCTCAGGTCAGAGCTCTGTGTTGTCTTTCTAAATCTATCAGTGGATCCTATCACTTCCTAGTTAGAGTAGAAGCTTCAGTGAATCCCTATCCTCTGCAGACTGGCCCAGTAACTCCTTCCATGAAGTATTAGCATCTACACTATCTGGCCCCTGCTCATTCCTTAGGTTTCTCTTCTCATAATTTTCCTATGAAAATTTCGGCTCAACATGCTCACATCCTGGAGTTTTCCCAAATACCATGTTCTCACACATCAGTATGTGTCCGCTCCTCCTCTCCTTACCCCTCCTGTGATTTATCTCAAGACTCACTCCTCTGGGAAGCCTTCGGACCTATTTCCTTTCCCCACTCCCAAACCTGGATTGGGTTGTGTCACTAAATTCCCCTGTGTTTCCCTCTCCCACATGACTTACCTCCACGTTCTGTTAGTGGTGGTGCCAGTCTTTCCCTAGTGGACTCCACGCTATTCTGACTAAACTGTGCTTCTCATTGTTTATTTACACCACAAGAATTTAGTTGCCACCAAATAATGTTTGTGGGAGAAGTTTATTTGTACTATGAAATGGCAAATGAGAAAGGTCACTAGAAATCTCCCTGCCACATAACAAGATCACCTCAATAAGAAATTTCATATCATTATAAGTGGTTAAAAGAGAAGAATGTCAAGGATGCAGGTCTGCTTGCAACTTTTGAAAAACTCAAATCACAGATCGGACACTTCCACTCTTGCTTTGAACTTGTAAGAGGAGAAAGCGCTGGGCAAAAGCCAGTTAAGATTAAGGTTTCCTACTGTTTCTCCTGCTCAGGTAGCTTTTTGCCTCTAGTCAACACAAGGTCTTTCTGAACCCAGAAACCTGGCTACTGTTCCTACAGGCCTATTTGGCCAAGGCACCTCAACTGCTCTCACTCTCCCTACCTCCCTCTCTCCTGCAGATCTCTTCCTGTGGACTCTGCCCATTTAGTCAACGCTCTATCCTTACTCAGATTATGCTATGGACACACTCTACTAAGCAACTTACAGTTATCATCTCATTGAAATCTCACACCAATCCCATGAAATAAGTTCTATCATTTACCCTTATTTTACATTTGAAGGAGTCAGGGCTTGAATCAGTTAAACAACTTACTCCAAAATGAAATAGGTAGGAAGGGCAGAACTGGGATTTGAACCAGGTTCTGACTGAATCCTGGTCCTGAGTTCTAAATCACTGCTCAGTGTGACTTCTTCATTGTTTGATCACAACTTCAAACTCTTCATGGGGGAGAGACTCCATGCTTGTCTGACACTACTTCTGCAACTAAGTCTAGAAATAAACATTTTTTTTCACTAATATGTCTTTATTTTTCCCTTCCGTTCATCTTTTCTTTACTTGTCATGCCACTGAGTAAAACATCTTTTATTGGCTCTCAATATAAAAAGTATTGATGTGGATGGATTCAAATTAAGTTACTCATAGTTTCAATTCTCTAATTAGGATTGTCTCAGGAACTTGGATGGGAACAAACCTGAAGACAATAATGAACATTACAAAGACTAACATTTTTTAGGCATTTGTTATAGTCTAGGCACTTTGCTCTGAACTTTGTATAGGTTGTCTGTCTCATTTAATCCTCATGCCAAATCCATAAAGTAGCTATTTTTATTATCTTCCTTTTACAAATAAGGACACTAAGGCAAAGAGAGTTCACACAAATTTGCATATTTGTAATTTCTGAAACCACTTGTTAAAATCAAGCAGCCTGACTTTAGAACCTAAGCTTCTAACTATTGAACTATGCTGACTCTCAGGGGGTTGACTTCTGTTGACTCAGTAAATTTCTGGAGAAAGCAGAGATAAAGGGGAGGAAGATATAGGAGCTGTTAGCATGGGCTGCCTCAAGAGGTGGTCCATTTCTCATCAGTGAAAGCAAATACTGAAATGCCATTTTTAATGGAAAAATGTGGTAGGAACATTTAGTGCTGCAGTGGAAGAAGTCCATGGTATTCCTCCAGAACAAGAAAGACAATTGCAACCCTAGAATCTGGAAAAGTTTCAAACATTTCCTGACAAACAATTAGGACAAATCAGTTAGTTTCACATGGGGTTGCTATACAGGCCATACATATATAGTCCCCCAAAATGTATACATACATTTTGAATAATAATAAAGACATTGTTTATTAAAATACACTTTATTTATTTTTATTTTTTATTGTTGACAGTATTACAGATATCTCTCATTTCTCCCCCTTAACCTCCCTCCACCCACCCCAGGTCTTCACCATCCTATTGTCTGTGTCCATGGGCTATGCATATAAGTATATAAGTTTTTTGGCTTATCTCTCCTCATCCCCCATTTCATTTTTAAAATTGAGCTCTCATCTGTTAAAATGTGAGTACATTTTGGGGGGAGAACTCTGTATATGCCTGGCACATATATCTAGCTTAACCTACTACTTTAGGTTAGCAAGGAATTGAGGTTATATATAAATTTCCTTGTGCTGGATATGGAGAGCAAAATAATGTTTTGATCTGTATTACAGCATTTATCACAATGTATTACTGATTTGTTCACATGGCCATCTCCCCTCCTAGATTTTTAGGTTCTTGTTAGTGTTCCCTATAAGGTAGGCCCTCGATATGCATCTGGAATGTTTTTTCTACTGAGAGGGGGTTTTATTGCACAGATTGAAAAGTATCACTGTTCAACTTGAAGGATGCAATCCCTGGGTTATCAATCACAATTGTGCAGTTAAAGAACAAGAGAGTCTCATTGACAGCCAAGGACCTGGAAGCTGCTGCTCTCACTAACCCTCCTCGGGACAGCCATGAAGCAAGCAATGGACACTGGAGCAACTGCAGCCAGAAACGATCTCCATGCCGAGTTCGGTAGCGGTAGGAACAAGAACAAGAGGAAGAATGCTGCTGCCTAACCTAAGCCTACAGAACTCACAAGAAGCATCTAACGGCCAAAGCCAATTTACACCCTAAATTTTCTCTTCAAGAGCATCTAGAAAACTTACTTTGTGAGCTTTCTAGCCTGGGCAGTAAAGTTCAGCACCCTGGAAGGAGGGGAGATCCCTGCTGAGGGACAACCCACCATCACCACCTCTGCACCATGACTTCAATGTTTTTGCATATGAAACACACACATGTATACATGTGGGTCTAGAAGAAAAGCACTAAAATATTAGTAATAGAATATGGGCAAATTTCCCTTCCTTCTTATGTGTTCCAAATTTTCTCCAAAAGCATATGGTACTTTTATCATAAAATATAGGAACATTCTTTTAAACTATAATAATGTAGTAAAATTAATAATTCATCTCTTTTTATTTTTGAAATTTGCTATAATTTCATTATTTAATTCTACCACCCACAATTACCCTGATGAAAAGCCCCAGAAAAGTGTTCAAAAAAGGATTGTTGATAAATGTTAATCATTGAGTTTGTTACCTTTTTTCTCCTATGATAGACTATGTGATTTGTCTCTATAACTAAATTGAAAAATACCTTGAGTATAAGAACCATTTTTTGCACATATATAATCATGTTAAAATGGATTATTGCTAACACTAAGTAGATTTTTCCATTATTAGTAATGTTATAAAAATAATTTGTCAACAAAGCTTACAAAAACAAAAATGACATATTTAAGAAAACGTGATGTTATTCTTGTAAAAGCTATAGTAGCAAAAAGAAACAGACAAGCCAAAAAAGGTGTGTGTGCATGAGTGTGTGTGTGTGTGTGTGTGTGTGTGTGTGTGTGTGTGTGTGAGTGTGATTCATTTCAGAAAAGGAAAAGGTTTTAACAGAGATTTCCAAACAGGTAGCAGTCTTATTGTGTTAATATCAGTGGGACAGATTGAAAAAAAAAGCACACAAAAAATGAACAGTTGATGATTAAGTGTGGCCAATTCTAGAGTCTCAACTCGGTGAAGGGAATTGTGGTTTTTCAAACAACATCCAGAATCCATTTTTCTGCCATCATTTATCTCTATTGCATATCGAATATTCTATCTTTCCAGCCAGCCACTCTGATAAAATGTAAGTAAAGAACCACCAGTGATGTTATAAATGAAGTTCTTAGAAGCTTGCAGTAATAGGGGATATTAATAATAACCTTAATGAAAATTTGTAGCAACCCAATTTATCATTTGAAAGACTAGAAGCAAATGGTATTTTTTGTTGTTGTCAAGAGATCAGAAAGAAAACCTATTAATTAAAAATGTGTAAGCACAAACTTGCAATACTATAACCTTCACTGAGATATATGAGTATATTCTAAGTTACCTCTCAATGTTTCTAATCATTAATATTCCTTAGATATTTTTCCAGTAGAAATATACTTAGAAGCTTCCAAGACAAAGCATTTAATAAAAGCCCTGCTCAACCTGCCAGCAGCTACAACACAAACAATGGCAGTTTGTATTTGCCCAAATCTCCCTCTTCTGTGTTCTTCTACAGTGTGACTTCAGCCTCCTCATCAAGCTGTAGAGTAAATCCGGCCCCTGGGATTTGGGAACACTGTGGCTGATTTGACCAGTAAACTACAGAAGAAATGACCCTCGGTGGCTTTCACACCCAGGTCATAAAAAGCCATGCAACTCTGCTTCCATCGCTTGAAATGCCTGCCCTATGGATACTGTCTCTGGAAGCCTTCATGCTGAACACACAGCTACCTGAATAGAGAGGTCCCAGCCAAAATGAAGCTACTGGGTGACTGCTCTGGGTGACGGTCCAGCAAAGCCCAGGCTTCGTCAGCTGAATCGGGGCCTTATCTTACACCACCCACAAAACCCAACTCCAAATGAAATAAAGACTTAAATGTAAAACCTGAAATCATAAAACTCCTAGAAGAAAGCATAGAGGAAAAATCCCTTGACAATGGCCTTTGCAATGACTTTTAGGACATGAGGCCAAAAGCTCAGGAAACAAAAGTAAAATTAAAGAAGTGGAACTACATAAACTAAGAAGCTTCTGCACAGCGAAGGTAACAATAAACAAAATGAAAAAGGCAACCTAAGAAATTGGAGAAAATATTTGCAAACCATGTATCTGATAAGGGGCTTATATTCAAAATATACAAGGAGCTCACAAAACTCAAGAATAAAAACAAAATGACTAAAAACAAAACCTGACTAAGAAATGGGCAAAGGACCTGAATAGGCATTTTTCCAAAGAAAACATATAAAGCACCAAGAGATATTATGGAAAGGTGCTCAACATCACTAATCATCAAGGAAATGCAAATCCAAACCACAAAGAGATATCATTACACACCTTATTACAAAGTCTCCCATTATCTATCTGGATTAGTGTACAATGTCCTCCATGATGCCTGCAACCTTATTTCCCACCTCTTCCCACATTGCACCTCATGCTCTAGTAACAACAAAGATCTTGCAGATTCTAAATGTAACTCACTTTCTCTCATTTCCATTCACAACTTTGCACACGTTGCCTAGGTCTCAAGTGTTCTCTTCATCATTTTCCAGTCAAACTTATCTGATTCTTCAAGTGGCCACCTAAGTGGAGCTTCTCTCAACTCCCAAAAGGTAAGTTATGCCTGTATTCCCACTTCACTCAACAGGACAAATGACTTGATAACTCACAAGTTTACTACAATGTCTAGTACATATTACACTGAGTGGCCAGATTATTATGACCTGCCAGATTATTATGAACACCCCATCAGTACAATGAAGTGCATTAGTTATGCAAATAATAATAATAATAATAATAATAATAATAATAATAAAACCTTGAGAGCATTTGCTTAGCAAGTTTTCAATATTCAGTATTTTTGGAAGCATCAATGAAATACTGATGGGGTGGTCATAATAATCTGGCCACTCAGTGTATATACACTGTGAATCCTTGTTGAGTTGCTCAATAAATGGATGGATGGATGGATGGATGGATGGATGGATGGATGGATGACCTAAAGAAGGACAGAGAGGTATATTTTAGGTTTATTAACTACTGGCAAGGATTGAAAAGATTGTAGTGCAGGAAGGAATACATTCCAGGTGGGTAGAATAATTGGAAGGGTGAGGAAGAAGGTGAGAGAAAACTTTTGGGGAGACAGTGATTTCGTCTGGGAAAAAGTCCCTATAAAGATAGCTAGATATAAAAGTTATTAAAGTAACAAAGGAAAAAACACGAATGTCAGGTTTGAAGGCATTTAAGTAAAAGTGATGGAGATCAGTGGAGAACAAGCTACTATACATACATGAAGAAAATGTTGCATAAAGTGGTTTTCATCAGCTTTTAAAATTGCATGGGTTGATTTATGGTTAATCCTGTTGAAGGCATGGAAAAGTACTCCTATTTTTAAATAACTATGGAAAGCTTTAGGTTACATATTTAATTTCATTATAAAAAATTATCAGATCCAGTTTTTTTACCCACTTAAAATACTAATATGTATATGCATATGTATTTAGATAGGAATATACTGATAGATATGCTTTACAAATATCTTTTTAGCAAAATATTACTCATAATCCATTAAGCTGAAACACTATTTTGAAACATAATATAAAACAATGAAGTTGCAACTAAAAAAGGTCCAAAGGGTTGTCACTAACATAACTAGAAAAGCAAACAAATATTACACAGAACTATAAGAATCCTTCACTCTCACCTTTCACTGAGGGAATCAATCTATTCAATTCTGAAAGCTGAACGGTTTCATTTCCTTTGAATGGTGTGGTATGTTTTTGAAGTTAGGCAACAGGGAAGCTGTTAAAGTAACAAGAACAAGAATAGCAAATTCTAAGTCTTCCAGGGCCATAAAGAAGAAAAATGAGAATGAAATTATTATATATTCAAGGAGCAGCAAGTAGCAGCAGAATGAGATAAACTTAATAAATTCAAGATGTTTGGAGGTAAGGTAGTGATGAAAGGAATCTAATAATTTTATAGATATTTTCAAATCCTGGCACAGTATCATATTTCAATACAACAGCAATAGCCTAATAGTTATAGGAAGTCTGGAGAGGGGGGGGAGGACGGGTCTTAGTGGAAAAAGTGAAATCATTAGAATAAGAAAGCTCCCTGGGCCTCAGTGTTCTTACCTGTAAAAGGAGTTAAATAAAATGCCCTGTGCATAAACAATTGTGAGGACCTGAGAAAAACTACATAATGCGTTTGGTGCAAAATACTCTATGATAAGTAATTATTCTTTTTGCTAATATTATCACAGAGTTTGGTGTACAATTAAAGAGGGATTTAAAAGTCACAAAAGAAAGGAAATAATAGAAATGATGGAGAATCAGAGAAATAAAGCATCGGATAATTGATTTTTATGCCTATAGAATATGGAGAAAATGTTCATAAAGGACTCTCTCCTGAATGACTATGTTTGCATGTCTCTTGTCAGAGAGAAGTTAAGTCTATAGCAAATTAGCAGCAGGTGGCATCACTGGCTCTTCAAGGCTGCAAATGCAGAGAAGTGACATTGGAAGATGCACAGTCTCGTGTACATACAGAACCTGGTTCCCGGACAGCAAGTGCATAAAGGAAGGTAATGACATCAGCAGGTTTCCTTTGAAAAATAAAAGTCTAAACTTACAGTATTTCCAAGAAGTGATTTATGCTTTAAATGTGTTGGCTCTTTAAAATGGTTTTCTTACTACAGCTTCAACTCTAAAAAATAAAACAAAACACACACACAAAACATGTTGACCTCCACAGACAAAAATAAATTTTGACATAGCCTCACAACTCATATAAAAATTAACTCAGAATAGATCACTATAAAACTATAAACTTTTAGAAAAATATTCCATAAAATTGTCAAGATGTAGAGCTTAAACTTGGAGTTCTTAAACATGACAACGAAACATGATCCAAGGAAGGAAAAATTGATAAATTAGACTTCATCAAAATGTAAAGCTCTTCCTTTTGAAAAGATACTGTTAAAAGGATGAAAATACAAGCTACAGACTGGGAGAAAATATTTGCAAAACACATATCCAACAAAAGATCAGTTTCTAGTCTTAGTATTTAGAACTCAAAAAACTCAATGAAAAAAACCTCACTTATAAAATGGGCAAAAGATTTAAATAGTCATTTCACTAAGGAGGATTTACAGATGGCAAATACTAGTAAGCACATGAAAAGATGCTCAGTGTCATTATTAGGCAAATGCAAATTAAAGTCCCAGTATAATAGCACTTTACATGTGTCAGAGTGGCTAAAACAGTGACAACACCAAATGCTGGGAGGAGGCTGGGAAACTGCATCAACTTCTGCACCATACGTGGGAATGCAGGCTAGGAAATCCACTCTGGAAAAGAGTTTGACAGTTTCTTTTAAAACTGACATGCAGGCCTACCTGATTTGGGTCCGTGGATAGAGCGTAGGCCTGTGGGACTGAAGGGTCCCAGGTTCAATTCCAGTGAAAGGCACATGCCCAGGTTGCATGCAGGAGGCAGCCAATCAATGAGGCTCTCCCATCATTGATGTTTCTATCTCCCTTTCCCTCCCTCTCTGAAATCAATATATATATATATATATATATATTTTAAAAAACTGACATGCCGTTACCATACTGCCCAGCAATAAATTCTTGGGCATTTATCCCCAAGAAGTGAAAACTTATGTTCATATGAAAAACTGTACAGGAATGTTCATAGCAACTTTACTCATAAGAGCTAAAAAATAGAACCACCCAGACGCCCTTAAATAGATGAATTGTTAAACAAATAATGGTGCATTCATACCATGGGATGCTGCTCAATAATAAAAAAAAATGAACTACTGATCCACACAACAACTTGGATGAGCCTCCAGAAAATGATGCTGAGGGGGGAAACCCAATCTGAAAAGATTGCATACCGTATATTTCCATTTACATAACACTTTTGAAATGATAAAATCATATAAATGGAGAACAGATTCGCGGTTATGAAGGGTCAGTAATGGTAGGGAGTGTCGCAGACAGAGGTTACTAGGGATTAGGAATAAAAGGAGGAAATGGAGGAGGGAGGGCGATGTGCTTGTCAAAGGACACCCACTAAGATGCCTTGTGGTGACAGTACTGTCATGATGATAGTGGATATACGAATTTACATTTGTAATAAAATTGCATGGAACTAAATACACACACAAGTATAATTAGGTAAATTCAAATGAGATAGATTATAGTTTTGTGGGATCTTGCCATTGGAGGAAACTGGTAGAGAGGACACAAGATCTCTTTGTATTATTTCTTAAAATTGCACGTAAACATAAACTTTCTCAAAATAAAAATTTTAATTTTTAAAAAGCTTTGACCTGTGAATTGAATGATTGCCCTTAATTACTAGGTAACAATATAAGAAGAAAAACATTACTTTGAAACCATTTAATACTTTTAATATCTGGTCTATCCTTGTATAAGAAAAAATCATGTTGTCTTTCTTCTCAAGATAATTCTGGACTAATTAGGCAGATTTAGTAACTTGGATTTTAAAATCGTTTTATATCTTCTTTTTTATTTTACCAGCATGTAAAAATAATGCTGGCATAATATTCTAGTTTGTGTAAGCCTTGTATGTATTTTCTGGTGACTAGTCCAGTTTGAGTTTTCTAGACTTCTTCTGGTTCGGTACATCAGATAAACTAACATCACTTAGAAATTTGCAAAATTTTGTATTCAACTAAATTAATCAATGATATGCAATGTCTTAATCAAAAGAAATCAATGCAGCCAATGCTATGCATCATAAGGATTTCATATGCTAGCCTAAATTGTAATTTACAAGTCTTTAGTTGATTTTGAGACCTTAAATTAACCTTAAAATGAGTTAGGTAATAGTCCTTATATATATATGGACAGATTTATTTTAATATACTTGTGTTTTTATTTACTACATTATATAGTAGCTATCAGTTAACAGGTTTAAAAGACTGGTCTGAATCAGGCTGGTGGGGTGGGGCAGCTGCTCTGAGAAGCAGGAATCCTGTTGCTAGAGAGACATAAGGTAGGTACAGAGGAGGTCTCCAAATGGGAGGAAGAACAAGAGTTAAGACAGAATAATCATTAACTTTTTCTCCCTGTGAACCTGACATTCTCCTTAACAGCACATCTTTTTATGATATTTAAGAACTTCACGTAAGAGAAGACAATTATTATAAGAAAAATTCTAGAGGTTAAAAAATTCATTACTGCCTCTCTAGAAAATGATAAAAGGTTTTCAATATTTTTAAATAAAATTATACATCCCCCAAATATAAACAGATTTTTACAATGAGAGAAGACTAGTTCCCAGCACTTTTCCTCCGCTCAGACCAGAGTCAATGCATACACAGCCATGATCTTCATCCTACCACTGCCATTTCTTTGTGAGATTTTGCTTTGGATGCTCTGCTGCCCGGGGATTGGTAGCGGAAGTTGAGTTCATCTTGTTTTCCTATATGCTTAATTTTTAATGACAAGTCTCTGAATTACCAGATTGTGTCAATTACCCCTCCAAGAAATCTAATTTTGTTAATGACATTAGTTGCTTGGAAGAGAAATAGAAGCATTAACTTCAGGTTAGTGGTTGCGCTTTGAGCTGTCTGTCGCAGGTACTATTTGACTGAATTGTCAGCACTTAATAAAGAGTTTATCAGGCCTCACACTCGAGTCAGATAAATGCTGTTCCAACAGCTCTGCAGCCAACCACCTGGCACATGGCGCTAGAGCTGGGAAGCAAACTCTCCAAACTACAAGTAAGGCACGTAGTCATTTCTTAGAAAAAAGTAAGCATGATTTTTTATTAAACATGTTATTCCAAATCTTAAATTTATAAATTCAAGAGAAAGTGAAAAGTTAAAGAAATTAGCTATGGTTCAGAACCAAAACATGTGTCCTATCCTTTAAAATAAGAATTCATCTTATTGTCCATGCTGACTTGGGCAGCATTGGGTTTTATCCCATCTGGTCTCCAGGATCTCCTCTGGAAGCTGAGCTCCCCTTCAACACCATTCTCCATTTATTTACTCATTTATTTGTTTGTTTGTTTGTTTGTTTGTTTATTTTTATTTATTTCTTGAACTGCAGGTGGAACTCAACCTCATCCCTCAAGAATCTATACCCTCTTGAGAAATAAAATAATTACCTACATGAAATAATTTTTTTAATTCAAAATGGTAGGAAATAAAGGGTTCAGTTAAATATACTCTCCCTTTATCTTGATTACAACTGATTTCTAAGGAAAGCACTTTGAAGAGCTTTATAAAATTCTAATTTCTAGGTTAAAAATGTACTAATCCATCATGTACCTGAGGATATTTTCTGCCTCCTCCGTGACTTTTTATAGCAAATAATAACATTAGATTAGAAACATTTTTGCTACTAGTGTTGAGGCTCAAGGCAGCACAAAACATTTGAATTAAAATGCTATATACTGCTTTGAAATTATGAAATGTATACACTTATCAAATCTGATTCTTACAAAAATAATGAATTTGTCGTTACTCTGTGGGTATTCCCATGGTGAATATGTCACTGTGGATGCTCACATTCACAGGGTGAATTTGGATGGGGGGTGGTTAGGAACCATTAGCTTTGTATCAAGCCATCCTATCCAGAGGTGAGTCATCCCTGTTCTCTGTAGCCTTCAGAACTGACTCTCTCCCTCTTGGTTAACTCTTGCAATTCCTCTCTGTAGTCAGTCTGCCTCTCCTGCTTCATTCTGAGGCTGAGGAAGCTCAGTTGAGTCTCCCACACACATTTTCCTCTGTGCTACTTTCTTCTCTTCTATACAGGTGCCATTCTATCTTTCTTACATCCTAGGGTCGTACAAGAAACTTTAAATCAATTGCAGATCCATCTGTGTAGATACACTAGATACACTAAGCTGACACTACCTGAGCTGAACCCAGGGAAAGTGTCCTCTGCTCTTTGATCTTCAGAACTCTGTGGGGTGGTTGTCCCCTTTAAGTCCACCTGGTCCTGGCTTCGTAGGGACCATAACCTCCACTCACTCCTGCTTTCTCTTTAATATCTCTGCCTGTGTTAAAGAAAGTGGTCAGCCAGTCCGGAGGTAGACATTGGTGGCAGGCAAGTTGAGGTGGAACTTTATTGATCTTTGTATAACTTTCATTGTTTTGCATCATCTAAATTTTATGTTCATTCTCTGAGGCTGAGGTTTCTGAAACCTCAAAAAATATTATAATTTATTAGTTTTGTCTCTACTTTCTACTTTGTTTTTCCCCTGAGGCAATGAGGCAAAATACCCTAGCTGACTAAATAGGGTTATTAGGTAAAAAGAAGTATGAAAAAAACAAACAAACAAACAAACAAAAAACAACTAGCAATTATCATAGTATCCTTTTATTCAACTGGTAAAATCATAATACAAATATTGACCAATTTCAGATCTTAATGGGCCCAATCAGTTAGTCTATGAAAGAGTGGCTATCCCTGTCATCTTTTCTTGATCACTGCAAATTTCTTAACTTTCACTAGTGATGTTATTGAATTTGCCCCCTCAATGATAACATTGACCTTCCAAACACTGAGTCCTGTGTCTTTTCTCTAGTTTTAAATTCCTGGAAACATTTGTGCCATTCAACACTGGTAATGTCCTTTTGAAATAATTTATCTCTCAGCATCTATTATTGTGCTATATCTGTGTATCTTTGGTCATTCTTTCCCTTCCTACCTAAAATGTAGCTGCTTCCTAATTTCTTTTCTTAACCTTCTCTATTAGATGTACACAGCCCTTCCTGAAATTTCATCAAATCTAATACCACTATCTGAATGATCCAAAGAATCTCCATATTAAATTAAGAATCTCATTCATTATCTACTTGGTTATTCTGAAAGACCCTTGAATTTGAAAAATACTGTAAACCAACATTATCCCACTCACCCAAACCAACTCTTCTTAATTCTGTGTTAAAGATATTGACATTCTCCCTGGCAACTAGATTCAAAATCTTGAAGTCACTTCTTCCTCTACTACTCCTATCACCAATCAGTCACCAATGCTATAAATTCTAACTCCATATTTTCACATTTATCACTGTCTTCTAGTTTATCACCTCCATGGTTCAGAGTTTATTACTTCTTATCGGAACTCCTATAATAACCTTCTAATTTTTTCTAACTCATCTTAAGTCTCCTCAGCTTCCCTCCCCTACTTTAATTTTTTGAACTAATCCATCATCAGTGACAGATAAAGCCTCTGTTTAATTTAATAAGTGGTTATGAATAAGAAACTTGCAACAGAGAGAAGAAAGTGGTTAGAATTTTGGTATAGCTGCTGGGTGGCATGCTATATACAGGGTGTGCCCCAAAAATGTATGTACACTTTAATAGCTAATAGCTCAGCTTTAAAAATGAAACGTATTTTAAGAAACACTGCCTTTATAATTATTCAAAGTGTGTGTATACATTTTTGGCAAATCCTATATTTTACTACATTATCTAACTTAATATTCAAAATAAATCCTGGTGGACATACTCGGTTGCCCATGCAATATCCATCCCTTCCTCCTCCTTACAAAGACAGGGCTCCTAGTTTTATTGTTTCCATGCCCTTCCCTTCCAAAGGAGGGTTCTAAGTGGCCTATGCTCATTTTCTGACTATTATTATTTGTCTAAGCATAACTGTGCATCCCAGAATGGCTCACAGGGTAAAAGGAAGGACTTGTATTTCATGGTTAGCTAAGACTCTCTCTTTCTTCCATTAGACATGAAATGAGAGCTTCTTGCCCCGGTTGTCCCAGTCACCAATTTGGGGTCATGAGAGAAGCCAGACTGAGAAGAAAATTGACAGAGACAGGTTACATCCAAAGAGTAGTGAAAAAATAGTCAGAGATAACACCTCCCTCTCCCTGCACCACTGGTTACACAAGGTAATGTCTTTCTTCATTTGTTAAGCCATGTTGAGTAGGATATTCTGTTACTTGTGGCTTGAATCTGCCTGATGAGCAATCCAGTGATATGGAGACAGGCTCAGAGTGGCCTGAATTCACATGGCTGGTAGCGGCAGAACCAAGATCTGAAACCATATTGGCTTAACTACAAAGCCCTTGCTTTCTTCCCACTAATCCGTGTTACCTGATTAGGACTCTGCTCAGCTTAAAACCTGTAGAAATATTTCCAACATTTATTGAGGCATTACTATATACTGTGCATAGTTATAGTGCTTTACAGCTATTAACTCATGACTCCTTGAAATAACCGTATGAGCCCCATGAATTATTGTCATTTTACAAAGACTGAAAGAGGTTAAATAACTTTCTCAGGATCCCACAGCAAGTAATTATCAGAGCATGGAATTGAACCAAGGCATTCTGACTCCAGAACTCCTGCTGCTAATCTTACACATTTCTTCAAGTATACTTTGCACATGCACAAAGCTTATAAAATAGGTCATGGCACTTTGGTGCACTATATTTATGAGAAAATTTGTGGGTGCCTCCTGCAGGAGAAAGTTGGCTTACAGTGGCAGTTTCTACATGCATCAGAAGTAGGCTGGCGGTAGGGTGGATGGGGGGTTATTTGAATGAAAACATGGGATATGAAATGAAATAATATTTTGGCTGAAGAGGAGGTAGTCCCCACTTTCAATTAGCAGGGAGGCCTCGTAATGGTGCTGGTGGTGAAAGTTCTCAAAGAAACCTCCACATATGTCTTAAGTTGGAATTTTCAGTGATACCCAGGCCAACTGCTGTCAGGGGCTCTCCACAGTACCAGAATTAATTCCAAACTTCTTAGCCTTGCATTTACATTCTGCTTTTAATCTATCTTTTGATACCTCACCCCCAACCCTGCCCCTGCCCCATCTTTCTCTTTATATATGTCACTAGAGGCCCAGTGCACAAAAATTTGTGCACCTGGCGGGGGGGTGGGGGGGGTCCCTCAGCCCAGCCTGTGCCCTCTCGCAGTCTGGGACCCCCTCGGGGGATGACCACCTGCTGGCTTAGGCTCGCTCCCTGGGGGATTGGGCCTAAGCTGGCAGTCAGACATCCCTCTGGCAGCCCGGAAGCCCTTGGGGGATGTCCACTTGCCAGTGGGGAGCAGGCCTAAGCTGCAGTCAGACATCCTTAGCGCTGCTGAGGAGGTGGGAGAGGCTCCCACCACCACCGCTGTACTGGCAGCCATCAGCCTGGCTTGTGGCTGAGCAGAGCTCCCCCTGTGGGAGCACACTGACCACCAGGGGGCAGCTCCTGCATTAAGCATCTTCCCCCTGGTGGTCAGTGTGTGTCATAGTGACCAGTCATTCCCTGTCATTCTGCTGTTAGGGTCAATGTGCATATTACCCTTTTATTACATAGGAGTGCCTGGCCAGCCTGGGTGAGGGGCTGATGGTTTTTTGCAGGCTGGCCACAGCCCCTTCAGGGTGGGGTTCCCCCCTGGGGTGCCTGGCAAGCCTGGGTGAGGGGCTGATGGCCACAGCCCCTTCAGGGTGGGGGTTCTGCTGGGGTGCCTGGCCAGTCTGAGTGAGGGGCTGAGGGCCATTTTCAGGCTGGCTAAGCCCCCCAGCTGGGACCTTCATCCCATGAGGGTGTGGCCAGCCTGGGCGAGAGGCTGATGGCTGTTTTTAGGCTGGCCACAGCCCCCAGCCACCCAAGCTCCCAGTGGAGGCTGGCTGGAAGCAGGTATTTCGGATTTATTTGTCTTCTATTATTGAAACTTTGTTGCCATGTGTGGAGGCCATAGCCAGCTCAGGGCAGGCAGGATGCTTGGCTTCCTCCATCACCTGGGCAACCAAGCCTCCTGCTTGCTCCAGCTCCATGGCTGCCCACCGCCATCTTGGTTGGGTTAATTTGCATATAGATCTCTGATTGGCTGGTGGGCATGGCTTAGGGCGTAGCAGAGGTATGGTCAATTAGCATCTTTGTCTTTTATTAGTGTAGATTTCCTTTCATTGAATGTAGGTGATCAAACTGTTGTACATTAGTACTGATCATTTTTTCATTGGAATATTTAACTTGCATAGAGATAATGTTAGAAATACAACTAACATCTATTTACTAGAAACAGAAATGACTTCAGCAGTTGGATGTCTCTGTAATAATGCAGTGGGACATATGGCGAGGGCAATGGTAGAATCCTAGGAAATGAGGTTAGCTCAGTGGGAAACTCTGTTTTATATCTTTAAAAAACCTTTTCAAGCTCTACTCAACTAATAAATGAAATAAGGTTCCTGTTCATGCTACATCATGGAAATGTGCACTGTCTGTCCTTGGCCTAAAGAGAAGCCAGAGGCACAAATTAAGCAGGCCTGGTGGGCCTTCATGCATCTGTAATTGAATACAGTCACTAGAGAATAGCAGCTGCAGGGTTTATACCTAACTCTTGACTTTTAAAATTTATTTACTTTTTGCTGTGGAGATAAAACAATATCTCCCACCAAAGCTTCTGTTAAAACGATGTCTTGAGAATAAGCAAAATGTCATTTATTATCTTCATTCAATAATTGTAGGTTATGAACGTTCTGTTTGTCAGGAATAGTAGACCTCATCAAAAGGTAATATTACAAGTTATTTTGTTTTTAAGTTTAGAAATGTTCTATCTGAACAAGATGAATATTGAATATTCATCTTTCTTCTTCAAATGTCACTAAGATCTTGGGGAACAGTAAAGAGCAAGATGAATAGTTTTACACGGTCAGTAGTATAAGGAGTGAAGGAAACTTTTTCAGATCATTGTTGATCTAAATTTTTCCCCCCACAGAAAACCAGGGCTTTAAAATCCTTCAAACAACCACATACCAAGCCAGAGAGAGGATTCAAGGAAAAACAAAAACAAGGTCTGGTATTATCTGGAGGTTTTGTGTTTCAAAAAGTTTTCCTGGCTCTCAACAGAAAGGTAATTCACATTACACACAGCATTACAGCCTGCTAAATTTTATTAATGGAAACCTATTATCTATACGGTTGGAGAAATGAAGAGGGCAAATAAGTTAACATTTTTCTCTTAACTATTAATTAATGTGCCTCAGGTGGTCTCCTTTCTATTAATTTCATTGTACTACAAAAAAACTAGAGTAAGAGCAAGCTGTGCATGTCAATCAGTGCTGCTTGCAAAATTCTACAAGATAGAGACCTGAATGTCTCCCTCTAAATCAATAACAATAACAACACCACCATCAGAGCAGAAACTAATAAACACTGTCCATGCCAGCACATATCCCATGGCTAATTCTACCAACATCGATGTTTCTAACTAGATTAGTGTCTATGTTAGGATAACCAAATCAATACAATGTCTTATAACGCAGCTGTGGTCTACATTAAATTTGTAGCAACAAGAACACAAGTCAAGGTATGCAAATAAAATTTGAATTATGCTGATTTATTTGGTTTGGAGTATGTAAATATTATTGGAATTTCTAGAGAATGAACATTTATCAAACAGCTTTATTAACTCAGACCTAACATGTGGGAATCGGAACCTGAAAAGGTATATGTTTTTAAATAAAAGAAAGAGGTATTCGGACTTTTCCCGGAAAGTTATAACACATGCTAGCCAGCTTAAGAAAGAAAGGGAATTTATTGCTCATGTAGTTGGGAAGGCAAGAGCTGGGACCAGCTTCGGAGATAAATGAAAATCAAAGACCATCTTGTCCCTCTTTTTCCTAACTTTGTTTTTTCTTCTTTTCTTTCCTTGCTCCTACTTTCACTCTGCAGTGAACTTATTCCCTTCTTTATTTTTGTTTTTCCAACTTTATTGGGGAATAACTGGCAAATATAAATGTATATATTTAAGATGTACAATGTGATAATTTGAGATATAGTGTGGATTACCAAGATCAAGATAATTAATGCACCCATCACCTCACATAGTTAACTCTTTTTTTTATGCGTGTGTGTGTGTGTGTGTGTGTGTGTGATGAGAATGTTTAAGATCTACTCTCAGCAGCTTTCAAGTACGCAATACAGAATTATTAACTACAATCACCATGCTGTACATTAGATCCTCAGAACATAACTGAAAGTTTGGCCAACACCTCATTTCCCCCTGCCCACAGCCCCTGGTAACCACCATCTTGTTCTCTGTTTCTATGAAACTGGTTATGTACATACATGGCTCTCTCCACCTGTAATCACACATGAACAAACATAGGCAGAAAGACAAGAATAGAATGGTTAGAGTAAGAGAAGAGTAATTTCCCAAATGACCTTGGGGAGAGGTCAGTTGGAAAGGATGCTGTTACAAGAAGACAAAAAGTTGGACAGAACCCTAAAACAACAGAAATCTTTTATGAAATGTTTCCTAACAGGTCTCCAGAGACACAGTATTTGCATCATCTGGGAAGCTATTAAAAATGCAATTTTCCAGCCACCCAGACCTGCTGAATCAAAAACTCGTGGTGAGGCCCAACAATCTGTTTCCACATGCTTTCTAAGTGATTCTCACACCGACTAAGGTTTGAGGCATTGTTCTATGCAAGAGCTCCAGAAGTCATTATGAACGTACATCCTGTATATCCAACTGACCCTCCTTAATGTGTATAACTAAATTCCCAGGGCTTGTGATAGAGCACCCCATCATCTGCCAAAGTGGCTCCTCCTCTGATATTTCCATTCTCAAGTAATGCCATCCATCTGGATATTTGAGATTCATCCTAAGTTCTCCCACCCTAGCCTCCACTTGCAATAAAGTAGAGTCCTACCTATTTGACCTCCTGTACATTTATATCAGTCCTTTCACTGATCTCTCTGGCACCTGCTTTTCCAATACCTGGACATTCACTTCTTCTCTATAGACAAGTAATATAATTAAAGTGCAAATCTGACATGTCTCACTTCTGTTAAAACACTCTGAAAGCTTGCAGAAGAAAGTGTACACACATTAGCTAAGGCACTGACTATCTGGGAGGGACTCTGCTTTGCTCTCCCCATATCATATCTTAAGTTGTTCTCCACATCAGAGATTTATAACCCCCCAAAGTTCTATAAAAAATTGCATGCCATGGTCTTATGTGTATTTTTCTAGGGAGGGAGTACTCAGCTTTCATTAGATTCTTGTTGACCCCAAAGTTTAAGAAATATTGATACAACAGACAGGAGAAAAGTAATTGGGGTTGTTAGGCACATGTCAATGATTGCAAGGCCTCTGAGGGAAAAAAGTGAAATCTAGTCAAACACATTATGCTATATGAAGCTATTTCTATTCTTTTAAGAGAGTGGTAATGTGGATAAGCTACAATATAAATTCTTTGTGCTGGATTAACTATAGTGAGAAATTTTTTTCATAAGGGTAAAAACACCATAGTTCTATCTGTATTGTTTAGAATCATGGTAATTATTTCCTAAGAAGCTTGATGGAGGGGCTGGAATATAATTAACACACACACACACACACACACACACACACACACACACACACACACACACACACACTGCTTTAAAAAATGCATTTAATTTGAAAATAGATTTAATAAAGAGACTAAGCAAGGATTATGATAGCTATTTAGGGGGACTACCAGCACATTTCCTTTTAAGTCTCATTATTTTTCTGGCACCCTAAAGTCACTCCCACTCCCATTCTTAGGGAGTGGTGGCCGTGTCACCCAAGCATGACCAAGTATTGTGAATAATTTTCCTATCACAGTAATTGACCCAGGGGTGACCATTTAACAAATAAGCAAGGCCAAACAGATGCCTTCCTAAATTGACAAATGGATATTGGAAAGAAGTCCTCATTCAGCTGGATGTGCTAGGACAGGGCCCTGTAAATATAAGGTTGCTAGAGAACTTGTCAGAAGGAGAAAATTGAGCCAATAGACAAGGAAAAGCTAAAACAAGTAAAAGGGAGCAATAGCGAGAGAGCAGTCCTAAAGACATTGCGTGAACGCTTATATTTAGTTTACCTATATTTAAAGTCAAGTTCACTTTGGACTTTCCAGCTACATGGACTAATTTTTGTTGCTTGAACTACTTTCAGGAATCCTATCATTGCTACAGAAGCAGACCTGCCTAATATACTAGAACTCTGACTCTATTCTTTGGTTGTCATTCCGTGTGTCACTGGGACAGACACCAGGTATAAACACCCGCCCAATCCTCTTGTCTTAAAGAAACTCACATTTTCTGTATTCCTGGAATAAATCTCAATAAATTGAAAACTGGGTTCAATTGTATGTAACTAAGAATTTTTTAGTCGACTTTCATAAGGAACATCAGCCTATAATTTCACTTTATATTGTCCTTTTAAGGTTTTGGTATTAGGATGATGCTAGGCTTAAAATCAAATTGAAAAGTGTTTCTTCCATCATTCTCTCTTACTTTACTCCCTAAGTGTTTTTCTCATAGTATTATTTCTTTTCAGCCAATTTTTCCTTTTTATGATTATGTGTCCACCCTTTGAATTTTAGAATTTGCCAAGGTTCTCTTTATTGACCTAGTGTGTAGAAAGAAAAGAGGCAGAGTAAATAAGTAGGTTGGTCCAGATTATAAAGGGATTTATATTAAACCCTTGTTACGTTTCACCAAGTAAAAAATACCCATGGAATCTTATGTGGTCTGCTGAGGTTTTTGTCTGAATTTATCTTAAACATCACTGCCTAAAACATTACTCTCTGTCAAAATTAAAAGTGCGTTTGGTTCACATTTTCCCCTCCTTCCTTTCTTTCTTTGTATGTTTTTTAAAAACTTCATTTGTTCCAATGTTTATTTCAAAAGTAGTCCCCTCCATGAAAGTTTAATAACCCCAGTGGCCCTAAAAGAATGACATCTTCTGATTGGGTTATTCTCATGTGAGCACTGTGCTGATAGTCCTTCAATAGCACTTGTTTACTCTTGCCTCCTATAAAAGTTACATAAGTTCCAGTTGTATTGCCGCTCCCAAACCCAACCAAACTAACCTACTTAGGGGAAGAAGTATATTCCATATGTTGATCTCCTGCCAACTCCATCCAGTGGTTTATAATTTTTAGAACATTGAAAAGAAACTGTTAAAGTGAACTGAATTAAAATTGGAATGGACAATCCAGGATGTCTGGCCATCTTAATCTATATCTTGCTGAACAGTACGTCAAGCGAAATATCCTTTTAGGCAAGTTCTTCCCAGCACTCTCTTTCCTTTCCTATGGCATTTTGAGTCCTGCTGTTAGAGCAGATAAGTTAGGGGGAAAATGTATTTTTCATAAGTGAATTGAATGTAGGTAAAAATTCTTACAAAAATGAAATATTGAAACTGAACATCCAATTATTAGCTTCTACTAAATCCACGAGCTTAAACAAAAGTTACTAGAAGGTTCTGTAGCAATGCAGGGAGTCTTTACAGCCTTTCATGCATATATAAAAAAGAAATGCGTCATGGTTATTTGCTTTCCCCGGTGTAAACATTCTTTCTTTCGAAATGTTTGTTATCTGTGCTGTATCTTGATGAAAGGAAGAAACAAAAACAACCATGTCTTCCAAAACTATTTCCAGCCTGTAGTTGGTAACCTGCATTAAAATGTACATATCTATTTATATTGACTTCCTAATCAGAAAAAAAAGATAAACAAACAGCAGCAACAAAAGATCAACAGACCTTCCACCTCCAAGAGTGTTATTAAGGCTTTGTGCTGAAATATAGCACCCAGCAGTCAGCTGTCAGGGCAGAGCATGGGAAGTCTGAGAAAGCAGGGTATTTCTAAATCAATAAAACATCAAATGGCCCTATTTTTGCTGAAAAAAAATCCTAGTGGTTTAACTAAAAAATAGAGGAAAGTACAGAAATAAAAAATATCAAAGTTTTATTCAGTCTTACTTGGGGCTTTTTTTGTTGTTGTTGCTTTCAAATAACATTTGAATACCTAAAATAAAATTACATAGAAAAGTTCTCATTAGAATTAGCCAGTAGGGTTTTGTTAATAACAGAGGCAGCTCTCAGCTAAAGCTAGTTTGGCATCATAACTATGGTTGAAAACTGTTGCTAGGACGAGTTCAAGACCTTGTGTGCTTCCTGATCTTTCTTCCTCAGAATTAAGATTTTCAGTGCTTTTATAAACACATATTCCAAATTTTCTCCCACTCTCCTTCTGGTCCACACTGTTTGTTTTCCTCTCTCCTTTGCTTCTTCTAGAAAACTGTTTTGGAACATATTAGCCCAGCTAATGCACATAAAAAATAAAAGCTCTTTAAAATATAAATCAGATCATACCCAATCATCTGCATGTTCAAAAATATTTAGGGGAAAAATGAACATCTAGAGATCCTGTTCTTCTGTTATTTGTTTTGTGTTTCTGCTTATGTACTTTGTAAAAGAGCTACCATAATTATAAATTAATCTGTAAATTTAAATTTAGGTTGATCCCTAACCGGTTTGGCTCAGTGGATAGAGTGCCGGCCTGTGGACTCAAGGGTCCCAGGTTCAATTCCGGTCAAGGGCATGTACCTTGGTTGCAGACACATACCCAGTGGGGAGTGTGCAGGAGGCAGCTGTTCGATGTTTCTCTCGCATCGATATTTCTAACTCTCTATCCCTCTCCCTAACTCTCTGTAAAAAAATCAATAAAATAAATAAAAAAAGAAGATAGTAAATTTAGGTTGAGCAAGAATCACTTTGATGACATTGCTCATGCAGAGGGGGAATGAGGGAAGCTGTGATGATCCTTATTAAGGAGAAGGCTAGGAGGGATGTAAGCTACTAGTAGGAAAGCAATGAATAGGCCACAAGGAATTGTCAAAAAGAGAAATATCGAAAAGGAAGGTATTTGAAGAAATAGGAAGACATTGGAGATAGATCCAGAAGAAAAATTAAGTAGAAAATTCTGAGTCACGTGGGTATAGAACAGGGTATCATCCTTGACATCATTAACATTTTAGACATGAATTCATTGTTGGGGGGAGAAGGGGCAGACTGTGCTTTGTAAGATATTTAGTAGCATTCCTTTTAAGTAGCCCAACAAATGCCTACTGGTTTCAAAATGAGTCATTCCCATGGCGATATATATTATATATTGACTAGAGGCCCGGTGCACAAAAATTTGTGCACTCGGGGGGGAAGAGGGGTCCCTCAGCTCGACCTGTGCCCTCTCACAGTCTGGGACCCCTCGGAGACAATGCCCTGCTGGCTTAGGCCTGCTCCCAAGTGGCAGAGGGCAGGCCCAATCCCTAGGTGCAGCCCCTGGTCGGGCTCAGAGCAGGGCCGATGGGGGAGTTGGGGTGCCGCCCCGTGTCATGCACAGAGCAGGGCGGATTGGGAGGTTGCAATGCCACCCTCAGTCACGCTCAGGGTAGGGCCAATTGGGGGGTTGGGGCACCGCCCCCTGTCACACTCAAGGCAGGGTCAATGGGGAGGTTGTCGCACCACCTCCTGTCAAGCACAGGGCAGGGCCCATCAGGGGGGTTGGGGCTCTGTACCCTGTCACGCACAGAGCAGGGTCGATCAGGGGGTTGGGGAGCTCGCCCCTGTCACACACAGAGCAGAGCAGAACAGGGGGTTGGGGCGTCGCCACTCTCACACTCAGGGCAGGGCCGATGGGGAGGTTATGGCTCTACCCTGTCACACACAGAGCAGGGCCTGAGGGGGGGGGGAGGGGGGTTGGGGCGCTGCACCCTGTCACACACAGAACCGCAGGGCGATCAAGTGGTTGGGGAGCTCCCCCGTATCAGGCACAGAGCAGAGCTGATCAGGAGGTTGGGGCACCTTCCCCTGTCAGGAACAGAGCAGGGCAGATAGGGAGGTTGTGGCCCCTCCCCCTGTCACACACAGAGCCGCAGGGCAATCAGGGGGTTTGGGCGCTGCCCCCTGTCACGCAGATCCTGGTGCCGGGAGGCCTCTCAGCTCTGCTGATCCCAGTGCTGGGAGGCCTCACGGCTCCACTGATCCCGGTGCTGGGAGGCATATTACCCTTTTACTATATAGGATAGAGGCCTGGTGCATGGGTGGGGCTGGCTGGTTTGCCCTGAAGGGTGTCCTGGATCTGGGTGGGGGTCCCCACTGGGGTGCCTGGCCAGCCTGGGTGAGGGGATGATGGCTGTTTGCAGCTGGTCACACACCCTTCAGGCTGGGGGTCCCCACTGGGGTGCCTGGCCAGTCTGGGTGAGGGGCTGAGGGCTAAAGCTACCAACTGCTCCTTTTTTTCTTTTTTTTTAATTCTGGGCCAGCTTTAGCTCTGGCTCCAGCTCTGTGGCCTCTGCTGCTGAAAGCAGGTATCTGGTTTGTTTGGGTTCTATAATCGAAACAATGTATAACTCCAGCTCTGAGATCCGGGCTCGCTGAAAGCAGGTTTCTGGGGTTTTGTTTAGCTTCTATATTTGTTACAATGTTTCAAACTGCAGGCTCAGAGGCCGGCAACAGCAGGCGGGGAACGTTGGAGTCCTCTGTCACTGAAGCAAGGAAGCCTCATGTTAGTTTCAAGTTGCCTGGCTGCCGGCTGACATCTTGGTTGGCAGTTAATTTGCATATCACCCTGATTAGCCAATGGGAAGGGTAGCAGTCGTACTCTAATTACCAGGTTTCTCTTTTATTAGATTGGATATGTACAAGTCAGATATATATATATATATATATATATATATATATATATATATATATATATGTAAATATATATAGTGCAACTGTTTATTTTACATGTCTATTTTCCCCACTGGTCATGGGTAAGAATCATGTATTCCTAACTCTCCCAGCACTACAATATATCTCCTGATAAGTGTTCAGTCGAGAAAGAAAGAAATGAAGGGTGGAAGGAAGGAAGGAAGGAAGAGAGGGAGGGAGGGAAGGAGAGGAGAGAAGGAGGAAAGAAGGACTCAAGGTAATGATATTGGTACATAAGAGCTAGTGGAATAAAATGAATGACCTGGATCCTGGAGTGCTCCATGAGAATCTATCTAAAACACATCACTGGATATTGGCAACCTTTGACTGAAGAGTATAAAACTAAAACTCTAATTAAGCACCAGACAGTTCTGCTCCCAAAGTGATAAATATGTTTTTGTTGATCTTCCTTTTCTTCTTCTGAGTGGTATCAGATGAATATGTACATGTAATTAGAATGAAAAATAACTCTTGCATTTTATCAGAGAGAAGATTTGGGTTCTTTTCAGTTTTATTTTTCAGTAAATATACCAGAAAGGAATGTCAAGATTTTTTTTTTAATTCATATCTAGTGATCTTGTAAAAAGCATGTTATTAAGTCCATGTGGGTAATATGGACTTGAGCTGTTTCTGATTTTCATACATAAAATTCCAAGAAAAACTTAGAAGAATTGATGTAATCATTTGTTATATATCTTTTATATATGAAAAATTTTACTTTGTTCTCTTTGGGCTTGATATTTTGTTGTCTAGTATCTGTGTTTTAATAAGAAACAAAAATAACAAATGTTAAAGTTTAAATATATTTAGGCCAAAAATATCTACAAACTTTACTTTTATCTTACTGTATTTAAAGTTGTTGTTTTGACAAGAAGCATAAAATTATGAAGGGTGAACTGACTAATTCAATCAGAGATTTTTGTGTAGAGTGAAGTAATGACTAAAACCAACATCTGAAGATTAAGTTTGTAAAAAAAAGAAAAGAAAAAAGGCTCTAGTCTCTCAGAATGCCTGTAAAGTAACATGAAGTCCTGAAAAGAGAATGTTTTTCATCTGCTCTCAATTATATGAGCATAGTAGAAGTTAAAAATATGTTATATTGCTCTAGCTGGTTTGGTTCAGTGAATAGAGCATCATCCTATGGACCAAAGGGTCCTGGATTAGATTCCAGTCAAGGGCACATACCTTGGTTGGATTGCAGGCTCCTCCTCAGCCCCTGGGTCCTGGTCAAGGTGTATGCAGGAGGCAACCAATCAATGTATTTCTCTCACATTGATATTTCTCTCTATCTTTCCCTGTCTCTTTCACTCTCTCTAAAAATCAATGGAAAAATATCCTTAGTGAGGATTAAAATATATATATTTCATGCTGTTTCTATTTTTCCTCCCAGTCATACATTTACTCCATACAAAAATGTTCATTGAACATCGATTATGTGTTAAATACTTTTAAGGAGTTGGCATATATTAATAAGTAAAGTAGGCCAAAAAATTAGCCATTATGGAGCTTAGCCACAAGGCAAATAGACAATATTATAATTGGTATAATTGTGTTAAGTGCTATGATTTAAGAAAAAGTAGAAAATAAAAGATCAAGGATGGAGAGGAAGAAGTTAAAGCATTAAATAGTATGGTCATGCCCTAACCGGTTTGGCTCAGTGGATAGAGCATCTGCCTGTGGACTGAAGGGTCCCTGTTCGATTTTGGTCAAGGCATGTACCTTGGTTGCAGGCACATTCCCAGTAGGGGGTGTGCAGGAGGCAGCTGATCGATGTTTCTCTCTCATCGATGTTTCTAGCTCTCTGTCCCTCTCCCTTCCTCTCTGTAAAAAATCAATAAAATATATTAAAAAAAATAGTATGTTCAGGATAGTCCTCATAGAAAAGGTGTTAACAAATACTGAAAATGCTTAAAAGAAATGGGAATTAGTGAGACAGATATTAATAGTAGGCACATTCCAGGCAGAGGAAACAGCTAAAGCAAAGTCCTTGAGGCATCATATTTAGAAAGCAGAATGGAAGTATGTCTGGAACCAGGTGAATGCAGGGAAAATAATAGGAGATCACAGAGGAAATGAGACAGACCAGGAAGGGCTCCATAAGCCACTGTATCTTGTTTGACTTTTGGCTGAGAGGAACAGGCAGCCATAATAGTATCTTTAACAGAGAATTAATGTTAGCTTTTTATTTGTTTGTTTCGTTGTGTTGTTATTTTTTACTAGAGGCCCGGTGCACAAATTCATGCAACAGTGGGGTTCCTCGGCCTGGCCTGCGGGATTAGGCTGGAATTGGCTCTCTAACATCCCCCAAGCGGTCCCAGATTGTGAGAGGATGCAGGCCAGGCGAGAGACCCCACTGGTGTACGATCAGGGCCAGGGGGGGACTGCGGAGGGCTCCAGGGTGTGTCTGGCCTGTCTCACTCAGTTCTGATCAGCCGGACCCTAGCAGCAAGCTAACCTACTGGTTGGAGCATCTGTCCCCTGGTGGTCAGTGCATGTAATAGCAAGCAGTTGAGCAGCCTTAGCACATCGTTAGCATATTACAATTTGATTGGTTGAAAGGATGACTGGACACTTAGCATATTAGGCTCTTATTACATAGGATTATATTAAGCTACATGGTTACATGAAGGCTGAAACTTACAATTCATTTAAATATGTTAAACACTCAAATAAATGTTTCCCAAATATGATAAAGAACATTTCCATCACCCCCAGGAAGCTCCTTTGTGACCCTTTCCATCAATCTCCATAAGCAACAAATTTTCTGATTTCTTTTAACATAGATTAATTTAACTGTTCTTAAGCTATTTATAAGTTTCCTATGAATAGAATCACAGTATGTGCAATTTTCTTTGTTCGGGTTTCTTTTACTTAACATAATGTTTTTGAAATTCGCTATGTTGTTTATATTAGTAGTTGATTTTAAGTTTTTACTTCTGAGTGGTATCTCATTGTACAAATAACCATAAATTGCTATTTGTAATCCTGTTGATGGGCATTTGAGTTACTTCCAATTTTTTGGCAATTATGGATAAAGTTGTTATGAACATTTTTGTAGAAGTCATTTTGCAGACACCTGTTTTCATTATCTTAGGTAAATACCCTGGAATTGCTGAGTGATGGTTGTACGTTTAACTTTATGAGAAATTACCAGAAGTTTTCTGAGGTAGTTGTGTCACATTATCCTTCCCCCAGCAAGGTATGAGTTCCTGGTAGTCCACATCCTTGCCAATACTAGACACTGACAATAATTTTCTAATTGATGTACAATGGTATATCATGCAGTTTTAATTCCCATTTCCCTAATGACTTGTAAGATTTGGCATCTTCCCCTATACTTTTTGACCATTATGTATCTTCTTTGGTGAGATACGTATTTAATTCCTTTACTTACCTTAATGAATTATTGACCTTCTTATTATGGACTTGAAGAAACCCTTTAAACATCCTGGGTACAATTCCTTTGTTAAATATTTGTGCTTTTCTAAGAGTTTTATGTACATTAATTCATAAACTTTCTTTTTTAATTTCCTAAAACTTTGCCAAATATCTGAAATTCACCTTTGGGTGGGGGGAGAGAAATATTGACTATGCTAACTTCTGTATTTTAAATAGCATGTGTGACACAGGTTAGATACAGATCATGTTTCTAGCTTAGGCAAAGTACTGTCCTTGCTTTGGGCTTCCCCAACAAAGTACAAATGGTGAATGGTGCAGCGACTGTGTCACTTATTACTCGTTTTATAGGCGTACACCGTTTGCCTCCATAAATCACCATCCTTATCCCATCTCCTTGAAATACACATAACCACTGACTTACGTTTCAATGGGCATTTAGCATTGTTAGGTAACTTCATTATAAAGCATTTCATTACATTGTGCAGCCAGGCCTTGTTGGTCAAATTATGTCTCCTATAGGGCAGTGACCTCAGGTGTCTAATCAATAAAAGGGGTTATCTTATTTTTTTTATTGTAGTATCTGAACTTGTTATGATGCTAATTGTAGACAAAGAAGGGATCAAATAATATAAAGTAACTATACCAACACTGGGAATTTTGATATTCTGAAGCTTTCTTTTTTACACAGACTTAGAACAGAATGTTTCATTCACTTTTTCTTGACAAAAACAAGTCTGTATTGATAGCTGAGAAAAGAAAATCAATTTGTTTTTACAATCAGAAAATTGTAATCTATGGTCTTGTTTCTATGCATTGCCCCCCCCCCAAAAAAAAGGGCATCTGATTCTTCTGGGTCTAGCAGTTCCAGAAATGGAACATTTTATGAGTGATAACAAAGTAATACAGAAGTTTCCAAGTAAGATACCTGGAATTGGAAATACTGATAAAGTAGAAACTACTTTGCAATTTCTTCAAGGTGCTCATTTACTATTGTTTCCTGGTACTTGGCAGATTCTCTTTCTCATCTCTGTCTTGCTGCACCTGAACACAAAGATAAATGGACCCATAACGCGCCATCTCCAAAGGAAAGAGAGAGAAAAGGCATTTCTAGGTCCTGTGAGGAACTGTGCCAGGAAGATTTGATGGGCTCCCCAAAACACAGTCACGATGTTTACTCTGTCTTGGATTTAATCAGAAGCGCTCTATGGAGTTTTAATTTAAAAAAAAAAATCTATTACTTCTTGAGCTATTACAAAGGAATGATTATCTAGCAACATATTGTTCTCACCAAACCAGATGAAACTTCAGTACATCGTTCCAAATCCCCTCATGGTTTAATCTTGAATTGAGCAACACAGAACAAAAGAATCAATTTCCCTTTTAAGAAACAAATTTTTAATCATCATGCTAAACCCAAGCCAACCTGAAAATCCTTAGGACTGGCAAAAGTGCAAAAATAAAAACAAAAGGCACTTCAAAATGTTTTCAAAGACACAGCTAGCTCTCTCCAGTATTACTAAATCATTCAAGTTTTTTTGGCAAATCCAAGTATCCTACTCCTCTGTGTTTTTTTACTTATTACTCCTCTCTAGCGTCGCACCTTAGGTTCCTAGAGCTATCAAATCCACCCCTGAACCTCAGTTTTAATATGTAGGGAAAGAAACTAAAATCAATTTCTAAGAAATGTCAATGGTATTACTTTTTTCCTAGGGTTTTTGGAATTTAAATTCCATTCTAAAGAAAACATCTCCTGAGCACCCACTCTGTTCTAAATTCTTGAAAAAGAGAGAAAAGGCCAAAAGCCTGCATCTATGTCCTCAGTCAGGCAGGAGACATAGAGTTGCAACAAATGTTTAACCCTGCACTGAACTAAGGTTATAACAGAATGGTGTTAAAGGTACAGAAGAAAAAGACATCTTACTCTCTATTTTGGGGCTCACAAGTGCCTTGGAAGAAGTACTAAGTCTGAGGTATTTGGGGTTCTTTAATCTAAAGATATTTAGAAGGAATTGAATATTTAGGTCTGAGGCTCTGTAAAACATCAAGGCTGAAGATACTAATATGAAAAACACCAGTGCCATCCATCCTAGATATTAGAGAAATGTATATATGAGTATTTCACAAAGCATATAACCAGGACTAACAATTCATGAGACGCTTTGGAGAAAATAGAGTTCTAGGGTCAAATGAGTTTAAGGATTACCATATATTTTATTCCTTCCTTTGGAAATCTCTAAATGACATTAACATTTTAAAGCTACTGACAAGACCTATATTTAGTTAAGATGTAGGAAGGGAACCAAAAAGAAATGTTTATTAAGGAAGCCAAAAGAAAGATAAATTTGAAGATAAAAAAGGTTATTTTAAAATATAACCAAAGTCCCAAGGTTAAGAACTAGCAGGAAGAGTATCTTACTCAGTTTTCTGTTCTAGAACCCAGCAGAGATCATGGCAAATATTATGTGGTCAATGAATATTTGCCAGATTAATCTGTGAATAAAGACATGCAGGAGTAAAAAAAGTAATTCCTTATACAAATCATTCTCATTCTATTAAATGACTATAAATATAGAGAAAAAAATGGTAGCAGTACCAAAAAATCAGATAAAAGAGCATCATTCCATTTTGGAATAAGCTTCGTAAAATGCATAGCATTTAATACAAATGTAGACATATATTTTTAGAATCTATAGCAGCGGTTTCAATGGAAAGAAGAGAGGGCAATTTTGCTCCCCAAGTAACATTTAGCAATGTCTGGAGACATTTTTATTGTCACAAATGGGGGTGGTGTGTGACTGCTTGAATCTACTGGATAAAAACCAGAGAAACTGCTAAACATGGTACACAGGACAGCCCCCTATAGCAGTAAATTATCTGTCCCAAAATGTCAATGGAAGGGGCCCCATGTCCTAGAAGCAATTTCAGCATCTTCTGCTGCATCGGATAAAGTGGTCTGAATACACATCTAACACAAAGAAAGGTGATGAAGAGGGATCCTACGAGGAGGCTGTGAAGAAAACGAACAAATGTGTACTAGTCTGGGAGGTACAGCAAGAGACCAGCGCTTTATGGATATGAAGTTCAAACAGCGCCCTACAGAGAATATGGCTCAGGAGCATTGCAAAAAAAACATGGGGTTGGCCTGGCCAGTGTTGCTCAGTGGTTGATTATCTATCCATGAACCAAGAGGTCACTGGTTCATTCCCGGTCAGGCCACATGCCTAAGTTTTAGCTCAATCCCCGGTAGAGAGTGTGCAGGAGGCAGCCGATCGATGATGTTTCTCTCTCATCGATGTTTCTATCTCTCTGTCCCTCTCCCTTCCACTTGCTAAAAATCAGTAAAATATATATATATTTTTAAAAGCCTGGGGCTGAACACTACAAGGACCGTGTTTCGAGTGGATCTGTGTTGGAGTCCACTGACTGAGACTACTGCAAGCCCTGGCCTCCACCCGCTTGCTTATGTATCTCCAGTCCTTTCCCTTATTCTGCTTCCCAACCCAGCCCACGTGTGTGTGATCTCAGAACTGTGCCAAGCCGGCACTGGGACAAAGGGAGAGGACACTGGGACAAAGGGAGAGGACACTGTTCCCTTCCCCTGTCAGCTATCAGCCTGGTGCTGCCTTTGACTCCCTTATGTGCATAGGATTAAAGAGTTATTTTTAAAATAACACAGACCAGAAACATGTGACTTTTTTCTGCCAAAGAATCATCTTTTATAAGCCAGCCAGAGTCTGCCCATACATCCATTCAGGAGCTTCTACCCGCAAAGCCATCAAAGGTATATCTTGGCAAGCATTGGCTGAGATGCCTTTCCCTACAAAAAAAGAATTCCTAAGTCCAAAGTCCATCTTTGTTGGATTAATCACTATTAGAAAAAAAAATGTAAGAGCCATGAAAATTTGGTTCTAGAGCCAAAGAATGGTAGTATTTGTACCTAGAAGAAGCAACCCAGGCTAATGAAAACAAATAAACAAACAAAAAACAGAACAATCTTTTGGTAAGTGCCATGCCGGGATGAAATCAATGGGAAATCTTGTGATTTTTTGTGCTATTTTTTAATGTCATTGAGACTTTGATGGGGATTGCATTAAATCTGTACATTGCTTTGAGCCAAATATATGGTGACAGAAGATGATTTGACTGGGTGATGGGCACACAATGCAATCTACATACAGATCATGTGTCATAAAATGCACACTTGAAACATATGATCCTATTAACCAGTGTCACTCCAATAAATTTATTTTAAAAATGTGTTAATGCATATAAAATATAAAATATAAAAAAAGGAAAAGGCAAAGTTCAACAGACTATGCTTGATGTCTTCAAAAACAAAAGAAGGAAGGGGCCTTTGGAATAAGAGAGTGAAGACTAAAGAGTATTGGGTAAAAGCAGAGATAGAAAGAAATTTGACTAGAATATGAAAGAATGCAAGAGAAAGAGCATAACTAAAATTCCCAATAGAGGCAATAAAAATGGATGTGACCAAATCTCTAATAAGGAAAGCACATTTGAGAAATCTTGAATTGAAAGGTAAAGGACAGAAATGAAAGTGACAGAAAAATGTATCATTATGGGAGAAAAGAAATAAAAATATAACCCAAAGAAGTCTTTCTGACAAAACTAAAGGAAGATCTTACACACACAAACACAAAACACCTGCTTAAGGTTAAAAAAAATTATAGATAGTAAAGATTCACTATCAGGATAAAGTAGTAAGATAAGATTAATTCTGGAAATAGTGAAAGTGGGATTGTAGAATAATATATGAATACTAAGGCATCAAAGGAAAAGGAAATAATTTGCCTACCAATGGATAAAAATAAAAATCAGGCTATAGTAGACTTCCTGAATACCACTAAGTACCAAAGGAAAACAGAGCAAGGTATATATATATATATATATATATATATATATATATATATCTACACTAATAAAAGAGAAACATGGTAATTGGCGTACGACCACTACCCTTTTCATTGGCTAATCAGCGAGATATGCAAATTAACTGTCAGCAAAGATGGCGGCCGGCAGCCAGGCAGCTTGAAACTAACATGAGGCTTGCTTGCTTCAGTGACGGAGGATTCCAACGTTCCCCGCCCGCGGCTGCAGGCCTCTGAGTGGGCAGTTTAAGAAACATTGTAACAAATACCGCCGGACTTCAGCCAGCAGATTCGCAACATTGTAAGCAAAGGCCAGAAACCTTTCAGCCGTGGAGGCCTAAGAGCTGGAGCCAAGCCTCAAGGTAAAGCTGGCCCAGAATAAAAAAAAAAAAAGAAAAAAAGGAGCGGTTGGAAACTTCAGTCACTCCCAGCCTGAAAACAACCCTCAGCCCCTCACCCAGACTGGCCAGGCACCCCAGTGGGGACCCCCACCCTGATCCAGGACACCCTTCAGGGCAAACCAGCTGGCCCCACCCATGCACCAGGCCTCTACCCTATATAGCAAAAGGGTGATATGCCTCCCGGCATCGAGATCAGCATGACAGGGGGCAGCGCCCAAACCCCCTGATCACCCTGTGGCTCTGTGTGTGACAGGGGGCGGGGCCCCAACCCCCTGAACAGCCCTGTTCTGTGCCTGATAGGGGGGAGCTCCCCAACACCCCCTCTCCCACGGGCCCTGCTCTGTGTGGGATGGGGTAGAGCCATAACCTCCCCATCAGCCCTGCCCTGAGTGTGAAAGTGGTGGCACCCCAATCCCCTGATTGGCCCTGCTCTGTGGGTGATAGAGGGCGGTGCCCCAACCTCCTGATGGGCCCTGCTCTGTGTGTGACGGGGGCAGTGCCCCAACCCCCTGATGGGCCCTGCTCTGTGCATCACAGGGGGTGGTGCCGCAACCTCCCCATCGACCCTGCCTTGAGTGTGACAGGGGACGGTGCCCCAACCCCCCAATTGGCCCTACCCTGAGCATGACTGAGGGTGGCATCACAACCTCCCAATCTGGCCTGCTCTGTGCATGACGGGGCAGCGCCCCAACTCCCCAATCGGCCCTGCTCTGAGCCCGACCAGGGGCTGCACCTAGGGATTGGGCCTGCCCTCTGCCACCCGGGAGCAGGCCTAAGCCAGCAGGTCGTTATCTCCCGAGGGGTCCCAGACTGTGAGAGGGCACAGGCCGGGCTGAGGGACCCCTCCTCCCGCCCCCGAGTGCACAAATTTTTGTGCACTGGGCCTCTAGTATGTATATACACACATATATGCAGATATATATGCAAACCTATGAAAAATAGTAAGAGAAAAGTCATCAAAATAGAACTGATGAGGAACTTATATTCACTAGTACACTATGAGTCTATGGCAAATCTACACTAATAAAAGAGAAACATGGTAAGTGGCGTACGACTGCTACCCTTCCCATTGGCTAATCAGGGCAATATGCAAATTAACTGCCAGCCAAGATGGCGGCTGGCAGCCAGGCAGCTTGAAACTAATATGAGACTTGCTTGCTTTAGTGACGGAGGACTCCAATGTTACCCCGCTGGCAGCTGCAGGCCTCTGAGCCTGCAGTTTCAAACATTGTAACAAATACAGACGCTAAACAAAGCTCCAGAAACCAGCTTTCAGCCAGCTGGGATCTCAGAGCTGGAGTTGATACAGAGTCTCGAGACCGACACAAACCAGATACCTGCTTTCAGGAGCGGAGGCCTAAGAGCTGGAGCCTCAGAGCTAAAGCTGGCCCAGAAAAAAAAAAAAAGAAAAGAAAAAAAGGAGCAGTTGGGAGCTTCAGTCCCAGCCTGAAAACAGCCCTCAGCCCCTCACCCAGACTGGCCAGGCACCCCAGTGGGGACCCCCACCCTGAAGGGTGTGTGACCAGCTGCAAACAGCCATTATCCCCTCATCCAGGCTGGCCAGGCACCTCAGTGGGGACCCCCATCCTGATCCAGGACACCCTTCAGGGCAAACCAGCCAGCCCCCATGCGTGCACCAGGCCTCTATCCTATATAGTAAAAGGGTAATATGCCTCCCAGCACCGGGATCAGCGGAGCCACGAGGCCTCCCGGCACTGGAATCAGCGTGACAGGGGGCAGCGTCCAAACCCCCTGATTGCCCTGTGGCTCTGTGTGTGACAGGGGACGGTGTGCCAACTCCCCTATCGGCCCTACTTTGTGAGTGACAGGGGGTAGTCCCCCAACCCCCTGATGGGCCCTGCTCTGTGCGTGACAGGGGGGAGCTCCCCAACCCCCTGATGGGCCCTGCTCTGTGCGTGACGGGGGGGGCTACCCAACCCCCTGATTGGCCCTGCTCTGTGCGTGACAGGGGGCAGTGCCCCAACCCCCTGATTGGCCATGCTCTGTGCATGACAGGGTGTGGCGCCACAACCTCCCTATCAATTCTGCCTTGAGTGTGACAGGGGGCGGTGCCCCAACCCCCCAATCGGCCCTACCCTGAGCGTGACTGAGGGTGGCATCGCAACCTCCCGATCCGCCCTGTTCTGTGCATGACAGGGGGTGGCGCCCCAACTCCCCAACTGGCCCTGCTCTGAGCCCGACCAGGGGCTGCACCTAGGGATTGGGCCTGCCCTCTGCCACCCGGGAGCAGGCCTAAGCCAGCAGGTCGTTATCTCCCGAGGGGACCCAGACTGTGAGAGGGCACAGGCCGGGCTGAGGGACCCCCCCCCCCCACCTGAGTGCACAAATTTTTGTGCACCGGACCTCTAGTTAAATATATAAAAGAATAAAGAAATATGTAATTTTACATTTTAATAATATTGAATTGATAGTTATATATTAAAGGAATAAACTTTTTTCAAAATCAAATATTGCTGCGATTTTTATAAATTATATTTTAACTAATGATTTCATCACACACACATCCTCCTTTTTTCAGTTCACATTCAATGTTGCTTTGGTAAACTAGCCCTCTGAACAAAATTTTAAAAGCCCTAATTTGTGGCATTTGCCAATTTCCATGTTGTCAATATTCCCACCATGGTCAGTTTCAAACTCCCAATGGTTTGACAGCCAACTGGCAAGATTCCTGAATATTTAATGATAGATCTGGTAGGACCTAACCCATCACTGAGAAATACCACCTTCTCTACCGACCACATTACATGATAGCTAGCTGTTTGCATTTATGTTTTTATCACCAGACTAAGAATCGCTTGAGGATAGGGACTTTAACAACAAAAACAATAATAATGACATAATTGTTGGTTTGGTGACAAAAGGGGAAAAATTGGCTGAAGATCTTGAATCCTTGACACAAAGGCTACTGGCATGACAGATGGAAAAGACCAGCAAATACACACGCTTTATTACTCCAGTTTGACCTCTAACCTTGGAATGGAATCCTAATCTGCAGTGTGCTAGAATGGGCCCCGGGTGAGTCACAAAAACTCTTCGTGAGTTTCTGGTCTACAAGAAAATGAGTCAGGTACTTACCTTTGTTCCTTTTCCCTAAACATGCAACCTAAGTTTATTATCTTTCCATGTTAGCAATGAGGGAGCCATGAAAGATCACTTTAAGAACAAGAGCAGCAAGCTACCACACCCATTCCAGTCCTCCTGGGCTGTGGACTGTGTCTTGTTTTCCACTAGGCCTTCTGAGGAGTTTAGGAAAGGAAACCTTTTCTCAAAGTAAAAAACATATATTGGATCCCCATACAGCATGACAAACTCAAACGTCCATTCTACAAATATCTGAGATTTTAACTCCTTTACTCATCCCACCCAACGCTCTGCCCTAGAGCCCTGGCACAGTACCCGGTCAGGAATTCCTGTTGTCCCTCACCTGGAGCAGAGTCAGGCTCTACGTGGAATGGAGCCCCGACTGGGGCTGTGGGTGGAAAAGTGCCTTGAACTCTCACCAGAAGATTACATTTAGCTGAACATTTGAAAATGTGAGGCGTTCCCTCCATCCTCCAGAATTTCCTCTCTGACACCATTTCTGTGCAGCTGAAAAACAACCGCGACAGAGTCAATCCAGGACTTGCGGCTCCTTTAACAACCAAATCAAATTGCTACATGGTCAATCAGCTGATCAATGCATAATGGATTGTGAAGATGGCCAGAAATATCATCCAATTTGTTAACTGTGCGGAGATATAGACAAAGTCAATGAGCAAGTTGGAGCAAGGAAATTAAAAGAATGTAATCAAAATTGCTGTGATCAAAGGGACTATTTGGATGAATGAGGAGACCTAAATTATACTCTTTTTTTTTCTCCTGGAAAATCTTGAATATTTCATGATTAGACTCCTTGACTTTTATCAACTACCTCCAGCAATCTCTTCCTTGGAACTTGCTTGAAATGTGCTCTCCTTCAATCCTCTATCACCACTTTGCATTTATTAAAATAAAAACAGAAACATTAAACAGTAGACTCAGACAGTAAGGTTATTTAACCAATTGTTTCCATAAGCAATATTTGCCATATCAACAAATTACATAGAATAGTTCAATAAAGCAAAGGGGAGAGAAAGATAAAGAAAAAGGTAAATATAAAAATCAGCTTTTAAGAAAGAACATAATAAAGGGATATAAGAGCTTGGGGACATAACCTCACAAATAATTTAAAAATTAAATTTTAATAAAGCATGAAATGTTGTATATAATACCTATTATATGTGTACCTAACATATACAAAACTAACTGGCATTAGAATTATATATGTTTATGTGTTTTATTTTATAGATGTTACATAATTTCAAACAGGTAGATTATTGCCTTCTGCAAATAGAGGATACAGATAACCTAGCTGATTTTTTAAAAATTATCTCCAAAATATTTGTGGCCAAGTATATGGAAACAGATACTATAATATCATAAAATTGTATGGATTTAATTTTAAAGAACTAATGGCAAATGGGCTTTATATGGCACTTTAACACCTTATTCTATTCATAATTTTATTTGAGCCTCACAGCCCTTTCCAGTAGGTCAATCAAGAATTAGCATCAGTCATATTTTAGAGATGAGGTACGTGGGGGGTCAAATGAATGAAGTGACTTTCTGAGGTCACACTAATGGCTAAAAGGTAGAAACTGACATATAATCAGTGTTGTGACCTTTTCCACTGAACAATTCTGCTTTCCATCATATCAATACTGCGATGTGGAAAATAACTTATTTTACAAGTAATTAATCTTTTTTTCCTGAAACTTGCTAAAAACTGTGTTAACATTCTGCATAATGTACATGTCTATCAAGAAGAATCAAAATAAGTTAAGCCACCCCACTGAATTAATTGTCTTTGGTTTAAGAACTTAATTGCTTGTTTGTCCAGACACACTGTGCTAACCACAGGGGAAGGAAAACAGACTTGCTTCTGTTTTAGATTGGTTGATATAATTCCTTGTTGTTTTAGATGTAAAATTATCAATATTTAATGGGTGGGATGGATTGGTGTGCATACTTTCTTTAAACTAGATTTTTATCTTCTCTTCTCCTTTAGCTGTGTCCTGTCAAAAAGACAGGAAAATAAATTAAAAAATTAAAACATTGGCCTAGCAATAAGTCTAGATTTTGCTAAGAGTCAGGTCTGTAGATAACACTAAGAATGACAAATAACCAAGAGAGACTTCCCAGTGACTTTAGAACATGTAGAAAATTAGGTTCCCTCCACTCCCTGCCCCTAAATCCTATAGTTTTGTTTCTGAACCTGAATAGAGTTGAAAACATGATTATTAGAAAATTAGCTACCTGGGCTCTGGCTGGTTTGGCTCAGTGGATAGAGCGTCGGCCTGTGGACTCAAGGGTCCCAGGTTCGATTCTGGTCAAGGGCATGTACCTTGGTTGTGGGCACATACCCAGTGGGGGGTGTGCAGGAGGCAGCTGATCGATGTTTCTCTCTCATCGATGTTTCTAACTCTCTACCCTTCTCCCTTCCTCTCAGTAAAAGAATCAACAAAATATATTTTAAAAAAAGAAAATCAGCTACCTGGTTTTGGCTACAGTGAGGAAGAAGGATTCTTCACCCTCTACTGTATCCTTTGCCAGGCCCATTCAAATGCAGCCCATTTCCCACTTAATACTAGTATCTTCATAATTCATATTCTGCAGCATTTCTTGCGCATCTGTTATCTGCCAGGCATTACAAAAGGCACTCCACAAAGTTCATTATTGTTTAACTATTCAATCTGTTTTTCTTTATTTTATAAAGGAGTAAGAACATGTACAGCCCTTCAGTATTATCCATGGTTTGCGGTTTTTCTCATTAGTGCTTCGCCCGCCCCCCCGCCCCCGCACCCTCCGTTTCTTGTTTTCTTTTGCTTCATATCACTATTTTGATTCCTGTTATTTTCTTTCAGCAAACTTTAGCTACAATTTCTTGAGTTCCTATTATACACCAGACCCAATACAATACTTTATAGGCATTATCATATTTTATCTTACTTGACCTTCAGAATCTATAAAGCAGGCTTATTATCCCCACTGTGCAGCTGGGAAAAATAAAGCTCAAGGATTTATTCATCAAAGGCCACACACACGCTCACTCAGTGGCAAAGCTGGAACTCAAATCTAAGACTACTTAATTTCATATCTCAAGTTTTTAGCATCTAACCAAACCACCATCTAGTTTGTTATATTATTGTGTACACAGAGGCAACATACATAAATAGGGATTTAAATTATATACCTGGGGTGGATATTCCTGTAATAGTTTATACAAAAGAGTAATAATTCATCTACCTTCCTCCCATACATTACTCTCCCCATCACGCCCTCTGCCCCAGCCATGGACCATGAGAATCCAGGATGACCTATTGCTTTCACCAATAGAATACAAAGGAAGCGAGGCTATGCTATTTCTAGGCCCAACCTTTAAGAGGATTGGACGGTTCTGCGTTGGTCTCTCAGAGCCCTGAATCACTATGGAAGATGTTTGACTATCTTTATAGAAAAACACTAATGGAAAGACCTGGAGATTAAATGAAAAAAGACACAGGCTCTGCTGAACCCACCCCCACCAAGATTCCCAGCAAGATTCCAGGCATAAAACACAGTTCCAGGAAAAAGACACTGAGGTCAGAGATTTGTGTTAGGGAAGTTCTCCTAAGAATGATGTCTATGAAAGATGAGCAAAGCAGGTTGGGCAGAGGGAGAACTTCAACTGTGACATAGTTGCAACAGGTAAGTTTGGAGCAAGGGTGCCCTTGAGAGTTGTCCTGTCTTAAGGCAAAGAGAGAGCATTTATGCTTCAGCATGGAAGAATCATTGAATGCAGGCTATGCCCACTCATTCAGTAGGCAGCGTGCCATTGGACAAGAAGGCTTAGTCCTGAAGTGTTCTGGGCAGAACACTACAGCATCCACTAAATGGAGTTTCAGTGAAAAACATTAGTCAATTGATTGACTTTAATGTATGGGGATTTCAAGAGGGAAAAACTCTGGCAGAAAAGCATTAATCCCCTTCATTCAGCTAGACCATGTGATCAAAAAGAGCTTACACTTGCAATAAATGTTAAAGTAAACATTGTTTTATTTCTTCCAGTTTTTATAAGTATAAAGCATACTAAGTGTGAGTCCAAAGATACTGTTTGTTAGCCATGTGATCTAAGGCAATTCACTTATACAATGGATTGAGTTTCTATTATGTCAAGAACAGTCCACTGGGGATATACTGGCCATCACCTTAGGAAGATCAAGGAGGTGGAGTCATGACCTTCTCAGAGCTTCAGAGTCTTTATTTGTAAAATGGAGTTAATTCTATCTGCTTACATTGAATACTAGATTTTTTTCAGCAGTTAATAATGAATGTGTGTAAAATGCTATAAAAGTGGTGAAGGACTATAGAAAATTAAGCTATTATTATTCATATTGTTATTCTTAATAATAATGACATTTTCCTGCTATAAAATATCTCATCCAAAAATAATCAATGAAAAAAACGTATGTTTGTATTGATTATCTTAATCATACACTTGAAAATAAATGCTAAAGTTCAATTTATTAAACAATTAAAAATAACTTTTCTTTAAAGGGCTTTTACTTAGGAGTCTATGCAAATCAGTTTTCATTGTTCTTCCTTTTCTACAAAAGTATAGTCTCTTTAAATATGTATTGCTGTTGTGTAAGTTATATTACATTTTTGCAAAATGTTCTAAATTAAAATTGACAAGATTTTTCTTGCAAAACCTATTCTAGTAGTCCTTTTCTAACACCCACAGTCTTCAAACTAATTTTAGTGGAGAGGTAGGAAAGTTAAATTAATATCAGTCTACTAGAAATATCTTGTCCAAAATCCTCCCCATCCCAGAGTTCTTTTATTAGATTTTGGCTTCATTTTTGTCCTAATTGAGTGTATAGAAAATCAGATACAGAAGTATATAGACCAAAAATAAGATCGAGTCTGACTGTATTAAATTCGTAAGAAAACCTTCATTCCACTACCTTTAATTTCAGAGAGCTGATGGCAGAGATCACACACTAAGCTGCACATAACATACTGTCAAAATTAGAGGAAAAGAAATTGTGTTTTGGTTGTTGTGGGATTTTTTTTTTTACAAATTAATTTTCAATTTCAAATGGCCTAAAGCAGTCCTGAGCTCTTGTTACACTTTTAGTTTATATTAAATTGTTAGATGCAGGCCTTAATGAAGGGCCTTCTCTTTAGTCACAGCAAGAGGGAAACTACCACTTCTCTCTGGGTCAATGTTCCCATTTTGCCTGCATGTAATGGCCTTAAAAAGCTATTGAGTCTGTTTTCTCTTGTTGCCATCCATCATAAGAATATCGTTTTGCAACTGCTCAAACTAAAATGAACTGACTCCACCCAAGAGCTCTCCTTATTCAACTGTTTAGAAGCCTTTTTAACCTGTTTAGGTAAGCAATGAGATTTTATTCATTCAAAATATTACCTTTTAAAAATATATATTTTTTTATTGATTTCAGAGAGGAAGGGAGAGGGAGAGGGAGAAACATAAATGACTGAGAGAGAATCATCGATCAATTGATCAGCTGCCTCCTGCACAACCCCCACTGGGGATCAAGCCCACAACCTGGGTATGTGCCTTGACTGGGAATTGAACCACAACCTCCTGGTTCATAGATCCACACTCAACCACTGAGCCATGCTGGCCAGGCAAAGTATTACCTTTTTTATTGAGGTGCTTGAATTATTTTTGTTTCCATAGCAGAGGTATATTATCAAACCCAAATCACCTCTTCCTTGTATCTGTCTCAGAACCGAAACAACTAAATATGTACTCAAGCTCTTATGAAACGATAATTTTTTTAAATGACATATTGCCAGCATCCCCACACCCCACCTCCATGTGGTTGGAAAAGTCCTGCAGCTGAGCAGAAACTGATATCAGGCCCCCATGTGTTCACCGTGGCATGTCGGACCTCTGGCCTGCGCAGATGGTCTCTCACGCAGACAGTTCCCTTGATTCAAAAACACAAAATCCTGGCCTTTAGGGCACTCATCAGAGAACTTCCCTAAGAACTGACTTCCAGCATCTGCCAAAGACTCACTTAAGACAATGAATGTTTGATACAAATGGGATTAGGAACATTTTAATTATCCATGAATCCTGGATACTGTAAAAGCGATACCTTTATCACCGACTACCCAGAAGCTTATCAAGAGTTTACAGAAATAAGCACTTTCATCTTCTCTTGTTGGAAGTAAAACTTATTCAAACAATCTCTTGAGCACTTAACAATTTGAACTAAGATTAAAAATGCACATTTGATTCGACCTGACAACTTCATGTTCAAGCATTTATTCTAAGACAATTATTAGACTTTGAACAAAGTTGCATGATGCTGACTAAAACATATTTATAGTGAAGATAAATTGGCAATAACCTTAATACTCATGGAGACAAGATTAAGTATGACATAGCAATACAATGGGATACAAGAACACCATTAGAAAGACTGAGGTAGCTCTCTCTATGCATATATACTTGTAAATATTATTGTTAAGTAAACAAATGTGGAAAAGCTAGAATAAGTTGATAATTTTTTTCTTTAAATGTTCATAAACATGCATGCACATAAAAAAGTTTAGAATTATAAATGTATTCAATGATGGTAGAAACCACTTTGCTTTATACTTTATAACTTTCTGTATTTTTAGATTTTGACATTCTTTTCTTATTTTAGAAAAATATAATTTATTAATTACAAAAATATTCTGAATGAAACCAGATTGTAACATATTATCTTAGTTCCCAATTTAACTTGTGAAGTTAAAATGCAATGTTACGTTCTCAGGTTTATGAAGAGATGATATAAGAAAATATGAAAAGTGTTTCTAAGCAAAACTGTAAAGAATCACAATGACAATTGCTAACATCTAGTATTGTGCTAAGTGCTTTACATGGTTAATATTTTTTAGTATTCATAACTACCTAAAAGAGGTACTGTTATTATGGTTCTACTAACAAAAGCACTGTTATTCATATTTTACAAATGAACAAATTATGATTTAGATTATATTGAGTAATTTTGCCAATTTGTAGTAGAATTGAAACACTAAACTAAATATATCTGATTCAACAACCAGTGATCTAAACCATTATGTTACACTAGTTCACTATCTATAATAATAAAAGTGTAATATGATAATTTGACTAGGCATCCTTCCGGACATCCTTCCTTCCAGAAAAAGCTGCAGTGGGCAGGGGCCACAGCAGAGGCGGCGGCAGCAGGTGTGGGCTGGGGCCAAGACCCTTGCATGAATTTTGCACATAGGGCTTCTAGTGCCGGGAGCCGGTCCATCCTTGCTGTTTCAAGGGACCTGGCATATATGGCATACGGTTCTTAATATGTTTGCTCACCTTCTTGGCGCTGTGTTTTAACCAAAGTCACCTCTCCGAGAAAGGTTGAATCCCCAGGTAGGGATTTTCCCCTGAAGTTAGGGAGGGAATAAAACCCCTCAACTAAGTGCCAGGTGGGTAATTAATCCCTTTAACTACGAACAATCATGCTTAAACTACATAATCTTTTCTCCCTGGAATGGAGATAAGAAATGCCCTAACCTTTGTAATAGAGATTGATAGGATTGAATCAACTGGTATAAATACAGTTGTAACAAGACAGAAACACTCAGAACTTAGAACAGAATCAAGAAGACAGAACCTACACGGAGCCTAGAGACAGAAGAACTTTGCTGGAGAGAGCATGCCGGAGGATCCTGGAGAAGGACTGGCCTCAGAGCCTAGAGACAGAGCCTAGTGGGATAACATGGCAAGGGATCCTGGACTGAACCTGACTACAGAGATTGGCAGGAGAACCTGACTGGAACCTGGACACTGAACCTGACTGGAGAACCTGGACAGAACCTGGCTGGAGAACCTATCGAGGGAACATGGCTACAGAACTTCCCTGGAGATCCAAAGCAGAACCTCTCTGGAGATCGAGACCAGAACTTGGCTGGAGATCCTGGCTAGGCTGCTGATCAACTGAACGCTGCCTCTGTGTCCTTCCTTCTTCGCCTACTCCGTCCACACCTTTGGGGACCCCTGGACCAGCTGGGGTTGGACCCCGGCATCTGGCGCCCGAACAGGGACCCCTAGGTAAGCGCCCCGCACTCGGGACGGATTGGACTCCACCGTAGGAAGACGGTGGATAGTCTTCGCCGACTCCGTCCACACCTTTGGGAACCCCTGGAACAGGATTCCCCTAGGTAAGCCCTCCTCCCCCATTGAGAACCCCCACACTCGGGACGGATCAGACTCCACCGTAGGAAGAGGGTGGATAGTCTTCGCCGAATCCGTCCACACCTTTGGGAACCCCTGGAACAGGATTCCCTTAGGTAAGCACCCCCCATTGAGAACCCCACACTCGGGACGGATAGGACTCCACCAGGGTGCTACAGACCCCCCTATAGAGGATAAGTAGGGTAAGAAGGTGGATAGTACAGAACTTAGATTGAGAAGATGTGCCATACTGAGTCCAAAGAAAGAAGACTCTGTATTGATTCTTAGATTGAGAAGATGTGCCATACTGAGTCCAAAGAAAGAAGACTCTGTATTGATCTTTAGATTAAGAAGATGTGCCATACTGAGTCTAAAGAAAAAAGACTCCGTATTGATCTTTTAACATATATGCTTGTTAGCAGAGGAATTAAGGTTACTCCCAGTCAGACAGAACATTTTATACAAGAAATACGTCCATGCTTTTCTGAGGAAGGAAAGGTGCCGGAAAGGTAAATGTAGAGGCATGGGAGAAGGTAGGCCCAAGGAGCCTTATCCTTAACCCCACTTCAGCCTTTCCACCCCGGGAAAGTGCAGGATTGGCAAGCTCTCCCTGAGGTGATAGATCAGGACTCAGGTAATAGCAGAAAGCACCAATCCTACTCTTAAAATGGATACAAGAGAGCATTTGAGGTTTTTCTTTTTAATGCTTGCTTTTAAAAAATAAAAAAGGGGGAATTTGCCGGGAGCCGGTCCATCCTTGCTGTTTCAAGGGACCTGGCATATATGGCATACGGTTCTTAATATGTTTGCTCACCTTCTTGGCGCTGTGTTTTAACCAAAGTCACCTCTCCGAGAAAGGTTGAATCCCCAGGTAGGGATTTTCCCCTGAAGTTAGGGAGGGAATAAAACCCCTCAACTAAGTGCCAGGCGGGTAATTAATCCCTTTAACTACGAACAATCATGCTTAAACTACATAATCTTTTCTCCCTGGAATGGAGATAAGAAACGCCCTAACCTTTGTAATAGAGATTGATAGGATTGAATCAACTGGTATAAATACAGTTGTAACAAGACAGAAACACTCAGAACTTAGAACAGAATCAAGAAGACAGAACCTACACGGAGCCTAGAGACTGAAGAACTTTGCTGGAGAGAGCATGCCGGAGGATCCTGGAGAAGGACTGGCCTCAGAGCCTAGAGACAGAGCCTAGCGGGATAACATGGCAAGGGATCCTGGACTGAACCTGACTACAGAGATTGGCAGGAGAACCTGACTGGAACCTGGACACTGAACCTGACTGGAGAACCTGGACAGAACCTGGCTGGAGAACCTATCGAGGGAACATGGCTACAGAACTTCCCTGGAGATCCAAAGCAGAACCTCTCTGGAGATCGAGACCAGAACTTGGCTGGAGATCCTGGCTGGAGATCCTGGCTAGGCTGCTGATCAACTGAACGCTGCCTCTGTGTCCTTCCTTCTTCGCCTACTCCGTCCACACCTTTGGGGACCCCTGGACCAGCTGGGGTTGGACCCCGGCATTCTAGTATTATTATATTAGGCCATGGTCAGAAAAAGAACAGCCACTCTTTGCATTTTAGATATGACACATTTAATACAAGGATTCAAGGCTTTAAAAATTGAAAGAGCTGCAGGGAAGAAGTTCAGAGAAGCCTCTACCAATATCTAAGTCAGTAAGTCAGAGGCAGGTGGTTCTTAACTGCTCACAGAAGCTTCTACATTTCTTAAAAGGCTCTGGAAAGCTTCCATCAACTGTCTCAGTCTATAGTAGGAAAGCAGGTGCTTCTCAAGAGCTTGTTGGAAGGTCTCTCTGACATCTCACGTACATCAGGCTGCAGCTGCCTATGCAGAATACTGGCTTCTTCTCTTCTACCTTCCACTCTTACCTAGTGCTTCTTATTGACAAACTCTAAGCTGAAGCCACACAGATTAAAGGATTCTGAGAAATATAACTCCTAGCTTCTCTACAGTGCAGAAGTGACCTTAGAAAGGGGAGGAGGAATGCTGATTTAACAACAGATAATCCAAAATTATTGATTTGTTGAATATTTCATACTAGGGGCCCAGTGCACGAAATTCGTGCACTGGGTGGGGGGGGGGAGTGTCCCTCAGCCCAGCCTGCCCCCTCTCACATACTGGGAGCCCTCAGGCGTTGACCCCCATCATCCTCCAATCACAGGATCGGCCCCTTGCCCAGGCCTGACGCCTCTGACAGAGGCGTCAGGCCTGGGCAGGGGACCCTCATTTCCCCCCATCACTGGTTCTGCCCCCAGCCCAGGCCTGATGCCTCTGGCCCAGGCATCAGGCCTGGGCAGGGGACCCCCAGACCCCTCCGATTGCTGGCTCTGCCCCTTGCCCAGGCCTGATGCCTCGGCCAGAGGCGTAGACCCCCATCACCCTCTGATCGCCTGATCGGCCCCTTGCCCAGGCCTGACGCCTCTGCCAGAGGAGTTGACCCTCATCACCCTCTGATCACCAATCACCGGATCGGCCCCTTGACCAGGCCTGAGGCCTCCGGCAGAGGTGTCAGGCCTGGGCAGGGGACCACCAGCTCCCCGCGGTTGCAGGCTCCACCCCTGCCCAGGCCTAATGCCTCTGGCCTAGGCGTCTGGCCCGGGCAGCGTCCGGCCCAGGCAGCGGGGACCTGCAGTGGCAGCGGGGGGGCGCCGCGATCACGCGGGCTCCGCCCCTGGCCCTGCAGGATGCCTCTGGCTGAGGCGTCCGGCCTGGGCAATGGGGACCCGCAGCTGCAGCGGCCCCGCGATTGTGGGTTTCGCTTTAGGCCCAGGCAAGGGACCCCTAGCTCCTGGGACAGCCAGCTTCGACCGTGCCCAGCTCCCATCGCTGACTCCGCCCCTACTTCCTGCTATCACTGGCCAGGGCAGCAAAGGCACCTGATTCTCCGATCATGGCTGGGGGGCAGGGCAAAGGCGGCCCCAGGGCCGCCTTTGCCCTGCCCCCCAGCTCTTAGCTCCCCCCTGGGTTTCCGATCACTGTCAGTGGCAGGGGGCTTCTTCCTGCTTTCCCTTTCGCCCCCCTGCATTGTGCCTACATATGCAAATTTACCGCCATCTTGTTGGCAGTTAACTGCCAATCTTAGTTGGCAGTTAATTTGCATATAGCCCTGATTAGCCAATGAAAAGGGTATCGTCATACGCCAATTACCATTTTTCTCTTTTATTAGTGTAGATATTTGTGGATCTCTATAGCTACATAAATATACAGATACACACAAACTCATATATATATATATGTGTGTGTGTATAAATATATATATATATATGTGTGTGTGTGTGTGTGTGTGTGTGTATACATTTTAGGTGCATATATAGGCAGTGTAGCATAGTAGTTAAGAATGTTGACTCTGAAGCCAGATGGTTTGTTCTCAGATCCTGGTTCCTCCATTTATTACTTGGATGACTTTGGGCAAGTTGCTTAACATCTCTATGCCTCAATGTTTTCATCTTTAAAATGAGAACAATAATATTCCCTACTTGATAGGATTATTGTGAGAGTTACTATAAATTATATACAGCATACAATATTGTCTGGTACATAGTAGCGCTGTATAATGCTTTAGTTATTGTTATATTTGTTATTATTTGACATCACATAATAAAATCTTTTAATATGTGGTATCACAGAAAAGCTCACTATCTTTAGACAATGTGCAAAATATTTCATCATATTTTACTTTCATTTTATTAAAATTCAAAAATAAATTTAGCACTTGTTCAAAATAACTAACTCATGCCAATTTCTGATAAATCTATCTATTATTCTTCATAGATTTTTATTCTGAATTTTATCTTCCATTGTCCCATCTATATAGTCAACTTGGAAGGTAGTGAAATATACATATAAGGAGGTAGTTAAGGAAAGAAGGATGAAGTGGACTAACTCTTACTTTACATTGTTTCATTTCTAACTCTCCCTTTCCCCCTTATTATTAAGTTCTTATTAGACTTTTATTTTTAATTCATTTCAAGTATTTATGATTATTGTATAATTCATGTATAAGAGGTTTTTATATTTCCCATTAGCTATGCTTTCCAACTTTCCTTAGGAAACTCATTAACCATGATTTAATTTAAATATATATATAGTCCTTGCTACAATTCTACAATTTGCCCTTAAGAAACAAAGTTGCCCATGTGAAAAATAGCTCAATAGCAAACCAATGCCTGAAATTCTGAGCTTCTGTCCTATTATTTGTTAAAACCACTTTTTGTTTTTACCATCCAAAGTATCTTCAAATGTAGGATAGTTCTTTCCCAAAGAGCAGCATATGGACCTCAGTTTTAACCTCTGGAAGTTGAATTTCTCTCTACCTGAAGTGTCCCCAGTTGCCCTCAAGCAGAGGTGGGGAATGTCTAGCCCAAAGGCCATGTACCTATTTGGTCTGGCTCCACCAAGGCATTAGGGGTGAGTTAATGAAATGTTTGACCAAATACAGCAGGCTAATTTTTAAGTGGATAATTTTGTATGGCCCACGAATAATGTTATAAATATCCAAATGGCCCTTGGCAGAAAAAGGTTCCCCACCCCTGCTGGGCCTCAAGAAACAATTCCACCAGGGAGGTGTGGCTCGGTCGGTTGATCATCCTCCAATGCACCAGAGGTTACCAGATCTATTCCTGTCAGGGAGGTGCCTGGGTTGTGGGCTCGATCCCCAGAAGGGGGCATGCAGGAAGCAGTTGATCAATGTTTCTCTCTCATCAATGTTTCTATCTCTCCCTCTCCCTTCCTCTATCAGAAATCAATAAAAACATATCTTAAAAAAAGAATTTCAAATATGTCATAAATTTCAAGTATATCTGCTTTTTTTAAAGTCAGATAATCTCCCACGTATCTTTCCTACTTACTGACAAATATATACCCTCTCCTTGAGTTGCACTTCAAAGCCTCCGTACGTGAATTTTGTAGATGCTGCACAGCTTACATTTTTACATCAGACTTTTTTCCAACTTAACCAATACACTTGGTGACAATTCACATATCCAGTTTCTCATCCAGCATTAATAAGCCCGCAGACAGATCTCACGTTTATATAGTTTTGAGAGATTAAGTAAATGGAGGTAACATCTTCCCCCCACACAGAATATTTAGATGTGATTACTTCTAACTCAAGCTGTCAGCTTATTCTTAAAATTCAAAAAGAATCAGGAGATTAATAAATGTAGTTTGCATGTCCTTTGAAACCATGATAGGTTCTTCTCTTTTGACAAGCCTGATAATGGGTTTTGGAATGCATGGGGAAAACTTGCTGACATTTTAAAAATCTATACCACTAACCCCTGTAAATGCAGTTTTCAAATATATGATAGTTCTATCTGCCACAACAGCATTTAACATGTATAAAAATTTAAAGCATTGAAAATATCTTCCCTTATTTGTTAAACAGTCCAACTTAGTAGATACATACATCCGTACACAAACGCACACGTTAATTCTTCCTTTATGTTGCCTGGTCGAGAGAGCATAAATAATGGTAATCCCACTAAATGGAGAGCCTTGAGTTTCCATATTATTTACATTGAGCTCATATTTTAATCTCATAGATAGCTTACCCTATCCCTATCCCTGCTTTATGTCTATGAATAAAACTAAAAGGGATGATTCAAGAATCTACATTTCCGTGATAGCATGTCCCTGTGCTTATGATTTACTTCAGGGTTAATCCAAGGCCAAAACAACACCAACAGGTCAAAATACATTTGAGAGTGGAGGAGAGAGAACACATTCAATATCCCGATATCCCAGGCCCCTGTTTGCCTCTTCAAAGTGAGACCAGTGGGCAGGTGCCCAGGTTCTAGTAGCAAGCCCTTAGGTATTCATGTCCTCTTGGAGTTCTACAGGCGGTGCTGTTTGAGACATGTGATGGGCAAGACTCACAGCCCCTGGGTATGCTGAGGGCGGGGCACCTAAAGCTGGCCTACACTGAACCTTTACAAAGGAAGCAGAAACTACAGGCTCCAGCCCATGTGACAACTGCCACGGAGCTCCATCCTGACCGGGGCATTCTGGGGCCCCTAGACTCTCCTAGGAATCCGGTCCCTTACTGCACAACTTCAGGAAACTTGCTTTGCCATGGTCCTGGTTCCTGGATACCTGGGTCTCATCTGTTGTGAGTGGCATCTAACTGCCTAGGATGGGTCATTTGAACCCGTCCAACCTAGATTGACTATAACCTTGAACCAGCTCCACTGCCAGCTGGTGCCAAAACATCCACTTTTCCTGATTGCTTATTTTAGTCAAACAACTCTGGATTAATGACAGTAAAGGTGTGTAGCCTGCTCACCACGCGGCAGAGGGTCTGCTTGGAGCTTCACAAGCTCTATCTTACCTCCACGTTGAGATGAATCACCAACTAGCATTCTTTCACCAAGTTCATGTGCTAAGTGACAACCCAGCGTCAAATCACACTTCTAGGGTGCTTGCAACAGTCAAGACACACATTCTAGTGACTCTTTTGTTTCTCCCCTTATTATCCTTTAACATGGTGATAATCAGAACAAATTGATTTTGTTTCTCGGATTGCTAAAATCCTCCCAACACTTTCTTCAACACTGTTGCTGAATAAATCATTGTAATGTTCCCCTGAAGTGAATTGAAAATTAATTTACACAACCAAGATGATCCTCCTAATAACAGGGTACATGGAATGGAGAAATTGGAAATCATTACCCAGCAAACATTATCTGCATTATTTTTGTAGCTGCTGTAGATTGCATTGTAATAGAAAATTAGGAGACCGGCTGTGAAGAAGTTTAAGAGGGTCCCCTGAAGAGCGTCTGTTTTAAAATTGATTCTTTAAGAAAGCATTAAAAAGCTATTGGAATTGATTGCCTGCTAATATAAAGGAAAAACTCTTTGCCACCATTTGAGTTAAAAAAGAGCATCTTCATTCATGCATGTTATTAAAACTACTGGCCTGAAAGCCCCTGTAGAAAGATAAAGGATATGGATGGGATATTAAAACAGCAATCTTTACCTTATCTGGGATTTAAACTTAATATGTTGCTTTTATTAATTTAGCAAGAACCATTAGTTAGGGTGTCAAAGAGTGGATTTACAATTAAAGTGCTATAAAATGGTGGTATTTTTAATAAACAATGGACCAGAAATTTTTCATTAATCTTCCAAGCATGAGGTACACCCCTACAAAGAATGAATCTTGAATTTACAGTTTTCTTTATTGCCAAGTTTTCAATGCAGCAGCAATAAAAGTCATAGCTGATAACATCCCTGATTAGCTCTTGAAGCTTTCCCTGGAATAGGGCAATGACCAATCAAAATCTAGCAGTTGGCCAGAGGAAAAAATGGCATCTTGAAAACATGTCTTTTGAGCTTAGAGAGGTTTCCATGGATCTGATGCAGTGGCTACTGTTTGAGAAATGGTATCTTAGGCAGATATACAAACACATAAACAAGCCCAACAGGGTGCCTTGACACAAAACTATTTTCTTTTTATGGGCTTTGATTTTTACCACATTCTGTGGGAAATTGCCTTGTCTCTTTTAATGCATGATAAGCAAGACTACTTAACAGCAAGGAATAATGAGTAAGAAAAGCCTCTTCAAGTACAATATATTATTTTTCTTTAAAAGTTATCTCAGAATTTAAACTTCACCCTCACACCAGTCACTCCCTTCATCTCACTCCCTGTTTTAATGGATGGTGAATAATGTCTACACAGATGAACTATATCAGAAAAAAAATTGGTAGAGAACTAGTAGCATAGTTGTAAAGCGTGTAAACTAAAATTGCTTTCCTAGAAGGAAAATTATACCCTGTACCATCTTGAAGCTGCCCTCTTAGCGCTATCATTAGGTCCTTCGCGATGTAGTAGAAGTAGCCTCATAATGAGGCGTTGTGGGTACCTCAGTTACAAACCCTTTGGAGATATTGAAATGAGCGAACCGACATTAGAGTGAATTCTGTATTCCGACTAGCCTAATAACACCTTTTTTTTCATATACCAGCTTCGAATATTCATATGAAACCTTAAATGCTTTTTGGACAAAATATGACAATTATTTATTAAACTATATTCATTAAAATAATTTCTTAAAATTTCCTATATCTATTTTATTAATATTTTATTTTTAGTTGTGGTTTAGAGGATAAATTATTATATGGCCACTTTATAAGTAATTTCTGAAATGTACAATTTTAGGTCATTTGTAATAGAACCTAGAGTTATTTTTGTCAAAATAGTTAAGCTTAAAGTTAAAAGAGCAAAGATTGTAGGCTTTCAACTAAATTTCAACTTCTCTGCCACTATAAAACTCCTTAAAAGCCAGGACCACAGTTGATCCATAGTCATTAGTATAGATATTTAATTTTGTTAATATTGGTGATAAAGATAAGTTGGATAATTATATTGTTAAAATGTAAATAAGTAATGGGAGAAATTAACAGAAACAATGAAAATTAATATCATCTTTATAGATTTGTAACAATTTTAAATTACAGAAGTCTTTTTAACTTGGTTAGAAACATTTTAATTACTAGAATAAGAGAAAATTCTCCAAAACTAACTCCACAAAGGCAAAAATTGTTAACAGATCTTTGTCTCTCGATACAAAAATGAAGGTATATTAATTTTCAAAATGGGATCATAATATTTTTAAACTAGTCTTTTCACTCTGTTACAAAAACCAGAAAGAAAATAAGATGTTTTAAATAACAAACATTTATATTTCCTTATCATGTCTTTCAATTCTGTTGATAAAAGGCAAAGAACAAAATAGCATATGTTGACAGAGAGTAGAGGAAAGCTGTACAGCACATGGCATCCCCGGAGGTATGTCTGTCTCTCCTTACCCATCTCTTTCATGTCCAGGTTCCTGGGCTTTTTATTTAAATTTCTTTTTATTTAAAGTCTTCACCAATATTACTACTATGAAATGCCACACCAAGCTACAACTAAAATAGATAAATGAGTAAAGTTAATATGAATACTTTAATTTTTTAAAACCTCCAAAATCAATAATCCAGAGTCTTGTTCAAATTAATTTACATGAGTGCTCTATACCAATGCATATTATAAGTACTTAATGGGAGGTTTATTAATGTTCATGATAAAGGTAATATATTGTAAAAATGTAAGTGAGCAGTAGCAGAAATTAATAAAAACAAAAAAATTTAATATCATCTGTATTAAGTCTTAGTTAATTATTGATTTGTAATTTTGAGATTACAGTTGTCACATATAATATAGGAGATATTTGTGTGAGCTTTGAAATTTTCTTCTTTCATACAAGTTCTCAATAATTAGAAATTGGGACTCATTATTCCAATCAATATGCCGCCACAAGTAACCTCAAACATCATATGTGCTGGATACCAAAATAATATTAACATTATATTAGACAATAAAAATGTTCTCCACAATCCTGGTGATAGAGAGCAACAGAGAAATGTAGATAATTGCAATCTTATTGTCCTAGAATTAAAAATAGAACAGCAACCATTTTAAAAGTTGGGTTACTTTTCATAAGAAATTATATTTGATTAGTACTTTTTAGACTCAATGTCTCTCACTGTTGAAAGTGGCCAAAAACTAGAGACTTGTTCCATGATGCCAATGGATAAGAATGTCAGTAAATGTAAGACATGTTCTTCTAGAAGAAATTAGTTGAAAAAGGGATTCTAAAACCATCTCCACATATCAAAGGCCAAGGGGAGAGGGGAAATGAAAGTGAGATAATCTATATGAATCCCACTGAGACATATAAGCTCCTGTCCTTCAAAAGGGTAAGATATTAGTTGGGAAAGAAAGTGTCTATAATCTTTAAATTAGTAGAGCTTATCTACTCTTTTCTCATTTAATTTCTTAATAAGTCCAAATTGCCACTATACACACACACACACACACACACACACACGGAAAGCCCAACAATAGTTTGTTGGAAAACTGAGAAATATATATTTCTTAGATGAACCTACAGACATGGAAAGAAGTCAGAAATTAAAAAGGGCAGAAAGTTAGCTTTACCTTTTATAGCTGTTTAAAAGTTATAAAATATTAAATAGCATTGTTTGTGTATGTTTCACCACTCCTTAGTCTTTACAAAATTGGTGAAAGGACACTGAAAAAGTAAATACTCTTCACTTTTATTGTCTGTTAAGTTGGTAAGTTGGTTTCAAATAAATGGTACATCAGCTAAATTGCTTATCCCTTGGGAAAGGTAGTGTATAAACACACACACATGCACGCATGTTGCTCCAAAGCTGATAGAACATCAAATATTTCCATTTTGTACTGAACAGTCCAAGTCACTGCCAAGTTTCCTTAGAGATATTTAAAATGAGAAGAGCAGAAGTTCAAAATCTCACATATATTGTTCTTCCGAAGAAAGCACTACTCTCACTTTTCTTCCCTTAATTAACATGTTAAATCAACTGAACAATGTGAAGGACTAGCTCATTGAAAGGACATGCCTTTTAAGAAGACTAGATATTATTCTTCAATTGTCTTGACCAGACCTGGAAACAATTGCCATGTCACTGCTGGCAACTATGGAAACGGGGCCCCTTCCCCAACCTGCAGCTCACAGCCATGTCATCGTTCTCTCCACGGTTGTGGCAGATGTCAAGAAGATTTGAACAGCAGCATCTCAAACAGATGGCTTAGAGACAGGTTAGAAACGGAAAAAATTGTGAAAAGAAAATTGCAGAAGTCAATCCCAGACATCAAAATACAGCCCTCCTCTCTAGCTATGGAATGGAAAGGCAGAGCCTTCCCACCCATGTGTTAGCCAGACTCCCACCGCTCTGGTCCCTGCAATACTCTCACTGATGAGATACCATCCCTGATGAGGGACAACATAGCTCCATTCTTCCTTTCCCAGCAGCCAGATCTTCAGGTAGAATTAATCCTGGGTAGTGTTAAATGAGAGAAATACTGTCTCCCTATGCCCTTTCCTTTTTCTCGTTTGCTTCTATGACTCAGTCCTGCTTTCTTAGCTGTGGGCCCTATTTTTCCTTGTCATTCACTGTGGCTGTGGCAGACAAGAGAATGTGCCTTGTAGAACTCCAGTCACAGGAACATGATTGACCTAGGGACCCATATGCTGCATCTGAATCCATCCCGGTGCTGGCCAAGCCTAAACTTCCCATGGCTGCTTCCAGGCGATGACGGAATACAGCAGGGATACTAAGGTTGGCTCATTTCTGGGAGATAAAACTTCTCTAAAAGGGGCCTTTGGCTCAGAAACTACCCATGGGCCTTGCCAAACTTTCTTAGAACTATGCTGCACTCTATGACTTTTCCTGCCCTTTCTCCTTTCTTTCTTTCTTCCTTCCTCCCTCCTTCCCTTCCTTCCTCCCTCCCTCCCTCCTTCCCCTCCCTCCCTCCCTCCCTCCCTCCCTCCCTCCCTCCCTCCCTCCCTCCCTCCCTCCCTTCCTTCCTTCCTTCCTTCCTTCCTTCCTTCCTTCCTTCCTTCCTTCCTTCCTTCCTCCTCCCTTCCTTCTCTATTTCACAGGAGCTAGACCTGCATCATGACTTGAAACCTCTCCCAGCCTCTTTGCATTTTCCCTCTAATCCAGTGGTTCTCAACCTTCCTAATGCCACAACCCTTTAATACAGTTCCTCATGTTGTGGTGACCCCCAACCATAAAATTATTTTCGTTGCTACTTCATAACTGTAATGTTGCTACTGTTATGAATCATAATGTAACTATCTGATATGCAGGATGTATTTTCATTGTTACAAATTGAACATAATTAAAGCATGGTGATTAATCACAAAAACAATATATAATTATATATTCAATATGTGTTTTCCGATGGTCTTAGGCGACCCCTGTGAAAGGGTCGTTCGACCCCCAAAGGGGTTGCGACCCACAGGTTGAGAACCGCTGCTCTAATCCATCTTATGTATCTGCTTTTTGGAGAACCCAAACTAACACCATGGATGTGCCCCTTTACCTATCCTGGCCTGTTGTGTGATACATTCCTTAGAGGTCTGCTGAGTGATAAGCTGCTAGTCTGAAAGATTTAGGCAACTAAATGGGCCTAGTGTGTACATCTGAGAAAGTTTAGTCAGTTGGGTAGCAGAATTCATTGGTGCACATGAACAGTGACACAGAATCAAAGGGTGGAGTTCAGAGTCAGAGGCTCTGATGGAGATGCTCATCTTCAGATCCTAGGAGACTGCAGCCACACCCAAAATCACCTCAAGGCATCGAGGAAGAAGCACATTAATGGTGACATTGAATATGCCAAAGGTACACCTAAGGCAAAAATTCCTTTCCTCTTCAGAGATATATTTTTGTATTAACTGCCTGGAACAGCACAGCGGATGTAAACTGTGCTGCTTACCAAGATCTGGATGGTCACTGTGAAGAAAGGAACTAAAATTCTCAGAGAAACTATGACCTTAAAACTGGGTCAGTGATCTTTTCCTAAAAGGGCCAGTTAAAACGTAAAACCATTCCTAGTTGGGGCTGTGCAAGAGCAGACAGAGGCCACATTTGGTCCACAGGCCGTGGTTTGCAACCCTTGGCCCAGAGCAGTGGTGAGCAGTCATATCTGCCCACATTTGTATTTCATTCCAAATGAAAAGAATGTCATAGCATTCTAGCAGGGAAGTGTATATTGTTACAGTTTAAGTTATCAACGTCAATGAATAAGAATGTTACTGAGAGAATCTGCATTCTTTTTAAGTCATTAAAATGTTAATTGAGGAGTAGCAAGAAGGGAGCTTTCTGATCTTTTGGCCCAAGTTCCATTTGGAGCTAAAAGGTGCATCGAAGTGGCTCCTTGTAGCGAAAGGCCATGGGTTTTCAGTGGAACAAACAGTATCCCGATTCTGGTTGGCCCTGTCACTTCGTTTTATTTTCAAGGGAAGAGTCTAGTCTTCTTCTTTTCTGAAATTTTGGTCTCCAACATCCAATATTTGCTACAAATCATGTAGCATTTATCATTAGTGATAATGATAACTAAGCATATTTTCTACATGCTTATCTTTTTTTCAATATATTTTTATTGATTTCAGAGAGGAAGGGAGAGGGAGAGAGAGAGAGAGAAACATCAATGATGAAAGAGAATCATCTATCGGATGCCTCCTGCACACCCCTACTGGGTATTGAGTCCGCAACCCGGGCATGTGCCCTTGACCGGAATTGAACCCAGGGCCCTTCAATCAGCAGGCCTACACTCTATCCACTGAGCCAAACTAGATAGGGCATGCTTACACACACTATCTAATTTGACAATATGAGGTGGGTGCTTTTATGGATAATGAAACTGGGACTGAGAGAGGTGATATGATGTGACTAATGTCACAGAATTAATCTCTTTGTACTGGACTTTTTTTGGTTTTTTGCCAGCATAGTATTCTTTGCCTTTCTTCTGGTAGTAGAAGAATTATATTTCTACTGTCCATTCCCCACTGGGAAGGATTCTGATATATCTATCACTTACATGGCCCTGCTTGTCCCTGACCTAACCTAGCAAGTATGGGCAAGTCACTGTAATGAATAGTCAGGGTGGATGCAGAGTTTGGTTGAGGAGTGACCATGTGTTCTTGCAGGACGGAGGCCAAGGCAATGGGTATGGATGCTGGCAGAGAAATTATTTCTCTGCTTTTACGACAGTGATGTGCCACATATATTTAGGGTATTGGTGGCCTTTGTTATTACACAAACACAGCCTGGTGGTGAGTAAAGGCAACACTGAGGAAAGCAGAACTGAGATACGGAAAGAGAGTGAATAGTTGGGGCTAGTGCCAATCCTCAGACTTGTCAGTATCAAAGGCCAACAAATGCTCCTTTTGTTAAAACTAAATTTGGATTTCTATTAATGGAACAGGAAAGTCCTGATTAATATACTAATATGAGAGCCAGAATTTGTCTCAATCCCTCTGATTATATAACTATATTAATTACTATAAGTCTTCATTAAAGAAAAATTTAAGATGGAAGTCTTAGCATTAGAGCATAATAAGATAAAATATAGAAATTATACCTAAAGTCCCTATGGATAGCCCCGATCATGTTAAAAAGCATTTTAGTTCTAATTATCTTTTGATGTTTTTCCATGAATATTTTGATGACAGGACTATATCTTAATTAGTCACCCTTGTTATCCTTCTGCTAAGCCCAGTTCCTAGGCCTTAGAAGTGCTCCATACATACCATTTGAATAAACAAATATTTATAGTAATTTACTTATAAGAGAGTGTTACCTATTATTTCAAGTTAACCTAGAATACTCTTATCCAAGATAGTGGCATGTCCTAATCTCCAACTTTTCTCAATTCTTTGCTTAAAAGATTGAACCTCATCTGAGAGGTTTCCACAGAGGCTCTGACAAGACTGTGTCATGCTCATCACTTTTCTCCCCTCTTACTTTAGTTTCCTTGATAATAACTATCACCTACGGAAATATTTGTAGGATATCACTTTCACTAGAATGTAAGCTTCTTGGGAGTAGTGCCTGGCATACCAAAGACTCTCAAAAATAATTGAATGATTGAATGTTTACATTGCAAACAGTATGTAACTGGGGGTGCATGTATCTCCACATTTCTAATACCTTTCGACACCTTTTAAATACTGATTTAAATTTTATAATTAAAAACATTAACAGTTAAATGTAATGTTTTTATATTCCAATGTAATGAATATGTTTTAAAAATTATGTAATTTGCTTTTAAGGAAAATATTTTGCCATTGCGTGAACTCTGATTCTAAAACTCCTTTACTAAATCCATACTTGTAATCACATTGATTAACACAGTGTTGCCTTAAGACAATCTGCTAAATCAACCATCTGTTTGCTCATGTTGTTTTGGTAATGACATCTTAGCCTAGATTAAATGTAATGATATATTGAAGCTTTGTGAAATCTATGTGTATATCATGACTGATCCAAATAAACTGGACAGATGTTATTTTTTAAAATACTTTTCTTAATTTTGATTTTTTAATATAACCCAATGCAATTTTCTACAATCATCATTTTAAGTAAATACAGATATGAGCCCAAAGCAACGATAACTTACTAGTAAAATTATATTTTTAAAAACTGTATATTTCAAAAATAATATATTTATGTAAGAAAGTTTCAGATAAAGATACCTTATGGTAGAGTGATCATGAAAAGAATGGTATTCTGACAGGTTAACTAGAGAACATATATAATTTCCACTTCTTGTTTTATTAATCTCCCAGTTAGATTGACTTTAAAATAGAGTTTCAGAAACTGGCAATCACACTTTCTGAAACTCATTGTTCTCTCTCTCCTGATATATGTGCCTAAGCATTGCTCTTATTGGTAACCTTTACAGTCATTGAAAATGGCATAGTAGGTATTTTTCCATGAATACCATGAACTTTTAAAAAATATTATATTGCAATTACAATACAAATCAGCAGCCCTGTGTAATTACAATAATAAGGGTGCATTGTCTCTTGCTGACTCCAAATGTCTAGCTCCTTGCTCTTTATTTCTCCGGTTATCAGAGAGAACAGCTGTGGCTTTACATGGAATGCACCTGGCAGCTTGCATCATCCAGATGCCAACTCCTGCTTTAAAAAGAAAAAGGACTGTTTGTTTGTTTGTTTGTTTGTTTGGTGTTGAGTTGTATGAGTTCTTTATATATTTGGAATATTAACCCCTTGTTGAAGCTGTTGTATGCAAATATCTCCCATTTGATTAGTTGCCTTTTTGTTTTGTTGGTGGTTTATTTTGCTGTGCAGAAGCTTTTTAGTTTGACATGGTCCTATTAGCTTATTTTTACCTTTACTTCCTTTGCCTTTGGGGTCAAATTCTTAAAATTTGTCCTCTGAGACCAAAGTCCATAAGGTTAGTACCCATGTTGTCTTCCATGTAATTTACTGATTCAAATCTTATATTTAGATCTTTGATCCATTTTGAATTAATTTTTGTACATGGCAACAAACTGTAATCTAGTTTCACTCTTTTGCATGTGATAATACATGGAGACAACCAAATTATCCTTTGATAGATGATTGGATAAAGAAGATGCAGTATATATATACCAGTGATGGCAAACCTATGACACGCGTGTCAGAGGTGACACACGAACTCATTTTTTTGGTTGATTTTTCTTTGTTAAATGGCATGTAAATATATAAAATACATATCAATAATATAAATCTTTGTTTTACTATGGTTGCAAATATCAAAAATTTCTATATGTGACACGGCACCAGAGTTAAGTTAGGGTTTTTCAAAATGCTGACACGCTGAGCTCAAAGGGTTCGCCATCACTGATATATACTATGGAATACTACTCAGGCATAAGAAGAGATGAAATACTGCCATTTGCAATATCATGGATGGACCTTGAGAATATTATGCTAAGCAAAATAAGTCAGTCAGAAAAAGCTAAGAACCATATGACTTCACTCCCATGTGGGATATAAAGCTGAAATTCATAGACACAGACAACAGGATGGTGGTTGCCAGCGGGAAGGGGGTGAGGGGTAGTAAAGAGTAAAGGGGGCCAACTATGTGGTGACAAAAGACAGTTTAACGATGGGTGGTGGGCACACAGTGCATACACAGGTCATGTATCATAGAAATGTACACTAAAAATCTACATCATCTTATTAACCAATGCCACCCCACTAAACTTAATTTTAAACAGAAAAAAAGCACTCCTTCTCAAAGTGCTGTTTATTTCAAAGGAAATGAGTTTGGGTGGAGATTAAAGAAGAGAATTGGGGCGGAAAGGAGCCAGGCTTCCATTGAATTTTCACCTGTAACAAACAGAGATGACAGGTCTTTAAAATACCAGTTCCCTGGACAAGGGATCACTTCCTTCTATTTGAAAAGTGTAAGTAAAGTCTCAGCTCACACTTCTCTGTGCAAATGGGTGACTTGGCTGTAGTTACTACCCTCCTTCTTAAAATGAAGTTTGGCCAAGTTTTTCCTCCCTATTTCAGGAAAGGATAACTATGTGATGTTTACACAATAGAGCGAGCCACCAGAAATATCATAAATGGGAGCCCTGTGGGAGGAGGGCAGACAAGGTGTTATGGGTATTGTATCAAAATGCAATAGTTTATATAAAATTATAAATACAGGATGATTAATTACTTGAACACAACAAATGACCAGAGTTGATTTAGATGTATTTGTTTCATAAGGATCATGCTAAATGCTGAATTTGCAAGTGCCTAGTATTGATTACCTAAAGAGGTCTATCTATTTCCAATTATTTATCCTCATGTTCGACAGAGGAAAATTTCCAAGTGATACTCACTTTTGATTTGACCAAAAGAAAAAAACCAAGCCACCATAATTACAGATGTGTTCAAGAAAAACAGATTTATTCTTTGCATTTTCTTTTGAGAAAAAAAAAATCTTTTTTTACTATTCAAATCATGAATTATAACTCAACTGGACTTGGTAAATTTTATCACAATAAATTTACCCATTCGTATAAAAAATGTAAGTTCACTATTTACATCTCATATTCTCACACTCTATAACTCTATGTTGACACATATACATTAAGATTGAAGTATTTTTCTTCAGCTTCTCAATAATTCCCACTAAGAATTCCTGGAGGCATTTTGCAGTTCTTCTTCTTCCAGTATTATTTTATTATAAACATATATTATTATTTTTGACTGAGTATATGTCAATAAATAATGCCTTTCTTCCACCCCATTTGAATAACTATGAAAAAAACTATGTTTTTCCACTACTTAATAACTGAATCATAACCACTTATTTGCCAGTTCACAAGTTTTACCAGGACAGTCTTATAAATGTGACTATTATAACTTTATATGCCCCAAATTAATACATAATCCATTCTAAAACTGAACCTAAGAACAGATATTTAGTCTTTTGCTCACATTCTCAAAAATGTTTCCTTAGCTTACCACTAGGTAGTTATCCCACATTCTAATCTACACCACCAACCATTCTCCTTTCAAATGTATTAACGCTCAATCATCTTAGTTCTTACTCTAGCTAAAATCAGCTGGCTTGGTCAATGCCTTTCCCGCAGAACCTACAATTCTGAGAACATATCTCAGAGACTACCAACATCCAGGGACAACTTTAATCTATATTTTTTTTTGTTCGGAACTCTAAACAGCTTCCACTTATGGACTAAACAAGAAATAAAAGACAAAGCAATGTTTGGAGAAACTCAGGGGAAAAAAATTTTTTTAAAGTCAAACACACACACAAAAAAATGACTTAAACCCCTACAATTGACCATTGCTAGTTAGAATACCAGTTGTATATTTTTAATTAAGAAGTCAGCATTTTTAAATTATTTGCTATCCCATATAATAAAAGGCTAATATGCAAATCCACCAAACGTGGAACAACTGGTCACTATGATGTGCACTGACCACCAGGGGGCAGACACTCAATGCAGAAGCTGCCCCTTGGTGGTCAGTGAGCTCCCACAGGGGGAACGCAGCTCAGCCAGAAGCCGGCTCACAGCTAGCGAGCTCAGCGGGGGTGGCGGGAGCCTTTCCCACCTCTGTGGCAGCTCTAAGGATGTCCGACTGATGGCTTAGGCCCACCCCTGTGAGAGGGCACAAGCAGGGCTGAGGGACTACCCTGCCGGGGTCCAGCCCCAGCGGGTCCAGGGGTCCCCAAAGGTGTGGACGGAGTCGGCGAAGACTATCCACCCTATTCCTACGGTGGAGTCGGATCCATCCCGAGTGTGGGGCGCTTAACTAGGGGTCCCTGTTCGGGCGCCAGATGCCGGGGTCCAACCCCAGCAGGTCCAGGGGTCCCCAAAGGCGTGGACGGAGTCGGCGAAGAAGGAATGACATGGAGACAGCGTTCAGTTGATCAGCAACCTAGCCAGGATCTCTAGCCCGGATCTCCAGAGAGGTTCTGCTTCGGATCTCCAGCGAGGCTCTGCAGCCATGTTCCCTCGCTAGGTTCCCCAGCCAGGCTCTGTCCAGGCTCTCCAGTCAGATTCAGTGTCCAGGTTCCAGTCAGGTTCTCCTGCCAATCTCTGTAGTCAGGTTCAGTCCAGGATCCCTTGCCATGTTCTCCCGCTAGGCTCTGTCTCTAGGCTCCGAGGCCAGTCCCGGTCCAGGATCCTCTGGCATGCTCTCGCCAGCGAAGTTCTTCTGTCTCTAGGCTCCGTGTAGGTTCTGTCTTCTGAATTCTGTCTCCTGAGTTCTGAGTCTTTCTGTCTTGTTACAACTGTATTTATACCAGTTGATTCAATCCTATCAATCTCTATTACAAAGGTTAGGGCGTTTCTTATCTCCATTCCAGGGAGAAAAGATTATGTAGTTTAAGCATGATTGTTCGTAGTTAAAGGGATTAATTACCCGCCTGGCACTTAGTTGAGGGGTTTTATTCCCTCCCTAACTACAGGGGAAAATCCCTACCTGGGGATTCAACCTTTCTCGGAGAGGTGACCTTGGTTAAAACACAGCGCCAAGAAGGTGAGCAAACATATTAAGAACCGTATGCCATATATGCCAGGTCCCTTGAAACAGCAAGCATGGACCGGCTCCCGGCACTACCCCCCGCCCCCCAAGTGCATGAATTTCACACACCAGGCCTCTGGTATTTAATAAGAGTCAGAACCTGTTTGTACCCACTGACAGTTGTAAATTCCATCTCATGCCACTGGTCCTGGAACAAGCTCACATGACTGGCATGCAGTGTACCTGGCCCCTCAAGGCATTGGATATTCCCCCACCAGCCTTAGCAGCGATGATCACAACTTTCTCCCACAATCTCCTGGGTGAGAAATCAACCGTCACTGACTATGGCTTTCAAGTTCATCACATTCTCTCAGCTTCCGGGCCTCTGTCTAGTGAATCAGCTTTCTTCTCCTTTGATATTGTTCAATTCCCTGTAGGATACCACTGTTTTTAAGAAATTGCTTCATCCCACACTTATTAGCTCATTGTTTTCTTCTTTCCCATCCAACCTCTATAATGCAAAGAGCATTATATGAATGGCTCTTATGAATGGTGCTTAGCATCATTATTTTGGAGATACACACTCTCAAAAATATGACCCTAGCTTGGATGGCATGGCTCAGTGGTTGACCATCAACCTGTGAACCTGGAGATCATGGTTCCATTTCCCATCAGGGCACATGTCAGGTTTTGGGCTTAATCCCCAGTTGGGGGGGGGGTGCAGGAGGCAGCTGATCAATGATTCTCTCTCATCATTGATGCTTTTGTCTCTCTCCTCCCTTCCTCGCTGAAATCAATAAAAATATATATATTTTTAAAATATGACCCTTATGTATCTTCTAGTCACACTAACAATTAAAAACTTAACCAGGACTTAAAAAGAGATAGTACAAGCCCCTGCATATTGCTTCATCCCACACTTATTAGCTCATTGTTATTAATTTACTAAATGTTGTATTTAAAATATCAAAGACTAGAGCTGTTGTTCTTCACCTCCTCGGATACAAACACAGGCATTCACATCTTTAGAAAGCTTTCTAGGTTATTTTAATGTGCAGCCAGTGATGAGATCTATTGTGCTGGAAAGTCTGGTTGACAACTAGCTTTGTGTTGTCATTTAGAAAATCAACATGGTGAAGATAAAGATACTAACCCCTAGCTTCTCAAACTTCAGTGTGCACAAGAATCATCTGGTGTTCTGTTAAACAGACATGGTTCTGGCCTTAACCTCCAGAGAATCAGATTCCTGGTCTATCATGGGGATCCAGAACTTGCATTTTCATCAAGAGCCCTGAGGAGTCTGACGGAGTGGTCATCAGACCAAACTGTGAGCAAGGTCACTCAGGATCCAGCTGGTACCTTGATCTGGGGGGGGGGGGGGGGGGGAGATACTTCACACCATAATGAGGAGGCCCAGAATCAACAATCAACATAAATATCTTGAGAAACTAAATTATTTTATAAATGTATGTTAAAATCCTATACTTCACTATTTAACTATTATTCTTCTATGTATAATAGGTTATCAAAATCAGTTTTGTTTTACAAGTACTAGATGGATGTTTATAGCACTTTGAAAATGATTCTCCCCTTGGCATCTTTGTGACTTATTTAGAAATTTAAAACTGTTGAGATTTACTGTTTGAAAAACTAGGATGAAAAATATGAAAACAAAGACAGGAAGGGAGAAAACAGGAATTTGGTTGTTCATGCATGTATGTATGTGCATATGTTTTCCTTTTCTTGTTTGGGGGAAAGGAGCAGAGGAGGGGTAACGAAAACCAACTTAAAGGTTTTAATTTGAAATGACTAAAGCTTTCAACTAATGTTCACATAAAATAGAATTCTGTGACTCTTCAGTGATGGCGAACCTTTCGAGCTCGGCATGTCAACATTTTGGAAGGCAGCTATGCTCACCACTATACCACCAACGCAACCTGGCGTGTCAACATTTTGAAAAACCCTAACTTAACTCTGGTGCCGTGTCTCATATAGAAATTTTTGATATTTGCAACCATAGTAAAACAAAGACTTATATTTTTGATATTTGTTTTATATATTTAAATGCCATTTAACAAAGAAAAATCAACCAAACAAATGAGTTTGCGTGTCACCTCTGACACATGTGTCATAGGTTCACCATCACTGTACTAAGAAGACTATTAAAAACATTTCTGTTTCTCAAGATACAAATTTTTTCATAGGCAAAAACATGGGAAGGAAACAGAGATCCCTAAAGAAAAAGACACACCGTTATTTATTTTCCATCTGTAAGTACTTAGAAACTAAATTTCAATGTACATGTAAAATGTAACACATAACAGGGAAAACTGCCTCATGCTATACAATACATAGCGATGTTAGCTAACATAGAATGGGTACACTATAGTTATCCCTGTTCTATTTCTTAGACAAACGTTTCCTGAATGAGGCCAATAAAAATTTACATTGGCTTTTTTAAATTCTTTAAATTTTAAAATTGAGAACAAGGATTTTAGTCAATTTTAGTCTCTTCCTCCAAATCAGGGCCTGAAATTCAACCACCTGAAACCACCGGAATCCTCCTGCCTCAGAGCAGTCACACCTGCAGAAGATCAAAGTTCTCATTGACCTGGGGAATGCAGCAGTTTCAAAGGAATAATCTCATTTCATAAAAAGAAAACCATATGCGAATCCACATTAACGCTCTGAGCCCACAGCAGGGAGGATGGCACCCTTGGCACAGGTTTGCATTTTGAACTCAGGAATTTGGCCTGAGCTTCTTCGAGCTTAGCCAGGACAGATTGATAAAGAGGTGCAACATTGGCTTAATCAGTTGCTCCATAATTCTGAATTTTTCTAAATATATCCCTCATACATTTGTTTTCAATAGAAATACAGAAAGGGTGTTTTCATACATATTTTACTTCTGAAATCAGTGCATTCGAGAGAACTGGGCTTAGCAAATATGAGTAACAACAATTACTAACACTTCTATTGAATACCTACTCTATGCCAGGAACCAGTGGAGGAGCTTTATATACTTTATTTCTAATACATACAGTAATCCCCCTAAAGCAACTGTTACCATCCCCACTATACAGATGAGAAAAGTAAAGTTGAGTGATTTTCCCAAATGCAGATTAATTACAGGGACAACGAAATACTTATAATGCAATAAGTTCCATAAGCATTGAATCACATTTTTCTACCTTCTGTTCCATATATAAAGAGTAAACAGCTAACTTTTATTTAGTGTTTACTATGTGTTAAGCACTGTTCTAAGTGCTTTATATTCATTAATTCTTTTAATGTTTCTAATAACTCTGTGAGAAAAGTCTTGTTATTATTTCCATTGTACAAGTGGTGAAACTGAGGCACAAAGAGGACAAGTGACTTGCCTAAAGTCTCAAAGCTGATAAATGGAGGACCCATGATTCAACCCAGGCAATTAGTTTCAGATTATGTGCTTTTGACCATGATGCTGTCAGAATATTAATAGATTCCAAATAGCCATTTTTAAAATTTCATTATCAAAATATGTACATCAGGACTTATCATAACAAGACAGAATGTCAATGTGAGTAATTCTAGTTGATAAAAGGGAAGATGCTAATCTTCTACCTGCCAAAATTTGGGCAGGAGAGACCAGACATCAGAGACACTGTGCTGTCTATGTGGACTCCTGGGCCTTCTAGCGTCAAGAAATGTCAGAGTAACAAGGATTTCATCCTAACCAAATGAAGGTGTTTCTGCAAACCCTAGTAGATCTCAACGGTACAACAAAGAGCAAATGGGAGGAGGTGTACTAGTAGATAAACAACATTGTGGTAGTGGCCTTTTCTGAATTTTAGCATCACAACTGTGATACATAAAGATAAACACAATGAGTCTTCCTGGAAATAAATGCTTAGCACTTCATAAAGGACTAGCGATCTAACAGGGGAAATGTTTATAGCAGTTTCTGCGGGCTTTGTCAAATTTGAAGCAGAGAAAAATCGATGATTATCAACCCGTCTTGTGATAACTGGTCGTGATGTAACAGCTTGAGTTCAGAGATGTGCTCTGCAAATGCCATAAGACTTGTTAGCAAATAATAATAATTCCATTAAAATGAAAAAAAAATCTGTATCTGCAGGTGAAAGAAAATTGCAACATTCTTTTACTTAATAAAAGAGCAAATATCAGCCCTGAATTCAAACACATGCAATGCCAAAAATTTTCAGTATGAGGGCCTCAGGAAAATTGGTCTCTAAGCTTTGGTGTTAGTTCCTTTCTCTACCCTGTTCTCCTTTCCTCTCCTGGGAGTTCAGCCCAGGACAATTACAGGGTTGCTATCACAGCAGCTGTCCCTGTTGCATGGTGCTGATTTTCTGCACGCAAAAATGTGGACTCCAGAGAGATATGATGGTGCGAGTTAACGTGAAGTTAACTGATTCTAGGCTTCGGGGAAGACAGAGGTTTATTGTGTTATGATGAAAAAAAAATACTGAGTAGTAGTTCTCTCCTTAGAATGCTGATTGTTGTTCTAGTTTTATTTAACCACTAATACTCTGAAATGAATTATTTATATAGAATTAATAAAGTGTATGCATAAATAACTTAAGAAATTTTTAACCCCTGGTTTCGGAACCGTATATATAATTTAATGAATAAACAGAAAAACAAGGGAAATGGCAAAAGGATTTGCATTTAAAGCGAGTGCATTGTTTTCTTAACCTAAATGGAAAACGTGGTTTTGAAAATCTCATATTCTTTCTCAAGCTATAAAACCTGTTAAGGTGACTTTTAAAAAAACCTTCCTTTTTTGGTCTCTCAGAATTGTCAGGTCCATTTAAGAACAAATACCTACCTTTCTAAACTTGACTGCTCATTACCAGCAAAAGAGGGTTTCCATACAATCTTTCAGAAACCTCAAAATGCATGGTGCTTGATAACTAAGTGCTCATTGTGACTACATTCAAAGCTGAGTATCACAGACTAAGTTATTTTTTTTTCTTTTGAAATATAAATACTGCAACTTAGGTGGCATGGCACTATTGAAAACAGCTTGCCATATGCCTTTGATTTCACTGAGAGACATGCCATCTGCCACCACATTTAATAATGATTCCAAAGAAATGTAAAAGGAGGAGGAGGAGGAAGAGGAGGAGGAGGAGGAGGAGGAGGAGGAGGAGGAGGAGGAGGAGGAGGAGGAGGAGGAGGAGGAGGAGGAGGAGGAGGAGGAGGACGACGACGACAACGACGACAGAAGATTGTGATCAAATGTGAAAATGTTGCCCATGATGTGCAGTCTAGGATCTGTCCTGAAGTCAAAGGCAGACAGTATCAACTAAAGCCTTCCTTTTTCTGTAGGCAATGAAAGGACTACAATGCAGTTCACTCAGCATGATTATTGATATAGGTTTAGAAAGAAGTCTTTGATATGAAAGTAAAACCCAAACGTCCTAGGGCAAGTTATATTTTAAAGGAGTTTTGATCCAGGGACTGAAATTAAAAATAGAGAGAACTTACTTATATACAATTACTTTATTTGTAAAAATTCATTATCTTCATGGAGGGAGACAAAGAAGAAAATAGAAAAAAAAAATTAAAGACGTGGGGAGGGGGCGTACTTAGATTGAGGAAAATATCTAAATCTATTTTTGTACTATATTTTATCAAGTGTAAAGTCCAGTGTATATTTTAAGTCCACATAATAAAATATCTGTAACAAATCCCTTAAGGTGATCCTGAAAAACAGAATTAATTTTTCTAGGAAGCTTAAAAATATAAATTAAAAATGCATCCAGACAGTCCTCATCATCAATATTTTGCTAAGGAAATTTTAAAAAGGAAGATAGGTTTTACAGGAAAACATTTAAAAATAATTGTATGCTTCTCTGACTTTGCTTACTTGAAAAATAAAGAGTAAAACCCTACGGAGAAAATTCCAGCTAAGAGAATACCATATGAACAATGCAGCTGGATTGTAACCAATTTTTTTCCTTGTAAAAAGCAAAAAGAAAAACATGTTACTAAGCTGTAAAACTGGTTTTGAGAATGAAATGCAATTCTGTTTCAGAAACCTATAGCCAATCCTACAAGATAACCTTGTACCGAGCTTGTGAAATATATATATAAAATGTTTTATCCCAGATACCCACGGGAAAACATGTTTTCCGAATAATTGAATTTTCAGTACTCTTCTAAGAAATAAAATTTGATGGAAATAGATGCAGCTCCCCAAAAGTGACTAATTATAAGAAATCATTATATTTGACCTGCCTTAGAAATTCCATGTGACCATTTACTGAAAAGTATGCAATGGGCATCTATAAAGGCATTATATGAAATATAAAAAGAAGCTAAGACACACTTATACTGGTACATAAAGTCAAATTGCTAATCAGAGTTGGAGTCAGAAGTGAACTAGGTTTTCTGATACCATGTCATAGCTCCTCGTACTCCAGAACCTTCTCTCTCAGCCCAGTACGTTAGTGCTGCAACTTTCTGAGTCTAAAATACAATCCCATGTGGTTACCCTCAGGTTTTCCATCTTGTTTGAGTGGAAGTGCTTTGGAAGCAGCAACATTTTAAGGTGTTTTCAGCAACAGACACCTCTATAAATTAAAGATTTAAGAATTTACTAGGGAAAGTGAGGAGAGGTATCTTTATGTCACAATTTAACACAAGCTAGTTATATGACAAGTTACCTATGCATGAAGTAAATATGATAGCAAACAACATGTTCTTGCTAATAATATCACATATTGATATATTAGAGTTATGATTTGATCTGTACAATTAGACAATCAGGCATTATATAACAGGGTCGCGTAGAGTAAACATCACACAATGTGCTTATCCAGGTCAAATGTGTGCATGAAATCTATTAAAATCTGTTATCGTAGCACAATAGTATTAGAATTTTGGGTTTTAAAATGAATAATAATGCTGCAAATCATATAATAATTTATTCGTGGAGAAGTTCTAATTTCAGAAACTCTTTTGTTGTTGTGGAAATAGAACTTGAAAGGTAGAGGATACCAAACGTAGGACGTCTCCCAGGGAAATCTTCAAAGGCAGTATGAGTGGGCCAAATTTCTTGTAGAAAAAATAAGTCCTTGATTAATTTTTCTGAATCATATCTCATCTACCACTCCTAGAAATATATGAAGTTATTAATAGAAAATGAAAGCAATGAGAGCTGAGAAAAGATAAGGAAAGTAAAGCAGATAATAAGTCTTCTTCACAGAATAATTCTTGGGGCATAAAACTGGGTCAAAATACCCCAGGGCCATGAGATTGTGGTTATGTCTAGGAGGGAGGATAGAACAGGTATGTGAATGGAGGGGTTGAGGAGTCTGGTCGAAGACCCTGATCTGTCCCTTGTCTATCTCTTGAATCAGCCAGGAGTTCCTCACTCAGTGAGCGTGCTCCTTTCACTTAGTCAAGCTATGCTCATAAAAGTTCGTTTTCTGTATGCTAATAAAATATCATCCAGGGTTCGTCCTACAAAAATCACACATCAAATAGGAAGGTGGATGAAATGACCTCCAGGGTCTCTTTTAGCTTTAACAGGAGAATTTGATGATAAGTGAAAAAGCATAATAATATTTTTAATAAATAAAAAGTTGGAAATTTTAATTAAAAATCCATGATTCAGGGACTCTTTTATCCAAAGGGCAGGAGAATGGGACGCTAAATTTAGACAACCAAATTTTTGTCCCTAGATAGTGGATATAATTCTCTCAATTGATATTTAAATAAATTCATGCAATTCCCTTTTCCCCCCATCTGACAGTTGCTCCTTTTTTTTTTTTTTTCCACTCGCCAGTTTAGGAATTTGCTTGACTCTTTTCCTCTACTTAATGACTATGTTTAATGAAGTATTTGGCTAGGTGCCTGGAGGCTCTTGGTTGTTGGGTGCCATATAAACAAAATTAATTACAAATTTCAGTGCCAATATCAGATCACTGGCAATGAGAGGTTAGTTGCCAAAACAAAACAAAAAAACAGATAGTAGTGAAAATTTCAACAAATAAATAATATGCTTTAAAAATATGTATTGATTTTTAAAGAGAGAGGAAGGGGAGGAGAGAGAGCAAGAGAGAGATCAATTTGTTGTTCCACTTGCTTATGCCTTCATTGGTTGGTTCTTGCAAATGCTCTGACCAGGGATTGAACCCACAACCTTGGTGCATATGGACAACACTCTCAACATCTGTGCTACCCACCCAGGGCATAGTTATGCTTTTTAAATAAGTCAAACGTATGTAAAATTAATATAAATTGTTCTATATTTGCAAACATTTATATAGTGTTCCTCTTTTTCAAATAGTCTCATATATATCATTTCCTTTGGTTGTCAAAGCAAACTTCATGTTCTGGCTACTACAGATATTGTCAACCTCATTTTGCAAAATTAAGGAACAAAATTCAGAGCTGTGGTAAACATTTCATTTTTTTTTTTCATTCACTCAACAAATCCTTACTGAAAACCTACTAAGTGCCAGATGTCACAGTAGGAGTTACCAACCATCCCAGTTTGTCCAGAGCTGAGGAACTCCCTGGGATGCAGACTTTTAGTGCCAAAACAGGACCTTCCTGGGCAAACTGGGATGGTTGGTCACCCTAACACAATTTGGGTCTCTTAACAGCACATCATGGTTCAAGTCACAAAAGAAGCTATATGCCAGATGGAAATCTCTCATCTCTCTCTTTCTCTCTCTTACATTATCCATTCCTCACTCAGGACTTCTCCTCTGGGCCCCACTCCCAGCTCTCTACCAAAACTTATTTTCAATGTTGTCAGTGACCCCCTAAGCACCAAAAAGATCCTCCTGCTCCCCAATTTATCTGATCTATTTACATTCAACTCCCTGGTATGCCGTTTGGGAGAGGAGTTAAAGCAATTCAGTCTTTTATTTCCCCTTTGCCTTTCTCTCTCCTTTAGGAATGCCTACATTTCGCCATCTAAATGTCCATCATTAACCCCTGACGCCCAAGTTTACACCCCTAGGGGCAATGTAACACACGGATGTGTGTGATAGAAAGAGCCCCTCTGCCATTGGCCATCCCACCAAGTATTCAAGTGAACCAAATCTCAAAACAAAGTGATTTCGTTTCCTCCACAACTAATTCCTCCTTTCAGCTCTGTTGTTTGGCAATACCCCGTGGTACACAGGTCTGAATCTCAGTCATCATTGGTCCTTTTCATCACATCTAATGTGTCGCCAGTGTTTATAGCAAGTAGTCCTTTAAAAAGTTTTTCACATGTCTTTGCTTTTCCTGCTGTTAACACCCTTACTGAGTTCCACTTTCTGCCTCTTGGATTGCAGCTACAAACCCTCTCCCCGGCCCCACCACCACCATCACCACCACGCACACACTCATTTCTTTCTTTACTGCACTTGAGTCTACACTGCTCCCAGGTGAAAGAGCATTCTGGTCTTCATTCTGAATGTGCTCTGTATACACCCCACTCTCCAGCCAAAATAAATTACTCGCCACGCAGTCCTTTCCTCTCTATGCCTTTGCTTATGTTATTCTTTACATATGAAATATTTCTACCTGTCATGCCATACTCACCTTTCAAGCCAATCTGAAATGTCACAGTTTCACAGAATTGGGTTTTTTTTTAATTCTTTTTTTAAAAAATATATTTTTATTGATTTTTTACAGAGAGGAAGGGAGAGAGATAGAGAGTTAGAAACATCAATGAGAGAGAAACATCGATCAGCTGCCTCCTGCACATCTCCCACTGGGGATGTGCCCGCAACCCAGGTACATGCCCTTGACCGGAATCGAACCTGGGACCTTTCAGTCCGAAGGCCAACACTCTATCCACTGAGCCAAACTGGTTTCGGCTTCACAGAATTGTTTTGCAGTTCCAAAAAGAGATCAGCAACTGAACCCAGTTCACCTTGTACCCCTGAATGACTCCTCTCACCTGCTTTGTATTTTAATTATTTGCATCCTTTTCTTAGTTTTTCAACTAGACTGTGTACAGCTTGAGATCAAGATTGTGTCTGACTCATTCCAGATTACCACAGGCATTCATTAAGTTTCTATTAAAGATTGAGTTGTTCTAACTCCTCTCCCAATTCCAGCTTTAAAAATGTATTTTGTAAATAAGTCAATTTGGATATTTGAAATTTGGTGGGATTTAAACAAATAGATAAGGAATGCATAAACACGGTTATTACACACACACACACACACACACACACACAGAAACACCCAAGGACTTTGCAACATAACATGCAACATATGTGAGTACAGTGGCATTCCCTCCAGGGGCATTACTTCAGCGTGTGTGTCTGTACACACATGTCAGCCCCGCCAGCTCCTTATCAGCTCCCCTGCAGAAAAGGCCAAAGAGAAGGAGAGCTATTCCAGGATGGCAATCACTTGTGTTCAGAAAATAGGCTCTAATTGAGTAATTTTTCAGATGATTGAAATTGAATTGGTATTGCACTACTGGAAGAATGAATGCCTTTGGGGGGCCTAAACTGTTTCCCCCCATTCAGACGGGGCCACAGTATAAGTATGAGATTCTTGCAGTTTGGGAATGATAAACATTTGGATTTTAGGACAATCCCTAAAGAAACCCGCGATCACGTTGGGCCTTAAAGAGTTTCACTTAATTAACGTGAAGCCAATTAAAATATTGGAACTGAAAGGCTCATCACGTTATTTGTTGAGTCTTTATGGAGACAATTTCAAAAATAGCAAAGTTGAAGAAGAGTAGAGTCATTTTTCATGTTTTCAAAATGTTCTCCTAAAGGCTTTGGGTCTGCATTGGGAGGGAAAACAAGAGATGAATGAGAAGAAAATCGTATTACATCTCACCTTATGTATTCACTGTCCCCTCCCCTTTAATTCTGTTTTCCATCATCAGGCTTCTTCAGCTGTGCTCGAACACCTCAGGGATTGCTACTTCAGGCAACTGTCAACACCCAGAGCGCCAAGACTTGTCTTTGCATCTTAATTACAGCGGACTCTTCCCTTGTTCTGAGCTGAGTTACATCAAGACCAGGGGGAGATGAATGAGTGACCCATGCATCTGACATCTAATATCTGCTCCTTCAGATTTGGGGTTTGATTGAGTGTCTCCATCAGAGAGTTTGAGGAAACAAAGTCTTTTATCTTCTTTAAATAAATTCATGCCCTGATGTGCCATTTACCTTCCCTGGCAGTTTTATTATTCAGAACAACGGGCTTTTCTTAGTGGCACAATATTTTGGCTTTTCTCTTTCCTCTCACGTTTATAAACAAAAACATTCAGTTTGATAACTTAAACAAGGATAAACAGAAGTAATACACAGCACTAAGACTGCAAAACTGCCATTTTGTCATTGTTTTGTGTTATTTTTTAAATAAAGGATAGACTATGGAAAGGAAAATAGCTCCCACTTCTGTATTTAGATAATTATTTAAAATTAGTTCAATGAAAATGACCTTTCCTATGGATGCATTGTAGTCACTATCTCTTTAAACTTCATTGTATACAAAATTGTATACAAATCAGTTTATGAACCATTGGGCCTCCGCTCTGCACAAGGATCCTAGACAAAGCTGTGCATGGGAGACCTGGTCCCACCTGGGCTCTGCTGAGTGTGGGAACCCTGGCTTGGAGCTGCCCCTTCCCAAGAGACAGGGCACCTCTTTCTCAACATAGAGGCACCATCTGCTCTTTTGAAAGTTTTTCTGGCCCAGCACTGGCCCACAGGGGTAACATTTTCCTAACTGACATGCTAGAAAGGGGCATCTTTCTCTAATTCTCACAAAGGCATCACGTGTTTCCAGATGAATGGTGGAATCTGAACACAACCAAGGTCAAGCAGGTTTCATTAATAGAAAGGGAAAAAAAGGTTTTGCTAGTCCAGCATTTATTTGCATTGAAAGTCAATTGATGGCAAGAAGGGAAATTGGAAAGACACTTGGGATTCTCACAGAAGGTATTCAGAAGGGTATGTGCCACTGGAGAAGAAGGCACTGTGGGATGAATGGGTCCTCAGGAGAAGGGGTCACCAGATTAACATCACCCAGTGCAGAGTCATTGCCAGGACAGGTCGAATGGAATTACCATGCTGCACCTTGGTGAGGCAAGTTGTAGGTGGAATATTAAATCCATATTTGAGATGGTACTGCAGGATGAGGACACACCCTGAGTTTAATAGAAAAATCCCTGAGGCAACAGAGGATAACAAAGACCTGTGGTAAGTGTGAGGTCATCGTTGGAAGGAATAGGCCAGTGATGGCAAACATTTTGAGCTCGGCGTGTCAGCATTTTGAAAAACCCTAACTTAACTCTGGTGCCATATCACATATAGAAATTTTTGATATTTGCAAACATAGTAAAACAAAGATTTATATTTTTGATATTTATTTTATATATTTAAATGCCATTTAACAAAGAAAAATCAACCAAAAAAATGAGTTCGCGTGTCACCTCTGACATGCGTGTCATAGGTTCGCCATCACTGGAATAGGCCAACCTAATTTTTGTCTTCTTCATTTCCCTGCAGAAGCTGATGTAGAAAATCAACTGCCGGCCAAAAGCTTCCCCTATGATTCCATAGTCTCTGCCTTCAGCTGGCTCTCGATGACTCCCAGTACTCCTGGTGTTTCTCTCCTCTTTTTCCTTTTGGGACTGTTTCAATGCTTCCTCACTCTGCTCACTCTCTGACACACCACCTTCCCCTTTACTTCTCTTAGATGTTAACTAACATTTTACAGAGAAATGGAAGATGGGCTGCTGACACCTTCCTCTATCTTCATCACCCATTCATTTAATAGGTATAGATGAAGGATTTACAGTAAAATGTGCTCTTCATAAAGAGATAAAGTGACAGGGGCCTGTGCTCTTCAAGCTTACTCGCCCAAATAGAATGACCTGCATTGACATTCATTCTTCCTTTCTTCCTATCTGTTTTATTAGATTTTTCTTATCAAATCTTATTATATGTTTGTGGTTATCTTATTGGAAAATTATAGGGGAAGCTCAAATGGGTGTGTGAACCAAACGGCATCTCTCTGAAAGGGCGAGGGCTACGCCCTCCATCTTACCCTAGCAGCCATGTGCTCCGCAGGGCTTCTTCCCGGAAGCCTAGGCCTCTGCTAGCCATGCCCAGGATTTCTTTGAACTAGCCAGTGACGGTCAAGGGAGGTGCGTGCCATGGATATGACCACATCCTGTGTGGCAGGACCCTACTTGCGCCTGGCCAATCGGCAGGGCCCACGGTCACCTCTCCTCCCCTTACTCCACCCCCCTATAAAACTCCTTCCCACCGGGCTAGCCCTCTCCCTGCCACTTGGCTTACCGTTGGGCCAGTGAGTGTGGTCAGGGAGCCGAACTAGTTCGAATAAAAGACTCTCTGCTTTTGCATCAGACTCGCTGGCTCCCTGGTGGTCTATTGGGGATCTTGAAATCTGAGCATAACATCTCCATTCATTCTATTTTCAACAACTATTTAACAAGCTCTTCATATTACCAGGCATTCTGATGGGTATAAAATATATAGAGAAGAATACTTCCTTAGTAAAGGTTATGCTTATTTCAGATAGCATATTTAAATTTCAATTATTTTATTTCTTCCTGACACATTAAGATTTAATTAAAAAATAAGATTAATTTGTTTATTGTAGGGAGGAGCTGTCCCTGTCTGCTTTTTTCTTGGGACACTTCCTCCAGGCGCTGCTGCCCTAGCCCCCACCTGAAACAGCTGAGCCTGGAGGTGTCTTAGAGCCCCAGCAGGACCAGATTTATTGATACTCTGCCCTAGGCCACACATTTTGCATGCATTGTCTCCTCTTAATAATTATTCTTCCCATTCCTCCATGGCCCCGCCCCCTCAGCAGTCATCAGCTTGCCCTTTATGTCTATGGGCCTACTTCTGTTTTGTTTTGTTTATTCATTTGGTTTCATTTTAGGTCTTTCTCTGTCTGACTTATTCCACTTACTATACTACTCTTTAGGTTCATCCATGTTAGAAATAGCAAGATGTCATTCTTTTTTATTGCTGAGTAGTATTCCATATATATATATATATATATATATATATATATATATATATATATATATATACCATATCTTATTTATCCATTCATCTATGGATGAACACCTAGGTTGCTTTAATAGCTTACCTGTATTGTAAGTAATACCGCAATGAACAAAGAGGTGCAGATGTGTTTTTCAATTAGTTTTTGTTTTCTTCACATGAACACCCAGAAGTAGGATTGCTGGGTTGTATGGCAACTTTATTTTTATTTTTGAAGAGTCATCATACTGTTTTCCACAGTGGCTGCACCAATTTACATTCCCACTAACAGTGTATAAAAGTTCCCTTTTCTCCACATCCTCACCAGCATTTGTTATTTGTTGATTTTTTGATGATAGCCATTCTGACAGGTATGAGGTGATATGTTGTTGTGGTTTTAATTTGCATTTCCCTGATGATTAGTGATATTGAGCATCTTTTCAAATGTCTCTTGGCTATCTGTATGTACTCTTTGAAAAAAATATCTATCCAGGTCCTCTACCCATTTTTTAACTTGATTGTTTTTGGTGTAAAGTCATATAAGTTCCTTATGTATTTTAAATATTAACCCCTTACTAGATTTGTCATTTGTGAATATCTTCTCCCATGGAGTAGGTTGTTTGTTTTGTTGATCGTTTCCTTCTTGTGCAAAAACTTTTAAGTTTGATGTAGTCCCATTTGTTTATTTTTTCTTTTGTTTCCCTTGCTCAAGGAGGCTTATCCAAAAAAATATTGCTAAGAGCAATGTCACAAAGTTTACTGCCTATGTTTTCTTCTAGAAGCTTTGTGACTTCAGGTCAGAGCTTTATCTTAAAAAATCAATTAGAGCCACAAAAATGTTTAATGTCATGCCACTAAGGATTATTTAGGAAGAAAATAAGATGGCCTTTATGAACTATACTTGCTCTTAGTAATGGTAATGATGTATCTAATTCAATGATTTAAAACAATTCTATACTAAATTTAGCAATTTAAAATGATTCAACCATGTAGTATACATATATATTATATTTCATTGTCATATTTATTTTAGAGTTCAAAAATATAAAACCAATAGACCTTGCTTGTTAAGTTTTACTTATTTTATACATGTAAGAAAGCTCAGGAAACTACTTTGCTCACTAACAAACTGATATCTGAGATAAAATATGCATGTGTATGTGTGTGTTTAGTGGGGGAAAGAGTTGAGCTTCATCTTTAGAACAATTCATAATTTTATATTTCTGACTATCTTCTCTCTTTGACTCCATATAACTCAGTATGCTTACATTTCAAATAGTATTGAAGAAAATCTATTCAGAGAATTCCTAAATAAAGTATAATTATATTTAAAAGAGACAAACAGAATTTTATTATTATTTCTATTATAATTATTTTCTGTTGTGGAAAATGGCAGTTGGATGAATTTAGAAAACTAATAAATTAAGAAATAAATTTTTCAGTCCCATTTCATTATGTCATTTTTTTAAGAGAATTCTTGAATTAGCAAATCTCCTACTATAAAAATCTGAGAGACCTTCTCATTAATTTGCACCCCTCAACTCAATCAGAAAAATATTGCTATTTTGCTTAGCCAGCAATTCTGTGGGCAAAATAATACACCTGCTTTAACCTGTATGATCAGACAACACTAATTTCAGAAACATTTTAGGAAGGTCTGCTGCATTGACAACTAAATTTCTCAACTAAGTGTATATAACACATTTTGAACAATTCCTAGAGCAGGAAAGAATACAGAAGCATTTGTAAACTTTGCTAAATAGAATTTAAGGCCACAAGGGGTGAGGATGATAATTTTTTTGGTAAACCTGGTTAAAACCTTACTTTGATTTTAATCCCAGGGCTTGAGAGTTAGAGGGGACCATAGAGGTCATGTAGATATCAGGCTTTGTAATTCAATCTTGTGTTTACAGTTGAATTTCTCTTGTATTCCCCTTATCTCTTAACTAAACATAATTGTAGTGAATGCTAATAACATGTGATCTCTTTGGGAAACTAGTCAACAGAATGATTAATTACTTGAGAGAAAGGTTAGGTGATAGCCGAAATGAAAACGAGTGGGTTTTTTTATCCAACATTCAAAAACACATTTGACATTTTGTTGTAAACTATGTTGCTAGCAGCTGCGAGGGTGATTGTTTTGCCAGTGTTTAATTGCAGATGTTGGCAGCTGGAAATTAGGAGCAAGTAGTAGTTTCTTTAGGGGATCGAATTAAATGTGTGAAAACATGAGATTACATCATCTTTTTCAGTTTTCTTCAAAACTGCTATGAAGAGCAGAGTTTTAGAATCTCTACTAATGATTACAAAGGTCTAATAGCATTAATCATTAAATAGCTTTAAGCCTCCACTATTTATAAAAAGCCTGTCATCTTCATAAGTAAATTAGATGACAAAGAAGTCTCCATGGCCAAAGCAAAGAAAGAAAAATAAGGGTTTAGTTGAATAATTAAGTAAAGGAGGAGTTTTATTGAATTATTCAGGTAATTGCTTCAATTCTGCCACTTAGTGTTGCTTGTAAAGACCTGACAAAATGCCCTTTCTCCTATGTTTAGTCTCCAGAGCAACCTAAAAGGATGCGGACAAACATTAATTTTGAATTATAAAATAGTCTCAGGAAGTGACAGCAATTTCAAGATTAATGTGTTTGTGTCCTTAGAACAGATTGCAGGAATGAAGAAGATGTGCTTAAAGCTTTTTCTTCAAGTCTTATAGAATGTTGGTCATTGTCTTGCAACTCTATTTTCCAATCAGTAGCTAGACTGCTCTTCTAGATGCTGATTACTTCCTTCTGTGATTAGGAATAAAGAGTGTCTATTCCTGGAGGTATTGTTTATACTGTGTGGTTCACTCTGCTAGTCACTTATACAGAGTCTGTGGGATGTTCCTTTAAGATTTATACTCAAGAATAGGGTAGAGGAAGAAAAGCAATAAAGATGGGGAATGTAAATCATATTTAAACTTTTGCTCTGTGAAAGACATTGTTGAGAGAATGAAAAGATAAGCTACAGACTGGAAGAACATCTACAAATTAGCATGTACCCAGAAGATAAAGGACCCCCCCCCCCTAAAAAAAAACTAAACAAAATGGAAAACAACCCAATTCAAAAAAAAGGGGCCAAAAATTTGAACAGAGGCTTCACCATAGAAGATATGAGTAGCAAGTAAAAGCATGAAAAGATGCTCAACATCATTAGCCTTGAGGGAAATGCAATTTAAAAACATAAGATACCACTATGCTCCCTTGAGAATGGCTAAATTTTAAAATACCTGACAATGTACTGACAAAAACGTAAAGCTATTGTAAATCTTATACATTGCTAGTGGGTATGAAAAAAGGGGCAACCACTCTGGGAAACAGGCAGTATTTTATATGTATGTGTACACTTAGCCATATGACTCAGCAATCTCACTCCTAGTATTTACCTAAAAAAATTTTATAAAGGCTATGATCATGCAAAGCCCATACATGAATGTTTTTATAGCAGCTCTGTTCATAATCCCCTAAAATGGAAACAGCCATATGTCTTTTAGTAGGTGAGTGGATAAAAAAATGTACTTCATTCATATAATGATTCCATACTACTCAGTAATATAAAGGGATGAGCAATTGATATACACAAAACCATAGATGAACCTCAAAAGTTTTATACTAATTTTTAAAAGCCAGTTTTCCAAGGTAACATATTGAATGAGTTTATTTACATGACATTCCAGAAAAAGGAAAAATCATGGGAATGGGAATAGATCAGTGGCTATTGGAGCAAAGAGTGGGGGAAGTGTTTGGTGGTTCCATATCCTGATTTGTGGCAGTGGCTACATAAATCTATATGTTGAAAGTGATACAGTTATACACCAAAAATATTCATTTTAATGCACATTATTTTTAAAATTTAAATATCAGCTTTGAAAAATACTCAAATTATGATATAATAATCAACCTTAAGTTTTATCTGTTCTCTCACTTTTTTGCTGCAAATTATTCATTGATATTTTCAAGTTGTAACAACTATGCATTCTACAGAAAGCTTTGGGAGGGTATTGATATTTCTTATAATTAATCAAGGTTCCTTGTTCTTTAAATATAAGTATTTGGTATAATGTACCTTTTTATCTTAGGATCTCGCCTCGATACTGCCAGGCCCTCATCTGAGGAAAATGAGAGGCAGGTTCTGAGATGTGACCAGTTCTGGGAAATGGAAATGGGTGAAAATCCGGGTCCACCATGCGTGTGTTAACAATGAACTTTGAGAATGTGGGGCTTCTGCTTCCTACGTTTTTCTGTAATAACTCCAGAGTAACTTAGACATTAGAAATGGGAAAGGCCTGTCAATCAGGGCCTCCTACCCTGAGAGGCACTGAGTAGTAATCCTCGTCACTGAATGAAACTCCCGCTGCGTTGGCCACAGTGTTACCAGGAGGGCAAACCCATCCTCCCTCCAGGTCGGGGCTCTGTCCCACATCCACACAGTAATCAGTGAAGGCTTGGGTGCCCTTTGCTTTGATTTTCTGTGTATTGTCCAAAGCTACACAGCACACATTCTGCTGCGCCTATGCCATCCGCTGTATTTTCCCTTTCTTCCCAATTGAAGTTCCACTTTTCTGGTGACTCTCAAAAAGGACAGGCATGAGTCTGAAACTGGGCATCAGACAAGACCACAAACCTCATTTATAGAATTCTAGTCCCTCTAACTCAGTCCCCAGACCTCAGGTGTGGAGTCAGGGTGAAAAGGCATGATTAGCCACAACAAAGGACCACCACTCATTCCTTGGGGGCCAGCATGCAACTGGAAGGGAGATTTACCTTGTTAGTGCCCAGCAGCTGTCTTTAGGTTGGACCACTAATGAGAGCAGAGGTGAACAGCTCTCTATTTGGAAATGCAAGGGTATTCTGGAACGATTTCCCCAAGAGAACTGGTGCTCACTGCATAATGAGCTCTTAATACTTTTCACTTTTTGTATTTTCAACTTGTCTAGCTTTAAGGGGTTGAAAAGATTAAAAAAGAGTTTTTTTAACACCCTCTAGAGGAAAGGAGAGATACTGGTAAATAGATGAAACTTATAAATTACCCACCAATATTTCTGCATAAGGGATTATGAGGTCAAACAGAAAGGAATAGATGAGCAAGTTTAAACAAAGTTATTCAGAGACCCAGGCGAGAAGTTAATGAGAGCACTTCTCTGAGTGCAGAGGCTACCTGTGTCCTGAAGCAGGGAGGCCCGAATGCGAAGCCTCTTAGCTAGTGTCTCTCCTTAACTCTGGTCCTCCAAGTATAACCATAGGGCCACAAATCATGCTACAGGATCCTCTCTAGGTTATCCATAAGCTTGTCCATTATATATTCTTTTTTTTACAATGTGCCAGTGTCTATAGTTTTGTCACAAAATAATTATTACTTGTAATACTTAATTTTAAATGGACAAAATAATGCCTCCTTTCAAAAGCAAAACCAATTTTATGATTAAATTTATGGAGAACTTGTTTAAGTTGATGAGTGACAGTTTAGAGTATTCAATGGGTTCTTTTGCTGCCACAAAAAACGTATAGGTTAAAGAAAAAAAAATGCATGCACCTTTACGTACTCAAGAGCTTTCTCTTAAATTCTTAAAATAGCCACTGACTGACATCAGAGTGAGTGAGATTTCTTAATACATGGTCCCTTTTTTCTATGTTCCCATTTTCAAATGGGAAGAATAAGGCCTACTTTAAAAAAATGCATCCAGGTAGCTGCTTTAGAACTTGCTCGGAGACATCATATCACAACACTGGCCTCTTCGGACACTAAATTTGTGCTTTTCTGACAATCCTCTCTGCTATGTCTCCTGTTTCATCGATTTCTTGTTCTCACAATGCTAACTGTTTGAATTACTGTAACTCTACAGCATGCTCTGAAACTAGTAATCAAAAATTACTTTCCATTTTAAAAATAATTTTAACAATTCTTACTGGGTATCCTTACTGTTTTAATAGAATCATTATCTCTATCCCTCTTTTCATCCCACCAACAAAATTATGAATTTACTTAGAACTATCCTAGTCTATAATAAAGTTATACACTCTGCCTTCCTTGTGGGCAGGGACCATACCTTGCCCTTCCTTGTATCTCTCACACTTGGCACAAGGCTGAAAACAGAGGCAAGAGTAGAATTGACTTGCTGTGCATTTAGTAACATTTGTTATGTGTGCTGAATGAACGTGTAACTTCTCCCACTTATCTTTAAGAGGGGAAAAGTGTAATTTTGATCACTCTTATGACTATATTTGCTGTCTATCTGTGGGTTTGGAAATGTTCTCTTTCTCTCCTGCCTTTCACACCTTACCAGGAGCTCTCCCACAAGGCTGAGCTCTGTTTGGGACTTTTGATCTAACTTCTTTCCTCTAGAGCAATGATTTTCAACTGGTGTGCTGCAAGAATTTTTAAAACATGCTATACCTGGCTATGTAGTCAGGGGCACTAACTGCTTTCCCCTTAGACTGTCAAATAATAAAAAAAAATAACAACAGCCAACACAACAAGAGCCATCAGTGTGAAGGAATCCAAATTTTACCTATTTTTTTTGTCAAGTTGGAACAAATTATATTTTCTTGGTGTGCCACAGAATTTAGTAATTAGTTTACATGTGCGTGAGGTGAAGAAGGTTGAAAGTCAGTGCTCAGTATTCCAGTTCAAGACTGGGCACCTTCTGAATTGCTGCCAGAACCATTTACTGGTTCAAAACATGTTTCCATCTTCACCTCCACCACATCATTAACCAGCCAAACGTTTTTGTTTTATTTTGTAATTAATCTTAGTTCATATCAACTAATGGCAGCCATGCTTCTCTTAAAATTAAAAAAAAGAAATAATATTAAGTTCAACAAAAATAGAACAATTGCCTGCCTAATAAAATAATTAACAAATGGAAAGCATATTTGGATCTTGCAGTAAAAAATGACCATGCTTTATTGAGAACTTAATATGTGCCACGTTCTGTGCTCACCAACTTTACTTACAATATTTAATTTAATCATCACAAAACTATAAGGTGGGTGTCATTTTGATTCCTAAATCCCAGGTGAGGACAGTGAAGCTTGTAGAAGTCAAATGGATCTGCAAAGAACAGCATCATAAGCTGACAACATTGCATCAATATGTTATTTTGACTTAAGGACCAGGGCCCTTAAGCACGATGCTATATTTGCCCCCAAATTTACATGTACAAGTCATCTTACATCAAGACTTGGGTTACCTTTTTATTATTATTATTATTATTATTGCTTTCAGAGAGAGGAAGGGAGAGGGAGAGAGAGATAGAAACATCAATGATGAGAGAGAATCATTGAACAGCTGCTTCCTGCATGTCCCACACTGGGGATCAAGCCCGTAAACCAGGCATGTGCCCTGACAGGGAATTGAACTATGACCTCCTAGTTCATAGGTCGATACTCAACCACTGAGCCATGCCAGTCAACTGGGGATATCTTTTAAGTAGAGCAGAGTCACAGCCACAGTTCAGGGTACTTCATTCAGAAAATTTTCTTTGGTGCCTACAATGGAAATAATGGCTGGCAGGAACAAACCCCAGGCTCCAGGTGGAGTTAGTACCTAATATTCATTCTAGGGGTGACATTTAACTAAATGCAGTTGGCTAAAGGTGAGAAAAATGAGAATGTGAAACAAAGAAAATGCAGATATATTTCTAAGGCAACTAACTCGCTTTATATACAGTACCTAAAAGGACTTGGGAGTATTGAGGGGAAAAAATTGCCAGTTGTCACATATCCAAACTAGCTAGCAAGCAGGGCAACCTCTGGGTGGGTGGGTGTGTAACAAAGTTGTAGCTGCCTGTATTTGCAAATGTGTCTTCATGCACCCCAGTGTATCCACAGGACTTCCCCCTACTGCCCATTTACTCTTAAATACTTAAAGAGCATTTTAAGGTCTTGTATCAGATTTGTCCTCTTGAAAGGCTGTTAAGCCAGTTATCCTGCAGCCCAGAGGGCCCTTCTTCAAGTAAAACTGATTGTACTGCACCATCATCATTAGAACAGCCTGCACGGCTGCCTGCATAATTCCTGTGAAAGGTCACCGGTACTTCAACTAGAAAGGCCTTTTTTATTTCCTTAGAAAAAGGAAGAAAATGGTAAATCAGCTATTTTCCATCTTTCCAGAACAAAAATGACATAAAAACTCAGACCCATTATTTTCCTTCTCTTCAGTACTTATAAAACTGCATTTGAGTGCAACCTTGGCACAAAAGTTGTTTTGATATGTTATGACCTAAGCTGAAATCCATTTTAATTTCTATCCCTGTATCTAGATATTGATGCCATTCTTCAGATATCCCACCTATAAGTGTGGAATTTTGTAGTCTTTAATGGCATAAAGCAGAATATGGGTGCTATTTTAGGGCCAACTTTTTGATGATAAGCCAATCCATGCTGCAGGGGAATAGTAAATAAACTCCCTTCCAGGTGCTAACAGGGAACCCAGAGAAAGAGTTGATCTCCTGTGTGGCAGAGCTCAAAGCAATGTCCTTCAGCCAACCTTGAGACTGTGTGTGATGGATTCACACATGGCAGAATATAATAGATCGCAAGTTGTATCAGAGCACTACATTAACAGGTTATCGGATTAACAATTTTGTCTTCATAAAAATCTGCGTTCTCACAACCCAGCCACCTGTAAGTATTCATCTTTTAAAATCACTCTCTCCTGTTTCCTCTGAGCTGACTCTCAATAAACAGTATATTCAGAGGATGAGAAAGGGCACCTTTAATGGGAGAAAAGTGAGAGCCAAAGGAATGTTCAGTAAAACTTGGCCTTTATTGTAAAAAAACATATTTTTTAAATAGTTCATGAATGAAATGTGATTTGATTAACATTCTTTCTTCTGATTTCCTTTAAGTAGACTTTTTTTTTCCTGTGAGTTTCCTCTGGATTATCTAAGGACACTTTTTCTCTTATTTCTGCATTAAGAGCAGCTTTTCCCAAGAGGAGACAAAGGACTGGAAAGCTCCCGTAAGGAAAAAGACTTTGACAGACAAGATTCTTGCTAAGCCTCTGCTAATTCAAAATAAATAAGAACAAAAAAAAATGTATATTTTAATATTTAGGCATCTTTCCCATAGTGATTAAGATGAAACTGTTCTACAATTAACTCAGGGGTAAAGTTATTGGAATCACAGAAAAATTTTACTCTCTTGAAGGGGGAATGGGCCAGTGAACTGCAAGGCCACCTAGCTATTGGTGGTTAAGAAGAGGGTGAAGGAGATGGGGATGTGAAAGAATCATACTAATAAGGCAGCCCTAAAGTTTTAATTTAGTAGCTAAATATTGTTGGAATTTTTCATCTGGATTCCTGAAGTTAATTGGCCCTGTGATAGAGACCATTATAAAAATGGCAACATCAAGTCACAAAAAGATTAAATGCCTTTGGGACAGCATGGATGGACCTGGAGACTATTAAGCTAACTGAAATAAGCTACCCTGAGAAAGACAAATATCACATGTTTTCACTAATTTTTGGAATCTAATGAACAAAATGAATTGACCAACTGAATAAGACCCGAAGCATGGGGCCATGGAACAGACTGACATACCTCAATGTGGGGTTGGAGGGACGAAAGAGATAAATCAAAGAACTTATATACCTATGTGCATAGCCCATGGACATGGACAATAGGGGGGTGAAGTTCTGGGGGGTGGGTAGAGGCTGGGAGGAGGCAGGTAGTGGGGCGGATGGGAGACATCTGTAATACTATCAACAATAAAAATATGTATTAAAAAACATTAAAAGATTTACATAAGACTTATTTCAAATTCGTACACCTCTGTTATATCACTTCACTGGTCTACTTGTTCTACTTTCTTCTTCATCTGATGTTCTTGTTTCAAAAAAATATATGAGATTTTCACACTTGGATAATCTTAACCTTAGTGTACTCCTGGGTATTGTTCAGTGTTTAAGAGGCAAGTCTGTCCATTACTTCAATTATCACTTAAAAGGAGTTGGGCATTATGTTAGACAAGAGAGAAAAAAAGGACAGTTTTTGTACCACATTTTAAAGGGAGGAGGGAAGACATAATATGCAAATATGAAACAACTGAACGACTATCACAAGGTGTGTAGACAAGGGTCTGAAACAGCGTGATAAAGTATTGTGTGGGAAAAAGAGACATTGTAATTCATGAGACAGAGGCAACATCAAGCAGGACATGTATTCTTTAAAGAATGAAACACAGTCCCCTGCCCCTAAACTATGACCCCTGCAAATGCTCATAAACATTAAAAAAATGGAGAAATTTCAGAGGGAAGTTGGGGGTAATGGGGTGGTGAGAGATTAACAGGAGATCTTATCTGCATATATGCATAGCCCATGGACACAGACAATAGTGTGGGGAAGGCCTGAGAGTGGCAGGTGTGGAGTGGAGGGGGTCAATGGTAAAAAAAAAACAAAACAAAACAAAAAAAACAACAACAACAACAACAAAGGGGACTTCTGTAATACTTTCAATAATAAAGATAATTTTTTTAAAAGTAAAAAATAAGAAACTTGAAATACTAAATACAATAATGAGAATAAAAAGAATGAATTCTGGCCTTGACCGGTTTGGCTCAGTGGATAGAGCATCAGCCTGTGGACTCAAGGGTCCCAGGTTCGATTCTGGTCAAGGGCATGTACCTTGGTTGTGGGCACATCCCCAGTAGGGGGTGTGCAGGAGGCAGCTAATTGATGTTTCTCTCTCATTGATGTTTCTAACTCTCTATCCCTCTCCCTTCCTCTCTGTAAAACAACAATATATTTTTTAAAAAGAATGAATTCTTTAGGTATTCAATGAATTTTAAAAGAATGAATGAATGGACAAATAAATGGTGTTTGGGAGCGATTGAAATAGAAGTAATCCTATATAATAAAGAGGTAATATGCAAATTGACCCTCACACCATTACATCATAAAGATGGCGGCGTGCACAGCAGGGGCGGGGAAGTGGGGGTGGGGCTAGCAGCCACTCCACATGGCTGCTTTGCGTGACCTCTGCCAGGGTTTCCGTGGCCCTGCATGCACGCTGTAGGGACGGGGCCGGCAGCTGCTGCACGTGGACCAGAAGCCGGGCATCGATGCAGCACTCCGGGACTCAGGACCATCCCACGGCGCCCTGGCCATGCGGGGCGGCACTCCGGGACTCAGGGCCATCCCACGGCGCCCTGGCCATGTGGGGCGGCACTCCAGGACTCGGGGCAGTACCATGGCGTGGGGTGGGGGTGGGGGGGGGTCCCAGGTCTCACGCAATTTCGCACAATGGATCACTAGTATCTAAATAATAATAATAACAACAACAGATAAATAATATCTAAATCTAAATATTCAACTGTTCTCTTACCAATAAAAAAAAAAAAGAGGTTGGAATGCCCTGAACTTGCTCCTTCCTCTCAGTGGCTTTCGTCAGCAGGCCAAGTGAATAATAAATAAAGAAATCCCAGCATTTGCTTGGGGGACAAGGAAGAGTGTGCTTTGTGTTTCGTTTATTCAGGAAGTCTGCTACCAGCCACTTCTCCGGCACTGGCCTGATGTGACGCTGGACGCCATGCCCTTTCTTCCTCCTACTCCATCCATATTCTCAAGGCTGAATACAAGTTTTGTGAACCATCAAGTTTAGACAATTGGTAAGGAAGTGATTTTTAAAAATTCAAAATCACAAATCCAACCTTAGCTACAGGGCCTTGGGAGTAGCCACGCCAGTGAAGAGCCACGCAAGCTTAAGGTACAGTCAGTGCGTGGCCGACCCTGTGTGGCCTCTGCTCTGTGTGACGGGATGCCTCTCCTCCCTCTTCTCCAGGAGCCAGCTCCTTCGCTGTCTGCAGGAGGTTACTGAAATGCCACCATCTTTAGGCAATGTTCTCTGACGCCTGACCCAGACAAGCAGCACGGTCCCTCCAGAGCTGATGCACGTGCTGCAGCTTTCTGTCCCTGGTATCACTTCTTTAATTGTTTTGTAACAGTTCCTGCATGTCTTTGAGACACGCCCCTAGAGTAGACTGTAGCTCTGGCAAGGGAGGGCTCCCGTCTTATTAATCTTCATGTCTGAATTACAGGGCTCTCATAAAAAATGTGGGTGGGAAGAGATCAACCAATGAACTTGTATGCATATATGCATAACCTGTGGACACAGACAATGGGATAGTGGGGGCGGGGGAGGAACGGGAGAGGGCTGGAACAGGTTAATGGGGGAAAAGGAGGACCTACGTAATACCTTCAGCAATAAAGATTTTTTAAAAATGAATTGCATGACTTCTGTTACACTAATTGACTAAAGAACATAGCCTAAATAGCAGCTTAGTTTTCTCACATTTCTTTGTTATTCCAAAAAGAGAGTTGATTTTAAGGAAGTGTGGAAAGTTTCAAAAACTGAGATATACACGCAGGCAAAAATGCAGCATACCTCTCCCAGCAGCCCAGCAGAAACACTAGTCGTGGTTATCATGTTCAAATGGAAAATTCTGGATTGGAGCTTTGCAAGCAAAATAATTAAAGGTTTGATTGGGAAATATAACCAGTAAAATCTTCAATTAACAAAATATATTGTGCAAGTAACAATGGAACGTCACTAGTAAATATACCAGTTAGGGAATGCACCATAATGAAGTTCAGGGAAAAAAATCATTTCAATTTATTTGCTGCATTGAACCTTAGACTGACACAGAAGAATAAAAATAAATAAGAATAAGCCTGAAGTTTTACTTCTTTAAGAACTCTTTTTCTTTTTCTTTTCTTTCTTTCTTTCTTTTCTTTTTTTTTTATTTTTTTATTTTTTTTTTTATTTTTTTTTTTGTAGCAAAGCCTACAGGGGCAGTTCAATGGAAAAAATAGAAAACACACTAGCTTTTATATTTTTCATTTATTTTTTGTAAAGACACAATAGAAAGTATAAACATGGACCTACATTAAAGCAAGAAGATATTAAAAAAAAGCCAAATTAAAAAAAAAAAAAACAACCATAATATTTTGTGGACCTCCTCTCTCCCATATCCTCCCCAAAAGATATTTTCTGTTTCTGAGATTTGTGCCTTTATTTCAGTCATATATAGCATATAAGCATCATGTAAGATTTATTTTTTAATATCTAAATATTATTAGCTGTAGCTTTTATAACATAAAGCAGGAAAATAATGCAGATTACCAAATTATAAAGTAATTAAGGACTAAAGCATTATATTTAATAGAGTTACATAGGTACTGATTATTAAAAGAATACAGGTAATACAACATGGGTTTTTTTCCTGACTTAGTTTCAATCAGAGGTTTATGTTAAAGGTCAAGTGTACCTTTTTTATGAATTCATCAGCAAATATTTACACATGGACAAGTTATAGGACTGGTGACCTTGTCATGTTCCTTTTTTCTTTCCTCTTTTATGTACAATTCTCATATGACAAAGGGGTGAGCAAGTCAAACAACTACCTAGAGCACCCAGTTTTATGACTATTATCTCATACAAAGGACCTTTCTAAGTTAAAAAGTAACTTATTGGGGAACTACTGAAATTCTGTACTTATGTTTATTAACTTGATTTTCAAAATGATATGGATTTCCAAAAATTAGTTTTATTTTCAACTTTATCTTCCCCATCCACTTCTATTTCCCTATCAGCAAACAATATAAAAGGATGGGTATAGAGAACAGAAAAAAGTTAATCTTTTTATTTTCATAAAATAAATTCTTACTCTGGGCTTTTTATTTTTTATTTTTTTAAAATATATTTTATTGATTTTTTACAGAGAGGAAGGGAGAGGGATAGAGAGTTAGAAACATTGATGAGAGAGAAACATCGATCAGCTGCCTCCTGCACACTCCCCACTGGGGATGTGCCCGCAAACAAGGTACATGCCCTTGACCAGAATCGAACCTGGGACCCTTGAGTCCGCAGGCTGACGCTCTAGCCACTGAGCCAAACCGGCCAGGTCATGGACTTTTTAATTGTTTGATAGAAAGATGACTATTTTAAATTATAAAACAATTGCACAATAAAAAAGAAATAATTATTGGCATTATTCTGGTTTCATTAAATAAGAGAATTAGGTAATCATCAATGGAATGATCAATTTCTCACAACATAATTACCATACCTGGAGGAAAATCAAAATTCTAAAAACTGTCATGTAATTATATTAAATTTCACAAGTGTTTTCAGAATTTATACTTTGAAAATTTTGTCAAAAATATATTCTTACCATCCTACCATCTTACAAAGACCTGCTGTCCTATCTGCCTTGAACTGTAGAAGCCACTGTTACCTATAAGTTTTAGCACCTTTGTTTATCCCTGTAGCCAAGTTATATTAAAAGCAGCTCAAAATTGCATAGATATGCTTATTTTGTTGACCTTTACTATATTTTAAGAAAGCTAGATAATTTATCTTTATTTGTAAGCTACATTCACTCTAAAGATTTCATGAAGAAAAGATGAAATTAAAAATACAAAATACCAAATTGTCAAACAGGGATGCAGTGTGCTTTATCCACATAAATATTTTTTGAGAAAAATAATTAAAGGAAGAAATGAAAAAAGGAATGGGGAAGAAAAGAAAGAAGGAATGAGGAGAGAGAGAAAATAGAAGGCAAAGAAGGAGAAAGAAAGGCATAGCCATTTTCAAACTAAGTCACTTGATTGGCTTCTATACATAAAATAGTTCTATATATTTTTTAATTTAAAAATCAGTTTTAATATTCAATAATTATCAAGATTGGAATAAAGAACTTTAGGAAGGTAGCAGAACTTGTAAAGAGAAAATTGAGCTCCGATAAGATTTCTTGATTTGATACCCAAATGAGCAATGAGTAAGTGCTGCTCCGCTGGGCTGATTTTCCTCTCTCCATTAGCTTGCATCCACAGTAATGTCCTTAGAGTTCCGAATCTTGTTTTCAATTGTTTGTGCCTCCCAGGTGTGATGTTAATACACCCAGTAAACTTAGCACGTGCAAATCATAAGAAAAGCCCACGCTCACAGCCTCCTGAAGTTTCTATTACTGAGGTTTCAAGTGGCCAAGCAATAGAAAATAAATGGACCCTAGAGCGTAGGAGAAGTGATTTAAATGATGAGAGAACTGCAAATGGATGTCAGCTCTAACGATTAAACAATGAATGTGGGCACGGTTTCTAGATGTGTAAGAAGGAGAGGTGTGAGAGAGAGTTGAGAATTACACTACTCCGTAGGAGGTCATTGCAATTACGCTCAACAAAGAAACACAATCTCTGTGTAGAAAATAATGATTTATGTGCCAAAATGTGCAGTGAACTCTACAGGACAAGTTAAGCATACTAGCTCATTGTCATTTTATTTGCTCATTTCTAGAGCAAGCATTGACTGTTCAGTGGAATAAAGATGGGGACAGGGAAATAAGATAAAAATAAAACAACGAAGGAATGAAAGGAAGGAGGAAGGAAGGAACTCTGAGGTCAATTTCTTAACCCAGTGAAAGAAAGACTAAAAGTCCTTATTAGGATTTGTCAGAAAAAAATTATAATTTAAGTATCTTGTTACGAAAAGATTCTATATGAATTGCTGATGTGATGAAATAGTTTTTTGCATCAATGAAAAATTTTGTATTCATGTCATTACCTTATTACTTAAAGGTCTACATACTTAAAAGCATGTGTTGAATGAGCTTGCCCAAAGAACATATGGTGAGTCCTGGAATATATACACTCCTTTTTGTAAATTGAAAATTCTTTGTTTACTGGGTAAGCACTTTGTGCATAAGTAATGCTAAATAAAGTATTAGCTTCAGTGATTTTTTTTTTTTAGAATTTTGGAAAACTTTTATTCACCATTGTGAACTTGACAGCTTCCTAATAATTACAAACTTTTTTAACAAAGTCATGTATGGGTACAAGATCCATTCAGAGTGCAAGACAGACCATTGCATTTTAATGTTAGCAGAGTAAATAAAGTTTAGATTGTATATTGCAAACAAACTTTAAGAAACTACAAACTGTCAAGTTTTGATGTGGTATCAAAGCAGAATATTTACAATTACCTGAAAAGACTATTAAAACACTCTTCCCCTCCACCAAAATAACATATGGCAATATATTTAATGTAGAAGCAGTAAGATAATTTAGCCATTTTCTATTAACTCAAACATTAAGGAGATTTGAAGAAATGTAAAGCAATGTTATTTCTCTCACTAATTTTGGGGAGAAATTTAGTTGTGTTAATGAAAATATTTTATTTATGCTAACTTATAATTGATTTATGGTTGTTATTTTATTTATTTTTTATCTTTTTTAAATTTTATTTTCTTGTTTAAAGTATTGCAAATAGTAGTACAGATGTCTCCTTTTTTTCCCCCTTCAGTGAATATTTTTAATCTTATAATTTAAAAGTTTGGCTAAAGCCTTTAACTAGAGTACAAGATAGAAACTGACTAATTTCTGGGAAATGATGGATCCAACAATTCTTGATCACAGAATTGGTAGAACAGAACAGGAGATTATCTTTACTAAAGTATTACTTGAATTCATACTAGAATTGAATTTGGTTTATATGACTTAAAACATACAGCTCCAACTATAAATTTGAATCAAATTTCAGTTAACTATACAACAAAATTACAATTTGTTCATTCAGCATATATTGATTGACTATGCTGATGCACTAAGCCCTTAGAACATAACAGAACGCCCCCCACCCCTGCAATTATTATTTTAGTGAAAGGAGACAGATGCCAAGCAATCATTGTAAAAAGTGAGGAAACTACCTAGCATGCTGGAGGTAAGAAGTACCATGGAAAAACAATAGAGCAGGGCAACCCAAACTGGAACTGTTGGGAATGGGGTGAGGGAGGAGAGATACTGAATTTACACTGTAAAAACAATAGTGGTAAGGAGTAGTCCGTGTACTGATATATTGTGAAGGCCAAACAAATAGAATTTCTAGATAAGCTGGGTACCTATCTTCTAAAAGAGAGCCCTATGTCAAAGATGGCTCCAAGGTCTTTGACCGAGCAACTGACAGGATAGAGTTGTTGTCAACTGAGACGATGAAGGTGGCTAGTAACTCTCTAGGCACCAAATTCAATGAGCTTTTCCTAGTTGTGATCCTTAACACTGTTAAGTACCACAAGTTTTCTTAAAATCTCCTCCTCCTCCAGTTTTGGTGGCACCAGTTTCCTGAGGCTCTTGCTTCTGTCTCTGGCTGCTCTATCTGTTTCCCTCACTGACACCTCTTCCTCTAGTGGTTCTTACATATCCATGTACCTGCAAGTCTTTCTTCTGCCTGCCTGTTCCCTAATTCTCCACTCTTTCCAGAAAAATTACATTAATCACCATCCTTCTACCATCATTCTTGGATATATAGTTCAGTCATTTGCTCTATAAAAACTTCTCTGACCAGGTCATCTCCAAATCGTTTCATGCTCTATCCAAAATATCTAATTCTAGCAACTTAGCAACTTAAATGATTATACCCTGTCTTCCCCTTCTTTCTCAGCTCTTTGCATAAAAAAGTGTAGAAATTATAAAGCACACCAAAATATTTTCATGCTTGAAATAAATAACAGAAGTCTCTATAACCGAAGGGGGGAAGTCATTGTGATACCTGTGATAGTGCAGGAGTCAACCAAATCATATTTCCTGTTAACTAAATAATAATTGATGAAGCTGGTAACTTTCTCACAACTTTCCAAGACCAATTAAGAGTCAGCACAACGTTAATAATAATAAACAAATATTATTTAGGTGTATTTCTTGGCATTAAAAAAAAATCCAGTACAGGCCATATACTTTGCTCTGCTTTGACCTTGCAGTTCACTATTTACAAACTCCTTTAAGATACAAGAATGGCTTTTCATATGCCATTGCCTATGTGAATCAATCGTTTCCTCTCTAGGTAGAGTTCATCACTTTCTTATCTGAACTGCAAAACACACCTGAAATTTGCCTGGGCTTCAGAAAGCATCATTATATTATACTCATTAGCCAAGCGGTTCTTTTCTCCTGGGGACCATGACCTTCTCAGAAAGCAGGAAACACTTGTGCTCCAGTGTTTCTAAAGCATGTGACAGATTCTACTGACAAACATTTTAGGGCTAAACAAAGTAAACTACTTTGAATCCCTTTACCTCCACACATATAACACATTGTAATGCTTATTCGCATAGGACAGTAAGTAGTCTATAAAAAAGAAAGAAAGATTTGTTTACCTTCTGTTAGAAAAAAATATATACATGGAAATACTAAAAGTAATTCATATGCACAGACTAGGTAAATTCAGTAAATGAATCTAGTGATGAAAAGTAAAATGTGTAGCATATCAAAACTATGCTTTCATGCTTACATAAATCAACCAAGTTAAACTATGAACTGGTAAAATCCATTATATTGATCAAGTGTTTGATATTATAAAGAATATTATTAAATTTCAAAAACTCTCAGTGTGTATGTATATGTATATAACAATTAAGTATGACTATAAAAATAATTTTACTTTAAATTATACACTGTGTTAAAGTGGAATTATTGACATTATTTTTCATCTCTATCCTAGAAAATGCCTGAAAAATGAAGTTCACTCACTATGTCCCTAGTAATAATGTGTTCAATGAGTGAATCGACTGAATGAATATGCTTATTTAAAACATGATTTTACAGAGTGTTAGTTTTAATTTATATTTATCAATTAGTAACTGGCGTGTTTGCCTAAACAGAGCTCTAAATGCATTTCTATCAGGTAGATTTATCTAAATATATCCTCCTCTAAAGATTTATCAGTACAAAAATTAAACCATATTGCTTATAATATGATCACAGAGGTGATGGAACTCTAAAGAAAAGCTAACAAAGGACTATCCCTGGAGGCAAAAAGGAGGCTATGGGTAAGGAAGAGATATAGAGGCCTGTTAGGAGTGAAGCAGTATCTCATTTACTGATGGTGGTCAGATGGATGCTTATTTTATAACTAGAGGCCCGGTGAACAAAATTGTGCATGGGTGGGGTCCGGCCAGCCTGCCCCAATGGGAGCCCATTGGGCTAGGCTGTTTGGGGGGGAGGGGCCGCAGGTGGTTGGCCGGCTATCTCCGCTCCTGATCAGGGTGCTGGGGGTGGGTCGGAGGCCAGGCTGGCCAGGGGTGGGGGGTGGCAATCAGGGCCCAGATCAGGCTGGTTGGCTGCCACAGTGTGCGTCATAGCCATCAGTCATTCTGGTCATTCTGCCGTTCCAGTTGCTGGGCTTTTATAGAGAGAGAGATTATTTGTTGAATTGTACATACATTCCATGCATGGTACATATGTTTTATTTCATAATTTTTTAAACAAAGAAAGAAAAATAGCTTTGTTTGAAGTCTCTATATTTATCCCCTAGGGCCACTGTAACAAAGTGCCACAAGCTGGCTTAAGACAATAGAAATCCATCTCTAATAGTCCTGGAGGCTAGAAGTCTAAAATCTAGGTGTCAGTGAGGCCATGCTTTCTCTGAGGGCTCTAGGGAAAAATCTGTTCCATGCCTTTCCTTGGTTTCTGGTGTTGACCACAATATAAGACATTACTTAGCTCATAAATGAATCAATCCAGTTTCTGCATCGTCACATGGCATTCTCTCTGTATGTCTTTTTGTGTGGTTCTGCTCTTCTTATAACCACACAAGTCATATTGCATTCTAGCTCACCCTAATCCAGAGTCCTCATCTTAACTTGATTACATCTGCAAGGACTTTCTTTCCCAATAGGTCACATTCACAAGTACCAGGGGATAGGACTTTAACATATCTTATTGGGTGAGTGGGGGATGGATACAATTCAACCCATAACAACATCTATCTCAGAAGCCTTGCGAATGACAATAAGAAAGAAAGGTTAGAACTATTATTACTATTTTAATTACATGCAGGCTATTTTTTATTTTTTTAAATTTATTTTTAAAATATATTTTTATTGATTTCAGAGAGGAAAGGAGAGGGAGAGATAGAAACATCAATGATGAGAGAGAATCATTGATTAGCTGCCTCCTACATGCCACCCACTGAGGATCGAGCCTGCAGCCCAGGCATGTGCCCTGACAGGGAGTTGAACCTGTCAGGAGCCTGCAAACAAGGCACATGCCTTTGACCAGAATTGAACCCGGGACCCTTTGGTCCACAGGCTGACACTCTCTCCACGGAGCCAAACCAGCTAGGGCTGCAAGCTATTTTTTTAAATATATTTATGTACTTATTCTTTCAGTAATCTGGTGGGTATTAATGGTAAAGAGTATATGGCATGCATGGAAATGTGTGTGAGAGAGAAAGAGAAAGAGAAAAATGAAACTATCAGAAATTACACCTTTCGTGAGTCAGGTCTGAGATAAATTTGGCCACATCCTTTTATCCCAGTAAAATGTGCAGCAAACGAGGTTCACATTATAAAACTGAGACAGAATCTGGCCTCCTTGTTCTTCTAGCATCTGCTCTCTGACTTCTCTGGATTCTTTAGCATGTTTGTCTTGCTTTTTAGTTGCTTTTGCAATCATTGGTCCTCAAACTTCCAATTAAAAGTTAAGTATAAGTTTTTGTTTATTTTGCAGCAGTATTCTTAAATATTTATGAAGAATCTTAAGTCTGACTTGCTTTGAGGAAATATAAAGAAATTAATAATTGATGTGGCTGCTTTGCAGAAAATTAAAGGTTGAAAGCACATGTTAAAAATTAAATCATCTATGGCTAAGACAGCAGATGTTATTTATTTAAAATCTTTCAAGAAAAAAGTACAGTTAGGATCTCTCTCCCATCCAAGTCAACTGAAAACCTAATGATTAATTTCAACTTCTCAGGTTTTAAGACGTGAGTCTAGTAAAAAACTAGACAATAAAGGAGAAAGAGAAATGCCTATTGCTATCCCACAGTTTTAAAGAATGTTGCTTACTTACAGCATCATTCTTAAATTTGTAGGAAGGTGGATTCTGCATGTTCTGTATGACCCAGAGGCAGGACCCACTTATGGCTTCAGTATTTGCTGATAATTATAGAAATCAGGTTGGTTATTAGCCATTTGGACACACAATAACTTTAAAGAGGACTTATATCTCTTACATATGGACATCTGTGTATGTATTTAAAGTAAATAAAATAATAGAAGACAAAGATGCAGAGGATGTTGGGTTAAAAATTCCTGCCACCATTGGGCACAGGCAATTCCAGCAGCTGGTAAAGGAGCAGCTCACACTTTGGCACACAATTTATGGAACTTGTAATCTTGACTGGAAGTACTATTTAGAGGGCAACCTTTCTATAAAAGTTCAGCAATTTTATGTCTGCCTAGAGAATGAAAGTCTTACCCGAAGATTCTCAGACCATTCTAGAGGCAGACAAGTGGAAAGCATAACCTCTAAAAGTCCTTACCAAGGCCTCATTTTCTTATCCCACACTGGAAAAAAAATAAATCACTGAGCAAGTTCAATGAGCAGAAAACGATACCACTGTTTTACCTATAAGTTATGGCTTTCTGTCTAGTCTTTTGGAAGGTATCGTTTTTAAAGATCATTTGTTCATCTAACCAGATTTAGAGCCTCTTTTATTTCTTTGCAATAAAATTCCCCTTAACTTGATGGATTATCTTTTATAATTCTGGTTTACTCATCTCTGCTACTGGAAGATCCCCTTAAAGCACCCGCCCTTCTAAGGAATGGATGGTGTCATCGACTTGCAATGTAGAAGGCAATAATTTATATATTAATTGAAAGTATAAAACAGGAAAAACTTACCTGAGTTACCTCAAAAGTGAAAATTTTAATATTTTTCATGTGTGCAGACTTTGAAGGTCACGTGTTATCTCTAGTATATCTAAGGTGTTCTGAAATCTGAATTATCTCCCTCAACTTATTAGAATTAACTACTTTTCTAAGAATTTCATTTAATTCAAGCTCTTATATATCCAGTTGGTCCTATCAATGCAGTCATGTAAAAAAAAAGCTATGTCTCCATAACAGAATTAACTGGAAATCCTCGTTATGTGATTCCAACTGTGGTTCCAGGAAATATTCTGGGTTGAAGCATTGACTTCCCAATAGTCTAATGACTGGAGTGTCAACAAAACACCCCTGCTGCATCTGGCTCCTAGGAGGTGTCCCTTGGCCACTTGATGGAGGTCACTGAGCTGGTGCAACCCCATGGATCACTGACACACCTCTTACATTGCCAAATGATTTTCAGTATGCAATTCAAGTAAAATAAATGAATTGTTCTATCTCCCCTAAATGCCTAGTACCTATCTCTTCAAATTAAATATGTAGTCTTGGACCCTACTTTATACTCCAAAATGTGCTTGCATATGTTTTATCCCACAGTCTACTATAAAATGAAAAAATATTGTGCTCCTGAATAGCTGGCCTCCTCCAGGTAGTTAAATGACAACAGTGTCTTCGAAGCATTGTTATGTATTGTGTCCTCTTGCCATAATCTCTGCAACAATGTTATACAAAATCAATACGCTTTTTCCCTAGACTTTACCAGTGTATTTAGGAAACAGGGAGACATGCTTTCGAAGCTTAGAAAATAATGGACTTGGGATTGTTCGTCTGGCTTTCAGTTATATTAGTGAACTCATTCTGCATCATGATCAAAATCTGTAGTCTGTATATGAAAAAAGTAGCTGCTCCGTACTCCCATAATTAAACATATAAGCTCTTGAATGGGAGGAGTTTGGGTTAGAAGTGAAAATACTCTTCCTCATTCCAAAGCAGCAGTGGGTGTTGTGAGGAGCAGCAGCATCCCCTTCAGGGCTTCAGGACGTATCCCCCCAGCTGCTGGGAGAGCTGTCCGCAGCTCTCAGTCTTCCCCAGAAACTTCCCTTTAGAAAGCGCCCTGGACAAAGAGAGAGGTCTCTCACAACTGCAAGCCTTCTTACAGGTTTAGCAGTATCTAATAGCTGGTGTAAATTGTAAAGTATAATACATAGATAGCATCCTTTATAATAAAAGCCTAATATGTAAAGCGACCGAACGACCGAACAGCAGAATGAACAGTCACTATGACATGCACTGACCACCAGGGGGAAGACACTCAATGCACGAGCTACCCCAGCCCGCAGGCCCCAGGCCAGCCAAGGCAGGTGCCAGTGGGCCCCCCAGCCCCCGATCACCCCACAAAGGAAGGCGACTAGCGGTGGTGGCGGGGGGTGGGGCCAGCTGGCAAGTGGGCAGTGGCGGCGGGGGCGGGGGGGCAGGGACAGCGAGCAGGTGGTGCTATGCCAGCCAAAGTGGGTGCCAGTGCCCCCCCCCCATTGCCCTGTTGGTTGCCCCACAGATCAGTCCTGATCACCGGCCAGGCCTAGGGATCCTACCCATGCACAAATTTTGTGCATCGGGCCTCTAGTTACAATATAACTATCAACACTAATAAAAGAGAAAAATGGTAATTGGCGTACGACGATACCCTTTTCACTGGCTAATCAGGGCTATATGCAAATTAACTGCCAAGATTGGCAGTTAACTGCCAACTAAGATTGGCAGTTAACTGCCAACTAAGATTGGCAGTTAACTGTCAACAAGATGGCGATTAATTTGCATATGTAGGCACAATGCAGGGAGATGAAAGGGAAAGCAGGAAGAAGCCCCCTGCCACTGACAGTGATCAGAAACCCAGGGGGGAGCTAAGAGCTGGGGGGCAGGGCCAAGGCGGCCATGGGGCCGCCTTGGCCCTGCCCCCCAGCCATGATCGGAGAATCAGGTGCCTTTGCCACCCTGGCCAGTGATAGCAGGAAGTAGGGGTGGAGCCAGCGATGGGAGCTGGGCACGGTCGAAGCTGGCAGTCCCAGGAGCTAGGGGCCCCTTGCCTGGGCCTAAAGTGAAGCCCACGATCGCGGGGCCACTGCCGCTGCGGGTCCCCGCTGCCCGGGCCGGACGCCTCAGCCAGAGGCATCCTGCAGGGGCAGGGGCAGAGCCCGTGCGATCGCGGCACGCCCCACTGCCACTGCAAGTCCCCACTGCCTGGGCCGGAGGCCTAGGCCAGAAGCATCAGGCCTGGGCAAGGGGCCAATCCTGCGATTGGAGGGTGATGGGGGTCAACGCCTGAGGGCTCCCAGTATGTGAGAGGGGGCTGGCTGGGCTGAGGGACACTCCCCCCCCCACCCAGTGCACGAATTTCGTGCACCGGGCCCCTAGTATAGTATAAACTATTAGCATGTATATAATTTACATAAGATACATTATATATTAGTGTAGTATATATTATATATTAGTATATATGTAATATATACTATGTAATATATACTATGTAATATATACTATGTAATATATATTAATATAGTATATGGAATAAAACTGAGCACACAGTATATAGAATTAGTATAGTAAATAAAATAGTATATAGTACATTATGGTAGTATATAGAATAGAAAATATTATAGAGTACAGTGTCTGGAATATACAGCATAGCATATAGTTTACAATATAAACTATTAGTATGGTATACAGAATAGTGTAAAGATCCAACACCCTCACTGAAATATGAGATAACTCTGTTATTGAGGCAGCATCCTAGCTCCAACTTCTCTCTCTGCCCAAACCTCTCCCCCTATGCCCCTCCATTCCCTCCCCTCTTTTCTTCACTCTCACTCCCAACCCATTTTCTCTTCCCTTACCACCCCCTTCTCTTCTACCTTTCACTTTTTTCCCTTCTCTTCCATGGCTGTCTGTCCGGAGAGCAATCCCTAATGAAGTCCTGCATGTAATCTCAGTTTGAGTCAGTCCCCAGGGAACACAACTGCAACCAATGTTTAAGGAAGATGATAGCTGAATGCAAATGATTTTGTGAGATTCCTTCTCTAGGAAAAATTTTTAAAGGAATAAAATTAGAGATTATCTTTCTGGAATCAATTAAATATGATTCCAGAAACTTTTGCACCAGGCCTCTAGTCCTATATAATAAAAATCTAATATGCTAAGTGTCTGGTTGACTGGTTGGCCATTCAACCAATCAATGCATAATATGCTAATGATATGCTGAGGCCATTCAACCACTCACTATGATGTGCACTGACCACCAGGGTTCAGATGCTCCAACTGGTAGGTTGGCTTGCTGCTGGGGTCCGGCCCATCAGGACTGAGTGAGATGGGCTGGGCACACCCTGGCACCGTCCTACAGTCCCTCCCTGGCTGGCCAACCTCCCATGTCCCTCTCCAGTTCCAATCATGCACCAGTGGGGTCCCTTGGCCTGGCCTGTGCCCTCTTACAATCCAAGACCCCTTGGGGGATGTCAGAGAGCTGGTTTCAGCCCGATCCCGCAGGCCAGGCTGAGGGACCCCACTGGTGCATGAATTTGTGCACTGAGCCTCTAATATATATATATATATATATATATCTTTGAAAGAAAGAAAGAAAGAAAGAAAGAAAGAAAGAAAGAAAGAAAGAAAGAAAGAAAGAAAGAAAGAAAGAAAGAAAGAAAGAAAAAGAAAAGCATCAGCAGCCCTAAAATGTGGGTGTTCACATTAACAAGAGGCCCAGGCATTACAGCTGACAAAAAAGCACCCAGTACTGAGTCGCTCACTCTGCATTACCTTGTCTCTTGTCTCTATTTAAAATAGCAAAGCATCTCTCAGACTTCGGGGTTGTTTTCTGAAACGTTTCTTTCAATTCACAAGCAACTGGTTTGCATAAAACAATCTGGCCATCATTTCAGTATGGCTATCCGTGACTAAGATGATGGCATGTATCTAAGCTGAGAAAGTGCGTTCTCCTTTACACTTTTGTATTCCTGTCTCATTGCACAGTTAACGTACTGTTTCCTCCTCTAATGTAACATAATATGGCAAGTAAGATTTGAGGAAAGAAGTCATTTTTTATCCTACATAGCTACTTTCTGTTTGAAAAGCTGATATCTATCTTCACTTCCCTGAACACACCAAAGAGCACCACAGCTTAAGCCAACATCTGCTTGCAGACACTGGTCAATGAGTTGATGGTTGACTTTTTAAAAAATGTGAGTCGCTTGGCACATCACATTCCACCCCCCAAATTAGGACATATGATGTTCTGTAGCGTCCTGTTTGCTTGAAAAGGTTATGTTCTTCCTGTGTATCATATTTTCCTGTCTTGTTTACATAGTTTACCACCTACATGGATTCAAACAAAAATATCGAGTTTCTTTTCATTTCCTTAATTAAGACAAACTACATAATTCCACAAATGCCAATGGAGAAAAATACATTGCTAAGTTCTGTTCCTTCTAAGATGAAAGCACAGAACAGGCTGGGCCGAGACACTCCTTGCTCCCCACATGCTCCCATCTTGAAGAGAATGTGCCTGTTTGCCCCAGTTGAATGAACAGGTGCAAACATACCATTCTCCCTCGAGTAACACATACCTCAATCGTTAGATAATGTTTTACAACTGAATATGAAATATCTCTTCTGAAACTTTTAGAATGACATAAACATTAATTATGAAATCTCATATCAGCCCTATCCGGTTTGGCTCAGTGGATAGAGTGTAGGACTGCAGACCAAAGGGTCCCGGGTTCAATTCTGGTCAAAGGCATGTACCTCAGTTGCAAGCTCCTCCCCAGCCTGGGCCCTGGTAGGGGCTCATGCAGGAGGCAACCAGTTGATGTGTTTCTCTCACATTGATCTCTCTCTCTGTCTTTCCTTCTCTCTAAAAATCAATGAAAAAATATCCTCAGGAGAGGATTAAAAAAATAAAATGAATGGAAAAAAAAGAAATCTCGTATCAGAGTATCCAATCATAAAGTATTGACATTGAATCCAGTTCTTCAATCATCCTCTACCATTCTTATTATTTCTGTTTACATCTCTGCTATCAGCTCTGTGTGCATCTTCTGATTTGTAACTTTTTGACTCTGAGATAAAACAATAGAAATTTCCCATGAGGAAAATTTCTCCAATTTGAAGGCTGACCATCTTTTTCTTAAAATAGTACTTTAAATGGAAAATAGCAGTGGTGATGAGGGGGAAAAAGGCATTCAAATGTTTTAAAACTCTGTCCTAACTAATTTAATTTTTATAAAACATTAATGGTATGTCTGATATCGGACAGAATTTTGAAATTCCAATTCTTAATCCCACCCACCACCTGTTCTTGTATAGCACACAAGCAAAACATGCTTTTTGACGTTTTTAATGGGTACCATAAATGGCTATATAAGGGCCTCCATAATAGCCTTGATTTCGTCTCTTGAGCCCACGAAGCCTAAAATATTTGCTATGTGTTCCTTTATGGAAACATTTGCCAGCCCCTGACCTAGAGAAAGAATCACTGTGCCTTTCGCATCGGCTTGTTTTCTATGAGGACTGTAGTCCCTGGGGTCAGAAACTACTACCCTCAGAAAACATAAGCAGTGTGGATCACTGGAGGAAGGGCATTCGGGGGAAACGCTTAGGTTTATTTCCCCACCAGTTTCCTATATTTATTTATTGTTATCTTTTAGTGGTTAATTTATCACTTTGTCTTTCTCCGTTGCTTTCATGTGCTTTTTCTTCCAGACAGAAATGTCACATTTCTTGTAGCTATAAATACAACATAGGTTTCACCTATTTGTGGACAAGTGGGGATTGTGAGGTTATCATCTATCCATCTCCTAAAATCACAGTGTTTTTACTGACATTGCCATAATTGGATATACATGAACTAAGTATGAAATAAATAAATAATATAAATATAAAATGCGTTTTTAAAAGAGAAAAGTGGTGAATTTTCCCCCTGACTATGCATTGGCTAGGGACACAAGTAGAAACTTCATATAAACTGAAAATATGCTAGTGTCATGAATTATCAGCTTGGACAATGTGTTCACTTGCTAGATATCCGTTTTGTTAAAGATCTTATGCTTTACCCTTGGAGCATTTTAACATGAATATTCTACTTGACAATGTCAGTAAGTTTGTTGTCAATACGCCAGACTTTGCATTTTGGGGAAGCTTCCTTAAATTGCAAGGCATCATCTTTTACAAAAGAATAATTATTGTGTCTCTAAAAATGACCTTTTTCATGTTCCAGTTGTATAATTCTAACCTAAATAAGCAACATTTTAGTGCCTAGATAAGTGAATGCCTTTCTGAAGTGTCAGGCATGCTTTATTCTGTCTTCCTAAATTATTGGTGTTCCTTTAAGAAAACATTTGAACATCATACTAGATATTTCATTTAAGATCCAGAACAAGTAACGTATTTCATGTCAGGCAGGTCTGGCTGTCCAGGGTGTTCAAGATGGGGAAAAAAATTCTAAATTGTGATTCTTTGGGGAAGCAAATGAGAGGGATGACATAAGAAAAATAACCTAAGCCTTTCATTTTAGAGGAGCAAGGAGCTGAGACCTAGGGGAGAAGGGGAGCTCTGTGGGCCCTTCAAGCACTTGGCTTCTGCGATCTCCTCTCTAAAGGAGTGTACACGAGCTTTGAAACTTTTTCACACTTGGAGAGTAAAATAGTGTCTATTGCAATTCAAAACAGCTATAGCCAGTCATCCCGCTAATATAACGTTTCTTTTTTTGGTACATGTTTCTTCCAAACTCAGTTTTCATTTAGCACCAACAGAGACTACATTGCAGCACTCAGAAAAGAAGTAAAGGTTTTATTTTTAAAGACTGTTAAGTCTACAAGTGACTAAAGAGTCTTTGATACCAAAAATACCCTAGGTAAAGGGGGACGTTGTTCAGTTTAGACGGTGTGCAGCCTGGATGTGGCAGACTTTCTGTCAGCCCAGGCCCGGGAGGAGCTGGGGAAGCTCTAGCTCTTTGCTGAGGAGCACACTGAGTTTCACGGGGAGAATGGAGCCGGGACTCCCTCGCATTTGTACACACACCTACACACTCACATGCACACACACATGTCATATATATGTGTGTATATATGCATTTGAGAAGGTTTGTATGTGTATGTGTGCATACACACACACACACACTCAGGAACACACACCCAGTCACACACACATTCACACACACATACACACACACAAACCTTCTCATATGCATATATACACACATACATACATAGACTCAGAAACACAGACACATATTTACATGGACATACATACACACAATTACACACGAATTATTAGGTACCCCAAACACCTATAAAAATGATAACTGTAACTTGAAGTAAGTTCCTGGAATTCATTAAAGGTCCTCTTTAACCTAATGAAATTAAGGTTAAAGAGGACAGTCCTCTTTAACCTAATGAAATTAAGGTTAAAGAGGACCTATATTATAAAAAGCCTTGCCACCATATTAAAAAATAGCATCTTATATATATGACAGAAGCTGGGTAAATTCAAGAATGTGACAACATAATGACAATAACAAAAGGAATATACCAGAAAAATGTATGTCTAGGTGAACACAGTTCCTAATCTGTTTCGGGAAAAGCTGTGACTCACCTCTGGCGGATCGCCTGGCTCCTCATTTAGGAACTGTGGGGGGTTGAACTAGTGTTCCCCAGGCTTCCTATAGCATGTGAACTACAGTGATGAACTCTTATGACCTAACTAAACCCAAATGGTCTGCCAAAGCAACTGATTAAAACATTTACTGCACACCTACATATTCACCATTAGAGAAATTATAGAGTTTTCCATAGAAAACATTTAATTTGTCCCTAACATAATCAAAGAAATGGTCAGTTGCTTGACACATCTATCATTGACCTCAACCATGTTAGTGTTGAGAGAAACTTACAATCCATTGGCGTTCTCAATAGTAAACTATCCATGGCACCAGACAGTAAGTCACTTCCTGAAGGCATGACTGCCTTGGATGCTGAATAGAACTGTACAGGTTGAGCAGACTCCGAATAATGATGGTGAGAGCAATAAACTGTAATATCACAGGCAAACTTCCTTGTTTGGGCCTCTTCAGGAGTTAGACCTGCCACTGAATTCCACTCAGTCAATATAGTTTTAATATTGAACATTCTTTTAAAGACTTTCAGATTTGGGGGGAAAATGAATGGTATGACTTTAAGTAATGCTGTATACTCATCTCCCATGAGATGAGTACTATCACATTTATTATAAGTTATCAACTACTGAGTTTCTAATATGACCAGGTGATTTGATACTTTATTTAACACTTCCTATAACAGGCCACAGTGGTGTAAATTACTATTTCCATCTAGTAGATAACAGTACTAAGGCTCAGACATAAGGTAACCCGTCCAAGGCCACACAGCCAGTAAAAAGCAGGTCTAAGTTTGGAACCCAGTTCTGGTAAACTTTTAACCACTGCACAGCTCTGGCCTGGAGACATGCAGAAGTCTGTGTGAACAGAGATAGGATCCTGGAGTCACTAGGAAGGTGGGAGTTTCATGGGACCCCACACAACCCATAGAAAATGCGGAGGCTCTCCTGCTAGCAAGTAGCTCCTGATCCATATGGTGTATTAGAATCATGAGGACATTTTCAAGAAAATACTGGCCTAATGCAAAACTGATTATCAGGAGATGGTGTCTGGGCCTTGGTATTTTTTTTAAAGCTACTCAGGAGATTTGGATGCACAATCAGAATAGAGAATCACTGTTTTGACCACTAGTTCTCAAAATATAGTCACCAGATCAGCAGCAGGTGCTGGCAAATGCTATGGCCTCGCCTCTGAGCCTGGAGCCCAACAGCGTTGCCTTAACAATCCTCCCCATGACTCGATGCATATTAAAATTTGAAGACAACTGCTCTAAATCAAGGATTCTAGAGATAAGCTTTTCAAAATTAACATGCATAAGAATTTAAGTAAAGATCATAATTCAGAAGGTCTGGGTAGAAGCTGAAATTTGGCATTTCTAGCAAATTTCTTCTAGGTAAGGCTGTTGCTGTTCACACAATTCAGTGAGTAGAGATGGTCTTCAGTCTGTTTTTCTCAATTTGGATCACCAATGTCAATTTTCACTCAAGGCAATATTCTAGTGTTAAAAAGACTTTTAGAAAGATCTCTCCCAGTAGTAGTAGGTCAGAGAATATGAACCTTCCCCTATAGCACATAGATGTAACAAATAAAAGAGCAAAAGAAGGGTTCCAAATTCTAATTCTGAAGAACCCTAAATAATTTCCACAAATTTATTTCTGTCCACTTTTTTCCTTTTTAAAATAAAGATCTTATAGTAGGTTATTTTACTATTTTTGAGCTCAAAATTTGTTTGTGTATGTAACTAACTTTGTATTACTCTCTACTGAGAATTCACTTTTCTGTGTTCTGCTTGGAATAAGCTGCTGAGTTCAGGGACTGTAACCTTTAAATCTTTAAGCTCCTACAGCACATAGTAGGTTCTTTCAACTGACTGATAAAAGCACTAAAGGCAAATTACATACTGTTTTTTCAGAATACTCTTTAATTTTTAATATAATAACTACACTTTCATTTTTTCTTTGTAAAGATATTTTGTTGCACTAATGAGAAAGATGCATCCACATAAAAATATTGTTTTAAGTAACCACAAAAAAGGCTTGCCCAGAGCATCTGACCTATTGTATCACTAATGGAGCCACCTCCTTCTGTTTATGCATCCACACATATTGGGCCAAAGGATTTAAAAGTATTAAAAAGAACTTTTCTCTTGGAATAACAGCATTTTAATTTTAAGCTTCAATTTGTAGATATTAAAGATTGTCAAATTGAAACAGATCATAGACACAGAGAATAGACTGATGGTTGCTAGGGGGAGGGGGCTGGGTGAAAAAGGTGAAGGGGTTAAGGAGTACAAATTGGTAGTCACAACATAGTCACAGGGATGTAAAGTACAGCATGGGGAATATAGTCCATAAAGAAAAAAAAAGATTGTCCATTTGTCCCTTTCCCTGTTGTTGTTGAAAAGCAAAGTAGGCGAAATTTTTGGAAAGTCAACAGCAAAAGACCAATGAAAATGAAATGTATGCACTCATGAGGTTCAGTATTTTTAGTGAAAGTTCTTCAAACTCTTGTCCTTTATTCCTGAAACTGTGGAGGTAGATAAATACCCCGTTTAAGGGCTGGAAACCAAAGACAAAGGGTGTCCTTGAGACCTGGAGGGAGGTCAGCAGGCTTGGGGAAATTGTGAAACCTGAGAGTCAAAGTTTATCAGGAAGCTGTAATCATCAGAATTAGGCCAGGGAAGAGGGTGAGACTAAATTAATTGGGTTGACAATGAACAAAATACTCAGGAAGTTTTAACAGATGGAGTTGAGATCCTTAGAGAACATGGAGACCTGTCTTAAGAAGCAGATGGTTGATGACAAAGCACAGCCTTGAAAACCAGATGCAAAATGAGCACACCCAGGGAACAAAGGCTACTGTAACCCAGTCATCAGTGTTGCCCTGAAGAAAAAAAACTGATCTGGGTACAAACAATAAAACCCAATGATACAAATAAAAATAATAATGAACTTCTTGTCCCTTTAAAGAAAGTATCTCTTACTCCTCAGGACAATGTACAGATGCACAAAAGTGCAAACAAGGCAGAGAAGAATGAAGGGTCCTACTAGTAAAGTATCAGAAGCAGAAAACCAACCAGCATCACCAGCTAAGGCAGACATTGGACTTGAGCATAAACAAGTAGAACTCCGAATCACCCCCGAAACCAGCGGGAGTGCTGTGCTGAGGGTTGGGGATACAATATTTAGCAAAAAGAGATACAGTGCCTGCTCATATGGAGTTTATCATCCGGGATGGAAGATGTTTATAAAATATCAACTGAAGCAAATACAAATATAAAACTTTTCTGGAAAAGGGAAGTGCAAGGGTGCTCTGAGAGTTTGTAAGCAGAAGATTGGACCTAAAACAGATGGGGCAAGATGACTTCCTTGAGGAATTAATGAGTTTGCTGAGATCTGAACAAAGAGTAGGCATTGATGAGATGCTGTGTGTGGTGAGGAGGAGGGAGTGTTGATGAAAAAGGGATCTTATTCCAAGATCAAGGAGAAACCATTTGGTTGTTTAAACAGGAGCATGGCATGGGAAGTTACATTTTATTAAAAAAAAAACAACACTAAGAAAAACATCATTCCAGCAGTGACTTACTGCACTGTGCAATGCAGCCCTGATTTTAAAGCAACAGAGTGAAAGTGTTTGGAGGCGTTTACAGTCTCCAGGTGAGGAGGATGACAGCTTGAACTAGGGCGGTGGCAATGAAAACAGGGAGACTATGTTGGTTTGGGAGATACTGAGAATGTAAAATCAGCAGGACCTGGTGGCGGATTGACTGGACATGGCACATGAAAAAAGCAAGCCTTCAAGGATGACAGGCTCCAGGCTGCTTGCCCTTTAAAAAGCAAAGCTAGAAAACCATCTTATTTTGTTTTGTTTGCAGAGAGTAGGTGATGGTTCCATTTAGGATAGGTAGAATGTAAAATGACTCTAAGATGTCCACATGGAGATACCAAATAGGCAACTGAACGTACCAGCCTGGAGCTTAGAGGAGAACTCTGGGCTGAAGATGAACATAAACAAGGCAAGTAACACAAGGAGATGGTCATTGAAGCCATGGGCTTGGGTAGGATTGCCTGGAAAGAGTGAATAAAGTGAGAAACAAAATGTTAGGTGGGGGTTGAATAAGTCTAATGGAGAAGGTGACTCTGCAAGGCCTCCCTCGCTCTGACCAGACATTAACCTAATCTAAAAAGATGCTATCAGCACAACAGAAATGACATGTAACAGAGCAGAATACACTAATATTATAATTTCAAAAATTGGGAAAACATCAAGACCAAGAAAGCTGGTGTCCAATTTAACTATTTGCTTATTTAAAGAGTTGGTTTTTATTTACCAACCAAAGTACGTTTCTCACGTCTACTGAAAATGTATCTTTCTCTGATCATATTTGCTTTGGCATTGGGACAACCAGTGACCTGTCCATGCCCTCATCGGGTGTTACTAGTGGTGCTGAATATGAAGATGCAGTCTTGTAGCTCACACATGAGGTCCAGACTTCCCATGCACCCTGGGGAGAGGGACGGCTCCAGACTTTAGCAACAATGTCTGGTTTCCAGACAGGGGAGAGAATTCACCATGAAATAGAATAAGAGACTAATATCTCCTCTCTGGGCATAGCCTATAGTGTGTTCAGCATGTACATAACCCCTAGCAACCTCCTTCTCCGTGACAATCAGGAAATATTGACTCTGAGGGGAAAATCAGGATGTTGTTTGCAAATCACTAACCAAGAAGTTAAGGTTATTCTAGAAGTACAAAGGTGAGTTTAGTAAGGTATTTCCAGAAAGAAAGTAATGCATTTCCATCTTCCTTTCTATATTTTATTTTTAATGATCGATTCCATGTTTTTACCAAAAAAAAAAAAAGAGGCACGTGTACTCAATGTGCATAATCACACTAAAAAATGAGTACACTGTATCTGTAAATTCATTTTTCATATCTGAGTTTATGGGAGAATTAGCATTTTTTTCCATTTTGAAAAACAATAGCTGTTAAGGAGGCCATAGTGGCACACACTGGGGCAGATGAACACACTGAAAAATTAGTGAAATGCTCCTAGTTGGTAACTTCATCATGAGAAAGGAATCTTCTCTCAAGCCTCTCCATGAAGTTTTAAAATCTCATGTTGCAGTGATTTTTTTCAATATCTACTATTTTAAATAGTTTTGAGACATGCTTTTATGCTCTGGAGAAAACTAATGGGAACAGAACTGACAATACGTGCACCACCTTTTTCAATATCTTTGTAATATTTTTAAAATTCTCTTTTTTAATGTTTTCCTTCTGACATTGTCATTCTATTATGAATTTTAATTTTCTTATTTTAGCTTTGTCTAACCTTACAAATTTAAATACTGCAACGAAGTTAAGGTATAAGGATGGAGAAGAACACGCTGATGGGATGTCAATGTGCCAACTGCATGGTATTTATACTTGGCAGTCACAAATGTTACAATGAAATTGTCCCTGCTGTGATCACGCATTAGGGAGAGTTCCGAGGGTCTGACAACTCCTGACATTATAATATACTCCTGTTACATGGTTAAATCAGACAGTCGGAGCGGAGTTCTCAGCAGAGCATAAGGAAAGATTTATAGACATGGCAAAAGAACACTTTGCCTGTTCCCTTCTTTAAATAATTATGACTTTCCATGAATCTCTTTCTAAATCAACTGCAGAATGACAAATATCTGGGCAAAGAAAAGGCCACAAAAATATCACTTACAGTAAGCACTATGGAGGTTTTAGAAGCATGGTATTGAATTCTCCGCCGTACGTTCTGCATATGATTCATTATGTGGGATGCTCCACACCTTTCCACACACCATATATTTCTCCCATTATCATTCAAAAAGGACTTTTAAAACTCCTTCTTTCTGTCAAGTTCTTTCTTTTCTCAATATGAGAAGTCAAGAAGAAAATATTTCAGTGTATTTTGAAATAAGCAAGTTGATGGGGATAGGATAAGAATGTTTGCCTAATTGATTACATGGAATGAGTATTCTGAAAGAACTTTCCAGGGTTTGGGGGGGAAAAATGCACAAGTATATTTGAGATGTAGTTTTTTAATGTAATCATATAGGTGTATCTAAAGTAAAATTTTGAAACAAAGAATGTTTTTAAATGCCCTATCTATTCAAAGAAGTGAAAGAAAAGTAAAATTCATGGAGCATGTGTTCTGCAAGGGCCTGTCAAGATTGTATCTGTCAATCTCTACCACAGCTCGAGGAGGAAAGGAATACCAGCCCCACGTAACAGAGAAGCACAGTGGGTTTCAGAGGTTACGTGCTCCAAACCACATAACCATTACGACTGAGAATCTGAAGTTTTCTCTGGTTCCCAATGTTCTTTCTCAAGACCCAATTATGACCTACTGCTCAAAGGCACTGCATACAAAACAAATAAGCAAACAAAATGAAAATAAAAATATTCTAGCTCTTTTGCTTTGCTACTATAATGAAACTACAAAAGGGGGGAAAAGAGATAGGTGCTGTCTGATTTCATATTTTATGTAATTCCACATATTTGAGAGTCTAACAAGAAAATGTTTGAGGGATATAACATTTATAATGTTATATAATGCACTTTTGCCAAGCTCTGAGCTAAGCATATTACGGGCATCATGTAAAAATGGTTTAAATAATTAAAATAATAAATAATAGTTAAAATAAATTTTCACAATAACACAAGGTAAATACCATTACTATCTCCATTTTAATGATGAGAAAACTAAGGCTAGAGGTTAAAAACTTTCTCCAGGATCATACAGCTTTTAAGTGGCAGACCTGGACTTGAACTTATGATTATATGCTACTAAAGACTGCTACTCACTATGTTAAATTGCCTCCTTAATTACATAATTACTATACAAGCAAACTATAACATGCTACTGATTACTTTTATATTTCTATATATTTTAAAGCAATTTTAAGTGATTCAAAAACTTTATGATTCTGATTTTTATTTACCCAAATTATATATCTATATACACACATATATATGTATATATATGTGTGTGTGTGTGTGTGTGTGTGTGTATAATAAAAATGTATTAAATCAATAGAGAAGTTAACTTTGAAAAGGAACATATGGCCCAGCTGGTGTGGCTCAGTGGTTGTGTCGACCTAGGAACCAGGAGGTCATGGTTCGATTCCCAGTCAGGGCACATACCCCGGTTGCAGGCTCAATCCCCACTGTGGGGCATGCAGGGGGCAACCGATCAATGATTCTCTCTCATCATTGATGTTTCTCTCTCTCTCTCCCTTCATCTCTGAAATCAATAAAAATATATGTATACTTTTTAAAAGGTAACATATGTATCAAACCTGTTACAGTCCCCATTAACCCTAACTTCCTTCATAAAAGTAATGACTGTACTGTTAATAAATGTATGTCCTTCCAGGGGTTGTCAATGCTTCTTATATACATGGGTATTATAAAAATGTAATTTTGTCATAGCATACCCTATTTTTCTCTTGACCTACTAACATGTCTTGGAGCTCTTTCTATACTGAGACATTTAGCTTTAATGCTCACATTCTTTACTCCTGAATAGTCTACCATGATACAGATGTGCCACATTGTAGTTTTTCATTCCACAATTGATGGACATCATGGTATTTTATGAGTTAACTTTTCCCTAAAGTGTCTATCATGTGCTCTACCCAATTACCTATCCGATATCACTGTTTGGATATCCAACAGGGTTTCAACTTCCCCATGTCCAAATGAAACTTATCAGCATCCCCCACATTGCTAATCCCTATATGTTCTCTCGGTCAGTGCACCTAAGAGCATGAGCTGTGAACCAGTGATAGTCTGGGATTATCTGAAGTGGTCCATGAAGTAAATACAGAAACTAAAAGTAAGCAACTGAATACCTTCGTAGCAATTTGACAATGCTGCAACATCCACCTGCACGAGCACGCTTCCAGTAAGCATTTTTTATTATAGTTCACAAACATACACAACAAATGAGAGGTTTTTTTTGAAACCTGATCCTTTACCACAGAGAATCTGTGAAACACTATTACAATTCAGTGAAAGGCACTACTACTCAACCAGTCACCTAAACCAGAAATGTGAGCCTCAAACACTTTATCTCTTTACCAGGAACACATGGACAGACAAGCAATAGGAAAACCGGGAGGAAGTTTCTAGAGCAAAGGAATTGTTATCAAACTTTTGTCTTTACTGACGCTTTTCCCATTAAAACATGCTGATTTTCTCTAATCTTATAAATACCCTCTCTCAATCCCACATGACCCTGCAACTATTACCCTATATCTTCCTTTCCCTTCATAGTAATGCTTGGTTAAAATGTTTTGGGAACACCGGGATCCCTTACATGATCGCCATCAGTTTTGATAGCCCACTGCAGAGTGCTTTTCCCCAGCTCCTCTGCTGAAAATCTTAGCAAACCAACCAATGATAGCCTTATTTCTCAACCCACCACTGAGATCTTACCTTCCTTGGCCTCTGTACAACACTGAACAACATTCATCAGCCTCTCCTCTTTGATACTCAGGCTGGCCAATGGTTTCTATTTCCAATCTGTGAAGATTAATGAGGCATCATCTGTCAATAGGGATAGAAGATCCAAAATGGCTCATGCTGAGATTTAGAGAGGACAGAGTTTACAACAAATAGAAAGACAGCCGGCAGTGTTAGGGGCTTGGGCCAGCCTGTAGACTACCAATGGGGAATAGCACCAACTGCTTATTTCTCTTATTTTTTCAGATGGATACACCCTGGTGCAGGCACAGAGAAAATGGGTGGTTGAATTGACCCAGAATTTGTCATTTTAAAGTTTTTGGTGGTAGTTGAATACCACTAAAGTGGGTACGGAGCTCTTAAAATAACATATTGAAGGAGAAACAAGGAAGACCAAGGATAAAAATCCAAACGATGTTAATATTTAAAGAGTTGGCAGAAAAGGTGTTTCCTGGTAATGCTAAGGAGAAGTAAATGGCCATATAAAAGGATAAACATAAAAAGTAGGGCCTAAAAATTAGAATTTTAAAAGGTGGGTATCTTCCGTTGCTACTGCAAACCAATTATGCAGGATGAGGCAAGAAAACACAGCTTGGGATGTGAAAATTAATGTCAAGATTGACTTTACAAAGGGTAGTTTCAGAAGCACCATGGGAAGTCCCAACGGCTACTGCTTTTGCTGAGTCAGACACTAAACACTGTTCGTGCAGCACAGGGACTCATTCTAGTGGCCATGGAATTCCCAAAGCCATAAAATACATGACCACAATTAGTGGGCAGAAGCAAATCTCCCAGGAAAAATCCTTCTACGCACATTGCCATCCCAAAGGCCTTAACCTAAGAGTGTCATCTGTCATCATCTACTCCACTGCATAAACCACCCGGGTCCTGCAGTGGAAGCCATTCAATCAAGACAAGGTTCCCCTTATTTTGATAAAGAGAAAGAGCAAACTAAAAGGCTGATGGTGTATCCTACTTAGTACCATTCCCAAGCTCTGTCTGAATTGACCTCTATGCTCTCATGTTTGATTTTTCATAATCATTTTCTTTGCTCTTTCTCTTCTCCAAGGCTTATTCTTCCTGCCTAAAAAAATATAGAATGACATATGATACCAAAATCACCTAAATCAACATGAAAGCTCTTGTAAAATTAATCTTATAGCGCTTCCTCTCACTTCCTATTTATATTTCTCATTCCAAAGGACAACCTATGAGCATTCCACGTCTCAGCACATGTGTCATGTAAGTCCCAGTCAGTTCTTCCCACTAGCCAAACACTCAATGGAAGAAGCACACATTTCTCACCATTAAACGTGAGGGATAAGAGCTGGGAATTTGGAACTTCCGGATGTGTTAATAGTCCAAGAGAAGTCTATGAACCACCCCTCAATGTCAAGTGTCATTCGATTAAGAGGAAAATTCTCCTGCTCTCTTAGAAAGCACTGAGTGACAAACATGTTCTAAATGCCATGATGTTAAAGATGGGACAGAAGAAACTATTCCACTGGGGGACTCCTTGCTCTATTCTGATTTAGCACAGTGGCAGAGACAATGCTAAGTGCCCCACAATGTCCATGTTATAGCTGTCTTTCAGGGATGTAATAATGACTACACATTGAGCTAGCTACCTTTCAATTAGGTTAGACCATGATGCTTGTTCTGGTCAATGAAGTGGTAGCAGAGCAATGTGGCTTGAGATGGGCCCCCTGCCATGGTGAAAGTGGGGTTCCAGCTTGGTTTGCTGGGACACCACAGGCATCATTAGGTATCTCCCAACCATCTTGCAATCCAGCTTTCTGTGTGTGACACACAAATTGTTGTTATTTAAGCCACAAGACTTTGGGGTTTAACTGTTACTCCACAATATCATTGTTTCTGTCTTCATTAATGCAAATATCATACAATTATAGAATTATAAGGGATAATGTTCCCAATTTTTTATTTTTATCAATAAAACTGAATCCCAATGAGCCTCTGTGACATGTCCAAAGTCATGAGATTTAAGTAGTTCAGAGGAGCCTAGAATGTGGGTCTCCTGCCATTTGTTCCACTGCTTTCTCATTTATAACAAAGATTATAATATAAGATAGTGAAACAATAATGACAAACATATTAGATAAATAGGTACATTTATATGAATGTGCTCCATAAATAAATATTATGAAAAATATGTGTGTGGTAAACACAGGAGTATACAAGTGACTAATACAGATATGAGAAGACCATCTCTTTGATGACTATAGTAGTGTCTTTACATAGCATATGGGAACTTGGTGCCACTCTCAACATTGTTGTTTCAATCAACATATGTCTTATATATTATTTAGTTTTCCCATTAATATTGGTAAATGAGGAAACTGAAGCCCAGAGAGTAAAACAATATTCAAAGTTCATGCTCTCAGCTATTGACCAAAGCAGAGCAGGGATTATTCCCCTCCGCATCCCGCCAGATTCTCTATGTTGTGTTTAGAAGTCTCACCCTGCTTCTCAAGTTGAGGAAGTAATCGAAAGTTGGAATGATATGGTTAAGTATGAGGAGAAAAAGATAAGTTTCTTCTATAAAAAATGATAGAACCAGCAGTGTTCATAATTGAACAGATGGAGCAAAAGGGGATAAAATAAGGAAATTAGCCAAATGAGAAATGAGTAGATAACTACGATGGTTAAGATCAATCAAATAAGCTGGTCCTTTAGTATTCATGAGTTCATATGATCTGGGGGAGGGTCACTTCTGAGAGGAGAATAAGTTGGTCATCTTTAGGAACTCTTAATTACTAATATCTGCTATGGTTCAGGAACAAAGCAAAACAATGTGAACAGAATTGCTGTCCATTACATAAGACTGAGGTAGTTAGTCTCTTGAATTACTCAGGGGGAAAGTGTGATGAAAACAATGTCATTCTAACTCATGTTTTCCCTTGTGGTTAAGTAAGTCATTATGATGAATAATCTTCCACTTTTTCTGCCCACATGGTATTTCTGAACAAGGCTTTTCTTTTTGTGCTGTTTTAATCTCTTTTCTTGTTACAGACTAATGTCCTTGAATCAAATGACCCTCTGTTCTGAGCTTCAACTCAAGTCCTTGAGGGCCTCGGGTCTTTGCTAGAGATCCATTTGATCCGTAATAGTCAAAGAGCAATAAAATTCCTTCTGAAAGCTCTGCTTGAAAATCACCATTGCAAATAACCTATGTTTATAAGGTATTCTTCCTTAGAAAATTGAACATATATGTGGACATATATGTAAGTTCAACAACTGTCTTCCATGACAGAGACTGAACCATAAAAGATGAACTATCTATGATCCCACCCTTAATCACCCAGCTCACAGAGCCCCCAAAGTATCTCTGTTAATTTGCTTTAACCTTGTCTCCACAGGTCAACCAGTAGAGGCTTTTGAAAAAGTGTTATGTCCAGCTGAAAGCAAATGGGGAGCTCAGGGACCATATAACCACTCAGACAGCACCTACTTACTGCCATGTGAAGAAGTGCCCATTTGTCTAAATGGAGAAAATCACCTCAGCATTAAAGTATCACGAGACGGTTGAAAAGGAGGCAACACTGGTAATCCCTCTACTGACAAAATTATTCATATATCATTGCCTTCTGCCAGTTAACAATAGTCATATTCTCCTCTATGCCTTCATAGTACTTTAGACATATGTTCATTATACGCTATTTATTTTGATTTTATTAGGATTCATTTGTATAAGTCCATCCTATTAAGCTATAAGGTGCTTAAAGGAAGGGATTGCTTTGTATGTATCTATATCGCAACACTGACACCAAAGTTAAAATTTAAATTTTGTTTCTTTCAATAAATAATTGAATGAATTGCTGTGGAAGCAATGATTTGACAGTAGAGGAACAGATCGAACAAAAGTACGTGGTCAGGAAGCCAGACTTAAAGTTGATTCTGATCTTGCTAACCAGGCGTTTCATATCTGTCCATCTTTTAAGAGTATCAGGCTCTCAAGCAGCCCTCCCCCTTCTGGGAGAAATACTTTTCCAGATGCATGGAAATACCCATTCTTGACTTGAGGAATAAGAAGTAAAAACTAGACCCTGTGTAGAAGTCCTAATCCAGAGCAGGACCCAGAAAGTTGGTAGCTGATAAACTCTGTTCTCTAACAATGAAGGAGAAACACCCTCTCCAACTAACCCAGCCAGCTTTGGCTCGCCATATTTTCCTCAGGTGGAAACACACCAAGCACAGAGAGAAAGGAAAGGATCATTCTGAGTATAGGATTTACCTAAATCCTGAGCAGAGAGGAAATAGAAATGCATTGGAAGTAAAAATCAGAAATCGCGAACAGCCCTGACAACAATATCCAATGGGACTCCCACTAGCTTCTTTGCTGGTCAAGAAAACTTGGAGGCCCCTTATCCCACAGGCACTTTTGTGCAAGACTTTCCAGTTCAGCAAGGCTTCTCTGCTCTCTGTTTCCTCATCCTCCAGCTGAGTCTCACCACTGCAGGCACTTATTCACGCGGACAGTTAACAGGGAGTTCGTACTATGGCTGAAAGACCCTGGGATGAAAGCAACTTTCTGAAGACAAAACCATGGTGATGTATCTAACCTCCTTCATGCTTCCTGTAACTTGCAGTGTTTCTTAAAAGTCAGTTCTCTGGGTTGACATTGCTTAGTTTATTATATTTCAGATAAGCCCAACTATTAATAATTTACTCATTTCTCATTTACATTGCATTATGTTTGTTTTCTTAAGGAAGTAAGAGTATTGATTTTAATTCCTATATCATGAAGCAAATTATTTCTGACCTCTGTATGTATAGAAGATATGCACTTAAGCTGCAGCTCTTGCTAGCCATGAAATGCCCTGCAGAATCATGAATATTAAAGCAAATAATTTTCCATCTTGAGGCCAAGAGTGTGTGCTTGCATGGAAAAAAAAATGAGGTCATTTAATTTTTAAGTAAAAAAATAATAATAGTTGAATCATGTAGGAGTTGAGGAAAGTTTCCAGGGGAATAAAGAGCTTAATATAAAGAAATCAAAATGTTACTGCCATAATTGTAATGCTACAAGAGAAAAGATATTCAGAGTTGTATCATTCTATCCTGATTAAAAGAATTTTATTTTCCTCAGAAAGTGAGATGCTTCTTTAGTGATCACTAATTATGATCACTAATTATCCCTTTGCAGAATAATTATTTTCCCTTTGTCTAGCTATCCTATTGAGGTATGTGAGATCGTGGCCTTGGAATGCCACACACACTAACAAATATCTCTTATATAATAAAAAATTCTTAAAACTAATTTTGTTTCCAGTTCACTATATAATTATACTCTTTACTTCCAAAATCTAAATCTTTCTGAATTTTGTGAAACTGATCTCCTCTAAAATTTTTCAGCTAATATGCTCAGTGTGGAAGGAAGTATGGCTGCTGATCCATTGGGGAACTGGGAAGATATGCTGGTGGTGGGGGAGAGGGTGTTTCTCTCCAAGGATGCTCTGTGAAAATAAAAGTTAAAGAGGGTATCTGGGGGATAAATGGTGATGGAAAAAAGTAAAATAAAAAACAAGTTATATATTTTTAAAAGAGGGATTAATACAAGGGTTGATTTGCAATAGAGTGCAAACAGAGTCCAAACTCTGCATTTCTTTGACCCTTTGTTCATATTATGGTGACACAAATCAAAGGATATTCAAAGTTGTAGCTGATTCAGGCATATGCTGATTCCAGAGCGAGGACCCTCCTCTTTAGGAACATAGTCACCACTACCCTCACCACTGCTTCCTTTGATGTCACAGCACACACTGACCTCGACTTTCTATGTTCACCTACCCTTACAATCTCTTCCAATTAATGTTCCAGGTTGCTTATATAGGATTATATTTCCAATTGTTTTCTTGTTTCCCCAATATCACTGTAAACTCCATGAGGAAGAATATAGTTTTTATGCACCAAAATATCCAGCGCCATGTGTGCCTCTTTTTATTTTTAAATATATTTTTATTGATTTCAGAGAGGGAGAGAGAGATAAAAACATCAACGATGAGAGAGAATCATTGGCTGGCTGCCTCCTGCATGCCTCACACAGAGGATTCATCCCACAACCCAGACATATGTCCTGACTGAGAATTAAACCATGACCTCCCGGTTCATAGGTCGAACCTCAACCACTGAGCCATGCTAGCTGGGCCCATGTGTGCCTCTTTATATTCCCAGCTTCTCTGCAGTGCCAGGCACATAGCAGTGTTAGATAAGTTTACATTTATACTAGAGGCCCGATGCACAAAATTCATGTAAGAGTAGGCCTTCCTTCCCCCGGCTGCCAGCACCAGCTTCCATCTGGCACCCAGGACCCAGGCTTCCCTCATAGCCCTGGCTTCATCCAGAAGGTCGTCCAGTCTAATTAGCATATTATGCTTTTATTATTATAGATTAACTATACTTTATATAATTTATATAAATATAAACTATGGTTAATCCAAAGTACAACTAAAGAATGATATATATTATTTATCTAGACCCTAAAGATGGTATTTTCATTTCAATAAGCAGGTAGTTAGAATACAATTTTGCTCTTGGTGTTCTTTAATGTTATCACAAGAGAGCTATAGAAGAAAAATGAATCTATTTCACGCAGAAGAAAATAAAAACACAAGGTATCACACTCTGAGACAGGTGTGAAATTATGTGGCTTCCTTCCTGTTCCAATTTTAAAAAACATACAAACACTACTCAGCAACTGTAAAGTGCAAATGCACATTAGAATACCTGCATTTGTGACTTCTTGGCATAATTCGCTAATGTACAGTATTACACATTAATCTGGTTGGTCGTTAAGGTGATTTTCATGGTAGCTAATTGGTTTTTTATAATTATTTAGGTCTGAGTTAGTTATGCCATATAGTCATTAATTTCTTGTATCCTTAAAAAAGAATGAGATAGGGCATCAGTGAATGTACTTCTAAATGTTTTCATAGTTATTCTTATAAAAGAAATCATTTCATATGTATATAAGAAAAAATTCTAGATGCAGTTAAAATAAGGCATGCCATTAATATTTAGATGCAACAAATTGCATTTTCTCAATATCAAAACACTTGACAAATCATCTCCTTTTATATTACACTAGGGGCCCGGTGCACGAAATTCGTGCACTGGGTGTGTGTGGGGAGGGGAGTGTCCCTCAGCCCAGCCTGCCCCCTCTCACATACTGGGAACCCTCAGGCGTTGACCCCCATCACCCTCCGATTGCCTGATCGGCCCCTTGCCCAGGCCTGACGCCTCCGCCAGAAGTGTCAGGCTTGGACAGGGGACCCCCATCTCCCCCTGATCATTGGCTCTGGCCCCCGCCCAGGCCTGAGGCCTCTGGCCCAGGAATCATGCCTGGGCAGGGGACCCCGATCTCCCTCTGATCGCTTGCTCCACCCCCCGCCCAAGCCTGACGCCTCTGACCCAGGCTTCAGGCCTGGGCAAGGGACCATCATATCCCCCCAATCCCCGGCTCAGCCCCCCGCCCAGGCCTGATGCCTCGGCCAGAGGAGTTGACCCTCATCACCCTCCGATCACCAATCACCGGATCGGCCCCTTGACCAGGCCTGAGGCCTCCGGCAGAGGTGTCAGGCCTGGGCAGGGGACCCCCAGCTCCCCGCGGTTGCAGGCTCCGCCCCTGCCCAGGCCTAACGCCTCTGGCCTAGGCGTCCGGCCCGGGCAGCGGGGACCCGCAGCTGCAGCGGCCCCGCGATCGTGGGCTTCGCTTTAGGCCCAGGCAAGGGACCCCTAGCTCCCGGGCCTGCAGCTTCGACCGTGCCCAGCTCCCATCGCTGGCTCCACCCCTACTTCCTGCTATCACTGGCCAGGGCGGCAAAGGCACCTGATTCTCCGATCATGGCTGGGGGGCAGGGCAAAGGCGGCCCTGGGGCCGCCTTTGCCCTGCCCCCCAGCTCTTAGCCCCCCCTGGGTTTCCGATCACTGTCAGTGGCAGGGGGCTTCTTCCTGCTTTCCCTTTCGCCTCCCTGCATTGTGCCTACATATGCAAATTAACCGCCATCTTGTTGTCAGTTAACTGCCAATCTTAGTTGGCAGTTAACTGCCAATCATAGTTGGCAGTTAATTTGCATATAGCCCTGATTAGCCAATGAAAAGGGTATCGTCGTATGCCAATTACCATTTTTCTCTTTTATTAGATAGGATTATTTTTTTTATTTCCTCAAGGTGAAACTATACAGATAATTATGTCATAATCAAGTTAGATAAGGAAAATATATTAAGTGTGGTCTGTGAAGAAAAAATTTTTATGTGCTTGGGATCCACCTCCATTTAGTTTTATTGATATATAATAGATATCAAGGTATTCTAAATGGTTGTCTAGTGATAACAATTACATTTTGGGGTCACACTTTATCAAGTTGATTCTATACATAAGGATTTTACTACCCAACCTACAATGCTATAATGGGCCCTTCTCTTTTAGCTAATGATAGTCCATTAAATAACATGATCAATGCCTGGGCACTTCTTGAAATTAGGTTACAGACATCTTTTGAAATTCACATTTCACATGAAATTAGAATTTCAGTGATATGGTTAGTTCTTCAGACAGAAGGAAATGAGGGAATAACTTTTAGTAGTTGTTTTTGCTTTCAATCCATTGAGTTTCCTAGATGAAAAATAGCTGCCCTGAATAAGTAAATTTCCCTGTGACTTCTGTAATCTCTAATATCTCATTTCACCTGTGTGTTTATGCAGTTTCTCTCTCCTACGCAGGGTCAGAGTGGACGTCCAGCAGCCCCACTCCTGTTCCCTGCATTAAATTCACAGCACATGCTCCCACCAGCGTTTATGCAATTAAACTTGCTATTCTTGACACTCAAGCAGAAACTACTGAAAATGCAATGGTAACTGTAGTGTGGATGAAAAAGGCCTATTTGTCACCATTCATTATGCCAATTGAGCCATGAAAAATTAACAGAAATGGAGTGTTTTCCATATAGCTAGTGTGAGCTTCCTACACCTCATGGTCTGAGTGCTGAGCGGGGGTGCTGTGTAAGGAAATGGCATGCGTCATGCAGGAATCCTAACAGCACTTGGCAGTCTGGAGCCTGAATGGCCCAATCTGACTCATCTCTATGTCAAACTTGTTTGACATTTGGCTAATGTGTAATTTTGTGTTGACATGAATCGTTGAAACTTAAACATGTCAAACTAAATATTTGAACTCTACATAAAACCTTTATTAAAAATCTAAAGTGTATGTTTGAAGCCTGTAGAAAAGCACCTTAGCTAAACATAAAATAATTATACATAATAGTTTCAAAGATTCCCGACTTTTCTCTTTTGAAGGATCAGACTAACCTGTGGATATTGATGTGTTGCTTTCAATGAAAGGAAAATTATTTCAGTATGAATTTGTCTCCTCTTGATATGGAGATGTGAAAGCTCAGCACTTGTGGGGTAAGCTAGAACTTCAGTTTATCGGTGACAGAGGATTTGGGGTCCATATACACCAGAGGACAACTCTCTGTATTCTCTGAGGAAATACTGCCTTTCTTTTAGGTTATTTAAAATGAAATAGATAAATGGGAAAGTTAAAAAATAAAGTAATGAGGTTTTTAAAAGGTTTTTACAAAATAATTAAATATAGTAGCATTTTCAACATCTGAAACTGGAGACCAGGAGAAATTAGTTACTATATTGAAGCCTAGATTCTTGTATACAGCCGTCTCTGCACAGCAGAGGATAGAAACCAACTCAGGAGTGGAGACTTACTGGGTCTGGCAAAGAAACAATCTTCTTTCCCATCCAGTCCAACAAATTGGTCACCCAACACAGCCATTTTAAATTTTCCAAACAGGATAAAAGACCAAACCTTACTGCCTGAGTTTTAGAACAGCATCTTGTGGATACTGTTGGAGCCGCACAGTACTGAGATCAAAATGGTATTCCTCATAACCTGACCCCAACTTGCCTCCCCTTCTAATGGGTTTCCTATAAGTACCTTGACTGAAATTTGGGAACAGCGAAAAGATATTTTTCATGACAAACTATGACAAAATGTTCAAGAAAGCTCACCTTAACACAGTGATGGCGAACCTATGACACGTGTGTCAGAGGTGACACACGAACTCATTTTTTTTGTTGATTTTTCTTTGTTAAATGGAATTTAAATATATGAAATAAATATCAAAAATATACATCTTTGTTTTACTATGGTTGCAAATATCAAAAAAATTCTATATGTGACACGGCACCAGAGTTAAGTTAGGATTTTTCAAAATGCTGACACGCTGAGCTCAAAAGGTTCGCCATCACTGCCTTAACAGATAAAGCTAACTGAAATATAAAGGGCAACATTAGAATATTTATAAAGACAATAGAACACAGTCCTACAATATGACTTCAAGTTGTGCCAAAATGAAATGCTCTGAGTCTTTATTTGGGTAAGGCATCGATATAGAAAATATAGGAACACTTGAATTTCTAATTTTGCACTGATACTAAAAGGAGGTGAGAGTAGCTTGCAATAATGTTACCACATGCAGAGTCGAGGCCCTCCCAGGTGTGGTTAAAGCAGAGGACTCAGCAAGAAGGATGGTATGAAAGGGTGAAACCCTTCTCCCCTGACAGCTGCTCAATCCCTCCAGCAGAGCTGATTTTTTTTTTTTTTTTGTAAATGCCCTTTGGCACTAAATTGACCTTTTCCATGAACAGGTCAGCCAGGTGCAAGCTACCAGATGGGACTTTCCATGGTTTCTAAGCCTCAGGAGGCCATTTATCTCTTCTATTAAATAGGATGCAATGCTAACAAGAAGTGTGGTGAAGCAGCAGTTTTATTGGGGTGTGTGGATTTGACAAAACTGAATGTTCTCCAATAGGAAAAGCACCTTGAATGTGTTGTTTCTTTTCATTGTATTGTGATTATATCATAAAACAGACTCAGTGTTTTGGGAGTAGTATGAAGATGCTTATAAAGACATTTCTAATAGTCTAAGTTATCTTATACGCCTATGGAATGTCCTTTTTACCCATTTTTACTTTGAATATATTTTTAATAGTTTAAAAACACGTTGGGTTTTACTGGAGGACCTCAAACCACTAAAAGAACACTCTTGTACTCTCAGCACTTCCTTTGGGTTGCCCTCCACACCCAAGCTCAGCCCCATCTCATGCCTGGTGGCTCTTTTCCTAATAAATAGCACATTCTGTCCCTCCTCCCCCAGCTAGGGCTTTAGAGTCTCCAATCCCCATCTTTCCATGTCTCAGCCCAAGGCTTAATGGATCACTAACCTCACCTGATAAACTAATCTCAGCTGATATTTCAAAGGTCTTGTTGGAGGTAACATGTATTTAACATCCCATAACTGGATCTTTTCTTATCTAACTTAGTGGTACTAAATCTGGAGAGCTCCTTAAAAATCAAGATTCTTGAGCTTAATCCAGATTTTTATTCTGCAAGTTTGAGGGGACTCAGCAATCCCTAAATAATTCTATAGGACAGCCAAGTTTGGGAATGATTTAGCCAACTCACTAATGGCTATTGTGGGAAATGTGAGACCACAGTAAGTAATGGGACACTATTTCTTGACAAGGGAAAATCCATGGGTTCACATCTCCAGGCTGTCACTTATCATTTGTGTGGTCTCTTCTAACCTCCGTTTTCTCCCTTAGAAAACAAGGAGGTAAGAGTATTTGCCCAGGTTGTTATGTGAGTGAATGAAATAATTTTGTTGAAGTTGTTATTATGAGGCAAGAAAACTAAAATTCAGAGAAGGGGAATAAAATCCATGTTAGTATAGAAATAATGGTTATGTAATACAATCCTGAAAGAAATAATCAACTATACTACGTTCCTGATGAGGAAGTCAAGTCATGACATCTGGGCCATGAATGAATGGAATTTTCCTGGGTGGAAATGAAGAACTGAGAGGATGTGGGAGTGGTCCTGGTCAGGACACAGGGGACTTCTTCCCTTGGGCAACCTGAGAATCCTCCATATATTCATTCCCATATATTTGCTAAGTGCTTACTGTCTGTAAACCCAAAGGACAGCACACAGAGATGCAAGACAGACAGAGACACATTGTCCCTCTGTTGCAATTTGTGTCCTAGTGGGAGCAAGCCTGGTAATAGACAAATGAGCACTAATGAATAAATTAGAAAAAAATCAGATGGTGATAAAGTCCATGCAGGACATTAAAAAGGTGATGTGAGAATGACTGTGTAGATGCTTTTGATTGGACAGGAGAGGAGGTCATCTCCCAGAAAGTGATGTTTAGGCTGAACTCTGAAAGCCAAGAAGGAGGCAGCCATGAGAAGATGGGGGTAAAGGTTTTGCTGACAGAGGTCACAGTTAGTACAAAGGTCCTAAGTGAAAAGATCAGAGAGTGGTTAGATCATAGAAAGCTTTGTATTCCCGAGTCAAGAGTTTGGATTTCATTCTAATGGTGACGAGAAGCCCCTGGAAAGTTTAAAATAAGAGTAGTGCCTTGGTTAGATATGTGTTTCACCAGGATCCATGTGGGATCTCAATGAAGAATGGGTTGTAAATAAAGGTGATAATGTTGTTAGGAGAAGCTTGGGTGTTCACCAAAGAATAAATTTTATGAGGAAAGCAGTGAGGGCAAGCACACCATTCAGGAAGCTACTGCAATAGTCCAGGCAAGGGGACAGGTGGAGATAGTTTAGAAGAGAATTATGACCATGGAGAGAGACAGAAATGGATGAAGTCAAGACAGGTTTTAGAAACAGTGCATACAATTCTTATGATGTAGTGGAAATGGAATAGGAGGGGAAGACAGGAACTGAGGAGAAAACAAGGCTTTGGGGCTGGGACAGGTAGGAGATGGCCAGCAGAGAGCAGGTTGGTAGAGGGCAAATTCAAAAGCTCTCTTGGTGATATTTCAACTGCCATAAAACTTAAACAACAACAAAAAGAAGTTAGCAGTCTAAATAAGTCCATGAAAGTCATCCAATGCTTACCTCAGTACCATGAAAGCCACTTCTGAACTAAAATACTAACACTACAGGAACTGAACTTTAGTAAATGTTTTATTATAAGGGACTTTAAAAAATAATTTTAACAATGCATTTATACATAGAACAACTTTTTAAAAATCACCCCCTGGGTTGAACATTTTCATAATTTTATAATGCACAAGACTATTCAATGATATGGCAACATATTAGTACAATTTAATTAATAATCTAAGTTAGAACTTGATTAATTTGCTGCCATGAGATTAAAGGTGGGTAAACTCTAATACTGGGTCAGCTATAGTGATAATGGAATTCACTGAGAATTCACTGTGTACCAGGCTCTGTTTTAAATGGTATCTTTCCAAAGTTCTGTGATATGAATTCCATACTTATCCTCATTTCACAGAGGAAGGACCTGAAGTGACTTCCCTGCTGTCACAGAGCCTTCAAGGGAAAAGCAGACTTTGAACTTGGCCTGTGTGACTCCAGAGCCCAGGCTCTTAAATCATGCTAGGAAACCAGGACCTCCTGGGCAAGATATCCCTATGCCCTTCTGTTTCTGTGGAAAGAGTTAACAACTTCATGCTCCTGGCATTCCCTTGATAGAATTCTGTCCAAAAACAACTAAAAATAAACAAGACCAAAGTCCCAGGTGTTTGAAAGCTTTGATATAAGTAAAGATAATTAGATTGTTTATTGTCTGAATATATTGTTTTAATTTGCCTTATGCAATAAGACCCCATTAATTCACACTTCACTAATCTCCTATAGATAACTAACTACACTTATATTAAGAAATATCACTTCTTCAAATAATTCTTTAGAGTCTTTCTTATTTATAAGCAAGGAAAAATCCAGATTATTTTTAAGAGTCTGTTATTTCTGGTTTTAGTAAGTAAATTTATTATGTTCCCAAAGTATCTTATACATACTATGCAGTATAAAACAATCAAGGTATTTTGTGAAATATAGTTTCATAAACTTAGCTTTATTATTTGTTAATATTCATTTATATCTTAGCTTAAAATATTAACTTTCTTTGAGATTAGTAACACTCAAATTTCTGAAATATTTTTAGGCAAATTTTTCACTATTTTTCCCTCCATTATTTCTAATGAATGAGACTTTAAAAGTGTTCACATTTATGGGACAACATAAAAAAATAATAGTGAACATCATTTTTCAAAATTATGATCTTTTTAGTTCTGTGGAGACTGTTTAGAGAAATAAAAAATGTAAATGATACTGATTTATAGTCTCTGATTTATGGAGCAACCCCTCCCAAGTTGATGGAAGAAGCCAGCAAATGCCCATAGCCATTTAAGACTTTTAATAGAGGTATTTCAAATTCTTGTCGCCCATTTTTAGGAGTAAATCAGAGAACTCACTAAAACTTGACCCAGGACAAATAGTGTTAATTTTTGAGAGGAAAAAGATAGCTTATTGTAAAAGCTAATATTTATTGAGAACTTACTATAAACAGTCCCATATTAAGCATTTTACATGGATTACTGCCTCTAACCTTCACAATAACCTCTGATACACGTCCTATAATTATGTCCTAGCACAGAACAGGTACTCCAAGAGGCCACACAGTAGGGAATGGCACTGATACTGGAATCTGGTTCTCTCCTGATCACCATGCTCTGCAGAGGAGCTGTTGCCTGGCAGGTGTCTAGAGAACATGAGCCTAGTCCTTTGATCTGTTTTCCCATCCCTACAGCAGCAGCAGGCCTGGGTGATATTTACAGTGGCTTGGTGGGGAGGAGGTGTGTTTGGCCAGTCAATGCTCAAATAACTCAAATACCTGCCCAAGATCACGCACAGCTACCAGCAGACTGTAGCTTGGACCTGGCCCTGCCTGATGCCGAAGTCCACCCTCTTCCTGCCACATCCATTCACTTACTCCGACACGGAATGGGTCGCCTACTTTTGGGTGTGAGATGAAGTTCATAGGCATTAACAGGTTGTCTGCCCATCCCTCAAAGTCACCTGTTGTCACCTCTTTGGCTATCATTTATCCCATGCCTCTTCCACCTGGTATCTTGCTGTTCTGCTCTGCAATTGGCTTAGAAGATGCTAACCATACTTGTTAGACTTATTTAAAAATAAAAATAAAAAAATCTTGGGAACAACGTAAAGAAAGGATAACAAGTGATATTTAAGCTGCATGCTGACTCCAAGGGACCAGCAATAGCTGCCTGGAGGGCCAGGTTCAGACAATAGCAAGGCTCTACAGGAACGGGGACCCACAGGAAGCAGCGATGTCTAACACAATTAAGAAGGGAAAGTGGTGCCAGACCTCTGAGGCCTGGGGAGTGTTCAATGAGTGAATTGCATAAAGATTACTGTGTGGTCTTGTTTGGCATCGCCTATCTAGCTTTTCAGATGTGTTTTTTACTCCTTTGTTTTTAGCTAGAGTATATATTGTTAAGGAGACTAGATAAATGACTTGTGGATAGTTAAAATGTTCATAAAGGTCTTTTTCTTTTTCCTCCCCCTTACTTTCTTTTTCTTGGCCTGTGCTCTTTAGTTTAAGTTCTAAGTTCGGCATCATCACCCACAGTACCCACTGGCTTTATCTAAGTTACTGAGAACAAACAAGACTAAATGGGTACAAACTTCTGTTACAGATCAGACAACCACAAGTGGGGAAGTAAGTTAACAAAGAAACAAATGATTTACAGTCAGCATAAGATTTTTTCCAGAAATACAGGGTGGAGCAAAAGTAGGCTTACAGTTGTTCATATGGAAAAATAACATACAATAATTAATGAGTAATAACTATAAACCTACTTTTGCCTCACCCTGTATTATGTGTGAAGTACCCATGACACCCCAACAGCCATTGGACTACTGATATCAACTCTGAACTTGACCCCTGCATCATTCTTTCCACTGTCCACAAGAGCTGATGGCATTTCTTGGCCTTCTTTGTTGCTACTTCTGTCTTTGTTACCACCACTTCTGCTCCACATACAATCCTCTTTGCCTGCTTTCCCCTTCTCTCTGCCTTTCTTATTTCTTATCATGTTGGACTCTTGTTTTGTTTCCTGAGCATCTTGGCTTCTCAATCAAAAGACTGACCTTTTACATGGTTTGATTCCCGGTCAAGGCACATGCCCGGGTTGCAGGCTCAATCCCCAGTGTGGGGTGCAGGAGGCAGCCAATCGATGATGATCTCTCATCATTGATGTTTCTATCTCTCTCTCCTTCTCCCTTCCTCTCTGAAATCAATAAAAATATTTTTTTATAAAAGACTGACTTTTATTTATATATCCATCAAACCAGAAGGTTCCTTGTCTTTTGTTGGAGAACTAATCAATCACAGCTCATTTGCTGTGGCAACTGATGGCAAAACAGTGAATTTTGGTCCCAATATTAACAACTCCTGATAGCTAGGGGCTCAGTTTGCCAGAGGGTCATCCTAAAAATATGACTGTTGATGGCTTATCATCAAGTGGTATCCTGAAGGACACCATTCTGTCATTATTCCAAGACTAGAGTTATTTGACAATTAAATAGAATCAGGAAGAAAAGAAAATAGAGAAGTAGTTTCTGGGAAATAAAAATGAAAGTTTTATTGTTGTTATTTTATTGTTGCTGTTGTTGTGTAAGATACAGTTTCATCTGTCTATGTTTACCTTCTAAAGAGAAGTAAGAGTAGAGGGAGAGATAACAAAAATACATGGGTGAGAGGAGGGTATTCATAGTATAAAATTGTGGCTGTTGAGCACTTGAAATGTGTTTATAAATGCAAAATGTACATGGCATTTTGAAGAATTTTTCATAAAACAAAAATGTAAACTATCATATTATACTTTTCATATTAGTTACATATCAAAAAGATAATATTCTGGATACATTTATTTAAATATATCTTATTAAAATTAATTTCATCTCTCTGTTTTTTTTACTATCTAAAAAGAATATTAGATAATTTTAAATTGCATATATGGCTTGCATTTGTGGCTCACATTATATTATTTTTAGGCAGCTTTGGTATAGGGTCTTATCTACTAGGATTAGGTTCAACCTCAAGAAAACTCCAAAACAAACACAGGATTACTCAAGGTAAGTGTGTATTGATTCCTCACACAATAGAACAAAGGTAGACAGGCTGCTAAGGTTGACTTCCGATTCATCAGAGACTCAGGCTCTTTTATCTTTATGTTCTATTACGCTAAGCATGTTGCCTCATGTTCCAAGATAGCTGCTAAAGCTCTGACCAGAAAAACCACATTCCAGCAAGCAGGAAGGAGAAAGGAACCCATTAAAGACACATTCCATGTTCAACCTTCCAAAAACCATTTTATACCATCTTCCATGATACGCAAGAACCCACATTGGTCAAGATATGGGCTCCACTGTAAAATCTGCTGGGGAGGGAATGGGCTACTGTAAGCTGGTACCATTTTAGTCATGATGTCACCCATAAGTACAAGAGAGTCTGGACAATGTGGTCTTTATTACAAATAGTCAAGTATACAGCTAAAAATCAGGAGTTATTTTTAGGATGACCATTTGTCCCAGTTTGCTGGAAAGCCTATTTTCTCTGTGTTGTCCTGGCATAATTATTAATAGCTCCCCCTTTTGCTCTCTCTGGAGTGTCCTAGTTTGGATGATAAATTATATGGTCACCCTTGTTATTTTACCAAGGAAAAAGAGAGAAATATATAATGGGATAGACAATTCAGTTTCTGCCAGAAATCCTTGAAGAATCGTTTAAGAAATCCTTGGCAGGTGGGTGTTTCTTCAATCTACTTCATCATTTTTCTGAAACTATGCTTTTGGAGACTACTTGAGACCTTCATATTGATAAATTAAAGGACTTTTCTCACTACTATTTGTTCACTTAACAAATATTTGTGTTGTGACTTCATGCACCAAGCACTGTGCATTTGGGGGACAAGGAGGTAAAAAATAGTTCAATACTATTAAACCCCATAATATTAAACCCATCTCTTACTACAATCCTATCCTATATAATAAAAGGCTAATATGCAAATCAACCGAATAGCGGAACGACCAGTTGCTATGATGCAAACTGACCACAAGGGGGCAGAGATTTAAGGCAGAAGTTGCCTCCTGGTGGTCAGTGCACTCCCACAGGGGGAGCACTACTCAGCCAGCAGCTGGGCTCTTGGCTGGTGAGCACAGTGGTGGCGGGAGCCTCTCCCACCTCCACCAGCAGTGCTAAGGACCCCTCCGAAAATGTCCGCCTGTTGGCTTAGGCCCACTCCCTGAGAGGGTGCAGGCTGGGCTGAGGGACCCCCCACAAAACACACCCCAATGCACAAATGTCATGCACCGGGCCTCTAATCTACACTAATAAAAGAGAAAAATGGTAATTGGCGTACGACAATACCCTTTTCATTGGCTAATCAGGGCTATATGCAAATTAACTGCCAACTATGATTGGCAGTTAACTGCCAACAAGATGGTGGTTAATTTGCATATGTAGGCACAATGCAGGGAGGCGAAAGGGAAAGCAGGAAGAAGCCCCCTGCCACTGACAGTGATCAGAAACCCAGGGGGGAGCTAAGAGCTGGGGGGCAGGGCAAAGGCGGCCCCGCGGCCATGATCGGAGAATCAGGTACCTTTGCCGCCCTGGCCAGTGATAGCAGGAAGTAGGGGTGGAGCCAGTGATGGGAGCTGGGCACGGTCGAAGCTGGCAGTCCCGGGAGCTAGGGGTCCCTTGCCTGGGCCTAAAGCGAAGCCCACGATCGCGGGGCCGCTGCAGCTGCGGGTCCCCGCTGCCCGGGCCGGATGCCTCAGCCAGAGGCGTTATGCCTGGGCAGGGGCGGAGCCTGCAACCGCGGGGAGCTGGGGGTCCCCTGCCCAGGCCTGACACCTCTGCCGGAGGCCTCAGGCCTGGTCAAGGGGCCGATCTGGTGATTGGTGATCGGAGGGTGATGAGGGTCAACTCCTCTGGCCGAGGCATCAGGCCTGGGTGGGGGGCGGAGCCGGGGATTGGGGGGATATGATGGTCCCCTTGCCCAGGCCTGAAGCCTGGGTCAGAGGCGTCAGGCTTGGGCGGGGGGTGGAGCAAGCGGTCAGAGGGAGATGGGGGTCCCCTGCCCAGGCATGATTCCTGGGTCAGAGGCCTCAGGCCTGGGCGGGGGCCAGAGCCAGTGATCGGGGGGGAGATGGGGGTCCCCTGTCCAAGCCTGACACCTCTGGCGGAGGCGTCAGGCCTGGGCAAGGGGCCGATCAGGTGATCAGAGGGTGATGGGGGTCTACGCCTCTGTCAGAGGCATCAGGCCTGGGCAAGGGGCCGATCCTGCGATTGGAGGGTGATGGGGGTCAACGCCTGAGGGCTCCCAGTATGTGAGAGGGGGCAGGCTGGGCTGAGGGACACTTCCCCCCCGCCCCACCCAGTGCACGAATTTCATGCACCGGGCCCCTAGTAGAGTAATCAGAGTCTGAATTGTCTGAACAGTCTGGGTTCTGGGATTTTTGTTTCTCCCCTTGGAAATTTCTCTAAATCTCTTTCTGTCTTTTTCTGGTTCCAGAAAATTCTAGCCCATTGTTTCCCATAATGTCTTCAATACATCACTAGATCTTTAATAAAGTTATAGAGTTAAAAAATATTTGTAAGTACAACATAGAACTTCATAATGAAAATTATTATATTAAAAGTTCGAGAACTACTACAGTAGAAATTCCTATTTAACTCTTTTAATCTAAACTGGTTTGGGTATTAATACCTGTTACTACATAACATACCCTCCCTTTTGCACTGTTCCTTCAGTTCCATAAATATGAGGATATTATAAGATTCTCTGTCTGTCATTCCTCCTTCTACATTCAGCCTCTTGTTGCTCACATTTTTTTTTCTCTATTTTTACATCTAAGGAGATAACACCTAAGCAACCTTCTCTAGACTTTACCCCATTCCCCAAACTAAGTGGGCATCTCTACTTGAGTTAAATATCATAGTCTCAAACTTAACGATCTAAAATTTCAATTTGCCCTTTTGTCGAAAATATCAAGTCTACCTGATATATGTCAATTTGGGAAGGATCTTACCTGTGCTAGACATTTTGTTTCTTTCATGTGGTTGTTTTTTTTTTTTTGGTGGGGGGGCAGGAAGGGATAGAGATGGTGTTTGCTTTGATTTGGTTTTGGCAAAGGTGAGGGGGAAGTTTGGGGCAGGCTGAGTGGCCTTGCAGCTTCATTACTACTTTTGGAAAAAGTTCCCATTTTTTGTGTGCTGTGTTGGTGAGATGTTGTGCATTGCCAATGGCTCCTGATAGCCTAGACCTGAATATGTGGTGGGGGATCAGCTAGACAGCTTCCCACTGGGGACTTTGAATCTGGATTTGTCAGAACAGAGACGTAGGAATGGTTACAATTCACCCATATCGTGGCAGGTGTGATATTAGAAGAGTTCCAGGACAACAATGGCCTTGTCTTGGTCACCCCAGATGTTTCTGATGCATCCTAAAGTCTGACAATCCCTGTATCAGGCCTTTTTATACATCAGCTTTTCCAGTGATAGTAGAGAAAATAAAATAGAGTCAGCATTGCTAAGAGAGTTATTTAAAATAGAGTTGGGAGGCCATTGAAGAAGTCAGGCCTATGCAAGACCTATGTCTCAGTTCATGGAACTACTATTAAGTTGATGACCTATTGCTAAACTCAGATCAAGGTCAAACAACAAACACCCTGGATCCATGGTTGTTACATAAACATATATGGACTTTATTTCCTCCTTATCACAGAGGCCAGACCATGTGCATTCTTTTCCTTGAAAGAAAGCAATCCATTTCAAAAACCAACATCCTCCATTTGCATAATGGGCTGAACCAATCCCCCTGACCTAGCCATCATCTTTCATTTACATGAAGAACCAAAATGAGAATAGCTCTTATGGTTTTGCCCTTGTAAACCCTGACTTTAACCCCACCTCACCCCAACCCCCACCCATTGGAGCACAATTTAAGTTTCTAACTGAACCTGTGCCTGGCTTGGAATTCCTCCTCTGCTCCAAAAAAACACTGTTATTCTTTATTAAAACCTTTTTCTAAGTCGACCTCAAAAAGATTTAAATATTATCCCCCTGCCCAGGATTAATTCTTATCTGGAGTCCTATAACCCGTAAAGCTACACCACTTATGCTAAACCTATCCCATGTTGGCTTGCTGTTACTTAAGTAGGTATCTTAATTCTACAACAAGTTTCTAAGCTTGAAGAAGGCAGGCTACTGCATCTTACATAGAGTAGTAAGTCATGAATGAATAAATGAATATTCACTAGTGACAAATTAATGGCACCTGCTATATAAATTTCTCCATGTTCTATAAAATAAACTTAGTAGAGTTCACCTCTACTCCAGCTTCAAATTTGCAATATTTTTAAATTACCTAGAGAGCTATCACAAACACTCAGGTCACAACTTTGGAGATTCTTATTTAATTGATTTAGAGCACAGCAAGCTGATCGTTGCGAGTTTTATAAGTTCCTAAACGGTTCTATGTTACAGGCAAGGTGGTAAATCAGCCTGCTATTCAAAGTGTGCTCCAAGGACCATAAGCAGCAGTTCACCTGGGAGTTTCTGAATGTGCATTTTAACAAGATTCCTAGCTGACTTGTACATACAGTAAAGTATGAGAAGCACTTGGTCTAGAGCAGTAATGGCCAATAGAAGTATAATACAAGCCTGTAATATTGTGATTTATAAGAAATATATATTTGGTCATTCAGAAAACTGAAATATAACTCACATATATATTTGGTCTTCGTCCACAGCTCCTGGCTTACAGCTCCCAAAACTCTTGGAATTTTCTAAGCAGTAAGAGCAATGAGAGCCTCTTTTGCCAAAATATTTGGTCTCCTGTCCTCAGTTCCTGAAATATCTTCAGAGACATGAAGGTGAAATGGGTGTCTTATTATAATGAGCTCCTTTGCACAACTGGATTTGTTAATGAGTGACATTTGGACAGCACCTAAGGATGGGGGCTGGTTGCCATGGGAACCAACCCTTTAGGGAGCCTAGGAACTTTCAGTACCACCTACTAGTTTCCAGGGAAGGGAGAGGGTCTGGAGCTTAAATCAATCACCAATGGCCAATGATTTAATCAACAATGCCTATTTAGTAAAACCTCCGTAAAAACCCAAAGGGGAGGGGTTCAGAGAACATTCAGACTGATGAACCAGAATACTTCCTGTGTCACCATGCTAGGTCTCAAAACTCCACAAAAACAGAATCTCCTCCATTTGGGACCTTGCCTTATGTATCTCTTAATCTGGCTATTGATCGTTATACTTTAACAGGCATATGAAAAGATGCTCAACATCACTAATACAAATTATGCAAATTAAAAGCACAATGAGAGATCACCTCACACCTGTCAGAATAGCTATCGTCAATAAATCAAGAAATAACATGTTAAAAAGAGAGAGGAGGGAGAGAACCTTTGTGCACTGTTGGTGGGATTGTAAATTAGTGCAGCCACTCTGGAGAACAGTATGGCGATTCCTCCAAAAATTAAAACCAGAACTTCCCTATGATCCAGCAATTCCAAAGAAATCCAAAGACACTGATTCAAAAAGATATATGCATCTCTATGCTCATTGCAGCATTATTTACAAGATACAAGATATGGAATCAACCTAAATGTCCATCAACATATGACTAGATTAAGAAGATATGTTACATACATACAGTGGACTATTACTTGGCCATAAAAAGAATGAAATTTTACCATTTGTGACAACAAGGATGGACCTAAAGGGAATTATGTTAAGTAAAATAAGTCAAGCAGAGAAAGGCAAATACCATCAAATACATATGATTTCACTTATATATAGAATATTAAAAATAAACAAACAAAAAAAGCAGAAACAAATATAGAAACAGAGAACAAACTGATGGTTTCCAGATGGGAGGAGGGTTGTGGGGTACTGAGTGAAAAGGTGAAGGGATTAAGAAGTACAAGTTGGCAGTTACAAAGTAGTCATAGACTGTAAAGTATAGCATAGGGAATACAGTCAATAATACTGGAATAACTATGTATGGTGTTAGGTATCTACTAGACTTATCCAGATCACTTTGTAGGTTATATACATGCCTAACCACTATGTTGTACACCTGAAATTAATATAATATTAAACGCCAGCTTAATTGAAAAATTATACACACACACACACACACAGTTAGGAATGACAAGAAAAAATAGATCCTTTGCAATGATTAATATAATAAATAAATTAGTTTCCATGAGACGTAATTAATCAAACACAAGAAGGGGGTTATGAAAATCCAGAGAGTCAGAAGAACAGTTAATAAGCTGGGCTTGAGACTGGCATCCGAAGGGGTGGGGGTGGGGCAGCAGCCTTGTACAGAAACTGATCCTGTGGAATCCGACGCTGTCTTTGGGTACACAGTGTCAGATTCGAGTTGTAGGACACCCAGCTGATGTCTGAGGAATTGCTTATTGGTGTAGGGAAAGCCCCCCCCTCCCCCCACACACACATTGGAAATTGGATGCAGAATCCTTTTAAAGCCACATATATTAATTAAAAATCTTCTAGTAGCCATATTAGAAAAGGTTTGAATGGGCAAAAATAATTTTAAAAAGATACTTTATATTACCCAATATATCCAAAATATTACCATTTCAACAATTAATATAAAAAATGTAATGAAATGTTTAACAGAGGAATTTTTTGCAATCTCTTTGAAATCCTGTGTGTATTGTATATTTACACATATTTTCAATCAGACTGGCCACATTTCAAGTATTTCCTAGCCATATGTAGCTATTGGCCACCAAATCGAACAGTATAGATGCAGAGTTTATTAACTTTCCCATCTCTCACACTAACTATAGCTTGCCTTAAACAAGCTTTTTGCTACAGCCAAAAGACCTTTTTATCAACTCATAAACCCCCCATTCACTTTCTTGTCTTCACACTATTATTATCACTGTTCCTTATAGCTTGGAAAGCCCTCCTCTTCCCCCTAATGTCTAGGTTCCATTGTTTCTTTCAATCCTGTTTAGGTCTACAACTATTTGGTGAAATACTATTAAAATGGTCCCAGACTACAGTAGTTAGTTCCTGTTCTCCATTTCATTCTTAAATGTAAAAAATCTAACATTTTTACCTATTAGGGAAGATAGTAAAGATGACTTTAGAAAGCTAAACATGAAATGCAATTAAAATTGTAAAACATGCCGCCCTTCTTAATAAAAATGAAATGTAGACCTCAGAAGGTTAATATTGAAAAACAATTTCTCTGTATTAAAGAGAAAATCACAGGCCCAAAATGGTGTCACCTGTGCTAAACCCCATGGTATCAAACCTAGATTTAACACGTGACCTATTTGCTGTTTCAGTCTCTCCCAGAAATATAATCTTAATCAGCTAGTCTGGAACTTTCTGGTCAACATCAAGAAGGCCATCTGTCATGTGGGTCCTCTCCCTCAATTCCCCCACCCCCAAAGAAGAGGTACTCTGCATGATAGAAACCCCTGCCATTCCCTTCCCCCAAAAGGAAGATGTAAAATGATTCTTATTTTCTTTTGTTGATAGCTCCCTTACCTTCTTTTCTATAAAAACCTTACATTTTATACAGCTCCTAGGAGTGCCCTTCTAGTTGCTATATAGGATGTTGCCCAATCCATAAGTCACTTAATAAAGCCAATTAGATCTTCAAATTTATTCAGTTGAATTTGCATTTTAACATTGATAGGGAGGAACAGCCTTCCTAGGAATGCTGAATCAATCCATATAACTCTTCTCCTGTAGACCTTTCATCATTACCTTTGCCCACTGTCGCTCCCTCTATAATATGGGAACTAAATGACTGATGCTCAATCTTAAGCATAAATTCAAGTGGAAGCAAAAACTCTTTTCTTAATTGCTCTAAAACTTAATTGAGACAAAGATGAAATATATGAAATATTCAAAAAAGACATTATTAATAGTCTGGATGTAATAAAAGCAAATGTATCAAAGTCCAATGAACTTGGACAATCTGACTTGAAAGATTTGGCTTGTTTTCTGTCTGAGCAAGACCACCCATTCACATGGGGGAAGAATGAAGAATCTAGAAAGATCTTGCCAAGTTCCTCCCTTGTATCCTCTTCTCTCTCCACATAATGCCATAATATTTAGCCTACAAACCTAGCACTTCCTGGACATATTGACTCCTCTTGGCTAGGCTTACACTGTCCAATCCAGTAGCCACTCACCATGTGTGGCTATTGAATCCTTGAAATGTGGCCAGGATATCCAAATAGAAATGGGCTGCAAGAGTAATACCAGGTTTCAAGACTTGGCACATGCGTGAGTTTTCCATTGCTTCTTTTAAAAAAAAGTTACTATAAATTTAGTGGTTTGAAACAGCCATTTATTATCTCAGTGTTCCGTAGTCTAGAAGTGGGGCTCAGTTGAGCCCTTGGCTTAGAGTCTCCTAATGCCAAAATCAAGGTGTCAGTAAGGCTGCATTCTTCTCTGCAGGCCTGAAAGCATTCAGGTTTTGGCTAAATTCTGCTCCTGTGGTGTAGGGCAGGTCCTGTTCCTTCCTGGCCGCCAGTCAGCAGTTCCTCTCAGCTCCTGAAGACCTCCTGCATTCCTTGTCATATTGGCCCCTCCATCTTTAAACCAAACACACAGCATGTTGAATTGTTCCCATGCCTCAAATTTCTATGACTTCTCTTTCTGTCCATCTCTTCTGCTTCTAGGCTGAGTAAATATTCTGCTTTTAAGAACTCATGTGATTAGATTGGGCCCACTAAAACAATCCAGGACAATCTCTCTATTTTTAATCTTTTGTTGTTGTTGTTGTTAATCCTAACCCAAAGACATTTTTCCATTGATTTTTAGGAAGAATGGAAGGGAGGGGGAGAGACACAGAGAGAGAAACATCAATGTGAGAGAGATACATCAATTGGTTGCCTCCCACACAGCAAACAAGGTATGTGCCCTTTGACCGGAATCCAACTCACAACCCTTCAGTCCCCAGGCCTATGCTCTATCCACTGAGCCAAACTAGCTAGGGCTCTCTTTTTAACCTTAATTACATCTGCAAAGTCCCTTTTGCCATGTAATGTAACATATTCACAGGTTCCAGGGAGTAGGAAATGAGAGTCATTCTGCCCATCAAAAAAAATAATAATAAAAAAGAAAAATATTTCATTAATAGTTTTTATATTTCTCATATGTTGAAATTATAATATTTTGGATATTTTAGGTTAAATAAAATACACTATGAAATTTAATTTAACCTGTTTACTTTTACTTTTTGATGAATATAGTATTTTAAAATTGCATATGTGGCTTATATTTGTATCTTATATTACACTTCTATTGGCCTGTACTGGGCTAGACTTAGAGAGATCTTAAATCCTCTTTTCCATCCTCATAGTTTGTGACATCCGATCTGTGGACCCCCTCCTCTATAAGCAATGCTTCCCTTACAATCAGGTATGGCCCTACACTTTTAAGCCTCTTTCATACAAGAGATACTTCAGTACAGTGATGCAGCATGGAGACGTAGGTGTATGGGTTCATTTCCGTATATGGGAAGGACTCCAGGTCAGCCTGATAACCCTAGTAATTACTAAGCTTGCCCTATTTCTTTTAGTCACCTTTTGGTTTCTGGTCCTTTCAATGAATATTTGCCAATCCAAGTGAATCTAGATGTCAGTGATTGGCTGTTTAGAAGCAAAAAAAAAAAAAAAAAAAAAATGGAAAATAAGTCTGCTACCTCCATTCTATTCTAATAATGACAAACACTTCCATCGTTAAGTGAGAGAACAGTCTCCATTTGAAACTGCAAGCTGAGTAATATTTAACAGTTACACATCTTTATGAAACAAGAAAGTGTGATGACGCTTGGGGGGAATTTTTTTTTTTTTTTTTTTTTTTTTTTTTTTTTTTTTACCAAATGAACACTCTGAATAACCAAATGTTTTCATTACTGTGCACTTCATTTGGCTTCGGTGACTAAACAAAACCACTGAATCTGTGACTGTTTTCAAAAGTGCATTTCAGAAAAGATTTTTTGGATTGCCACTTTGGTGTTTACTTTTATTTAATTTAGCACAATACCAAAATGTTTCTACTAAAGATGTCAGACCTCATCCACTCATCTTTGCACTTCACCTAACAAGATGCCAGGTCATTTGTGGGTGTGATAGAAGAACAGCATCCAAAAAAGGGGGTGGGGTGGGGGGCATCTATCCTGATCTAATCCTCCAACCATAGGCAAGGTAGAAACCCTCCAGAGCTTTGCTTCAGGTTCTTGGTGGGTACCTACTCTCAGCCCCAGGTGTGATCTTCACAAGCTAGGCAAAATCCCTGTGACAATCTCCCTCTTCATCAGCTACGAAGGAGAGCTAATGATCCTCTGAGGAGAGGTTAGGACTGCTGAGAAAGCTTGGGCTGCTGAATGTCCCTCTCCTGCCAGACTTAAACCTCAAGCAGGACAGAAATATGAGAAACCAGATTCATCCCTCCCCACTGTCCTTCTCAGTCATCTTCCTGACCCAATGGAAGACAAAGATACCATGAAAAAGATACTATAAACATTTTAAATAAAGTTTACTAATTAAAAGGACTGATAGATGGAATGAGGCATTCTTCAAAATCTACTGTCATGCCTTTGTGGACTTTATTGCTTATCAGCATTTTCCCCCTCAAGAAAAACAGAACAGCAACATTTGTTCAGAAAAAAAGAAGCAAATTATGTTTCTTCCTTTCTTATTACTTTTATTGTTTGAGGTTTCTTTTAGACTATGATGTGGCATTGTGATTTTGAGATGGGAAAAAACAACCCTTGTCTTTCAAACATAAGAATGTGATTGTATGCGATTGTTGCCAACAATGAGCTAAAGAGGTTAATGGATCACATATCTGGCAAACAGCCATCTTTCCTCCAATTCAATACATTAAACAAGATACATTTTGTTGCTGCTGCTGAGCTTCTGATTTTGTCTGAGTAGTTGGTAAATAAGTTTACTTACATTTAAGTTATCTCTTTCTAGAACTCAACAGCTTTGTCCTTCCGGCTGTATCCTGAAATTTACAAAGTGCTAGGAACTCTGAGTCAGACCTTTGGATGTCAGGGTGAGAGTTGGGGGCGGCGGAGGAGTGGGGGGGGAAGGGGGTGGACTGGCTGGCTGTTGACTGAGAATCTAGAAATATTGTGCCTTGCCAATTGTATCAGACCTTTCATTTTCAGATTGCCTAAATTAACAGTGAAATTACCATAATAAAAAGGAATGGGTACTAGAGAAAGCACCACAATTCTTTCTAGCGTTGTTTCCAGGGATCATTCTAACAGACCTCTGATTAAATGGACCGTCCGCTCCACCCACCGTGGGGCAGAGTGGGGGTGGGGTTGACTCAACTTTGCATTCTAAGACTGTCGTTTGAAAACAGGCAGCAGTCCTAAGCATTTACGCTGTGACTCCCCGCCTAAAGGACGTTCCTGTGTATTGCATTTAACTGTGAAATTACATAGAGACCTGACAGCTCAACAGCCAAAAAAAAAAAAAAAAAAAAAAAAAGGTTTCTTTTTAGGAAACTCCACAGGGTAAAACTTTATTAAATAAAGGAGGGGGCTGGGGTTGGGAGAAGCAGCAGCCCATTAGTCTCAGATCAGGCGGGATCCTTTCCACCAGGCAATGAGCACAGTAACCAACTAGTTCATAGAGCCCCTGGGCCCATTGTGTTTGCTGGGAGCAAGGGGTAGGAGGGACCTGGACTGAATTGGGAAGGTGAGTTCGGGATCTGGACCTGGAAAAACGCCCTGATCTCCGCTTCCCAGCTAGGCGGTGATCGCCCCCTGCGACTCCGGAGGCACACAGCAGCCTGAGAGCCACCGCTGCCATCCCGCAAACCCTCAGACTCAGCTCTCCAGCCCGGCAAGCTGGAGCCACACACCAGATCCCTGGACACCTGTGTGCCCCCGAGCTCCAGGCGCAGGCCCCCGTTACCCCAAAGAGACCGATCTCAACAACTCAGAGATGGAGTCCCTCGGACTTCCATGTCCCCGGGTTCTGCCTCTCAGGTCACTTCCGCGGGTTCTCCAGGCCACGACCTCAACCCACCTGGGGGTGGGGCTGGAGGGCAGCCCCCCTCCCCCCCCCCCCCACACCGTGCAGCTGGCCCGCGGCTCCCGCACCTGGGTAGGACGCGTGGGGCTCAGCCGCAGGACCTCCACCTCCGGTTACATCCTCTCCTCCCCTTTCCCTGCCTAAAACCCTGCCCACCCCCTGCAGGGCGCCGCTCTGGTGTGTGCGCCCACCTCTCCCAGGAAGACACCTGCGCTTCTTTCCCCACCCTTCCCGGCCCTGGACGTGGAGGTTTCTCCCCCGCCTTTGGGAGCCGGGGAGCGGCAGCGGGAGGAGGAGCTGGAAACGGAGGGAGAGGACGAGCCGGAGTAGGGGCGGGGTGGGTAGGGAGAGAGCCCCGAGGGTGTGGACTGGCAGCCACTCCGCAGCTGGTCGCCCGGGACCCGGGGACCGGTCCCTCCCGCGCGCCGAGTGATGGAGGGGAAGAGATTCGCTTAGACACACACGCGCACACACAGCTGGGCACGTCCCTGGGAGGCAGCTGCCGGCTGGGGCGCGCCGGGGGCCGGGCGGCGGCCGTGACAGCGTCAGCCGCGGGGAGCGGGGCGCCCGCACAGCTTGGCACCGGTGACTCCGACCCGGGAAGGGAAGAACCCAGCGGATCGTTGCTTTTGGGGGGGCGAATCAGGAGGGAGCAGGCTGCCCTAGGAACTGTCGCCGGGGACGCCAAAGACTCTGCCCTCCGCGCTCAGACGCGCCGGTGCCCGTGCGGGGCGAGAAGGATGCGCCCCTCCTCCCGCCGAGCGGCCGCGGGCCCCGGCACCGCGCGGACACGAGCTCCGGCGGCCGCCCATGCCGTGCCCGCGCCGCGGGAGCGCGCCCTGCCGCACCTGGCTCCCGTCTCCCGGGGCAGCGCAGGGATCGCTCCCTAAACTCCGCTGCGCACTTCTCGCCGCTTCCGCCTCCTCCCGGCGCCTGGCCCGGACCGCGCCATCGCGCTGCCATCGCCGCCGGCGTGCGGGGCCCGCCTGCCTCGGACTCTCCCGCGCGCACGCAGAGCCCGCTCTCCCGCTCGCATTCACGCCGCTCGTTCTCCGCCGCGCCAGCCCGGGCAGCCGAAACTACTGGCCCAACCGCCGCAGGGACTGCCAGAGCCGCCGGGGCCCGGCGCCACCTGCCCGCGCCCTGGGCTCCCGCCGCGCCTCCGCCGCCACCGCCTGGGACGACGGTAAGCCCTGCGAGCCGCCCGCTCCGCGCCAGGGAGGGGCTTATACACGGTGGGCTGAAAGCTGGTAGATTTGGGGGGAAATGAGATGGGGGGTGGCAGGGAGGGAATCGACCAGGAGAGACACCCAGGCGATGCCAGCCTAAGTACTTTGGTGAGGCTCGGCATTGCCGGGCACTGCCTGGAAAGACTTTTGAGACATTCGCTGGGTCTCTGCGTTAAACTAGTGCGGGATGGGAAACGACGGGGCGCCTCCTGGGGTGAATTCAGAGTCATCGGTGTCAGTTCGTGTCTCGTCCAGAGGCGGGTGCAGCGCTCGGTGCTCTTTGAGAGGCAACACGCGTTGAATGGCACTCGCCAGAGTTTGGGGGCTCGCGCTTGGCCACTTCCCCGGGGTGGCTGGAGGGCTGCCGCCTGCAATGCAAGACGGCTTTGGGGGAGGTGGGTGTCTGCGAGGTCCGAGGCAGAGGTCAGGCAGAGGCTCCGTGAACGTGAAAGATGGGGTGTATTCTCCCCATCTGGCCTCCACCCCTCCAAGCCCAAGTCCCCGCCCCCTAGTTCACGCAACCCGTCCCACCCATCTCTCTCTCTCTCTCTCTCTCTCTCTCTCTCTCTCTCTCTCTCTCTCTCTCTCTCTCTCACACACACACACACACACACACACACACACACACACACACACTCCGGAGTTGGCTGCCATAAAGGGGTGGTCACATTGTTATTACTCAGAGGTGCACGAGGTCGCTTTGGCTTCTGGCTGGCGCTCTCAGAGTCCTGCTCCTGGGACTTGGGCAGCAGCCTTGCTTTGGGGAAGCGAGGAAGGAGCGCCCAGCCTCTGTGGATGCCTCTACCTGGCGGTTCCTGGCGCGCAGCGAGCTACCCTCAGCCGGAACTCCAGTCACTTCAACTTGGGGGGCTCTGCTCTCCGGCTCCCCTCCTTTGAGCGCTTCTGGGCACCGACCCAAGGGAGCGGTTGCTGAGATCCCTGCTCTCCCCGGTCCTAGCCCGGTAGGTCGGTCCTCCTCCCAACTTCCCTCCCTCTCCTGAGCACCAGCTTCTTCATGGGAAACGGTGATCCCTTCAGGGGAAGTTTAATATTTGCAAAATGCTTCATATCATATGACTTCGTGGATGCATTTAATTGCACTGTAGCTCTTCTCTGGTGTATGTAAACTTAGTCGGATAAATAGCATGCGGGGTCGGGCTGGTGTGGGAGTGAGAGCGGGTGGGCGTCCTCTCTGGAATGGTTGCTCCTTTCTAGACTGCCTTGCTGGAAGTGATGCAAAGCTGGTGCTTCTGAGAGCTTTTGCTCAGTAGTCTTGACATATTCCAGGGCTTTTGACAAATGTTTCCCCATTACAATTTATTTCAAATATATTCAACTTCTATGCCAAGTAAAAAGTTGAGAAGATAAGGCGATTACAAATTTGGATAGCAAAACTATGTTTAAAATGTTTTTCATTGGTATCAATTATGTGGGATGTAGCAGATTTTTTTTAAGTTATCCTGGTGGTTTTTCCTAGTGAAGCTCTTAAAAGGAGAAAGGAAAACAATACTACACACCTTCCTCCCTGTGTGTGTGTACAAATGGTCCTCGCTTCCAGGGACTGAGTGAGCAGCAAGGGAGGCTTCTCTAGGAATGTGACGTGGCTCGCTCACCAGTGACTTGAAGGAGACACACAAGGATGTTACAAGCAACATAATGATGGGAAGGAAACTGTTGCTTACATTTAACTGCCTCCGAGTGCAGGGAATTTTAACAGTGAAGAAAGGAAAGCTGCTCTGGCCCCTTTCAAATTACTCTCCACTGTTTTTAAGTAGTCTTTTCTCCATTAATAAAAATCTATAGACACATTAACCATGTAAAATGATATATTCAAATAGATGCACAAAGTAGGTTATCTGGGAAATTATAAGCATAGTATTCAGTGGAGTTTCACAGAAGTTCTAGGATCGTGGTTGCCAGGTTAAACCAGACCTCCTGTTTAGATTTCAGCGTTGGAAGTTGCTTCCTTTGAGATCTTTGTGAGAAGGTGCTGCCTACAGTGTGCTGATTATGCCTGCATCATTGTCCTTACCATTTTGCAGGCATACACAGATGTTTTTGAATGAATAACCTTCTTACTCACTGAATTTTCCCTCATTCAAAAAGTATTTATTGAACACATGAGCACACACAATATGCAAAGCTGAGCTGGGTGTTATTTTAAACAAGAAAGGATTTTCAGTAGCAGCAAGATGCTTACTCCTACACTGTGTAAAAAGGCCTGCGGAGCAGTGGCTTACTCAGGGAAGCAGCATCTTGCCCAAAGTAGGTGGCCAACAAAGAGTTCTTGATTCAAAAATCATACAGATGTCAATCCGCCAACTTTCTTTCCCCATAAATCCCACCAATATTCTTAACTCACCACATCATTTATTTAGATATGACTCAACTTCAGAGAACTGATATTGACTTTAATCTTCTTGCTCTTTGAATACTCTGGAGAAATATAACTATCTGGGCATTGCTCTAGCTCTCTGTGTCTGACTTCTATGGAACAGTGCCCAATCTGTATATGTCAGTAGTATTCATTTATGAGTAAATGCAAATATTCCTGTTACATTAGAAAAGCAAACTCAAATTCACAGGAAACAACAAACATTTTGCTCCTTTTCTTATCTCTTTATAATCTTGGAAACAGTAACATCCCTTAAAAGTGCAGTTCTACTATGTAAATCATCAAGTTAATAAAAATGGTTATTTAGGATTTTCTAGACAAATGGAAATATCTTAGGAAATTTTAGTTGAGGAGCATTTTCCTTGACTCTTTTGATATGTCTGGCCGGATGGTCTTTCATTTTAGAGACTTTTATTCATGAATGAAATAACTTTCAAGGTAACTTCCTAGTTAAGGGAGCAGGCAGAAGAGGAATGCTTGCTAAAAAATGCTGCTGAAAACTCTGGGAATAGAGTACGGGCAGTAATGCTAGGTTTGTGTGATTGAAATGAAATGAATTCTTATATATTTTATTGTTCTTTATATGCATATGTTTTTGAATTTTTAAACACTTTTTTCAAATATTTTCATATTCTGACATTATTGCAATTGCATGAGGAGTTATAGTTTAGTAATGGAATTATAGTTAGTTTTGCTTTAAGAAAAGGTAAAAGTTTGAAAAGAGAATAACTCAAGTTAAGGGAATAATTATTCAAATCACAGATTTATCTTCATCTAAGTCCTGTCTTTGAAGGGAGATCTCAAAACCAAAATAACTAGTTAAACTTCCATTATGACCTAAATCATCACTATTTAGAGAAAGCCTACGTTTTACTTTTTTTCTGTGAATTTAATATGAGTTTTTAAAACCAGCAAAAGTTTTTTTTTCCTAGAATCCAATTTTATTATTGAAATATTTTTCTCACTGTAGATCAGTTTTTGTTCCTGAGTCATGATGTTATCCTTACCTTTATAGCAAAAGTACAATTAAAGGACGATATTATTAAGTACACATAAGCATCACTAATCTACTCAAAAACATTTCAGAGCAGCTAACAACTTATCAAAAGTAGAAGCAAAAGATACCTGAAGATCCACATAATGTTTAGGCAGGATAAATGAACATCTCTGAATCTAATATGCAAGTTCCATTATTCATGTCTTATTTAATTACTATGTGGTACAATAGATTATTTTCTATCTTCTTGAAAACTTCTATGAAAGAAAGCTGTTAGTATAAAGAAATGGTTGACTAGTTGGTTTGACTTTAGACCACTTTGCCTAGATTTTGCATGGGAGTCAGATATGTTGTGTATGTATATACATATGCTTATACATATAGAAGATAATGTTTGTGTATTTATTTATGTTTATATTATTTGTCTGATAACTTTGACAAATAGGAAGAGAGTCTCTTTTGTGACCTATGTGATTTGTGAACTCAGTGTCATCTAATAATAGTGCTTACAAATGCTCAACTAGTTTGATATTAAAAATTGAGACTATACTAAACTTTTTTGAACAACTTATTTAAGAAACCCGTGTGATAACCTTTAATGTGTGCCTGATACTGTCTAAGAATTCTGCTAATAGTAACTAGTTTAATTCTGGTAGCCACCGTGCTAGCCCCCACTTCACGAGAGGAAGTAAGTAGGTATTATTATCCCTGTTTAGATGAGGAAAGTGAGCCTAAATAAATGGCTCGCCTCCACATTTAATAAACAACAGAGCTGCCCTTAGAGCCCAGACAGCCCACTAGGCTATGCCACTGCTCTTCAACAGGTACTTTTAAAGTTTACTTAAATAAGGGTCCAAGTGGGGAGTGAGTTAAGTTGTAAAGCAAATGCATTCTAGTAACTGAGATTTGTGATGGTTTTCAGAGTGAATTCTTTTTTTTTTTTTTAACATATTTTTACTGATTTCTGAGAGGAAGGGAGAGGGAGATAGAAACATCATCAATGATGAGGGAGAATCATTGATCAGCTGCCTCCTGCATGCCCCACAGTGGGGATGGAGCCCACAACATGAGCATGTTCCCTGACCAGGAATCGAACACGTAACCTCCCAGTTCAACCACTGAGCCATGCCAGCCGGGCACTCAGAATGAATTCTTAGGGAATTCCTAAGGAAGGCGATCGTCACGCAGCCCAACATAACCTGAACTAGAGCGGTACTAGAACAGCGCTATAACTTAATGTAGTTTTTAATGGACTCAATAATTTTCTGAGATTCAGCTACTTTTAAATTAGGTAACCTAAGAACTGATGCCATATTTAAGTAGTTTTAATAGCTCAGAGGTTCTGGTACTGGATGTTTTATGCTTCCCATAATATCCTTACAAGGTGAACTTCTTGCACAGAAGTCAATGTTACATGTTACGCTATGGTACTTGTCAAAAGGACCAGCAAAGTTGTATATGAAAGTGTGAAATGAGACTGATTCTGCTCTGACCCACGTGGCATACAGCAGGCATCCAATTAATGTTTACTGCATGCCCTGAAGGGGAGTATTCTAGAAGTTGCTACTCCAGAGGTCAAGAAACTTTAAATGTCTTTATAATTGCATAGATTTAAGATTGTGATTTAATATTGAATAGAATTTTTCCCTTTTCATGAGGGTCTTAGGACATTACTACCTATGAAACCCTGTGGAATAATAATAATCTTCATGAGAGTGAAGGACCTGAGGTAGAAAAATGACGAAATAATCAACTGATTAAAATGTTTAAGTTTAGAAGTCGGCAAAAGGAAAACTGTCTGTAATTGTACGTTTTATTTTAAAATGGCACATAAGATATAATTAACACTAAATAACAGAATCCTTACACTGCCAAATAAGTAGCATAACTGTGCTGTCATAAATATTAACAATCTACTATTTGAGTATAGTTTGGGGAACTTTTTTTGAACATATGAAAATGCCACTGTAATGCTCTTTGCCATAGCTAATTCAAGTCAATGAAAAAAATCACAGTAATTCTTAATGTGCCTCACCATAAATAAGATCTAGCTACCTTCTATCTATGAGAATTGGTTGTACTCCATTATAAAGCATATGTTCTGTGGATTCTCTGACTGTTAAGGGAAAGATATGAAGAGAAGAAATACATGTTACAGACTTAAGCTTGATTCAAGTGTTACTTGATTTAAAGGCCTGTGTCAAGCACAGAAGTTGAGAGGAGACTTTTGCGACAGCCACTTCACAATTTTTTCTTGCAGGGCCCAGCTGAACATGCTCACACAAGTCTTTGGATGATGTATCATCTTATACAGATATGACTAATGGGGAAGAACAAAAGGTTTGATAAAAGCATTGAAACATTTATATTTATCTATATAACTAATATGAGTTGGTTGAAGTATTAGGATACATAAAAATTTCTTTCTCATATATACTAGTATATATATATATTTTATGGACTTTTTTAGATAGAGATGAAGGGGAAGGGAGAGAGTGGGGGGGGAGGGAGGGAGAGAGAGAGCAAGCATTGATGAGCGAGAAACACTGATTGGCTGCCTCCTGCACACCCCCTACTGGGGAGCGAGTCCATAAGCTGGACATGTGCCCTGAGCAGGAATCAATTTGGTGACCTCTTGGTACATGGGACAATGCTCAATCCACTGAGTCACACCAGCCAGGCTCTTTTATATTTTTATACCACATAGAATGCATGGCTTCAAGGAACAATCTATTTCCTAACTCTGGTAATTAAATTTGAGTAACTTGATTTAAAAGGTTAAATTTAACTTTATTCTTAGTTTTTTTGTGTGTTGTTTTTTTTTTGGTGGGGATAACATTCAATTCTGGTAGCCACCCAGCTATCCTCACTTTGCAGACTTGGAAAGCTTAGAAACTAATGTTCCTCTATGTCAGTTTGTCCTGTCGCCTGTATTTCCTGGTACTGTGGCGTGTGGTATCATGGGGCAGACACAGAGCTTCTTCCTGTGGACATCTCCGTCTGGACAGCCGAGAGCTGAGGGATTCCGCAGGGGGGATGTCAGGAGGAGGTGGAGGCAGAAAACAGGACAGATGAGGGTGTATGAGGAGATGGTGGGCCAGCACATGGATTGCTAGCTAGTAGGAATACTTTGTTTCATTCCAGTATTTTTATTTCACATTTATTTAGTCCTCTGTTCCCAAAGTGTGACTAGATGTGCAGTGACCACTTAATCCTGATAACTGACTCTTTAAAGTCAAGAACATTATTCCCATTGTCCTGGTACCTGGCACATCATAAAATGATAAATATTAGCTGTAATTATGATTGCCTGATTTTCTACAGATGGAATTATTTTTTTCTTAATCAGGTATTTATCTTATTCTCATACTTGGTCCACTGACTAGACAATTTTTACTTTAACAGCATTTAGTTTAGGGGTTTCTGAATTCCATAAACACTGGCATCCTTTTAATAAGGAACTCTCAACTCTGTACTTACCAAAATAAGATCAAGGGCTTGAGAATTTTTATACATTATTACTTTTCTAATGTTACCTCTTTTCAAATAGTTTATGTTATTTTGCTATTCTGTGTTGGCAACATCATCTGTCCATACACCCAAGAAAAGTGAGCTACCAAGAATATGTAGTTACAAGGATCATAGTAGGGACACAGGTACCTACGGGTCATCTTGTATTTCTCCTACTGCTCCTCTAGTCTGGCACCAAGACACGAAAACCCTGCCTCCTAACACCTCCCTTCCCACCACCCCATTGCTACTGCTGAAGCTCAGGTCTTCAGAACTCACCCGATGACACTAGCCTCCTTCTTAGCTTCAGGTCTCCAATGTTGTCAGTGCTTCTAAAACTCTTCCCAAACTCCGCCTACCTCCTCATGTAACGTCCCTGCTTAATAGCCTGCGGCACCCTTTGCCTTCCAGGTAAAGTGCAAACTACCTCAGCCTTCGAAGCCAGTATTGTTCCAATGGCCCAGCCTGGGACTCATCTCTTGTCACTCCAGCACAAAGTGCATACATTTGGTAGATGCCAAGCGAGGAACAGAGCATGCTATTTCGTACTTCCACGCCTTTGCACACGCACACGCTGGCCCTCTGCCGAAAGTGCTCTCTGCTTGTCTAACTTCTCTTCCTCCTCACTTCTCTCTGTTTTCTTACCCCTTCCCTTTGTAGCCCACCAACCGCGACCCACACCACTGTCAATATCCTCATTGCCTAGCATAGTGTCTGGAATAGAGGAAGTACTAAATACAGTTCTATTGGAGAAGTAAATAATCATCTTATTCTCCCTTCTGCCTTGCTAATGTTTATCTGCCTTTTTCTTGCTGACTTATTTATTTCAGTAAACACTATTGAGCAACTGCTGTGTACCAGGAAGTGTGTTGAGGATATAAATGACTTTGTCCTTGCCCTCCAGAAACTTACAAGCTGGAGAGCAAAGCCAGCTGGTAAAGGAACAGGTACTGTTCAACGTACTAGATGATGGAGAGAAGCTGGGGTGAGCGCAGAGCATGAGGGAGAAGGCCTAGTTCTGCCAGTGATTGGGGAGAACTTGCTTCCCACCCTTCATTCCCCATCTCCCCTCTTCTCCAGTCTTCTAAGTGTCCATAGTAAGCATCCATCTAGGAAGACTTTAATTTTTAAGAGTAGATTCAAGTCTCCATTTCTCTAATAATGGTCTATAGGGAACTAGGTAGTTGTTTTTTTTCTACCTGCAGACTCAGAAAGCGTCAGAAAGTTCCATAAAAGTCCATGTGCTCATTCTGAGTTTTTCTTCTATTCAAATTATTTTAAATATATCTAATAATCATATTACCTATTTAAGCTGACTTCTCCCCTATAAAGCAGGAAACATATCTAACCAATTATGAGTATCTGCTTATATTGATATAAAAATCAGTTTTTCTCTTTTAAGATTTGAAGTAAGAATGAAACGAAATAATTTCACCATCACCACATTGGAAAACTCAATAAACTTACACACACACACACACACACACACACACACACACACAAAATTGCTAATAACATATGATAATCATATTAAAAATCTTATCTAGTACAAAAGAAATGGAAATGGCCTGTTAATTAATATTTAAAAGCCAGCATTTTTAAAATATGTGTTGTCATTCCCTGGTGAATGACCCTACATACAAAAAAATAAAAATTATTTTCAAAAATGAAAATATATTATTACTTAAAAACAATATACAAAATATAGTGCACTATTTCTAAAAACATTAATACATTTAATATAGTATTTAAACAATAACTATATCTTTGGCCCTGCTGTTAAACTCTTGCCACCAAGTAATACCAACTTCAGCCAGCTGGAGTGGGCAGCAAGAAACCATATCATGACAGTGTTCAAAATCATTACTCATACATTCAGCAGTTATTCACTGAACACCTACTATATTCCAGGAAAACGATCAGCTGATGGAAAAGCCTGAGTTCTGCATAAAATGGGCGATTTAGGGATGCACTGACATTGTGGTTGTTAGAACCCATGAAAGCAAAAAACTTTCACAACTATCCATGTGTATATTCTTGGGTTTTCCCTTTGAATAAACCCTACTTTTTAAGGAGCTCAATGGCTATTCAATGGGTTCTTTCTTTGCCTGAGTTGCTCATCACTTGGACTTTTTATTTATTTACTTTTTAGAACTATCTGGAATAACCCCCATTTTCTCAGTAACGAGATCAGAATTTATATTATGGAAAAGGGAGAATGTATACCATTCCCACTGGACTATGCATCCCTTCCCCAATGGAGGCTTACTGGGAAAAGAAATGTGTTGGCGTGTTTTGCTGACTATATTTGAAAAATACATTTAGGTAGGTGTTTTTAAAATTATTTTCCATCTGGAAAGCTTTTTTTTCCCCCTTCACCTGGGATGAACACCCAAATTATTAATTATATTTAAATGTGCTATATTCAGAAGAATAGCTGCCAAACTTGTTGGGGCCTATAACAAGATAATTAATTATCTAGCAACACGAGGACTATTGGAGTGTTGGATATAAACCAGATGGTGGGAGAAGAAGGATGAGGCAGTCAGGACGCTGTGAGCGGTGTGATAAGTCTTTTTGGCCTGTGTGGGGTAAAGCCACGTGTGTGCCAAGCCTCCCTCATCCTCCCTGCTGTGCTATTTTTTCCCCATTGATCCTTCCACCACCCCATCACTTCACCCCTGGAGACTCCAGTGCCCTCCCCCTCCCACTGCCACCACTTTCATTTTAAATGTCAGGGGAGGTGAGGGCAAAGGTCTGCTCCCCTTAGACCCTGGATTCTGCCAGCATCTGTGGCACCCCAGCACCTATCCCGCGGAGCACATCAGCCTGCCATCATTACCCTTGCCCTGACATTGCTTTTAGTCACGCAGCTGTAGAGCTATTAAGGAGTTGGAGGTTCATTTCGGAGTCCGTTAAGATAAATTAGTATTAGAAGCAAACATCATGATTTTTTAAATTTACACATTTCAGAGACCTAAACTGAATGCTAAGCATTTTCTTAGAAAAAAACCTGGTCGGATATCAGTGAAAAATGCATACAAGAAACAGTTACTTAACCCCCCTCCCCATTTGTCAAAGTGATGTTCCGTGTCTAATCCCGTTTGTGAGCAATTAGAAGGTGCATTTAGACTGAACTCAGCATTTGATGGTAGAGATTGTAGTGACTTCACCACGATGCTTTTCCTCCAGATTGCCATCACGATGCACTGGCTGTGAGAGTCGCAGTCCTGGTTGGTGTTACAAAAGGGGGTGACATTTAGATTACAGGTATATTCTACAAACTATTTAACTGCAAACTTTTAGCACTCAGGCACTAAAGAAGTACAGAATAACCCAGGTAAGTATTCTTCACAGCGAAGCCCCTCATTCGTCATTTAAAAAAAGAAAGAAAAAAGAATGAGCTTCTGGCGGGGAAGTAAGCGGTCACCTTGCCTATCCCACCCTCTCAATATCAGGCCCATCTTTTATTATTTAAAGTAGCGCTCCCTAAAATAGATTACACTGACAAGTCGTAATTACTGACAGCTGCGTTTAATTAGCAAAGCAGATTCCTGCTCATGACAATAAAGTCTTATTACATGTTTAGCATTAGCACCGGCAGTAAAGGAGGTGACTTGGCTAACACAGAACTAGAAGACCTGTTTTCTTTATTTAAAAATGCACGCAGTTTGGCTGGAACTGAGCTGGTGCTACGTGGGAGTGTCTATGGTTACAAAAAGAAAGAAAACAGTAGCTATAAAAGTGTTTTTGCGTGTTTTTTAAAAAAGAAACAGGCATATTGTACAAGAAAAAAAGAAGTAGACCAGTGCCAACCGTTGGCTCCCAGTCTTGAATTGTGTGTCCTTGTTTTTGTGTCTGAGTTTGTGTTGGGGGAAGAGGGGAGAGGTGTTTGGATGCCAGAGATAGAAACACAATTAATCCATGTAAATTAGTAATTTATCATATTAAGACCTTCCTTCCTTCCTTCCATCTTTCCTTCCCTTATCCTATAAACAACTCTGAGTTATAAAGTACTTCAAAAGTATATGCAATCAAACTTAGGACTTTATACACACTCTGAATTTTAAAGTTGATTATAATTTCCATCCATTCTTTCTTGCAGTAGGCTTATTCTATCTCCTACTGCCCCTAGTGTTCTGTTTCCACTGTCCTATCTTGTTCTCATCTGGCAATTCGTACTGAGCATGAACTTAACAATGGTGGGATTACAAACATCATAATAGGTGGTCAATATTTTGAGCAATACCACCTTTCCAGCACCATCATGCCACAGTGCACAAATACCTGCTGTTAACACTAAGGACTGTGAAGATAGCTAAAACTAGCAATCCTTGACTTAAATGACATGTGCTATTTTCATTTTTCAAATATATCACTTGAGGTATATAAACAGATCCACTTATTGTGGCGTTATCAGTAGAACCAGTCCTAGAATTGAATATATTTTCTCACACTTGTGGAATGCAATTCTAAAATATTTACTGAAGGTCTAAACTCTGAAGCAAATATATGATGTTGCATGTCTGGAAGAGGCTTTTACTGGGATACCCTAGTGTATTTTCGCAATGCAGCTTTAAGTTATCTGGATGGCATTTATTTTTCAAGTAGTAAAAATAGACTCAGCATAATATATTGCCATCTTGTAACTTACCATTATAAATACTATATTTATAAAAATCAACATATGTATCCATGGCAATAGGAGGCAAGATGAATATGAACAAAGAAATCCTAAATTGATCCTCAAACTAATTTCCATCATGAAACTGTTCAGCAGACTTGCTAAGCACCTTCTGTTGTTTTGTTTTGTTTTGTTTTGTACTGTCGCTCCCACTCACCCTCTAGTGGACATAAGCTAAAGGACAAGGGGGATGCCCAAGACAGCCTGCAGCGAGGTAAACCATGGAAAGTCCACAGAGAATGCGGTCATCCCACCACAGTCCCGGGTGTTCTGAGAAACGCATCCCTAGGCAATGCCACCGTGGTGCGAACATTGGCATCATAGAGGGCACTGGCCCAGACCCACGGTATAGCCGACTACACACCCAGGCGCTAGGGTGTAGACTCTGGCTCCTAGGCTAACACCTATACAGCATATTACTGTACAAAACAACGTGAGATGACATCAAGCACAAGGGAAAATGATGCAATCAAGAGACACAGTAAACCCAAGGTGCCTGAGGCTGCTGCCTGCATATTATGGCGTACTGTTTGAAAGTGAACGTTTTTGTAAGTAGGAAGAATACACGCTAAAACAGGGGTGGGGAACTTTTTTCCTTCCAAGGGCCATGGGGATATTCATAACATTATTGGAGGGCCATACAAACTGTCCACTTAAAATTTAGCCTGTAGCCCTGACCGGCTTGGCTCAATGGATAGAGCGTCGGCCTGCAGACCGAAGGGTCCCAGGTTCAATTCCGGTCAAGGGCATGTACCTTGGTTGTAGGCACATCCCCAGTAGGAGGTGTGCAGGAAGCAGCGGATCGATGCATCTCTCTCATCGATGTTTCTAACTCTCTATTCCCTCTCTCTTCCTCTCTGTAAAAAATCAATAAAATATATATATTTTTGAAAAATTAGCCTGCTATATTTGGTCAAATTTAATTAATTCACTTCTCATGCCTTGGCAGGGCCAGACCAAATGATTTTGGGGCCATAAGTATCCAGCCCTCGGGCCAGATGTTCCCCACCCCTGCTCTAAAATAATGATAAAAAATGTAGTATAGTAAATACGTGAAGCAGTAACATGGCCAGTTATTATCATTATCAAGTATTATGAACGGTACATAATTGTGTGAGCTGTACTTTTATACAATTGGCAGTGTAGTAGGTTTGCTTACATCAGCATCACCACGGTCACGTGAGTTATGTGTTGTGTGCTCTGAGACTATGATGCCGATGACATGACGAGGCCATAGGAATTTTTTAGCCTCATTGTGATCTTACACAACCGCAGTGTGTATGCAGTCTGTTATTGATCGAAACGTTGTTATGAGTCGCATGACTTGTAGTTTGATACTTATTATCTACAAGGACATTATGACCTCAGACATTGTGTTCAAGCCAAGACTGGGCACTGTATCATCTTTGTTCTCAAACGCTAATCATTCTAGCAAGGGTATTTAGAGGAAAATTTTTCAGGAGCATAATTGTATTCAAGAAGATTTTTACAAAAATTAAGTTTTAAGAATCTGCATTTGTATGCATACTAAATATAAGTATCTAAATGAGCATTCAGGTAAGACCATTTAAGAGGGTTTTTTAATATTAAACCACAAAGCTTCATTCGCAGCCTAAATCTAAAGCCCTACTGAGTCTCATAATTTATTGGTATTTAAATCCTATTGAGAATAGAGGTTTATTTTTATTTTGTGCTTTAGAAACCAACCAAGAATAGAAGATTCTTTACTGAAAACAGTTTTTGTATTCAAGGACATCGACTAAAAAGAAATAATGTGATCATTGAAATTGGGTATGTTTGACAACTCAGTGTTTCAACTATAAAACTTTCCAAAATTAGACCTATAAAATTGGAAACTCTACTACGCAGCTGCTCTAATTACTGTGCTGGTTCATAATTTAGTACAGAAGAACAAAGCCTCAAATATTCTCTTTTAAGAATGCCTTTGACTTTTAATAATGTCATAACTCAGAATTCCATGTTCAGTCATTAGGCAAGTATTGCCATTACTCAAATTCCATATTCTGTCATTAGGCAAAACTTATTGAGAGCCTACTGTGTGCTATGAAGATGAACAAAACACAGTCCCCTAGCTTCAAAGAGTCAGGAGAAGAAAAAGTACAAACCCAACCCACTTTAACAAAGAAATACCACTATTATGAATCATGTTTCTATCCCACCATATTGAACCAGTTACCTAACTTTTTATCAAAATTGGCCTAAAATACCTATTTTTAAACTGGAACAGCCTTTGGCATAATGCCTTCGCTAATCTGTGATTTCAATAGGTTCTTATTTTAATCCTTGATCAATTGTGCCTAGATAACCAATCCGATCAAATTGACTTGCAGAAATCTCTTGGGTCTCTGCCCAAGTCAAATCTCCTGCAGAGGATGCATGAATCATGTGCAGTTGCCAAACCTTAGTAACGCATCCATTCAGAAAGTGGAAAGTTAGGCTGATACATTCCAAGGTTTTAAAATCGTTTAAATGTTCCCTTCTCCAGAACCAAGTATAGACAACTCCTGCATGTATAACTATCATTTCCTAGTTTAACAGTACTTCATTGGCTAATCATGTGACTAAAATTGTCCTGTGCTATAACTTTTCTTAAGTTGGGTGAGACATGTTAGCAGCAATTATAATCACCCCAGCATAAGAGTGGTGATCCCATAGACTGCTATGTGGAAGGGGCCTAAATGAAGGTTTGCTCAAGTCTGCAGATCCATTCCTGGTCCCTCTGAATACACTTGAGTCTGCTGGCTGGAATACTTTCAGAACGTCACTGGGTAGAGAGGCTACCAATAGACTTTGTGCATCCAGTTTCTCAAAAATCGGATTAGGCTTTAGAAAAGGCAAAAGACAGAAAAAAAAACTCCATCACTGACAAGTGACACCCAAAGTACACATAGTTGTGGTTTACCATGAAATAATACCCCGTTTGTTTTTGAAAAAGAAATTTATTTTGATGGGCAGGTATCTGCAAGAAACTCAGGAGAATAAATCCTAGCCTACATAATGATTATATAATTTGGGGGGATGGCTGCTTATTTTTTAAAACTTGGAGTCAGAGCCATCAAACTAGTGTTGCATCACAATGTTTTATCCAAGGATTTTGTTCTTTGGTACCATGATTGGATGTCGAAAGCCATGTATAAATGATGCATAAAAGTGGTGAGCTGTGCCCTGGCTGGTTTGGCTCAGTGGATAGAGCATCGGCCTGCCGACTGAAGGGTCCCAGGTTTGATATCGGTCGAGTGCACATGCCTGGGTTGCGGGCTCGGTCCCCAGTGGGGGACATGTAGGAGGCAGCCAATCGGTGATTCTCTATCATCATTGATATTTCTATCTCTCTCTCTCCTTTTCTCTTCCTCTCTGAAATAAAAAATATATATATATATTTTAAAAAAAAGATTGGCCTAGTTGTTAAAAAAAAAAGTGATGAGCTGAAACCAGAATCCTGCCATGTAAGAAATTACTTGTCCCCTCATGGCCACATTAGAAATGAGTGTTTTCAGGAAAAACAAACAAACAAACAAACAAAAAAACAACAAAAAAAAACATTCAGAGAAACACAGGTGGAATTGTCTTCACATGCTCCAGAACCTTAGAAGCTTCCCAGCTTTTCTCACCCAGGCATCACATTAGGTGCCAGAGAGGCCTGGCAGCCCTAAAACGGAAGCAGATGGGTAAATATTTTGAGGTATTTACATTTTATGTGCAGTAATGACCATTGCAATGCACAGTAACTCTTTTCTTAGGTTGCATTGATCCCATACACACTCCTTTTCTTCCTCCCCTTGCATGTCACACTCTTAGTGCCCCCAGTGCTCCTGCTGGAGTCTTTTCAGGATGTCTTTGTTAACCCTCACCTCCTGAATCAGTGTCCAGAACAGCTTTCTAGATCTCTTTGGTCAAACGTTAAAACTTTCTTTTTAAAGAACCTTTAAAAACATCCTCTGTCCCAAATTAAGATCCAAAGCCTGAAACCAGTACTCTTTAACCCACCCTAGGCCACTACAGCTTTAAACACTGGAAAACTTTGTATATTTTAGCTTTCTGTTAATTCAGAAGGAAAATGCAAACTATACAAAAATAATGAGATTTGCATTGATTGAACTGCTGCATACTATATTAGATCCTCAGCATGCATTCTCTGTTTTCCTTTGAGGTAGGTTCCACATTCCACTTTTATAGATGAGGAGTTGCAGCTTAAGTTATTCCAAGCTGAACAGTTAGGAAGAGGTAGAGACAGGAATTAAACTCCTGTCTTTCTGATTTCATAAATTCATGACCTCTGCCTCTAGTCTTATTGCCTACTATAGCTTACAATGAGAAATACTTTGCTTTCTGAGAACAAAATTTAAGTATTCCTGTACTATTAGTACTCACTAACAGATTAACGATTTTACCTATATCCCCACACACACACTTAATATACAGTACATTCAAACATTAGTCTAACGCCTAAATAATTTTACATATCATAAAGTGCATGCCAAGCAGTTTACATACATTATATTTCTCTAATCCCAGTAACGGTCACAATCCTGCTACCTGTTTTTCTTTCCCTTGTACCTTCTTTATTATGGTGTATGACTTCTTATCACATGTATTAGCCAGAAGTAGGCTAGGTTGTGCTGAGGTAACAAATGACCCAGTCTCAAAGGTTCATTTCTCCCTTCCACCACGGGGTGTGCAGTCTGGGACATGGGCTGTCAGAGCAGCATCTATCAGGAACATAGCCTAACTTGTGGCACAGGGAACAGAGATCACTGTGGAGGACACCCTGCAGCTAAACGTTTCCCCCTGGAAGTGATACAAGTCACTCGTATTTATTTTATTTGCCAAATCAATTCCTATGGCCAAGCCTGACATCAACGAGGCAAGGAAATCTAGTCTGTTGTCTCTTCCCCCCTTCCCTCCCCACCCCCCCACCCAGGAAGTACAGCAAATATTTAGGAAGTTTAATACAGTTTGTAGCATTAGATATGAATGCTTGCTTGCCGTATCTAAAAACTATGGTCTATGTAGTCTAGGGGTCCTCAAACTACAGCCCGCGGGCCACATGCAAATACAAATATTGTATTTGTTCCCGTTTTGTTTTTCTTTACTTCAAAATAAGATATGTGCAGTGTGCATAGGAATTTGTTCATAGTTTTTTTAAAAAACTATAGGCTGGCCCTCCAGTGGTCTGAGGGACAGTGACCTGGCCCCCTGTTTAAAAAGTTTGAGGACAGAAGCAGAGTGGTGCAGCAGAAGCGTGCTGGGTCCATAAAAAGTTTGAGGACCCCTGATCTAGTCTTTTTAGTGGATAAGTCAGAGAAACCTCCAAGTGGCTGGGATTACAGATGGCAAGAAGGGAAATCAGCTGCGAGGAATGTCCTCAAGGGCTACCTCAGCAGCTTCTACAGAAATGCCTCCAGGATTCTTGCTCTTTCACAAATAGGTTTCTTCACATTTATTCCTCTTGCTAAAATGGGTTTTAGTCATTATCAACAGGGGATTTGTATGCTGCACTGTTGCCATTTTTTTAGAATATATATTTAGAATTTGGAATTACTTTCTCTGATGTCAGTTCTGCAGCTGATTTTTTTAAATGTGTTATGTGAGCAAATGTAGATTTTAACTATAAACACAGTGCAAGGGAAAAGCAGGCCCATCTGTCTCTTTCAAACTTGATTAGTGTGGTCTTAAAATTAAGGTTAAGGTGCTTGGAAGCCAGCTGACTACCATAGATTTATTTCTTTTGAGGGTTGGGATAAAACAAATTGAAAATATACACACATTCCCAAAGACACATTATGTTGCTACTTTAAAACCACATTGCTATTTCGGTTGCACAGGAAATGCATTTTAAGCAAAGAGAGCTTTCCTCCTCTGACTTTGGTGACAGAAATTTTGAAATTGCTAACAATTATATTATCTTATAGTTAATACTACTAAGAAGAATCGAACATGCTATCAAGGGAAAGGGTACATAATATCAAGCACTGTATAAGTGATAAAAAGTTATATTCCATTAATCTAAATGGCATAGAGAAAAGTAAATTTAATAGCAACTAAGAAAAAAAGTGGCTTTTCATTTGTTCTAAGTCTGATTTTAATAATTAATCTGTTCTATCAAGTCACCAAGTTATTAAATTATTAAGTAACCAGAAAGTACCAGACTAGCCTTATTTTTCTCCACTTCCCATTACCCTCGGAAATAGACAAATGCCAAGCAATCAGATAAAATAGTCAAATGCTGGTTTGATTGAGAAAACTGTGGGAAAAGCCTTTCGTGGCTCTGGTGGGGAAAAAAATTAAAGGGAAAAAACAGAAAATTCCAGATATTTAGATTTATGAAACAGCAAATAGTTTTTTTATAGAGAGAGCAATAAAGCCAGAGGTTACATTGTTTCATGCATAGTACGAGGTACTTTACATTTTGAATCTGCACCGTGCTACTAAGTATGAGGGGGTAAAGAGGCTCATAACTTGCCCAGAGTTTCTGTTAGTACATCGATGGAGCCAAAATTAATTAAATCCATTCATCTTTTAATTCCTTCAAAAATATTGATTTAGTACTTTCTAGACACTGTTCTAGGTGCTGAGGATACTGCAGTAAACAAGCGAGAGCTGGTATTTCCACAATGCTAATAGTTTTCTATTTTATTTTTAGCTATGAAAATGTGAGTTTTTTCCCCAAAACAAAATATCATCTGTCCCCCTCCCCTGTACATAAAGTAGATAAGAATAAAGCTGCTCTATTTGAGATGGGGGGAAGGGGCTGGGAGCTCTACCTGTTTAGCATCCACTTCCCCCTCCTTTCTCATTTCACATATTTCTACTTGGTCCTTATACCCTGAGATTGCTACCAAAACAGTAGAGATATCAACAAGGGAGAACAGTTGGTCCAGATGTTGAGGAAGTATGAATACTAGCTTGAGAGAGTAATCTTATGATGTAATTGAATTAGCATAGAGTGAGATTATTGGACAGTGATGAGCAGAAGAAATGTGAGGGAATGATGGAAGGAGAGCTATCCAGTAGTTCACCTCATAGTAGTGAACACTGAGTAGATTCAGAAGATATAATGAGTCCGCATATAAAGACCGGCATCACACATTAAAGAGAGATTATGTATTTGAGGGTAAAGTATGGGTTTAGGAATTAGAGAATTCAGGTACAGAACCTGGGTTTGGTGCTTACTTTGTAAATTTGGTCAAATTCCTAGTTTGTCCCAAGACTCAGTCTCCTCATCTGAAAACCTGGGCTTAATAAAACCTGTCTAATTGTGAGAATTAAATATAACACATGTAAAGTTCCAAGAACAATATAGTCACCTACAGAAGCACCTCCTGCCCATCATCACCAATTTTTAGAAGTTTTTTTTTTTTTTTTAGGAAAGATGTGTACTCAAGAACAAGTTGTAGCAGTTATTGTTGTTGTTGTTGTTATTATTATTACCACCATGATTTCTTTCTCTCTAGTAAAAGATTGGATGCCATAAAGAACTGATTGAATTTGGTGTGCGATTTATTATTATGAAGAAGGGTGAGAGAGATAAGAAGATTCTCAACCTGATTGGGATAATGGTAGAGCCATTAACAAAATACATATAAGAATCAGGTACTTACAAACATAAGTACACATGGTAAACCACAACTATGTGCACATTGTTTATTGCAACAGTGTTTGCAGTTGCAAAAGACTGGGAAAATCCTGAAAATCCTGAATGACATTTACAAAATGGCTTTTTACAAAACACTGACATGGGCATAAACATGGATATGCTGGGGTCCAGCCCCAGCAGGTCCAGGGGTCCCCAAAGGTGTGGACGGAGTCGGCGAAGAAGGAATGACATGGAGACAGCGTTCAGTTGATCAGCAGCCTTGCCAGGATCTCTAGCCACGATCTCCAGCCAAGTTCTGTGTCCATGTTCTCTTGCTAGGTTCTCCAGCCAGGTTCTCCAGGTTCTCCAGCCAGGTTCGGTCGCCATGTTCTAGTCAGGTTCTCTTGCCATGTTCTATCCAGGTTCTGTAGCCAGGTTCTGTGGCCAGGTTCTTCAGCCAGGTTCTGTCTAGTTTCTCCAGCCAAGTTCTGTAGCCAGGTTCTGTCCAGGTTCTCCAGCCAGGTTCAGTCACCAGGTTCTAGTCAGGTTCTCTTGCCAATTTCTGTAGTCAGGTTCAGTCCAGGATCTTTTGCCATGTTCTCTCCAGCGAAGTTCTTCTGTCTCTAGGTTCTGTGTAGGTTCTGTCTTCTAAGTTCTGTGTCTTGCTGTCTTGTTACATCTGTATTTATACCAGTTGATTCAATCTTATCAATCTCTATTACAAAGGTTAGGGCGTTTCTTATCTCCATTCCAGGGAGTAAAGATTATGTAGCTTAAGCATGATTGTTCATAGTTAAAGTGATTAATTACCCGCCTGGCACTTAGTTGAGGGGTTTTATTCCCTCCCTAACTTCAGGGGAAAATCCCTACCTGGGGAGACAACCTTTCTCAGAGAGGAGACCTTGGTTAAAACACATAGTGCCAAGAAGGTGAGCAAACATTTTAAGAACAGTATGCCATATATGCCAGGTCCTTTGAAACAGCAAGGATGGACCGGCTCCCGGCATGGATAGACTTTGAAAATAGCAGTGACAGCTGGTAACCAGAGTCTATACTACATATGAATCAAATTGACAAAAAACTTAAAGGTACAGATCATTCTCTTAAGCTATATTTGTCTGTAGAATCAGTCCCAGCAGTAACATCTTTGAAGTCAAAGGACAGAAGTAGATCTAAATCACAAGTGTTCATAATGGTGCCTGAAAATTGAATAATCCAAAAGAAATGTATTAAGTTTAAGAAAAGTAAACATTAAGTTCTCACTTTTTCTATGAGGTTGGAACATAAAGCATTTCAGAGACATACAAGTATACATGTATCACATTTAATAAAGCCACATAAACATAAAACTAGATGCATATTTAAAATATATACTGTGGATCGTCACCAATTTAGGGTGGTTTTTTAAAATATATTTTTATTGATTTCAGAGAGGAAGGGAGAGGGAGAGAAAGATAGAAACATCAATGATAAGAGAGAATCATTGATTGGCTGCCTCCTGTACATCCCTACTGGGGATCAATCTCACAACCAGGGCCTGTGCCCTGGCCAGGAATCGAACCATGACCTCCTTGTTCATAGGTTGGTGCACAACCATTTAGCCACACTGGCCAGGCTAGGGTGTTTTTTATTTTTAAACAAGTATAATAAAGTAAAACAAAAGACTGCCAAGATGATGGGAAAAACCTAAATCTTGTTTCTCCTTGGACTAATGGAAGCCAATAAAAGTGATGTTTTAGTCATTATTGGAAAAAGATTATGGAGCAGTAATAGCTAATAGGTATTGAGCACATGCTGGGTCCAAACATGATACTGAGTGATTTACATAGTAGTTAATTCCTCATAACAACTTGATGAGGTAAGTGCTTCTCTTTTCCCAAGTGGTTCATTTACTTGCCAAGGTCCATGGGTAATAAGAGGTCAAGTGGGCATTTGAACCCAGGTCTGCTGACACCAGAGCTCTTATTTGTAACCAAGATGGTGGATGCCGCACGTAGGGTATAGCCTACAAGAGGGAGAGGGGGTAGAATTCAGTTAATTATACAGAGCTAGAGGGAAAGCAATGCAAAATAATAGATTTGGATATAGACATGGGATATAATGACGTGCAGAGCCTGTTACATACTATGTTATGTTGTTATGTAGTATGTACTAAGTTATATACTATGCTTTTGGCTAGTGTAGACCTTGCAGTTCTTCCTAATTGGTCACCTTATATTATGGGCTGGCCATGAGGTGGACAGAAGTTACTGCACTCCCCAAGATGGGGAGCCATGAATAGTGAGGTGTTAAATGGTGGAGATTAATGAGCCTTGGCAGATCAGAGTAGGGGAGCTTGGGTGGCATCTGTTCGCACTGCAGTGGGCTTAACTCTTGCCAGTTCTATGTGTAAGAGCTGATAGCTCAGAATTTGAAGTGGAGAAAAACTCACTTCACGTAATAAAGTATTCTAATTTGAGCATTGCATTAACATTGATGTTAATGAGGACATCTCATTTTTTGAAAATATCTCATTGGTGTGTGTGTTTTAATATGTATGGATGATGTGGAAGGCAGATCACCAACCACTCCACCTGAAGTAAGCCCCTTCTCCCCATGACTCTTCCCCACCCTCCAGCCCACACAGTGCCACCATCAGGACTCTGTGGTGGTTCCTTCATAGCCCTTAGGACAATTTGTGAATAAGTTGGCTTATCTGTGTTCATGTCGTTCCCCAATCAAAACAAGCTCTACAAGGGCAGGTTCCATGTCACTTTTGTTCCCAGCTAGGTAGGTGCCTACTCTAACACTGTAGGAACGCTATGAATACCTTTTAAATGAACAGGTGGATGCATGACATGTCTTTCCCAATAAACCTGGAATAATCAAAACTTCATAACATACTATTCAAATATCAGATTCATAGATATTGCCCCAAACCCTGAAGAAAGAATATTTTCCTATTGTAATTTTAAGACTATTAAAGAATCCCTTTGCATTTCAGTTAGCACTTTCATCCTTAAGAGAGATCATAACTGGAACTACATGCTTCAGTTTACTTCAGGTGTGTTCAAGATGGCCCTTGTGAGTAACACAGGAAGAAGAGATGGCATGGGGAGGAAGGGGGCTCTTCTACATGAGACCATGACAAAGCCTAAGGGCATTTCCTCCAAGACTGGCCTATGTACTTACCAAGATGAAAATAAAGTCATTTACATGCTTATGATGCCTTAGCTTTTATAGAGATAGTGGACATAAATTCCCCATTTGACATTTTTACATTTTAAAGAAACTGAGAAATTAAATCACTTGCACAAAGTCACCTCACTAATAATTGGAAAATCAAAGATGTTAAAGCAGATCTTTGAATGAAACTTCAGTGAGTTTCCCATTAAAACCCACAGGGTAACTTGATAACTTGCTTTTACAAAGAAAATCTTACTTTATTTACCCAACTAACTGTGTAACTTCTATGCGGCAATTTTATTGCCCTGGAACTTTAAAAATAAGCAATTTAATGAGTCACAGTATTATTTCTTTCATATAAGAAAAATCTAAAAACATCAGCATATAAGATAATGTAAAACATTTTCACCATATCTAAAATCTAGAAAAAAGTGTCTTGCCTTTAAAATTTTTGAAATAATTTGTGCTGATGGTTTGATGAACTTGTTCATCTAGGAGAGCTTTATTTTTTTTTTCTTTCAGCATTAACTACAGAATGTATAAGTAAATTTATGGTGAGTTTCTGTTAGCCCAATAATATAAATATTTGGCATGTGTAATGTGGATTATTCTTTCTCTGACATCATCTGCTTGCATCGATTTATTTTTGCTTTTTTAATCAAGTTGGCACTTGAATACTTTTGGATATGTCTGGAATCATCACCCTCCTCTGCTCTCCATTTCTTGTCCCCTTGGAATTAAAAAATCATCAATTTGATTTCAGTGCTCATCTGATATGTGACAGAGTAAACAATACTGGAAGTATTCCAGGTCTACATTATATTTAATGCCATCCCTCCTCCAACAGATGGCCAATGTGGTGTTCGTTTCATGAGTGTCCTTAGATCAGGCCTGCTTCCTGCATCATTGGTTTATTGCAACTGGTAGCGATATGGTTGGAAGGGTTACTTCCAAAAGCAGATGACATTATGGTATCATTTATACAAACAATTATCTGTACACAGGCAAACTACTAAAATACAAGGAATAATGTCTATTGCCTTGAAGAGAGGTGGAGTTATAGAAGATCCTTGCTCACTGGTGACCTAATTTGCTTCATATAACAATAAATTCAATAATTGTTGATAGAAAAAGTCACATGCCTGCTTCCATGTCTCTTAATGGCACTGCAGGGTTAGACTGCTGCATGAATGAAAAGATGGTATGTTTTCAGAGCCTTGGCAACCTGCAGTGACCTTCAGGAGAAATGAAATGCTCTGTTGGCCAGAGAAACAATTGAGCTGAAACCAGTGAGGCGCAGAAAACTCAGAGATAGACTTCCTAAATTAAAAGCTGTTAGCAACAGCTCAGACAAGAAGAGGGAGAAAGGAATATCATTCTGTAAGGTGATTTTATGCAAAGATTAAAACCTGGAGAGGAAACAAAGTTCAGATAAAAGAAAATGTGAGCTTAATGTCCATATGTTACCTAGACCATGAACACGTATAAGTGTATGACCTGTTGAAAAACATGCAGAAAAAGAAGTCAGACCTTTTTCATAAAACAGAGCATGAATGACTTAGTAGTGGTCATGATATTTTACATTCAAATTGTCTTCTCTGCACCTCTAAGTCACAAAACATCAGTCAGTGAACCACAAATTTATTATGAAATATGAATACTAAATTGTTTACTGAATCTGTTGATGGTTAAGCTCTATGATTATTTGCATTTTTCCCTTTTATGAAAATAATTGAATGTAACAAGGTTTCTGGTAGCTTGTTGAGACACCACAATGACCCCCTAAATGTATGTGTCTAGGATACAAAGCAGAAGACTGAAAGTATATTCATTTTATATTTGTAAGGAATAAAGGGATTGTAGTGGACAATGAATGGAGAGATTGTACCACATTCTAACATTATGTGTGGCAGTCCCATTTAAATGCTTATAAATTATGCTGGAATAGGGAGAAATAATTGTAACCATGCTTGCATATTCTACACAGGAAGATTTATATGCACAAGTAAAAATGTTCTTTTAACTAAAAATACTCTATTGTTCACATATTGCCCCAGCCTCATACCCTAGTTATTAAAAGTACATTAATATTTGTTGTTTTAATGATATCGGAACCAGAAATAGTAAGGAGAAGTTGAGGTATATAACATAAAATTAAGACTATCTTAATTTTAATCTTACTTGAAAAAATTACACTTCTAGAATGTCTTACCGCCCTCAGAAGCTTTCTTTTCTCGTCACTTTCAGATCGTGACCTTCTAGTATCTATGCCAAGTCTTCAATCTAAAACTTCTGAATGTTCAGCATAAATAACAGAAAGTGAAATGCAAGCTTTCATGTTCACCTATTTATCTTTGAAGAAAATTCATGAATACAAAAATTAAAAATGGAAAGAATACTCATAGAGTTATTTAAATGCCTCAATGTTTTTTTTTATCATATTTACTTGAAAATTTGATATAAAGTTGGCCCTCTCTCTAGGGGGAAAAAAAGAGCATGCATACAGTATATTAGTATTGAATTTCAGACGATTTGCCAACTCCCTCTATGATTTCCAGGGACAGTATTAAAGCCAATAAAAAGCTAACTTTTATTTTTCCAGGAAATGACTCAAAACACTAAATTTCATTCCCATTAAACTGAGAGGCATGTGTATGGATTTAAAATTGCTCTCTATTTACTAACTGCAGCTAGGAACTTGCTGAAATTGACCCATTCAATGTCTCAATTTAGGAATCATTTCTACCTCTAAGTAGTGGTTCTCTGTGTGCTATCAGGACCAGCTATGTCAGTGGCACCTGAGAACTTGTTAGAAATGCAACTTTTTGGAGCATCACTCCTGACCTACTGAATCAGACACTTGCGGCAGGATCAGCAATATTTTTAAAGAAACCTTCCAGGTGATTCTGATGCAAGTAACAGCTTGAGAACCACTAGTCTAATAAATTCCCATATTTCTAATCTCCACAGCCAAGCATCTCTTCTAAATTGCTTAATTGATACATCATTTATATACAATAAAATGACACTTTAAATGTACATTTGATATATCTGTGCACCCACTTAACCACCACAATGAAGATGTTAAACATTTTTCCCATCTCCCCAGTAAGTTCCCCCATGCACCTTTGTAGGCAATCCCTATCACCTGCCTAGTACTATGAATCTGATTTTTATCACTATTGATTAGTGTTGCCTATACTAGAATTTAATATAAATAAAATTATACAATCTGTACTTGTTCTACATGATTTTTTAAAAAAATTCATCCAGGTTGTGTATATCATTAGTTCATTTTTTAAGTTGCTGAGTAGTATTGTATTGTATGGATATACCACAATTGTTTGGATAACACTTATCTGTTGTTGGAGATTTGGATTGTTTCAGTTTAGGGTTATTATGACTATTGGCATGTACAGTCTTGTACAAGTCATTTTGTGGACATGTTTTTATTTATCATGCGTAAGTACCCGGGACTGGAACTGTTAGATCCCATGGTCAGTGTATGCTTAACTTTAAAAGACTGCCAGTCTGTTTTCCATCACAGTTTCATTCTCATCAGAAACACATGGAAGTTTCCAGTTGTTCTATCCACATTCTCACCAACAGAACTGCCAGCTTTTTTTTTTTTTTTAATGTTTTCCCTGCTAATGACAGTAAAGTGGTCTCTCACTGTGGTTTTAAATTTCATTTCCTTGATGACTAATGTTGAACATCTTTTCATATGTTTATTGGCTATGAGTATGTCTTCTTTGATGAAGTGGATTTTTTTGCCCATTTTTTAAGTGGGTTGATTTCCTTCTTATTATTCAGCTTTTAGAACTTTTTTTTTCTTCTGGATACAGGTCATTTGTCATTATATTTTTTCCAGACTGTGTTTTGCCTTTCTTATTTTCATAATAATATTTTTTGAAAACCTAGAGTTCCAATTTTGATGAGGTTCAATTTGTCAATATTATTTTTTAAAGTTTATTTGTATTGTGTCTAGTTTAAGAAATCTTTGTCTCCTTCAAGGGTCTTTTCCTGTATTTTACTGTAGAAGTTTAATAATTTTAGCTTTTATATTTATAAATATAAATATTTTACATTTTTATTTTAAACCAAAATTCTAAATATATTTGGTGTGAGGTCCAGATCGTGGTTAATTTTTTAAAAAAATTTGGCTATTCATTTGTTTCCGCACTTTGAAACTTCAGGAAAGCATCCATTTTTAATTTTAAAATGGTTTATATTAGATTTCTTTTAAAAGTTTATAACTCTTCTCCATTATTTTGAAATAATATTAGTTTACAAACATGTTAACAAGAAATCCAACTATTCCTGAGGCATTTATATATTGGTTAGGCCCAGAAGGAAAAGACAAGAATGTTCTATGTACATCTCTACCTCATTGGGAAGGTAAATACAAAAGTATGAGATCATGTGTTAATGGAAAAATATTACTCATATTACAAAATTAAAATGCTATAGACTTTCAAAGCAGAATGCTGAATGGAAAGTAAAATGACTTAAGTAATAAAATATATAATAAATTATTTATTAATTTTGTTGTGGCTATAGAAAAATATTTGCTTGAGGTTTTCTTTCAAATAGTAGAAATTTTTAAAAGAGCTTTGTTTTTGTAATATTACAGTAGAAACATAAGTTTATTAAAAATGAGAAATTTTAGAAAAACATAAAGAATAATTTAAATAAATCATAATTTTCCACTCAGAAGTAACCACTTTTAACATATTGGTGTATGTTCTTCCACATATACAATCACAAAGTTCAAAATGGAAACATAGTATAAATATTATTTCCTTAAGATATTGTACATTTCTTTGTGTCTTAGAAAATGAAGATTAGAATTGTCTGTTAATTTTATTATTTGAAAGTTATACACCTTGGTTAACCTCTTCTCAAGTAATAAACATAAATATAAATGTTTTTGTTATTTTGTCTTTTACTTTTGGTATTATAAACAGTGCTGTGATTAACAACCTGGTATGTATAATTTTGCATTCTTTTTGATTGTTTTAAATGACAGTGTTTGTTTTAATGAATAAAATTGTTAGTTCTGTTTCATTGTTTATTTAATGTATTTATTCTTGAACCTGAACATTTAATCTTGGTGCCTTTGACTATATCAGCATATTCAGCTAACTGGGACATTCACAATCTGATGTAAAACAGAAAGTTACCTAACTGTATTTATTTTTCCAGGAGACTTTGAAGCCTTAAGTGAGTTTATATATGTGGTGATAGATGGAAAAATTCATCCAACATTCCTATCATTGAAAATTGTGGTGAATATAATATCATTAAGTAAACATAGATTCAACAAATAATTTCTTGTGTACAAGGTCCTATCTATTTGCAAGTGGGCTTAAAATATATACATATATTTCCTGAGTGCCTAGAAAGAGAAAAAAAAAAGTTTGGTGAGTAAATAAATTAGTCTCTTCCAAAAAAACATGTTTTAAGTTTCTGCCTTTTATGATACAACTGAATCTAAAGCTTAAAATGCCATTTTAGGTAATTTACTTATTTCGGAGTTCTTACAGAGCTTACAGATAAGCTTAATTATATAATTTCTTATCTTTCAGAAAAAAATCTATTGTCAAAAACTGTTTCTCATACAACTGCCTCCCTATGACCATTGGTATACAGTAAAAGCAGATTTTCCTTCATTTATTGAGTAGCTATTCTCAGTAGTCTTATACAGAGCACGCTTGAGGAGATTGCCCTCTCCCTGGGAATTTAAAACTTGAAAGGTATTTTATATATAAAAATGTTACTTTAGAGTTACTTTTTTAAATATGGTTTTACTGATTTTCAGAGAGAGGAAGGGAGAGGTATAGAGAGGTAGAAACATCGATGAGAGAGAGGAACATCATCAATCAGCTGCCTCCTGCACGCTCCCCACTGGGGATTGAGCTGCAACCCAGGCATGTGCCCTGATCAAGAAACCAACCGGTGGTTTCTGGGTCAAGACTCAACCACTGAACCACAGCGGCTGGGCTTGAATGTTACTTTAGATTAAATCTAAATCTTCTACAGAGACTGTGACTAATTTTCCCCCTCCACTCCATTATGGATTCATTGTCCCCTTGCCTGGTGTATTATATGAGAGGGAACAAGTGCATTGCTGTCTTCCATTGACTTGTAAAGTCTTGTTCTCTGCACATTACCCTTTAGACCTTGATGAAAGGCATGCTCAGGAGTATAAATAAATATAGAGAACTTTCTTCAATATACTTTCTATGTAGGAAATAGAAATTGGAAAAGAGCCCTGGCAGGCAATATTTAGTGCAAACTTAATTCTCTGCTCAAAATGTGAAACAGTCTTGGCCCAAAGACAAATGTAGTACCATATTTTTCAGTGTTTTAGTCTTTGCATATAAAAGAGAAAATGTTCAACACAAAAGGCTATTGTAATATTTTTGATCTGAGGTTACTATTTAATTTATTATACCAGGGGGTGTCTTAGAAGTATATCCATGTGTTTTATTGACAGGTCACTCAAATAGTAAAAGGTTTTCACTTATTAATGCTTAAATCTATGTCCTGGACAACCCCCTTTGTACTTTAAGTATATTACAAGTTTCAGTTGTTTTAAGCATATCTCCCTTTTAGGTATTGCATGTTCCTGGTGCTTGTATATATTCTGCTAAAGGGTTTCTTATCGTGTGGCAAAGAAACCATCTTAAAAAATAAAGTTGAATTCACCTGGCATTGATAACAGCATCCCCTAGGTTTCTTGTAAAAAGCCAGCCTCCTTGGCCATCCTGTTCTACTTCTGAGCCTTTAGAGGGGGACTCTGCCTTCTGTGAGACTCTGTTGTTCTATGGCATCTGTCTCAGCCCAAGCTATGGCCCCGAGAGCGACAGGCCAGGGGTAAAGAGCACAGCATCCTAGTCACCGGGTGGGTTGCCTGCCCAGGAGGGTGCAGGCGGAGCATAACAGCCAGAGAGAGACGTGCTTGCTGCGCCTGGAAACGGGGAGCAGGTACCATCTTTCTCCCCTCAGAGGGGTGCCCTAGAGCGAGGGATTCGGGGCGGTGTTTATCGGGTTATTGTGGCTTCAGTCCACTAATTCCCTGTCCTCTTCCCTGCACTGCCGCTGGGCCTGTTGGCCATGCTCCGATGCCTACCCCGGGACGCCACCCTGGGTTGCATCTGCCACACAGCGGTCCTGGCCGAGGTGGTCCAGGCGACAGCCTAGGTGGTGACATTCACTGCAGGTTACAGACCAGTGCTTTGTAGGATCTGGTCTCATTTTTGCCTCCTGCTTGCCTGTTATCATGCTTTCTGTGTCTGAAGAGATCATCCTTTTCTTGTTTCACTCCTGCCTGGGTGAGAACAACTGGTTATCAAGAACAGCTGCATCTGAGCTACTGGAAAGCAGGGATATCTCTATGTACAGCTCGAGGTTTTGTCAGTTCCCAGGGAGCTGTCAGGTGAACCATCTCACCATCCTTTTTTCACTCCTTACCTGGGCCTTGCCTCTTCCTGGGACTTTGTGCTGGGACAGTTCAGAGGCTCTGAGCATTTCCCAGAGCAACATCTCTAGTCAACAGTGAAAAAAGCAACTATAATTTCCTGCACTTATACTAAAATGGTCAGTGAGCCATCTTGTTAGCGTTAAACTGGACTATTTTCTGCTATGCAAGTAAGTCAAAATGGAAAAGAATATTAAGTTTAAGAGACTCTTGCTTTAAAGAGAATTTTTAAAAGTTCAATGTTATTTTTAAGATATTTCTATGCTTATTAATATATAAATTTTCAACTTAAAAATTTTACTATGACTATTTTTCTACATTAGTCTGAAAATAGAGAATATTCTGTTAATTACTTATTTCCTCACTATGAGCAGTGTCTATGTATAAAATGATTTTTCCAAATCAAAATGTCATCGGCTTTCTAAAGCAATAATTTCTAAGCATTCATTATATGATTCAGTGTATTATTCTTTTTTTACTACATCAGTCTTAATATTAAAAATTAAATAATATTTTATAGATTGGGGTAATATTATATATCCTGACATGGTCAAAACCCCCAAAGCATTTTAATTGAAACCAATTTAAAACTGGTGAGTAAGAATATCTTTGAAAATAAATTTTAGCTCAGCTGGTATGACTCAGTGGTTGAGCATCAAACTATGACGAGTTCATGGTTCAATTCTAGGTCAGGGTGCATGCCCTGGTTGTGGGCTCAATCCCTAGTGGGACGGCATGTAGGAGACAGCTGGTCAATGATTCTCTCTCATTACTGATGTTTCTACCTTTCCCTTTTCCTTCCTCTCTGAAATCAATGAAAATATATTTTTAAAAAATAAAATAAAGTTGAATTCACCACACATTGGTATTAATGAAAATTACAGTATTCCAAATATTCTTGGATTTGGTGCTATCAATATTTTATTATCTATTAAAAGAAAGCAAATCACATCTCACTAGTAAATGCCAATTCATCTACTTTTTAAATTTAAATGCAAATTCTTTCCACCCCTTACCTTTACATAGAGATAAGTCAAAATAGAAATTGCATATGTTATACATTACTTTATACAGGTTTCAATACCAAACATTTCTATCACTATTCTTCAAAAACTTATTTTAGACCAAAATCAATGAATCCAATTTTATCCTCATTTCTATATTCAATTTTAATATATTAAAATGTTTAGACATTTATCAAAACAGAGTTTTATCACAGTTCTGAGAGCGCTGTGACTTTCCACCAGATTACTATGTGAAAACAAAGGGGACTTGTGATGTACATATCTCAAACGTGGCGTCGTATATTAGTGGCACAAGGAAAAGAGACCATGGATTAAACCACAGTCTCGAAATTGCAGTCTGACAACAGAAGGCTTTGGATCTTGTGTATCAACAATAAAGGAAGCCCAGTCTACATTTTTCTCTGCTCATGACTTAGGAGTCCTTGTCTGACAGGACTATAAGGAGCCGTTCACCTGCTCTTTGCTACTGCAGTGATCTGTTGCTGCTACCACCTGTACTCTGGAGGTCAGAACAGAGTTTCAAGAGCAACAGGAGATGTTGAAATGGACCCAGAAAGACAATCGTATGTCCTAGTGGGTGTTCCTGAAGCAGGGTATAGATGTTTAGCATTTGGAGCTTCTCTTGGTGATCATGACGTTTAACTTTATCAGGTAGGGTTTACTAGATTTCTCACTCAACTTATTAAACTCATTGGATTCTTGGATTATAAAGCACTTAATACCCTTTCATTTAATTTGGGCACTCAAATAGCATCTCTCAAATATAACTATTTGTATAGCAACTACACCTGTGTCTAACGGAGCACTCTAAACACATCTCCTTTTTTTCCTAACCTGTGAAATGCTGAAAATGTTTTCAATCTATAACCATATTGATGGATAACAATTTGCAGCAAGAATATAGAAACACAACAAACACTCTGCTGAAAAAGTATTATAAACATAATGTCAGGCACTAAAGCATCAATGTGTCTCAGTAATGTTGTAATACAAAATTGGCCCTAAGATTTACTCTAGGTCAAAATTATACACTATTTATAATCCCACGACAAAACTCTTTGCTTCTGGATATTTTATATAATATTCAGAAAAAGTTTTTGCCTTAAACAGTACCTGAATAAACAAAACAAAAAATGCTAAAGTAAAATTTGGACCCTTAAAGAGCAAGGAGGGGGTCTGTTGAACATTTTTTAATAGTCATAATTGTTTAAGTAATGTATTCAGATTCAGAACCTCAGAATTTAAAGTACTTTCTTAGAGACAGAATGCAGTGGAAATTGCACAGGAACTGCATGGCTTTGAGTGTGTCATTTAGACATTTAAGCTTCAGTGTTTATGTCTATTAATTCAAGAAGCCAACAAGCTGATCCTTGGCCCCAATATTACAGTCCAGTGGTCAGCAAACTGCGGCCCCTTGAGTGTGGCTCTTCCACAAAATACCACGTGTGGGCGCGCACGTACAGTGCAATTGAAACTTCGTGGCCACACTCAATGGGCCAAAGAGCCTCATGTGGCTCGCGAGCCGCAGTTTGCCAACCACTGTTATAGTCCAATGTATCATATAAATCCTGGTTCTTAAAGTGGGATCTGTGGACTCCCGGGATTCTTGAATCATTGTCAGGAGTCAGGGCAAAACCATTTCCATAATAATATTAAGGCATTCTATGTCCTTTTCACTGTGTTGATATTTGTATTGATGGTGCAGTAATCAGTGGTGAATGAAATTTCTGAAGTATTAGCACAAATCAAAGCAGTACCACCAAACTGATTGTAGTCTTCATTGCCACACACTCAAGTTAAGAAAAGAAGAGGGGAGAGGAGGAAGAGCAGGCAGTTTTACTTAAGCATGCCCTTGATGAAGCAGAAAGGATTATGACTTATATGAAATTGTAACTCTTCAGTATGGTCTTTATAATATTCTATGTGATGAAATGGGAGGTATGCATAAAGCACTTCTGTTGCATATCAAAAGTACAAAGGTTGTCTTGAGGAAAAGCTCATGTGGATTATTTGAGTTGCTAGCTAAACTAGCCATTTTTTTTCATGGAACATCATGTTTACTTGAAGGAATGATTGGCATATAAACTATACTTATGCATACTTGGTATTTTGCAGACATTTTATCAAAAATAAACAATAAGCCTGTCACTTCAAGGAAAACAACTGACAATATTTGTTACCAATAATAAAATTCAAACATTCAAATAAAAGTACTGGGAAACTTGTATATGCTACTATTAATGTGACAGCATCCCAACATGTAAAGACTTTTTATGATGATTTGGGTAATGACTTTTTTAAAATATATGTTTTTATTGATTTTTAGAGAGGAAGGGAGAGGGAGAGAGAGAGATAGAAATATCGATGAGAGAGGAACATCAACATTAATCAGCTGCCTCCTGCATGCCCCCTGCTGGGGATCAAGCCCTCAACTCTGGCATATGCTTTAACTGGGAGTCAAACTGACGACCTCCTGGTGCATGGTTCGATGTTCAACCACTAAGCCATACCAGCCAGGCATGGCTAATGATTTTCTTATAATGAAATGTGTCAACATATGGAAGATCTGCCGAACTCAGTGCAATATTTTCTAAATGAGTAATGCATGATGTTAAAAAAAATGTATTGCTAGTGGAGTGTAAGTCAGAAATACTTCTGACATCTTATATTTCTTTTAGAGACATTCATATCAGTTACAGGAAAATGACTGTGCATATGAAAGCAATGACTAAGTTATGAGTGATTTATTTTTTCTCTTCTCTGAGGTTCACATAGAATCACACTGCTACTATAGGCAATCATTTCTGTGAGTTTATGAACTCTCCCTGAATAACATCCATTTTTTATAATAAAATTTATTATTTTTTTGTCTTTTTGAAGCATTGATATGGAGAACCACATCCTAATTTTTAAGAGAAGAGTGCAGGCTCAATAGTTAAAGCTGATTATTTTTGTGGGTATTTTAGAAATAATGGCATGCATTAGCATTTGTGTTTCTTAAGTAATCTTAAGCAATCAGTGTTATGGTAAAAACTAAAGCTAAGTACATCCAAATTTGCAACAGCTATGTTGTTTCATATGCCTTAGGATATGTGTCCCCTGACAAGATGAAATGTGCCCTGATAAAAACAAAAGTAAGAAATTCCCAGTGAGGAAAAGAAAAAACTAGTTTTAAGTTCTCAGACAAGTGGTTCTTAGTATGTTGAAGTAAAAAAAGAAAGGAAGGAAGGCATAAAAAGAAAAGAAAAATTTTAAAATCAGATGAAAGCCATGGTCCCTCTACCTAGAAAAATACAAAAGTACAATGCTAATTTTGTACATTTAGATTATTACTACTTTGATTTTACTGTCTGGGGATTATACTGATTGAAATGAGTGGCTGCTCTGTCTCTATTACGACCTAATTGAGCTGAGACCTTACTTCCTACCAAGAGTAGAATTCTCAAATTATATATGCCTTGCTCAGCACTGACTCAGGTGAGCTAAGACAAGTTTCTGAAAGTAGATTTATGCCTGAGAAAATAAGGACAACTTTTACCTAGGACAACACTTTAACTTCCCAGGGGATGTTAGGGTATCTGAGTATGACCTTTAGAAATAAGTTAACTTTTCTTGGAAATATAACATAGATGTCAAGATGGTTTATAATTATGTATATCATGCTAAAAATGAACTTGCCAACATAGAGATTTTTTTGCAGAATCAACTTTTGAGGAAACGAGCTTATTATTTTTTTAAAAGCTTTACTGAGATATAATTCCCATAGCATAAAATTTGCCCATTTAAAATGTACAGCTCAGTGGGTTTTAGTACGTTCACAGAGCTGTGCAGCCGTCACCACAATCTAATAGAACATTTTCATTACTCCCCCACAAAAACTCTGTACCCATTAGAATCACTCTCTGTCCTCCTGCTCCTCAACCCACCAGCCCTAGGCAGCTGCTGATCTATTTTCTGTCTCTATAGATTTGTCAATCCTGGGCATTTCATACAAATAGAAGTATATAAGATGTAGTCTTTTGTGATTGGCTTCTTATTTATTCATTCATTAGTTTATGGATATTAGAGTTGTTTCTACTTCATGGCTATTACAAATAATGCTACTATAAATATTGACATACAAGTTTGTGTAGGACATATGTTTTAATTTATTTTGGGTATATTACCTAGGAGTAGAATTGCTAGGTCATATAGTAACTCTGTTAAATGCATTGAAGAGTTGCCAAAACGTTTTCAAAGTTAGCTGTGACATTTTACAATCCCACCAGCAATGTGAGGGTCCCCATTTCTCTGCACCCTTCATAAGACGTTATTTGTTGTTTTTGTTTTCCCCATCCTGGTGCCAGTAAAATAGCTTCTCATGGTTTTGAGTTGCATCTTTTCATATGCTTATTGGCCATTTGTATGTTTTCTGCAGAAACATTACTCCTCAAATCCTTACCCCATTTTTAAGTTGGGTTACTTGTTTTTTGTTGTACTTTATATATTTAAAGTGTTCTTTACATATTTTGGATGCAAGTCCCTTTGCAGATATTTGGTTTTCAAATATTTTTTCCCATTCTGTGAGTTACCTTTTCATTTTCTTGATGATGTCCCTTGACACACAACAGTTTCTAATTCTGATTAAGTTCATTTTATACAAATTTATTTTTCTTTTTTCACTTGTGCTTTTGTTGTCATAGCTAAGAAACCACTTCTAAAATGACTGATAACATCTATATGTTAAGTCATTTTACATTTAAACCCCTAGTATTGTAGACTTGCATTCTTTTTTGCCTTTTGCTGTGTGGCTAGGCTATCTTTCCCAGCCCATAAGGATCCCCCTCCCCCTTTTGTTGGTGTCAGGTCATGGGAGAGGAAACAGTATTCAGGAAGTGTACATTTTTTAGTGATCAGTTACCCCCTAGCAGTCACTAGTACTGAACTTAGAACGGAGCATAAAAGCACAAAACTTGTATTTTCTTTTTTATCTTACCGAGAAATTCCAATTATGTTGAATATATTTCTTGTAATGTATGATAGATTTTAATGAATATCTGATAATTTCAATACCCACAAAGGGCATTATTACTGAAAATTCAGTCTTATTCTCTCCAAATAAAGTATTTGATACTGTTTTTTAATAGAGGACTAGAGTGTATGCTCTGGGAATCACACTTCTAGGTTGAATTCTGACTAGCACTTATTAGCTGTGTGCATTTGGGCAAGTTATGTTTTGTGTTTGAATTCTATAAAATAGTAGTAACAATAGCGTCCAGCTTGTAGAGTTGTGGGGAATAAATGAGATATTTTAGGTAAACTAATTAGAACAGTGAGACAATAATACATGATGATAATGTTAAGAATTGGTATATTTATGCAAAATTGACTGAAACAAAATCTGATGAATCTACTTTATTGTTGTTTAATTATTCAGACAAAATGAAGTGTCTTAGTATATGAACAGCACTATATATGCATAGCTGAAACAGAAAACATCTTGAGCATTCATATACAGTATTTTCTAGGATTTTTTAAGTGTTTTTTTTTTCTTACAAGAATAAATTTCATCTTCTAGTAGTTAGGAAATTGCCTCTGTCAATCTTTTTTTAAAAAATATATTTTTATTGATTTCAGAAAGGAAGTGAGAGGGAGAGAGAGATATAAACATCAATGATGGGGGAGAATCATTGATTGGCTGCCTTCTGCACACCCCATACTGGGGATTGAGTCCACAATCTGGGCATATGGCCTGAGTGGGAATCGAACCATGACCTCCTGGTTCATAGGTTGATGCTTAATCACTGAGCCATGCCAGCTGGGCCATCTATGTCAGTCTTTGTTGTTTAATTTGTTTGAATTCCAGGCATTAAAATAACTCATTAATTAGTCAACATTTTCTCAGTTACTTTCAAATGCTAGAAATACAGCAGTATTTTACATATGGTAATCAAAGGTCTTGCAACTACTTTTAGTGACTGCAAATATATTCATCTTTATATGTGACAGTCACAGCAGGGGAGGAGAATGACAGACACCACCAACATATAGAAGAAAGCCTTTTAGAAACACTATATTAACCTCTTTGTAGGAAAGATAATTCATAGAAAAATTAATGTTGAGGCTCTTAAAAGCATGTTCTAGTTACTGTTCACAAAATAATGTGTCAGATCCAATTGTATTCATTATATGAATTACTCATTCAGGCAGTTTCAGTTTTGCTGTCACTATTTCATGAGACTGACATACTATTTTCTAGTGTAAATACTGGGATAGATGCTTTATTTCCCCATTAGACTGTCACTCCTTGAAGAAAGGCACTAGCCAGACTTGTTGCATGTTCCCCACATCTAAGCCTACATAATAAAATCCTAATATGCAAATTGACTGAACAGCGGAAAGATGGGTGGAATGACCCGTTGCTATGATGAGCACTGACCACCAGGGGGCAGACACCCAATGCAGGTGCTGCCCCTAGTCTGCAGGCCCCAGCCAGCCAAGGCAGGTGCCAGCGGGGCCGGGGCAAGTGGGTGGTGGCGGGGGGACAGGGCCAGCAAGCAGGTGGCACCAGGCCAGCCAAGGTGGGTGCCAGCGGGAGCAGGGGGGGCTGATCGCCCCGCCAGTTGCCCCACAGATCGGCCAGACCTAGGGACCCTACCCATGCACAAATTACATGCATCTAGCTAGCCTCTAATATAGATATAATACCCTGTAGATTCCTACAGAACCAGGCAATTTTAAAGCTACCAGAGAAGGACCTTCATTAAAGATAGATAAATCCACAGAGTATTAATATAATGTGTGAAAAAGAATGTGTTAACGCTACAATGAAAGAACTGATAAATGTCTTGAAAGCCACTTTTCCCATGAGCCTTGTTTCTCGTTCTTGCTCTGAAGTTTTTGTCTGGTTCCTTCTCCTCTCACACATGCTGTTCACATACAGATGCCTGAGGACACTTCTGGGTTGGGTGTTCCTTCAGTGTGTCTCTGCCATATGTTCAACTTCCTCGTTCTAGTACATATTCTCTTAGTTTCAATAGTGCTTGTTTAATTTCTGTCTCTCCCTCTAAGCTGTGGCCCTAAAAGGCCAAAAACCATTTTTGCCTCCATCACTGCATTGTGTTAATCACTGCATTGTGTTGATCATTACATTGCATTGAACATCGCATTGTGTTGAACATTGTATTGTGTTGATCATTGCATTGTGTTGTCCACTGTGTTCTTTTTGTCTAGCATGTAGTGGTGCTAGGTGGAGAGTAATTTCTTATATATTTGTTAGATGATTGAAGTCATGTCTAGCTCTGCCTCTAGCTATTTATGTGGCCTGGGGAAGGCAGTCACCTCCCTTGGCCATCCAGAATAATGTTTTTATTTTGTTTGTGTTTGTTTGTTTCAGAGAAGCATGCATTCCCATTTGGCTACAGACCCCATCACTGCATTTCAACTTTCACCCTTGTGTTCTTGTTATCTGACCAGCCCCTGAGGCATTCGAAGTTGCCACCCTTCGCCTAGGAATGATCTACATAATCCCTTTCAATTCTAAAATTTGGATTCTGTAGTGTTTCAAAGAAATACACGATTTATGCTTCAATCTGCATTTACTTGTACCAAGGAGTTTTTATTTACATTGGCTTGTTCTCCTGAGTGTCTTTCGTTTTGGTTCTTTCTACCTGGTAATGCTTATGGATTCCAAAGCTTACAAATTCTTGCATTGGCTCTGCCCTTTACCTCAATAAGGAGTGGTTACATCTATTTGTATCTTCTCTCTAGATATTTTTACTAGCACTATTCAAGGGGACTTTCATTATGATAAAAATAAAATGTTATAGTGAAAAAAATTATCTTCAAAAATACATACATAAATTTTAGAAGTTCCCTATTATTCATTGGACATGTATTTATTTATTTTTCTTTATATGTCTTATATTTCTGTGTTGGTTATAGAGATGTATAAATACATTTTATTCTAAACTTAACAATAAATATGTATAAATGTGTGTGCATATGAACATATAGGCATATTAATAACTTTATGTAATTATGTATATACCAAGGTTTTTTTAATTGGGGGCAAAATCAACCATAAAATCTTTACATAATCCTCAAAACAACTTTATATTATCCTCAATGAATCTGTTTCAAGATGTGTGGTTACCTCCAGGAGGTGTCATTTTATAAATATCACTGCTTAGTAGAAGTTTATTTGACATGAACCATAGTTTACTAACAGTTGAGCGAAACATAACAGGCCTCTGCTGAATAAAAATGTTAATGTAGCAGAGTATTTTATACACAGGGAGATGAATAGTTTTAAGTTTTGCACTAAAAAATTATAAGAAGTCTACATTTTGTAGTTTTGCTGTACTGAGCAGAGCGGCAGCCATTACATTGAGAAATACGTGAGCATCGGAGCACTATTGCTGCCTATTTTAGAACATTCTGCATGGCTAGCTACTTGGGGCATAAATTCACAATAGAAGCAACTTTCAAATCTAATATAAACCCGTGGGACATACACATGGGATTGTTCAAATAATTGAACTCTCCTCCACTTACGACTATCTTATTTGCCACTTGGTACAGACCTGAAGATTGTTCAAGCTGTGAAGAAGCCACTTGGATATGGTCTGGTGGTCCCTAAGCAATCATTTTAGTTTCTGTCACAGTAGACCTAGTTTATAGAGAACTAAGGGGCACTGTCCTTAAGAATATTAAGGAAGTAATTGCTCATACATGAGTTCTGACTCTGTAGCAATTCTATGTTCAAAGCAGCAGTAGCTAGAGATGCCAGCTTGCTGTATGTGGCTGTGGCCTTAAATAAGTGTTTCTACTATGGAGGGAGCTCTGCCTACCTGAAATGTTTGCAAATGCAGCAAAGTTAAATATTAATAGTCAATGCAGTTATTCTCCACATTTGGCCAAATTCCCCTTGTCCTAAATCAAGCACTTAATGTCCTATTAGAGAAGTTTTTAAGGATTTATTCTGTGCCTGACACTGTGCTTGCCACAGATGCGTACTCACTTAAGAACCATTTATTATTATTTTATAGATAAAATTTTATTGGTTAATAAAAATGTTATTACCAGATTTAAATAAGGGGATTAGCAAAGATAGTTGTGATTCAACCCCATTTTTTTCATTCCTATTCTTCCATTGCTTTTACCTTATTTTATTAAGAGTCTGTGTGTGTACATGTGTGTGTGCATGTGCGTGTAGGCAAGAAAGAGAAGGAAATAGGAGTGAGTACACACTTAGAATAAAATCTTGTTCTTGGGATAATTTAGTTCTGATGCCAGGCACTTGGTTTGAAAAAAAGAGTTTCTAATATCCTACTAATTAGTATGTAAACGATTATCTGTGAGATTAAGCCTCTCCATCCCCCAAAAAGAGAACTGTAATCCTCAAATACACAGACATGCTCACCTTCAGTTATTTCAAAATTAAGAGAAGAATGAAGATATATAGAAGAATTAGACATTTGATCTTTGTAAGAATTTCCAAAAGGCTTTTTTTCATATATTTCAGCCAATGTTAATGAAACATCATCAGTGACTTAATATTGCATAATATTAAAATTATTTCAGAGTCATGAGGAAAGTTCTTTCTCTATCAGAAACATATCTCTTTAAAGAGGTTAGATATGGTGGAAAAGTTGATAACTTCACACTTAGCAAGATTAATTTTAGGAGTTCAGAGGGACATGTCTAAAACCATCAAACCTCACTTTTTACTAACAGCTAGAACGCCTCCTGTACCTCCTGATCCATCATGTAGCGAGGTTCCCCAAGAACACTTCAAAAACCAGTTCATATTCTGGTGAAGAGTCAGCATTATATCATTGGCTAACGATATTTCTCCAGCTTTTTCTATGTTCAACTAAAGTTCACTTTTGTGCATCAGCTATCTTTTCCCTAACACTATCCCTTGGGACATTTCTCTCACTCTCTAAATACCTGAAACATTCCAAATGTCCTGCAGCTGCCTCTCCTTCAGTTGTTTCCCCATGAAGTGCTATTGAGACCGCATGCCCTCCTGGTCCCCTTTCTGCACGAAGATTCCCATCCAGCTCTTTCCATAGTTTAAAAATCTCTCCATGATATTTCGCCAAGCTTCTGAAAAAAACATATCTGTCCTCACTACTCTTGCTTCTTCACTTGTAATTCACTCAGAAAGCACCACAGCCTGATTTCTCCTGCAGCCTAGATTCTACTGAAATGTGCCCCCGCGGGGTCATGGATGATCTCCTGAGGACCAAATCCTGAATATATCAGCTCCTCTCTGCAACCCCTTGATCCTTGTTGGTTCCTTGAGATCTTCCTCCTTTGCAGTGCAAAAGCTTACTTCTCCACCTTTTCCTTCCGGCTGTGACTGCTTCACCTCAGGCTCCTCCATGGGTTCCCCATTTAAAGCCTGGCGCTGTTTTCCAAGGTAGCATCCATCATCTTTTCGTATATTGCACACACTTCCTGAGCAGTGTCTATAAGCTGTTTTTTGTTATTGCTCATATTTGGATGACTCACAAAAATATATGAATCCAGACCTCTCTTCTGACTCTTACAATTCAATTGCCCTGTGAATCACCGTGGCTTAGGACTCATCACTTCCTGTCAGTTTTACTACAGCAGTCTCCTGACTGGACATGGTGTGCAATCCATGACTTGACTGCGGTGAGGATAAGATTTCTGAAACAAAAATCAATTCTTATCCTGAGGAAAAGACTTAAGGGACTCCCCTTTGTGTGGCAAACACTTTTCAAACTCCTCAGTTGTTTCGTGTATGAAGCTCTTCATGACTTACTACTTCTCCAATCTCACCTGAAGCCACTTTCCATTTTAAACTCAGTTATAGCTGTAGAGAATCCAATTGGAGCGCTTTCTCACCTCTGATTCCTGTGCAGCTCCCTCTGCCTGAAACCTTCTTCTCCCCTCTTTGCCTTCTCTTCACCTGACTACCCACTGCCTCTCAGAGGCTCTGCTCCATCTACGCTGTGGCTCATCTTCCCCAGAACTCAGTTAAGTGCTTCAGGGTGTGCTCCTGGAGTCCCAGCACAGCCTCTATGGCAGCATTCATCACACAGATTGTTCTTGTGCCTGTCTCTCTGCCCACTGGACCATGAGCAACTTGAAGAAGGACTATATCTTCTCATGTGTGTAACTCCAGTCCTTTATAAAAATGACTTTTGCTTTGGGTATGTATCTGAAGGAAATTAAATCACTATGTTGAAGAAATATCTGCACTCCTATGTTTATTACAGCATTATTTACAATAACCTAGACAACCTAAATATTCATCATCAGATGAATAAAGAAAACCTGGTGTATACACACACACATACACATGAATACTATTCCGCCATTTAAAAAAAAAGAGAGAGAGAGAAGGAAATCTCGCCATTGACAACAGGATGGCTGGACCTTAAGGACATTCTGCTAAATAAAATAAGCCAGATAGAGAAATACAAATATTGCATGAGTTCACTTATATGTGGAATATAAAAGGGGAAAAAATGCACAGAAAAAGAGATAAGATTTATGGTCACCAGGAAAACACTTTTTTCTCTTTTTTTTATGTACCTATATGAGATTAGGAATATTAACTAAACTTACTGTGGTAGTCATTTCACAATATATATTAGTCAAGGATTTTGGTACACACTTTAAACTTATACAGTACTATATGCCTGTTATCCTATCTAATAAAAGAGAAAAATGGTAATTGGCGTACGACGATACCCTTTTCATTGGCTAATCAGGGCTATATGCAAATTAACTGCCAACTATGATTGGCAGTTAACTGCCAACTAAGATTGGCAGTTAACTGACAACAAGATGGCGGTTAATTTGCATATGTAGGCACAATGCAGGGAGGTGAAAGGGAAAGCAGGAAGAAGCCCCCTGCCACTGACAGTGATCAGAAACCCAGGGGGGAGCTAAGAGCTGGGGGGCAGGGCAAAGGCGGCCCTGGGGCCGCCTTTGCCCTGCCCCCCAGCCATGATCGGAGAATCAGGTGCCTTTGCCGCCCTGGCCAGTGATAGCAGGACGTAGGGGTGGAGCCAGCGATGGGAGCTGGGCACGGTCGAAGCTGGCAGTCCCGGGAGCTAGGGGTCCCTTGCCTGGGCCTAAAGCGGAGCCCATGATTGCGGGGCCACTGCAGCTGCGGGTCCCCGCTGCCTGGGCCAGATGCCTCAGCCGGGCGGAGCCTGCAACCGCGGGGAGCTGGGGGTCCCCTGCCCAGGCCTGACACCTCTGCCGGAGGCCTCAGGCCTGGTCAAGGGGCCAATCCGGTGATTGGTGATCAGATGGTGATGAGGGTCAACTCCTCTGGCCGAGGCATCAGGCCTGGGCGGGGGGCGGAGCTGGGGATTGGGGGGATATGATGGTCCCCTTGCCCAGGCCTGAAGCCTGGGTCAGAGGCGTCAGACTTGGGCGGGGGGTGGAGCAAGCGATCAGAGGGAGATCGGGGTCCCCTGCCCAGGCATGATTCCTGGGCCAGAGGCCTCAGGCCTGAGCGGGGGCCAGAGCCAGTGATCAGGGGGATATGGGGGTCCCCTGTCCAAGCCTGACACCTCTGGCGGAGGCGTCAGGCCTGAGCAAGGGGCCGATCAGGCGATCGGAGGGTGATGGGGGTCTATGCCTCTGGCCGAGGCATCAGGCCTGGGCAAGGAGCCGATCCTGCAATTGGAGGGTGATGGGGGTCAACGCCTGAGGGCTCCCAGTATGTTAGAGGGGGCAGGCTGGGCTGAGGGACACTCCCCCCCACACACACACCCAGTGCACGAATTTCGTGCACCAGGCCCCTAGTATCTCAATAAAACTTAAATAAATTACTTTTGTACCTTAACTAAGGTCTTAACATTCATTCATGTGTTCATTCAATGACCATTCTTTTTGAAAATCTACTGTTTAACCAGCTTTATAATGGATGCTAGGAGTGTACTGATAAGCAGTATAAAAATGGTCCATCCCTGTTGAAACTTACAAACAACTAAACAACCTTGTTATTCCTTTTAAATGTTGTTTACTCATTCCTTATTCCAATATGCCAGAATCATTTTAAATATTGATCTTGCTTTAAACCATATCAGTTAGCTTTCCTGTCTATATCTTGTGCAGATTTGTTCCTTAGAACATTTCCTGGAATACTAGGCATGCACTTAGTGCTAACATTTATATCTCCTTTCATTCTCAAAGTAATTCTATAATGTCGGTACTGTTATTCTCTTTTGACATGTGAGAAAACAGAATCTTGCAGAATTTAAATCTTGGGCTTGGAAGTGTCAAAGCCAGTTCAAACCCAGAGCCCAAGAGCTTTACACTAAGCTGATCAAGAGGCTCTTTTGTGTCCTCATTTAAGGCATCGATAACAAATGCTGAATTAAAAAGAGCTGAACACTGAGCCCCCAGGGCTGACATTACAGATCTCCTTCCAGGTGACACCAAACATTTATCAGACGTCCCTATCAATCTCCCTGGTGGGCAGCCCACCTTTCTTTATTCTGTCCGCAAGAACATTTACAAAGGGCTCACTAAATGCCTTGCAGAAATTAGCATCCGCCTTATCCATGGCACTCTGTCTACAAGCCCAGCACCCCCACGGCACAGGGAAATGGGCTGAGCACCAGGCCTCATAAATATCTGTCAAATAAATGGCCGACTTGACTTTCTTCCCTGTTCTTCCCACCACATCCACTAATAACTTGCAGCTGCATAAATGCTCGGTGCAATTACCCTTTAAAACCTTAGGTGTGCTACCTCAGTGACAGTATGAATACAAAACAAAGGCTCTCTTCGGAAACCGGATGGCTTCCTTGCATGAAATGTACAGAGTTATGTATGTTCTAATCAGCCTGCTGCTTGTTCCAAAGAAAAGATCTTTGGGGGGTGGGAGGGGAGACTATAAGGGGTGAATGGGAGGAAAAAGGAGGCATATACTTTCAACAATAAAGATAAAGAAAGAAAGAAAGAGAGAGAGAGAAAGAGAGAGAGAGAGAGAGAGAGAGAGAGAGAGAGAGAGAGAGAGAGAGAGAGAGAGAGAGGAAGGAAGGAAGGAAGGAAGGAAGGAAGGAAGGAAGGAAGGAAGGAAGGAAGGAAGGAAGGAAGGAAGGAAAGAAAGAAAGAAAGAAAGAAAGAAAGAAGGAAAGAAAGAAAGAAAGAAAGAAAGAAAGAAAGAAAGAAAGAAAGAAAGAAAGAAAGAAAGAAAGAAAGAAAGAAAGAAAGAAAGAAAGAGAGAAAGAAAGAGAAGAAGAAAGAAAAGGTCTTTGAAATCCTGTGTTCTTTAACCAGTATTTATACTGAGGTGCTAAGTGGCAGGGCAGGTGGGACTGAACCAGTGATGTGACTTATTTCATCTCCAGAGAAAAGGGGTGCGACTCAGCCTTGCCTTGGACAGTGGTCTGAGGAAGAGAACCCATTTGACAGAGTAAAGGAAGAGCTGCACCCAGAAAGAGTCCCCAGAGTTCCCGCCCCAGTTTTTCACTTGCTGCTTGATGTTGCAATCAGGAGGAACAGTGGGAAGAACTTATAATAGATTATTTAAAACATATTCTTAACAGTGTCCCCCATGGAGATTAATGGCTTCTTGTTTTAAAAAATGAGTCACACAACACTTGTACATAAAACTCTTTAAGATTTCTTAGGCAGATGTGACAGTACCAATACAAATGGCAATTGTTAAATTGTAATTTTAGAAATCAAAAATGCTTGCCCAGGAAACCTGTGCTTTAAAAGAAAAATTTAGCATTGAAACTGACATATGATTTGGTATTCAAATCACTTTGCAAAAAAAAAAAAAAAGTTCATAGCAGTGTGAATTCTCCCAGGACAAGGCTAGTGAGGAACAGGAGACTGAACTGAATAACCTTGAAGAAAATAAAAACATTTTGGGATTACCTCTTACCGTGTAATCTCCTCTGTTAGTACTCCAATTTCAGTCTGATATTGATCAGAAGGGCATAATTTATAGTAGAAATTTCAGAATAGGACTTCATCTAGTTAATATATTTACCATGCTCTCTTTAAAGAAAATCTGAGTTCTCCCTTTCAGACCTATTTGACTACTGATGATCTGAAACCCCAGTGCAGAACAATGGACTGACTGACCCCTTTGTCTCCCTCAGCCTGTACTTCTGAGAGCAATAGGTTTGGTACAGCACATTTTAACAGCAGATTCATCCTGCGTGTAATGTGTCTTTCCAAAGACCACTTTGGCATGTAAATTAGATTCTAAAATATAATTACAATTGAACTAAAAAAACATACCCTTGTACGTAGTTAAATCTCTATTTATTTGATCATTTTGAAATAGTGCACTTTCAAAATGAAACTTAGAAGAAAATGCCACCATAATTGCACTGCACTTCAGTGGCCATTGAGGACAGAGGATTCTTGTATAATAAGTTGATGTAGCCTTTTTTTGCTCCCCAGAGCTCATGTAATCATTATTATAAAATAAATGTACCACTTTTGTTTTTCATTGGAGGTACAGTACTCACCACTATATTACCCGTTGGATATTTTAGTTAAGACCTGTGGTCAAGAGAGGTACTTGAATGTAGAATGCTTAACTTTGATTTCAAAGTTCATAAAAAAGTTTGGAAAATTCACAGTATATCTTGTTTAACCTTTCTGATTTCAGTTCTGCCCACCACTTGGTTAACGACATAAAGTGTAAGTAACATTTGTGCTGGCAGACCATGTTTCTATAGTTGGGAGAGCAGGTTCTAGAAAGCACTTCTCTTCACCGTCTTCATGAAGAAGAGACACACAGTGAGGGCTAATGCCCTCAGCTGACAAACTGACACAGGTTATGATTGATTCGAGGTTTCGTCATCTATGGATTTACAGAGAAAACAGCCTTGTGGAGTGGTTCTCTGCAGCCTGCCTGAGGTAGGACAAGGTGGCAGAAGCAAGGGACTGTCTGGTAAATCAACTCCATCAGTGCTTGCTTCCTGGGCTGACTTAAAAACACTAAGTGGAAGCCAATGGTGGAATGTATTTAACTTTTATATCTTTAATTTTTTAAAATAAATATCGAGAGTTATTTTTTCTTTTCTTTTTTGTTTTGTTGGGTTTTTATGTGTGTGTTTTTTTTATTTCAGAGAGATGAAGGGAGAGAGAGAGATAGAAACATCAATGATGAGAGAGAATCATTGATAAGCTGCCTCCTGCACGCCCACACTGGTGAATGGAGCTCCAAACCAGTGCATGTGCCCTGATGGGGAATTGAACTATGATCTCCTGGTTCATGGGTCGACACTCAACCACTGAGCCACACCAGCTCGGCTATTTTTTTTCTTTTAGAACATTTAATATATTCATGTTTCTTGGACTTGCTGGCTGCACACTTTGCTGATATGGAAGCAATTTCAGCATTGTCTGTCCTACTCAAAGAAGAATTTATAAATAGGACTGATCAGTATCCAATGTGTGTTATTTTTTAACTGGTGATTGAATTGTCTTTTACATTTCTAGTATAAAAACTATAATGTTGTATTATGATACCACCTATGAAATAGATTTTAAAATATGTATGTTCCAGACTGAAGAGTATAACATTAAATAGAAAAATTCAATCAGTGGCTAAATATATTCATCCATTCAAATAGTCTACCAACCAGCATTTATTGAGGGCCTATTACATGTCAGGAACTGTGCCAATAATGATGATTTGAACATCTCCTCTGTCCCAGAAACCATGCTAGGCATTTGTGATACAAAGTTCATAAAATACAGTCTGTATTCTTAGGGAGTTAGGTATGTGTGCAGCTGTGGAAAGTAGGAATGATTGGTAGCCGATTAGGTCAGGGCAAAGCCCTAGAATTAGTGGTCCCCATCACCATTGGACTGAAATCAAATTCTTAGGCACAGACTACTTCTAACATCCCACTTGTATGGGGAATGGCAACAGGAGACAGTAGGCCAGAGATTCTGGAAAAGAGTGGGGATAGAGTTAGCATAAGTGCTAATAAGTCTTGGTTTGGTGACATGGGTTTAGGACAAGTGATTCCATTTTGGGACTGGGGTCTTTTTTTAAAAAAAAAAACAAACTCAAACTCACAAAGCTCTTAGGTCTTACATTATATGTCTATGTTATCTATATCTGTACATCTTTATGTCTATCTGTTTCTCTGTCTCTGAATGGAAGCTCAGGACTCCAAGTGCAAATATTCTAAGAGATTGGAAGTGTGAGATACCATTCTCTTATGTCCTTTTTCATTCTGGAAAGATAATATTCCAGAGAATATTTTTAAGCCTTCTTTAAAATGTTTCTGTCTCCTGGCTACCATGCCAATATACTTAGTTTTGTTTTTAAAACCATAAGAAATCCCAAATATAACATAGTTATCAGTGGTTAGTGGGATTTGGGGTACATATAAAAAATAAAATATGCCATTGCATTGATTTTCTGATTTGAACTGTGGAGAAACGCACCCAGTTAATTTTGACATGCGGTAATTCCCCTTCGATTACCTTTCCTAAAGAGTGTGTTTTACAATTCACTGTTAACAGAGGAAAGGATTATTTTATAGAATGCTATTTAGCTGTTGCTTTCACTGGTACCGTACATTACCTAGCATTTTTAACAATTGTAACGGATTAATTATGCACGTGCACTCTATGTATTATGTATTTAAATAAATAGCTATAACAACTCCTGACTTTCTAAGCTACCCAGAAATAACTGTCGTTTCTTCACATTTATAGTGAAAATGTGAGTGTAAATGTGTGTTAACATGGCATCTTCACACATTACTAGTTTCAGAAGGAAAAAATTTCAAGGACTATTCCCTCTAAAGCCTTTAGGTGGGAGAAGATGAGAAACTGGGCAGAGGAGACATTTTCATCTTCTACCATGTACCACGCAATTAGGTACTTTATGGGGGATTTTATGTTTTCTATAAAAATAGCCAGCATTGGACATTTTCAGAAATAGGATATTGGACTGATCAGATCATTGGTCAGTTCTGCTATGCTAATTTCTGTTTTCCTATAGAGGATGGTGTTCACTTGATTTGAATACATGTCAGATAATAGAGCACATTCTTTGTTTAGGCTCCTTGAATCATACCATGCTAGAAACAGCAAGGTGTCTTACTTGTCAAACTCCTTCTTTTTCAAGTGCTTTGGCAGGGAATTACTTAATGATGTGAGAAGAGGTTCACAGTATGTTATATGGATTTTTTTTAAAAAAAACAAAACACATTATAAAACAGTCTACAAATTAGTCTCCCTTTATCTTGTACCCACAGAGGAAAGCCTTATGTTGTGGAGTCGTGGTTATGGTCCCAGTCTCTGGCATAGTTCCGAGGGCCCAAATTCAGCTTCTCCACTTAAAAATATTTGGCCTTTTACCCAGAGCAAGTTACTAAACATCTCTGTGCCTTAACCTTCTCATTTGCAAAATGGAGATTATGAGGGTTTGTATAAATATAATATAAAACCACATCAGGGACCGATGTAGAGTAAGTGCTCATATTGTTAAAACTATATTATTTTATTATTATTAACACATAATATTAATAGTGCATATCACTGAATAACTAGACCTAAAAGTTACTTTTATTTCCTTTCTTTTAACTGTTTTCTAAATTGTCTAAAATGTACATGAGTGAAGGTTAAATATATTATTATTTAAATGAAAGAAAACCAGGCTAATTCTCTAATTTGCTTGAAAATCCAGCATAACCCCAGTCATCTTATAAAGGGAAACTACTTTATATTACTTTAGTTTTCATTTTATTTTTATCTTTTTTCTTAATGCATTAAAATTGGAGTGTTACTAAGTTACTAAGATCTTAACAGCCCCACAAAAGTAAGCTTAGCACAAAAAAGTAAGAAGTTTTTTTCTCCTTAAAATCTATCTATATAAAAGCCTAAGCGACCGTGGCAACCGAACGGATGACCAAACAGGCTGCGTGGGGCAACCAGGTTGGCAGGGGGGTGAGAAGCAAACAAATGGCCAAGCAACAGGCTGCGTGAGGCAACCAGGCTGGCAGGGGGTTTAGTGAGGGGTGACCAAACGACCAAGCAGCAGGCTGCGTGAGGCTACCAGGCCGGCAGAGGGGACAGTTGGGAGCAACCAGGCTGGTGGGGGGGGGTTAGTTGGGGGGCAATAAGGCTGGCAGACAGAGGCAGTTAGGGGTGATCAGGCTGGCAGGGGGGCAGTTAGGGGTGACCAAGCTGGCAGGGGTGGCAGTGAGGAGCGAGCAGGCCGGCAGGCAGAGGCGGTTAGGGGTGATCAGGCTTGCAGGGAGGGCAGTCAGGGGCAATCAGGCAGGCAGGTGAATGGTTAGGAACCAGAGGTCCAGGATTGTGAGAGGGATTGTCTGACCGCCGGTTTAGGCCCGATCCCAGGGATCGGGCCTAAACCGGCGGTCAGACATCCCACAAGGGGTCCTGGATTGGAGAGGGTGCAGGCTGGGCTGAGGGGACCTTCCCCCCATGCACGAATTTCATGCACCAGGCCTCTAGTGTTATTTATAATAATAAATATTAAGACAAACTTTTTATCATTTGTTGTAACTTTTTAACTTTCTAAAGTTACTTATTTTTTTTCTAACTGAAAGTGAGTCACAAGAAAAATGTAAAAAGCAAAATTATATGCTTGAGGGGGGAAGTATTAGCAAGTCACTGTTAATTCAAGGTTAGTTTATAACAAGTAAGAATGAAAATCGACAAAATATACATTTAATTGGGAAGAAAAATAAGTCTCTTCTCAGTAGATCATAAACATGCCTACTTTCTTTTTATTTTATTATGCAAATTGATTGATATATAATATGATATACTTGGCTATATATCTTACTTAATAAAACTGGCATATGTATGAAAATGGTGTGCAAATTGAATATTCTAGCACTTTAGAGAATGAGTCATATAATAGTATACATAGATTAACTTGAACTGTAGACCAATTCAGATTTTATGGATGTTTTCTCTATTTTCTTTCCTAATTAACTTTTATTAAATTTAGTGATTTTCCCCATCAAATTTATGTTCTACTCTGACCTATCAAAACAACGATACACATGTGTGTATGTACTATTTATATACACACAAATTGTACATATTTGCATGTACTTATACATATACATATACATGCACACATGTGTATGTGTGTCTGTGTATTTCAGAAAGATACATTGAGGATTTCCTTTTTACCTCTACAAAATACGTTTATTCTGCCTGTAAAGTCTTAGCTTATAATTTTGCTTTCCACAATTTATATGGAAAACATTATTGAGATTTGCAACACTGATATTAAAGGAGCTTTTAGCTCTTTTCCCCGGATCCTGTGATCATAGAGCCAGGCTTTGGGGAGCTGGGAGATTCAGGGCCCCTTGGGGTGTGGTTGAAGAGATGCGCAGTAGAAACAGACCAGTTTCTGGTGCGACGTTATGACTGAGACTAAGTCTCTTGGCTCAGGGTACCCTCTCAATTCACAGCACAATTCTTTGGGAACGAATGATTTTATAACTGGCTTCTCACCATAAAAAAGGACACACTTAAAGAAAAAATACTTTAAAAATATATGACTTGTAACAGCTCTACAGTTAGCACCAAAAATACTGCCTTTGTAAAATAATGGTTTAACACCGTATAAAGCCTCCAGGTCTGTACATCGTGAATGGGTTTGTCAATGAAGAATGCATTGTTCGTGTGAAAAATGAAGCCAATATAGACTTGGTATTAAACTTTAAAATTCTGTAATGGGTTTTAAGTTCTTCCCAGATGGGAGGCTAAGCATTTTCCAGTTAATGGTATGTGAGCCCAGAATCATTTACTTAGCCTTTAAAGGAGGATTTAAAGTTTTGTTTTGTTTTGTTTGTCTTGATGTTGACTGTTAACGACCAGATTCCTGGTCAATCACAAGACAGATATATAATTAACATCCAATAATTAGACCTGCTCGGAGATGGAACTGGTAGGATTAGTTGAGTCCTTCATCAGCTTTTCAACACCCAGAAATACATGCAATGTTATTTTGAGTAAGTTCTTAGTATATGTATTTTCTGCTGAAATAATCCACTTCTTGCTGAAAATGATTTGGGGTTCTTTTTGGAGATATATCATTTTTGATATCCAAAAACAATTTTTAAGAGCATTTCTCAGTATAGGCAATATCTTTCACAAATTCTCTGGTTTCCGCATTTAAACAATTTTCAGGGAATATATTCTTCTTCCCTGTCTTTTCCTTTTCTCCCAAAACAACAGATTCAATGTGTAGGAAAGAAAAGGGAATCCCACTGTCTATTGCAGTGATGGCGAACCTTTTGAGCTCAGCATGTCAGCATTTTGAAAAACCCTAACTTAACTCTGGTGCCGTGTCACATATAGAAATTTTTTGATATTTGCAACCATAATAAAACAGAGATGTATATTTTTATATTTATTTTATATATTTAAATGCCATTTAACAAAGAAAAATCAACCAAAAAAATGAGTTCACGTGTCACCTCTGACACGCGTGTCATAGGTTCGCCATCACTGTTCTATTGTGTTATAAACTCAGTAACCTCTTCTGTAAGCAAACAGACAGGAAGAATACTTCCAAAAAAGTATCTAACTGAATGAATTGGAGTATAAACCAAAGGTAGTTTTTTTTTGTGACATAAAAAAAAAAATAATAGCAAAGACATCTTAATTTATATATTACTTTATAATTTAGAGAAAACTTTCCTGGATGTGATTCTGTTTGTTGCCAGTTCTCAATAGTGTATTACTTTATAATTTAGAGAAAACTTTCCTGGATGTGATTCTGTTTGTTGCCAGTTCTCAATAGTGTTTGTATTGGCACTCCCATTGCACAGATGAGAAAACTAAGTGTCCAAGAGGCCTTGCAGGTTGGGAATGATAATCCAGGCCTGTGAGTCATGGTAACCTTTAATCTGAGGATACCACATATTGTCTTGATGCCAACTTTAGTTACAAAGTCACAGTGACAACCAGACTAGAAATTAGAATCAGTGAAAATTAGAATAGGTGTTTTAAGCAAAGCCTAAAAAACTAATCCAATACTGAAATCTAGATTTAGGTATTAAAATAGCATTCATACATGTTAACTCTTTGTAGCTTCAACAAGAAAGATCAAGAATTCTCCTGTTGATTGCATTTTATAAGTAAAATCAAATTACTAGCTTGAATTTGGGAGAAATATATTTAACAGTCCTTGAATTCTGGTCACAAAGTATATAAATTATATTACTTTTTGTAAAAAAAAAAGTTTAGGGAATGAAGCTCTACTTGAGAAACTTTAGTTATGAGATCATTTTCCTGTTACTTCACATGAATTACCTATATGAGATTAGCTAGACCAATTTCCATGAGTCTCTTGGTACTAAGTGTTCCTTGGTTCTTGCCTTTAATAATGGGAACAAAGGGAAAAGGAGAGGATGGGAAAGGTGGTGAGGAAAAGCAGAGACAGAGGGAAAAAATGCAATTAAATTTGTGAGAAGGCAGCAGTTCCAGGTGCACCTCAGTGGGCCAAACAGAGCATTCAGCCCAGTGTATTAACATGGCCTTGAATAATTCAGACTTTGAAACCACAGGAAGAGGCTTTCCAGGGGGAGGGAAAGTCGCCATTATTAAACCTTCCCTGGCACGCGGAGGCAGCTGTATGCTCCAACAGACCCAGGAAACTGGACATGGCCTAATAGCCGGAGAGAGCAGGGACGCTGTGGTACAGCATTGTGTGAGAAGTGTTAGGTTTGTATTGGTGTTCTCCAATTATAAAGTCAATTCTCTGGATACCAGTTCCTTTTACATATTAATGGCCTAACCCTTGGCATATGGTAAGAATTCAGGATGCAACTCTGAGACTCTTGACAAAGGAATAGTGAGTTCAAAGATGCCAGTGGCCGCATATTATATTTTTGAAAGGTAGATTTCAAAATAAACAAGAAGATGAAATTTTTTCCATCCATATGCAATTCATTTTAGAAAAGATATTTCTTTGCTTAGTATCTCCACATAAGATGCTTTGGAGTTTCCAAATATTACACACACACACACACACACACACACACACACACACACATACACTCAAAGTAATACAGTTTCTGAATATGTTAAATTTTAAAAATGGAGATTATTCCTGTGTATACATTCCTTTCTTTAACAACGGTAAACACCTTCCTCAACTCACTCCTTTATAGTGTTCAAAAACCCCCCCTTGATTTTAATTTATCTAAATGCAGAGACTCATCAGCACCTTTTTTTTAGAAGGTGCTTATTTTTCCCCTTTAGTGCACTTCCTATGTGCAATTTCCTGCCATCTCCCAAGTGTCTTTCCACAAGGAGGCTCATTGTCATGCTTGTTTGCTGGATGTTGAACGTTGCAAAGGGCCTCTATGAAATAAACAATTCAGTGTATTCCTGGAGGCCTTGCCAGACTGAGAAAAGCTAAAACACATTGTGGTATTCCCTTTGGGACTTCACACCATGCCTAGGCTAAAGAAGGTGGAAAAAAGAGGCAAGCCTATCTTCTATTTCCTCTCGCCTTTGCTGGAAGCAGAGTTAAAAGTGGACCCCTCTCTTCGTGTTTGATTTCCCCCTCCCCCAATCTCCCGAACATCAGTGCGAGGGTGAGCTATTTTCCAGGTAGCCACAGGGGATTGGAACATAGGAATGGGAAGCAAGGAATGTGAAGTCTACTTCCTTGCTTCAGGGAGGAAAGAAGTTTATTTTTGTCAAGCTCTTTAAAAGCTGGCCAGAAAGTTCCTGTGGCCTTTCAAAGGAACTCTTCATTACTTTCAGGACAACCTTTAAAACTTTCATGATAAAACTGCATTATACAGGATCTAATTTCAAGAATTAGATCCAATGTTGTAGGACAACCTTGGCATACTTGGTAAAATGTAATTCATTTTAAATCAGGTATTTTAGTTAAGGGACATGTTACTCCCATTAGTACCCATATAGCTCACTACTGACTAAAAGATGCAGTACAATAAAGCAAGTGAAAAATATTTTAGAATGCATTTCTTATTCTGAATTCCCAAATTAAGTTATAGCCGAACTCTCAACTTATAAGGTCATTGTCTTACTTTGAGGAGCAGAAATGAGTGGCCTCAACATGTAACTACAAACCCATCGACCTGAAGCTCTCACACTGACAGATCGCATTGTTACTCCGATGATTAGACACCTTCTGATTTCATGACTTACCCAGTTTTCATGATTCCTACAGGCTCGGTCTACAGCCCAAGGCGCCCTATTTCGGTTTTAATTCTGACTTGTGAATAAGCAGGTCAAATTATCTTCAAAAGCATGAAAATTGAAATCATGTCTCTGAAGGCTCATCCGAAAGGGAAGAGATGGAGTGCAATATTTGCCTCCTTCAAAAATATCATACTCTTGAACTTTTTGAAAACAACTGTAATGAAATAAACTTTAAATACATCATTTACTATGAGGAAGACAGAAACGTGGTTGGAAATTGAATAATTCAACATTCAGAAGACGCGGTAATAATCAACTATGGGTCTGGCAGGAGTCTGATTCTGAGTCTAGTTTTACTGACTGGATTTGGGTAATATCCCCTGGCCATGATTCTCTTCCCCAGGATGTGTTCTGGGTCCTCTCCCTCTGCATGGTGGAAGGGAAGGCACCTTCCCAGTGTCAGCTGTAGCCAGAACTCTCATTGCAAGTGTTGAAAGGCTCCGTAATGCTGACCCAGAGACTCCTTTCAGCCTCAGGCCACCATGTGAAATCTCTAACCCCCTTAGCTGCGCAATGTTGACCTAGAGCATCACCTGCATCCTGACCGTGGCTAAAAAGACCCATCCTGAGCTGGCTTCTGCTTGGGTTGCCTCAATTTTCCATGCTCTGTCCATGCTCCAGTCACTCAGAAGGACTTTCCCCTCCCCACATTCTTCATGTTTGCTTTTGCTCTATATAGGGAACCTTTTTTTCCTACATTCTCTTCTTCCTCTCTTTTACATAACACACACACACACACACACACACACACACACACACACACACACACACACACACACCTTCAGCCTGGACAACTCCCAGGGCTCACATAGATATCATTTCTCTAAGAAGCCCTCCTAGACTAGTTTGGCTGGCCTTCTGTGTCCTTTCCTAGTACGAGGGCCATGTACTCCTGCTTTGGTCTTGTTTATCATTCTGAATTATAAGCCTGTCCTTTCCGGCTCCATGTGGGAACTCTTCCCTCCCTACTCCCTGAGCTGTCTGAGGCCAGGGACAAGGACTTATTCACCCAGGTGTTCCTACCACCTGCCCCAGTGTCTGCTACAGAGCAACTTCTCAGTAAATATTTGTGGAAGCAAACTGTTTGAAGCCAGCCTGTGCAAACTCTTCCAGCTTCTGAAAGGTAGCTGTCCCTCCCCCACCAGGTCATGGCCCCACCACAGGAGACATGCCTTATTTCTGTCTCGCTCACATACCCTGTGCCATCCTTTCAAGGTAAGCCCTGCCATAGTGAGCCGTGTCCTAACCACAATTAGGAGCTTCTCCTACAGCAATAAAATAAGAACAATCTTCAGCGGCTGACAGAGATGTGGAGGCTGCTCAGAATGGAGAACTCCCCTTTTTGGTGTTGTCATCAACTCACTTCAATTAAACAAAAATCTGAGACAGCCTTGTTATACTCCATCACCACAGAGTCTACATTTAGAATCTTGTATAACCCACAAAGCGCAGATTCCACCTATTTTCCCCTAAACAGAAAGAAGAGGTTATAGTGAAAGTTGAAATTATGCTCCGTTACAGGGCGATTTGCTGCTCCTTATTCCTCTGGCACCATGTTAAGAACAAGCACGACTTACAAGGCACTTCCTGAAGCAGCCCCTTCACATTTTAGTATCATTACAGACACCGTCTTGCTTTCAATTCCACGTGATAAACAGGCAAGGACACCCATCTATATATTGTCATAGGTGTTGATTTTCCTTCTAAAGAAATATGAACTTGGAATAATCCTGAAGTTTTTTTTTTTTTTGCTTAAAGTATTACAAAGGGTATTACATATGTATCCATTTTATCCCCCCGCCCTAGACAGTCCCCTAGCCTCCCCTATCACCCAGTGTCTTATGTCCATTGGTTATGCTTATATGCATGCATACAAGTCCTTTAGTTGATCTCTTACCCCCCTACCTCCTGCCCCCCAACCCTCCCCGGCCTTCCCACTGCAGTTTGACAATCTGTTTGAGGCAGCTCTGCCTCTGTATCTATTATTGTTCAAAAGTTTATAATGGTCTCTATTGTCCACGAATGAGTGAGATCATGTGGTATTTTTCCTTTATTGACTGGCTTATTTCACTTAGCATAATGCTCTCCAGTTCCATCCATGACGTTGCAAATGGTAAGAGTTCCTTCCTTTTTACAGCAGCATAGTATTCCATCGTGTAGATGTACCACAGTTTTCTAATCCATTCATCTACTAATGGGCACTTAGGCTGTTTCCAGATCTTAGCTATGGTGAATTGTGCTGCTATGAACATAGGGGTGCATATATCCTTTCTGATTGGTGTTTCTGGCTTCTTGGGATATATTCCTAGAAGTGGGATCACAGGGTCAAATGGGAGTTCCATTTTCAGTTTTTTAAGGAAACTCCATACTGTCTTCCATAGTGGCTGCACCAGTCTGCATTCCCACCAGCAGTGCACAAGTGTTCCTTTTTCTCCACATCCTCTCCAGCACTTGTCGTTTGTTGATTTGTTGATGATAGCCAGTCTGACAGGTGTGAGATGGTACCTCATTGCTGTTTTGATTTGCATCTCTCGGATGATTAGTGACTTTGAGCATGTTTTCATATGTCTCTTGGCTTTCTGAATGTCCTCTTTTGAAAGGTGTCTATTTAGGTCCTTTGCCCATTTTTTGATTGGATTGTTTATCTTTCTTTTGTTAAGTTGTATGAGTTCCCTATAAATTTTGGAGATTAGGCCCTTATCAGATATGTCATTGGCAAATATGTTTTCCCACACAGTGGGTTTTCTCCTTGTTTTGTTGATGGTTTCTTTTGCTGTGCAGAAGCTTTTTATTTTGATGTAGTCCCATTTGTTCATTTTTTCTTTAGTTTCAAGTGCCCTAGGAGCTGTATCGGTGAAGAAATTGCTTCGGCATATGTCTGAGATTTTCTTGCCTTTGGATTCTTCTAGAATTTTTATGGTATCCTGTCGTACATTTAAGTCCTTTATCCATTTTGAGTTTATTTTTGTGTATGGTGTAAGTTGGTGGTCTAGTTTCATTTTCTTGCATATATCTGTCCAATTTTCCCAACACCATTTATTGAAGAGACTATCTTGGCTCCATTGTATGTTCTTGCCTCCTTTGTCAAATATTAATTGAGCATATTGGTTCGGGCCGATTTCTGGGCTCTCTATTCTATTCCATTGATCTATATGCCTATTCTTGTGCCAGTACCAGGCAGTTTTGAGAACAGTGGCTTTGTAATACAACTTGATATCTGGTATTGAGATCCCACCTACTTTGTTCTTTTTCAGGATTGCTGCAGCTATTCGGGGTCTTTTTTTATTCCAGATGAATTTTTGGAAAGTTCGTTCTAGATCTCTGAAGTATGCTGTTGGTACTTTAATGGGAAGTGCGTTGAATTTATAGATTGTTTTGGGTAGTATGGACATTTTGATGATGTTGATTCTACTAATCCATGAACACGGTATGTTCTTCCATCTGTTTATGTCTTCCTCTATGTCTTTTTTCAACGTCCTGTAGTTTTCTGAGTAGAGGTCTTTTACCTCTTTAGTTAAGTTTATTCCTAGGTAGCTTAGTTTTTTCGGTGCAATGGTAAACGGGATTGTTTTTATAATCTCTCTTTCTGAAAGTTCACTATTGGTGTATAGAAATGCCTCAGATTTCTTGGGGTTAATTTTGTATCCTGCTACATTGCCAAATTCATGTATTAAGTCTAGTAGCTTTTTGATGGAATCTCTAGGGTTTTGTATGTATAATATCATGTCGTCTGCAAATAAGGACAGTTTTACTTCCTCTTTTCCAATTTGGATGCCTTTTATTTCTTCTTCTTGCCGAATTGCAATGGCTAACACTTCCAGTACTATGTTGAACAGGAGTGGTGAGAGGGGGCATCCCTGTCTTGTTCCTGTTCTTAGGGGAAATGGTGTTAGTTTTTGTCCGTTGAGTATGATGTTGGCTGTGGGCCTGTCATATATGGCTTTTATTATGTTGAGATATGATCCTTCTACTCCCACCTTGCTGAGAGTTTTTATCAAAAATGGGTGTTGAATTTTGTCAAATGCTTTTTCTGCATCAATTGATATGACCATGTGGTTTTTTTCTTTCAATTTGTTTATGTGATGTATCACGTTTATTGATTTGCGGATATTGTACCATCCTTGCATCCCTGGGATAAATCCTACTTGGTCATGGTGTATGATCTTTCTGATGTACTGCTGGATCCGATTTGCTAAGATTTTGTTGAGGATTTTGGCATCTATGTTCATGAGGGATATTGGCCTGTAATTCTCTTTCATTGTGTTGTCTTTACCTGGTTTTGGTATTAGGGTGATGCTGGCTTCATAGAATGAGCTTGGAAGTGTTCCTTCCTCTTGAATTTTTTGTAGTAGTCTGAGGAGGATAGGTTTTATAAGAAGCTTCACAGACAAAAAAAAAAAATCCTGAAGTTTTAAGATACCAAAGTAGCTGTGGATTTTTGTCTAATTATTAACTAAAGAGATAGATTACTTCTTGTCATTAAAATCTGGTATTGATTAGCAATCCTGTAGTGCACTGCATATTTATCTAAGTGGAATTGATGCAGTCAAGTAGATACAGACTGAAAAGAGGTTATTCTTGTAGTGCTACATTCTTCACTAAGCTTTGGAGAGTTTCCTGAGTGGTGAATTATGGATAAACTGATCGTGTTAACCATATCCTGTCACTTGATGTGGAGAACACATTTCAGTCTGGTTTCCTGCATATGTGCATGAATTCTTTTGCAAAGAAAGAAGTATGTTTTCCTAGCCTTTGTCTTTTTTAATGGAAATTCATTCAAAGGTTCTTATCACTCCCTTCCCATGTCACCTCCTCCTCAGCCATATGCTCTCTCTGCCTTCCCTGCCAGCAGCCTTCAGCTTTCTAGTGGAAATAGGTCTTCAGGAATCTGGATACAGCCGACAAACAATTGAAAACCTTAGAGATTTGTTATAAGAGTTTATGGTCTCACACTTTATTGATGTTTTAAAGAGGAATGAAGTATCAGTATTTTTTAAATGAATATAAAAAGGCCTCACATCCATCCCAAATTGCTAAATTCGTCTCCATTTTCCTTTTACTTTGTTTTATTTTACTATGTATTAGAGTTTTTTCTGTTCATTTTGACTCACACCTTGTAAGGCTGCAGAGTTGGCAAGCAAAATAATACAGAAAATGCAACCCCCTAAGGCAGAGAAATTAGCAACAGTGACAAGAAAAAGAATAATGCTTTAAATTGCCTACATTCAAATTCAAGAGGTAGAAGAATTGAACAGCAAGGATTTCTATTGATTTTGACATATTTTTTATTACAGCACAGTGTTCATTTATGGAGCTATATAAATCGCATAAGAATAATTGAGGAGCACATAGAAACCTGCTCCTGGCCCCTTCCGGGTCTCCTCCCTCATGACTTCGCCGGGGTGTCAGGAAGCAGCTGTCAGTCATGGGTGGCTGTGTTTAATCATCTATTGTCTCCCGCACTAACCTGCCCCTCTGGAGCCTATCCCAGGTGGCCTGTACCAAAAATAAGAAATGAGAGCCACAAGGCTCTCTCATCACCGACCGTTAGTGTGACCTTTTCATGTTTGGGGAATTTTAAAACATCAGAGTAAGAAAAAAGTCATCTTTTGAAAATTTTGTAGTTAAAACTGTTACCCAGACAAGGCAACCATTAATGACAGCATTTTTGCTCACGAAGGGATATAAGAATAAGCCTCTGGAACTAACTCATCCAAAATATCCTGGAATTATACCTGCATGTGGTTTTTCCCTACGTCGTTGGAATTTCCACGTGTGTACTCAAGCATGGAGCAGTGTAGAATGAAGTTCCTTATCAGGAACTGTTCCCTGCTTTCCTTTGCCTCTGAAACATTTTGTGCAACAAACATCATAATCCAGTTTACTTCATCAGATAGAAATGATAAAACTGTAACACCAAATAAAAAAAAGGAAAGTGACTAAGATTTGCATTTATACAAATGCAAGGGTTTTATTCTTGTTAAAATTACTGTTACTGTTTGTATAATTACTGTTCTAAGCAGCTACGTATTTCCTATGATAAAACAAACAACAACAAAAAAAACCCAAAAGTTACGTAATGCAGATTTCTTCTTTTTCCTAGATCTGCTTCTTGGCAATCAATACAGTTTTGATATTGTAACCCAAGAGACCCATCTCTGGGTTACAAAATTTTAAAAGAATTAAATTGAGATTTTTTTTTCAAAAAGCTTTAATAATGTATCATCCTTATTAGGGATGGAAGTGATTCTGCAAATATTTGAAACATCAACTTGAAAAACTGTGAATCTTAGGGATTCCTTTATATCTTTCTGATTGGTCTTAAAAGAAAACAAACAAAACACCAAAAACTTTCTAACTGCAGACTTTCCCTCAATGTAAAGGGAAGTCAGACTGGGAGAAGGTAAAACTAAAATAGGTTGCACTGATGTTCATTCTTTGCCAAATGCACCTTTCCCTTCACATGGTAGTGGCTGTACCTGGAGATTTGTCCTAATGCAGTTAGAGATCATATTGTCTTTCAATACTATCTAAATGGACATATACTCAACATCATTCCATTTCATTATTTTCTTACATGAATACAGAGGGATAGAGAGAGAGCAAGTATTTCATCAACGGTGGGCTTGGTGGGTCAAGTAGGAAAGAGAGAACAAATGCATGTACTTGGAAAACAGGCCTTTTTGTGCCATTAGACCCCAATCTTAGCTGTAGGAATTGTCCTTTAGTTTGTGAAATTTGGGCTATAAAGAGGAAACTGGAAAATGCAGTGCTGAGGTAATGTATTTCACTTGGAAATTTTCACCAATTTCTGAGAGATTTTCCCCTCTCACAGCTTCTGGAGATTTAGCTGTGGCACATCTTGGAATAATTTACCTAAATGGAATTTCTACTGGTACAATTTTTTTTAATAGCTGGTTAGTAGAATACCTTGCATAAAAGCATGAGCTACCCATTAATTAAAATGGTACTAAACATTCTCTCACCATGCTGATATTTAAAGGATAGCTAACTCATTTAACTAATAAATACAGAGCATTCTGTGTGCCTGGCATATGAAATATTATATGCACATTTAGAGTAAGGCGTTAATTATAAGCATAATTTGCATAATATTGTACCTACTGTAGGATGGCCAAGGGAATAAGGACCCAATAGGTCCATAGTTCTTATCCAAGCTCTGTCAGTTTTGTCTTGAAGAAGTCACTTAATTTCTCTAATCTTTGGTTTTAATATATTTTTATTGATTTTAGACAGGAAGGGAGAAGGAGAGCGAGATAGAAACATCAATGATGAAAGAGAATCATTGATTGGCTGCATCCTGCATGCCCGCTACTGGGGATCCAGCCCACAATCTGGGCATGTGTCTTTGACCCGAATCAAACCTGGGACCCTTCAGTCCACAGGCTGACACTCTATCCACTGAACCAAACAGGCTAGGGATCTAATTTTTGGTTTTATAAAAGAACTGATATAGACCTGAGAAAGGGTCTCCAGGTTCCCAATCTTGTCATCTATATTTGCCACTTTTTCTTTCTTTTTGGTGATCTACCCCAGACCCCAAACTTGTGAATTTTGACTAACCAATGAACAGTTCTCAACCAAAATATGTTGGTTTAATATTTGAATCCCCATTTTATTGTCATCATTGTTAATTCTTAACAACCTACTCTTGATAATCTAACTTAAATGTCATTTATATGGCTCCAATTTTTCCTATAATGAGTATAAGCATCTTGACTTCATATCTAGGGGTGAAAATTTTATGATAGGTACATAGACTTAATATTTTTGAGATGGAGAAAGCCTTACAGATTAAACAGAATTCAGCATTTTGCAAGGAGGAAAAAATAAGGTTTAGAAGGGCCAAGTGAATTGCCCAAACTCACACTGTATAGAACTTCCTTGGACCTCATTCCAGAGTTCTCTCCTCCTGCCTATCAAAGTTAATTTAAATAAATCTTTCTGCAATGTTTTCATTTCAAATATTTAATTTTTTCAGTACGTACTGTGGGCTCATATTGGATGACCATAAGCATGCATCAAACTGAATCAAAATGAAATTTTATAATACAGTCCAAAAATGCAATTTATTTTAGTAGTTTTTCTTAACACAAAGCCTAAAGATTCTAAAATGGATTTTTAAAAGTTTCTTCCTATATATTCACTGAGATGGAAATCAATAAAATCACAATGCTTTCATAGAATGGTGCAGAGAGAATGTTTTCATTTGCAATACACTAAAGTACTGATTTTATTATTATAACTTGCCTTATATTAGCAAAATTGGCCAAGTCTGCCTCATTAAGTTGCATTTTAGAAGTGTGTTCTTCCTTTTCCTGGTTTACTCATTCGAATACAGGAATCCTCAGCCTCATATCAACTTTTCCTGACATTGTTCACAGACCACACTGGTGCCAGACGGCCATGGTGCCACCACAGAGAATTTGATTATAACTCAAAAGCTAAATAGTATCTGGTTATGCTAGATCAATATTAGAACTGGAAGGGGCAATTTGAGCTTTGAGCATGAGTCCAATGTTCAAATTGCCCTTGACTGACCGTAGAGGCACAGATGATGGCCAAAAGTGACCAATTGCTGGGTAAATATTAAGTCCATTATCAAGCCAGCAAAAGGTTATGTGACAATGTATGAGTCACTCTAGCCCTCTGGGCCTTGGTTCTGTCATCTGTAAACTGAGGGGTTTGGACTCTATGATCTCCAAAGAACAGCCATTTTAAAGTTATATTAATGAATCTGTGATAGCCCCTGGGGTGTACTGATAACCAGAAATTATACGGGCAGCTGCCAAATAGCACACATAGCTAAATGGACTCTCGTATATTTCATTATTATTTAATATTCTTCTTCTTTCTAAGGTTTCCAGCCTTGCTCCAATCACTAGAGAAAACTGAGTATGTTGGGAATAAGCTCAGGATGCCATATGGTGGAACTGAAGGGGAATGTGGCTGCTACTTTCTAAATGGGAGCAGTGGTTCTTCCAATTTTATGGCTTTAACCCATTGAGAATTTTGTGAAAGTTGTAAACTGTTCCTTCCAAGAAATTACACAACTGCCCAAATTTTGCTTTAATTCAGAGAGCCATCTTTGTCACATCCCTTTGAAACATCCCTGTTTTGATGAGTGGTATATAGTGGGCTTTCCATAGCATTATCATGATGTGATAGAACATGAGCTTTGGAATTAGACTTCCAAGTTCTGTTTCATAATCTGTCGGATACTAGGTAAGATGGTTAATTACTGTGAGTTTATTTTCACCTATAAAATAGGAATAGAATACTTTTGTTGCAGAATTTGGATTATATGAAATAATAATAATACTGCCTAATACCATGCTTGATACATAGGCATTCAAAACATTTATTTTCTAGTTCTTTTAAAAAATGTGGCCAGTTTATAGTTTAGGTGAAAGTTTTGGATAGCAACTAATGAAATTTTAGAATCATGAAGTGTTAAGTGTTGGAAGGTAAAGATCTAATAGCCCACAAAACTCGGAACCTTTAGACCATATAGGTCTGCAACTTGAGATACTAGAGAACTGGAATGAGGCCTGGGGGACATCTTCAGAGTCCCACCACCACCTCTCTTTGGCATATTCAGTGACCTTCTATGGTCTGGTCTGTCTCCAGTGTGGGGTTTCATCCAGACCAGGAACTGTCTTGAATACCAACATCCTCTCTCTTATTTATCAAAACTCATCTATCCTGGGTTTCCACCCTTAATGCCTTACTCTATCCTCAATTAATTTGAGTGAAAGTGCCAACAGTGGATAATAAAATACTCCTTATTACACTGGCAACTCTTTATTGCCCTCAGTGCTCATTACCTCCCCCTCCCCCCACCAAATGATTAGTTGCATAAAATGGTTCAATCTCTCATTTTTGAATTGTTGCTTGACAAGCAACTACCTGTGGGCATCCCTTAGTTTGTACTTTTGGAAAGGAAAATGTCAGAGCATGGCTCATAATGTATGTAAAACTGTTCAAACAGTTTTAAAGTATTGTTTAAAAAACATATTCAGTGCTTATGGATATAAGTTGTTGCCATCCTTCCTATTTATTTTTTGTCCCTCTAAGTCACGAGGAAGAGAACCAATGGCAAAGAGACACTGGGGCAATTCTGAGCAGCCTTCCCTCTTATCCTATTCTCTATTGGTACTTCTTACTCCAAGAATTAGAATACATTCTATATCAAATCCTCCTAGAGAGTTGAGCGAGCCCACACACCTGATGTTTTCACCCTGGATTGTGGAGGAATGGAAAGCAGTAGCATTGAAGGCTACCTGAGAACTTGGAGCATAGTAGGAGTGCCTGAGCCACAGACAGCTCCCAAAGTCAAAGAACCAGGAGAGGGCATTTCCCTGCCCCAATCACAATGGCTAAGATTAGGGAAAGTGGACATTCATGATTGATTATCTGGTGGAAAGTTCAGGACCTATAAGTGGTATAAAAACTTAATGTTATATATTGGTACACAGGGTGAGATGATAAATTATGATAAACAGATATTTTCCCTATTTATAAAATGTGGCCATAGAGACTTGTATCATGAGAACTTAGAAGAGATACTAACAGAAGTTTTCCAAGTAAAATTGCCGGGAGCCGGTCCATCCTTGCTGTTTCAAGGGACCTGGCATATATGGCATACGGTTCTTAATATGTTTGCTCACCTTCTTGGCGCTGTGTTTTAACCAAAGTCACCTCTCCGAGAAAGGTTGAATCCCCAGGTAGGGATTTTCCCCTGAAGTTAGGGAGGGAATAAAACCCCTCAACTAAGTGCCAGGCGGGTAATTAATCCCTTTAACTACGAACAATCATGCTTAAACTACATAATCTTTTCTCCCTGGAATGGAGATAAGAAACGCCCTAACCTTTGTAATAGAGATTGATAGGATTGAATCAACTGGTATAAATACAGTTGTAACAAGACAGAAACACTCAGAACTCAGAACACAGAACTAAGGAGACAGGACTTAGAAGAGAGACAGAGCCTAGGCACAGAACCTACACAGAACGTTCTCTAGAGACAGAAGAACTTTGCTGGCGAGAGCATGCCGGAGGATCCTGGACCGGGACTGGCCTCGGAGCCTAGAGACAGAGCCTAGCGGGAGAACATGGCAAGGGATCCTGGACTGAACCTGACTACAGAGATTGGCAGGAGAACCTGACTGGAACCTGGACACTGAACCTGACTGGAGAGCCTGGACAGAACCTGGCTGGAGAACCTAGTGAGGGAACATGGCTACAGAACCTCGCTGGAAATCCGAAGCAGAACCTCTCTGGAGATCGAGACCAGAACTTGGCTGGAGATCCTGGCTAGGCTGCTGATCAACTGAACACTGTCTCCGTGTCATTCTTTCTTTGCCGACTCCGTCTACGCCTTTGGGAACCCCTGGACCTGCTGGGGTTGGACCCCGGCATAAAATGTCCAGCATGTCCAAAAAAGCTGCATTTTCTGAAACTAGTGACCTGAAACTCAAGAAAGAATATACTGACATCGATATTTAAAAGAAAAATTGCTTTTTATGCCTGGCTTCTGTCTTCCCTGGCCCTGTCTTCCAGGCTCTCGGGAATTCTAAAGTCCAATGGTGGCTCGGCATGATTGGCTGTTTGGTTGATTCTGCTTGTCCTTGAATTCATCAAGTTGTTCCTTTGACCAAACCCCTGCCTTATAAAAATAGATAAATAAGAAAATGCGCCAGAAGCTAGAATTATGTCTGCTACCCTAAGTCTAAGAAGAGGGCCTCTGCCTTGTCTATCTGAATCTCTGCTCTGTCCTCTAGCACCTGCTACCTGCTCCACCCTCCCTCACCTCGATGTGCAGAGCCCCACTCTGAACGCAGTACATTTAGGACGCTCTATTCGCCATATCCTATATGAAAATTAACAAACAGAAATTTCATTTTAAATGGAGACAGAAGGGTAGAAGAGAGAACTTTCACACACGTGTCACTCAGTGCACTCCTGACCCCAAAAGGAAGAGAAGCTACAGCTCCGACAGGAAGTGATACTACACTACCGCCTCAGCAAGAGGAAAAAGGATTCCTCCTTGTCCAGTGCCCCAGATCAGCCAATGAAAAGTCACAATATTTCAAACTTTGTGTCCTCCAATGGACTCTTCATTTACAACAGCCCCTCCCAAGGCCATAAAAGAGCATTCCTCCTCTTCCTCGTCTTTGTTCCTCTGCACTTGCAGGTGGTTCACCATTAGACCACAATCCCGAGTTGCAATTCTTTATTGTTCCCAAATAAACCTATTTTTCTGAAAAAAATATCTGGCTATTTGTTAAAGGTCAACACCTTTAATAAGAATAATAATATGTTATGCCAAAAAAGCATTTTTCAACATAATATTCATAGTTTATCTTTTTAAAAAGTACTTGTTTAGACATGCCTAGAAACGAGTCTGGAAGGAGACCCAATACAAGGTTGACAGTGAGTCTCTTGGATTGTGTTATTATGAGAACTCTTTAACTTTATGTATTTTATAATCTTTCATTATAACATGTTATTAGCTTTTATCTTCTAATTACAAAAATCTATCTTCCTGCAAATTAATATAGGTGTTACTTTTCAGTTCTTAATTACTTTTTAAAAAAATTTCAGTTTTATTGAGGTATAATTAACATATAAAATATTTAAAGTGTATATCTTGGTGATTTGCTATACATATATATTGTGAAAGGATTCCCGCCATTTATTTAATTAACACATCCATCACGTCACATATTTATCTTTTCTTTTTTTCTGGTGGGAACATTTACATTCTATTCTCTTAGCAAATTTTAATTATATAACCCAGTGTTATCAACTACAGTGTTATCACCATGTTTTACATTAGATCTTCAGACCTTATTTATTTTATAGAGGAAAGTTTGTACCCTTTCACCAACCTCTCCCTATCCCCATTACCCCCTAAAGTTTGGCAGCCACTTTTTCTATGAGTTTGACTTTTTGGTTGTTTTGATTCCACATATAAGTGATACCATGCAGTATTTGTCTTTCTCTGCCTGGTTTATTTCACTTAGTTGATTACTGTTGTCTCTTGATGACTATGAGACTATGGGGTGGGATAGAGAATCGCTCTCCATAATGCATTTTCTCTTATGACCAATTTTGAAAGGAGCCTCGCGATGTTGTGCCCCATACTCCTTTAGTCTTTCCCTAGAGTGGTTAGGGTACTGAGACATTGTGGCCAGTAGCCATTGTGGCCAGTAAACACTCGACACCTAAACACTACTTCATTTGAGGCTGATTATCAGCAAGATTTTTGCTTTTCTTTTTCTGTTAGAAACCAGTGATAGAAACTTAAAGAAATGAGATTCCATCTAACACAAGGTTGACAGAAAGCTACCTGAAAATAACAAATGTCGAAGCTTTGAAGATTATGAGATATGTTAGTTCAAATAGCTTTTTTCTTATCGGGAGAATTTAATAATTTACTGTTTAAAAAGCAAGGAAGAATTTTTTATTTACTAGATTTAACAAGGAAAAATAGTATATAAAATAAGAGTTCAAAGCATAGTGAAATTGGGGTTTTTATCTGTTTTTGAATATTAAGATAGAGGTTATAATTGTCCTGAATGAAAGTGGCTAATAAAGATGTTAAAGTATTTTACTGAAAAGTACACCTGATAGGTCCAGAGTCCTAAAAGAAAATATAATTATTAAATGCTTATTTACTAGAAAAATATTCAGTGTTTGAATATTTTGTAAAAATCTCAGTCACTTTGAATCCAACAGAAAAATCCATTCCTCCACCCCTTATTTCCAGACCTACATTGATGATAATTAAAAGAAAGCAGGCGTACATAGGGAATGTACTGGAAACAGTAGCAACCTGATACCATTATATGTTCATTTTGATCTCCTACACTGTCTATTTTCCAAGAATACCGTAGTACTAAAAATATTCTGGTTATATTCATAGGCACAGCGAAATCTTCAATTATCAAAGAAAAATTCACCTATGTTTAGTGGATTTCCTAGGGAGAAAGGTGTTCTTGGTAACATTTCTCCAACAAAAACTTATTCAACAAAAAAATAATTCCTAAGTCACAATCAAACTGAAAATATAATAGTTCACAGTTTCCCATGCAGTCCAAGTAACTGAGTTTTTTATTCCTTTGACTTTCATCTTTATTATTATATAACATTGCTATTTTGCTCTTACAGTCATCAACTATAAACAGTAAAACTCCTTCCCCAAAATTTGATGTGAAATGATTATGTGCCCATGTTTTCACTGGCTATAAGAAATTATTTCAATGTTATCTTAAACTGCTAATTGGTCCATAATCCTATATTATAAAAGCATAATATGCAAATCAACCTGACAGCAGAACAACTGGTCGCTATGATGCACATTGACCATCAGGGGGCAGACGCTCAATGCAGGAGCTTCCCCCTGGTGGTCACTGCATTCCCACAGGGGGAGCGCTGCTCAGCCAGAAGCTGGGCTCACGGCTGGCGAGTGCAGCGGTAGTGGCGGGAACCTCTCCCATCTCTGCGGAGCACTAAGGATGTCCGACTGACAGCTTGTCAGTCAGACTCTTATCAAATATAATCAACATGGGTAGAATAGGTCAGATCAAAACTGAGGACCCCGGGCAGTTAGAGAAACAGAGCAAGAGGTCAGGACAGCCAACAGTTTTCAATCAGACAAGCTGTCAGTCAGACATTCCCTGAGGGCTCCTGGACTGCAAGAGGGCACAGGCTGGGCTGAGGAACTGCCCCCCCCCTCCAAGTGCATGAATTTCATGCACCGGGCCTCTAGTATGTAATAGTTGGTCTGTGAAGAGCATTGAAGAGGATCTTGGAAAACTGAGGCTAATCTGAAGCCTTCAATCTATAATAACAATAACAACAATCCTATCTAACAAAGAGGGAATATGCTAATTGACCCTCATGCTGTTGCAAAGATGGCAGCACCAACAGCCAATAAGGAGGGAATGTGCTAATTGACTGACATGCCCTCAAAGATGGCAGTGCCCACAGCCACAAGATGGTGGCATCCAGTCCCCTCAGTCCCCCAGCCACCCAGGGCTGCCCAAGGCTCAGGTAACCAGGGCTGGCCAAGGCTTGCGCTGCCAGCAGTGGCAGCAGCAGAGTTGGGATCGGGCGTCGCCTTAGCCTGATTTCCGGGTCGCCTCCCACCCCTGAGGGCTCCTGGAATGCAAGAGGGGACAGGCCGGGCTGAGGGACTCCCCCTTCAGTGCATGAATTTTCATGCACTAAGCCTCTAGTAATATTAATAACTAATAACCTAACTACCAGCCAGGTACAGTGACATGGCTCATGCATGGGTCATTCAATGAGAAAATATGTTTACTACCTCTAGATGAGAATCTGAGCCATAAAGGAGTAAAGTTATTTGCCCAAAGCCTCGCTATAAATATGTTTTCCACATTATCTCTACTTCTGACCTCCTGTCTTAATTAGCTGGATTGTCTCAATGATTTCAAATCACCAGGACCCAGCAATTCAATTGGAGTCAAAAACTCTTATCACATATAAATCAACATGGGTAGAATAGGTCAGATCAAAACTGAGGACTCTGGACAGTTAGAGAAAGAGAGCAAGAGGTCAGGACAGCCAACAGTTTTTAAACTGGGGGGGGGGGGGTGCAGGAATTGCCTGCCAGCAAGGATCTGGAGCCAGGGCAAGAAGACTGAGTTAAAAGGGCTTTAATTATTGCAGGCATGGGAGCACTGAGGAGGGGTGCCCTGCCCCCAGACACTCCCAGTGTTCACACCTGAGGACTAGACACTACAGCTTATCCCCAACCCCCTAGCCACAGCTGAGAAGCCTTCCTCATCGTCCTTCTTGCCTTGGCCCTCCTTTGCCCCCAAGGTGTTGAACAGCATTGGGCTGCCCTGCTAATAGTTACCACCATCCTGCTGATCCTGCTGCTGCTGGTGGTGTGGAGCTGGAAGCTTTTTTTTTTTTTTTAATCTAAAAGCGAAATAAGCCAGTCAGAGAAAGATAAATATCACATGATCTCACTTATATGTGGAATCTAATGAACAAAATAATCTCACAAACAAAATAGATCCAGAGACACGGAAGCATGCAACAGACTGAGGATTCTCAGAGGGGAAAGGGGGGGGGGGGAAGAGATTAACCAAGAATTTATATGCATATGTGCATTACCCATGGACACAGATAATGGTAGGGTGAAGGCCTGAGGAGGGGACCAGAGTGAGGAGGAGTGGATCCATGGAGAATAAAAGGGGGACATCTGTAATATTTTCAAAAATAAAGATAAAATAAACAAAAATTCAGATTTCTGTGAGAACTGGTTGGCATGCAGGATCCCAGCAGGGAATCTGAGTCTTTAAGATCTGGAGCAGCAGAGGAATCTTCATGCACTCACTGCAGGGTCAGATCAGCTCTCAAACGGAGAGCACAGGAGCCCTGACTGGGTGGCTCAGTTGGTTGAGCATCATCCCATACACCAAAAAGGTTACAAGATCAATTCCTGGTTGGGGCACATACCTAACTTGTAGGTTTGATCTCTGGTCAAGTTGTGTATGGGGGGCAATTGATTGCTGTTTCTCTCTCACATCAATGTTTCTTCCCATCTCTCTCGCCCTCCCTCTCTCTAAAAATAAAAATAGACCAATAAACATATCCTCAGGCGGGGATTTAAAGAAAAGGAGGGCACAGGAGATGAAAGCATCACCCCGGACACCATCTTTTATTTGCAAGGGAAATAAGGAAAGGTGGTTGGGAGCCTCAGCCTTTAGTGGCTCAGTTGCTAAATTAACTGCAAGGCAGATTCAAGAACATTTGGATTTGGACTTGAAGTCCCTAATCTATTAGAAAGAGATTCCCATAGGAAACATATACAAATGAAAGGATTCAAAATAGGCAGGAGTATGGACAAAAGTTACTGAGTGTCCAGGACTTTGATAACAAAAATTCAGGGTTGCCCCAGCCAGGGTATTTCTATAAGCTTCCTGTTAATTCTAGTCAATTCTTGGGTTTTGTTTAGCCTGTTATGTGACAGCAGCAGAGGTGAACGGGTCAGACTGTGAACCCCGACTTCCTGGGTTCCAGTCCTGCCTCTGCTCCTTCCTGAGCCTCAGTGTCATCATCTACTGGTATAAAAAGGGATGATAATAACAGTACCTACATCATAGAAGTAGTTTATGGATTAAATGAGTTACTTGTCAAGGTATTAGAGTAGAACCTAGCATTTGAGAAGTACCTAAGAAGTACCTCAGAAGTTTAGGGTTTTGTGTTTTGTTTCCCCCCCCAAAAAAAGTCTCAATTTTCCTAGGACAAAAGCCTGGTATATACCCGACTCCTCTTTCCTCAGCCCATTGCCTCCCTCAACAAGCACTGCCAATTCTGCCTCCTATGCAGAACTTGACACCATCTACTTTCAACTTGCGCTCTTGACTTGCAGTACCAGCCTTCTCACCTGGTCTGTAACCCCAGCCTAGCCCCCTGTCGTTATGAATCTCAATGACCAATTCTCATATGCAGTAAAGATTACACTATTTTCCACAGCCCAATCTAATTACTATTTTGAAACCATATTGAACCTGCCATGATGGTGAGACATTTAAACACATTCATTTGGGAGGTTTGGGGTCTTCCACAGTGTCTAGACCTCCCGTGGGACAGGGACAAATGGGAATCCGGTCCTTGGTCCACACTGGTGGCCAGGAGGCATCCACTACTCCAGTGTCCACTGTTCTGCAGGCTGTGGGGCTTGGCTCACTTGGGTACAGAAATCATTTTCCTTCTGGAGCATTGGAAGGGGACCTGTTTTCCATGCGGCAGAGCTCAAACCCTCTCTTGTCACACTTAATTTTCTCTTCTCTCTCTTCTATCCTTCTCTTCTCCCTTACCTATCTTGTCCTTATCCAGAGGACTGCCTTTCTGGATTCGCATTTCTATCCAAACATTTCTCCTATACCTTCACATTCTTTTCCTGTTACTTTTCTCACACACTCTCTAAATTATCCTAAGGCGATTTTGGATCAGAAAAGCCAGAGTGAACATTTCTATTTTTCACCTGGCCATATTCCTTCCCCAAGGCAATGAGCCAAGAGTCTGTTGTCTGCTTAAATGGAGAAAGGGAAAAAGAATTACAGGGAGAAAAAAAGAGGTTAACATCTGAAACAGTGTCGAGCTGCACATTCAATTCACAGAAGGCAAGCATCCTGGCTGCAAGACCTGCAGCACCAATGGAGCCACATCATTCCTGTTTACAGGTTTTCAGTGGCTTTTAATTGTGTTGAGTGTCACATCTGCACTTATGACCTGGTGTACAAGTTCAGACAAGTTAGCACAAGCCTCAGCCTTCTCCACTCTCCTTTCCACCACTCCCTCCCTCTTCCCCGATATTGGGCCACATTAAATTTCTGTCTCTTGTGAGGAGAGCTATGCTGGCCCCTGAGGTTTACATTACAGTGTTTGATAGTATTTGCACTTAAGATGCCTCCACCCCACACAAAACAAAACAAAAACCCAGGAAGAAGCAACTGTTCTCTAGATCTTTGCTGATCAATCCAGGGTACATGTAGCTATTGAGCACTTGAAGTGTAACTTGGTCTGAATTAAAATGTGCCATCATTTCAGATTTCTACGATTTAGGATCAAAATACATTTAAAAATCTCATTAATAACGTTGTTATAATGAGCACATATTGAAATAATATTTTGAATATATTAGGTGAAATAAGAGATGATTTAAATATTTTTCACCTGTTTCATTGACTATTTTTAAAGTGTATACTGGAAAATTTTAAATTGCATAGGTGGCTTGCTTGCATTATAACCCTATTGAATCTGCTCTAGATTGATGGAGAACAACCTAAAACATGAAAGCTTAGAAAGAAAGGATTAGGATTCTGCACCCATCCCACCCTCTAAAGACCAGGGCTGATGGTGCTTTAATGTAAGCCTCCACAGGGTCAGCCTTAAGTTGGAGTAGCTTTATAGGCAGATTATATTTTTTCCAAAAAAAAAAGCATTCCTTTCCATTTCTAAACACATTCTGCTCACAGGCCCATAGCATTCTGAAATTGTGATTAAGAATTCTAGGTATCCCTGCAATTACCCTGAAATAATACAATTTTCTCTAGCAATTATCTAGACCTAACACTCTTCCCCCTCAGCAGATGTTCTAAAGCAATTAGTGAGAACCCTACTTTGACTGCCATGAATCCTGCCTTCCGGTCCCCCAGAGTACAGCCTGTCTTCTGTGGGTCACCATAATTTCACACTCAGGCAGTCAGCTGAGAGAGGAACAGGGCCACCTTAACCCGTGGTTAATGAGAAATCCTCGGTGGGCAAAGTTGGTACAGAATCGAATCAGTGCATTAACTCTCAAACCTCTGCAGATCGACTAAGAAGCAACACAAGCAATAATCTGCACAAAGGCATTGCGGGACTCATAATGTGAGAGCAGGAATGCATTTTGGAGAACAATCTAAGCAGCCCTCTTGTTTTACAAATAATGTAAGTAAGATCTAGCCTAGCAAGTGCTGTTAATGGAATTATCAGTCGGAAGTTAGAACCCATGACTCCTATTTCCTAACTCATTCAGTCAACAAGTATTTGTTGAGCTACTCTAATGTGCTAGGGTACTCTTCAGGTACATGCTTTTCTGCTATAACAGAAAAAAAGAAAAACAATGAAAATCTGATTTAAAGAGTAAAGGACATTGATTGTCACTAACTGAAATCTGGCTCGCTTCAGGCTACACTTGGCCAGTACTCAAATGAATGCACTAGGCTGCCTCTGTCTCAGTTCTCTGCCACTTCAGGGTTGGCTCCTCCTCCATTGTTGTCCCAATATAACAATTCAGCAGCTCCTGGGGTTATGTGCTTTCAGGTGCAAATCTAGCACAAAAGAGAGTCTGCTTAGCTCTGAAGATAAAAACAATAAAACTCAAACAAAGACACTTGGAAGGGATTCTTGCAGCTGATTACTAAATTGAGTCATGTGTGGCCTACAGATGAGATGTGCTGACTATGTTAAGCCAATCAGGGGCCACTTCTAGACTCAAGAATGGTGTCAAATGTATCCAAAATACATGCTGAGAATTTTGAGATACTGTTAGGCTGGGGAAATGGGGAGAATAAATTCTGGGAAGCAATACAAAAGTTAAGCAATCTTTTCTTCAGGTCCTCACAGCTGAGCTTTTCAATAACCTAATAGTTTTTACACTCTGCTCTGTAGAGTCTTAGGAGTTCCCGAGGTGTATCTCAGGGTTTGAGGGTGTCCGCAACACTAGAACCCTCAGCCCCTTACTTCTGACTTCAAACAGAGCTAGTCCTCTTTTGTCTGTTTTACATATTTGGGTTCTGTATGAGATTTCACTTAGAGAAAGTGCTTCACTGCTGGCATGCAATTATAAAACCACCGTCCCATGTTCATGTTATTGCAGCAGTAGATGTTAGGATGTACTACCCCTGTCCTCTCCTGTTTGGACATGTTGTCTGAAATAAATTGTTATGAGTTTTTTCCCCCATGGCTTGAAGCAAATGGCCTGCACCTGTAGAAGCTAAGATACACTCCCCAACTGACTCGGGCGCTCCCCTCTGCCTGACCGAATTGTACACCCACCAGACATCCTGCTCTCTTCCAAGGATGCCCTGTTGTTCAGGCAGCTACCCCAGCGGGCTGGTGCAACCCTGCCCCAGTCCCTCTATAAGAGAACGTACACACTCCCTCAGTGCGGACGCTGACACACTGGTCTCAGCCCACTGTGAGAGAATGTAATAAAAATTTCTTAATTTCCCACAGCGTCTCTTGGCCTGGCTCCTGTTGGCTCCAACCTAACAGTAGAGTTATCTGTATTGTATGCTTTTTATACATCACTTTTTCTTTGATTCAAGAATTTATCCCTTTTGCCAGAGTGCCTCTTCCAGGGCTAACTGAATGGAATCAGAATGTCCTGAAGGTATTTCTTGGAACGTAGGTCTTCGTGCTGAGAATCCATTTCACAGGCTCTTGTGTCATGCTTCTGATATTTTGCTGATAGTCATTTCACAGACATTCTTCCCATTCCCTGCTCCATTTACGCACTCTAAACACTTTGAGAAAGGTTTCTGCCTCTCTAAAACTTCTAAATACTCAAATTTCAGGTCACAAGTATACAAGCGAAATTCTTAACAGATGAGTGAACCGCTGCTGAGTTCCACTAGGCAGGTGGAATATGACTGTCTTCCAATGATCCACCTGCTTACCTGGAAGGAAGTCAGACCTTACAGTTTGATAATTAACACAAAATTTTAAAAGGCCAAACAAACTTCAACCCAAAAGAAGACAAAAATGTCCCTTACTTCATATCATAGGTGGCAGTATTTTTGTTATGGTCATGTACTTGGTGAATTCTCTTTTCTCTGCTAAATTTTTATCTCTTTCATATTCTAGTCAATGAAATGTTAAATTTAAAAATATATCACATTTCCTGTTGACTCTGAAAGGATTCAAATCTTAGTGCATTTATTCGTATTCTGTTTACTTCTGTCCCATTTCATCAGCATAAAGGCATAGCCCATAATTTTTTTTTTTAATTCTGGAAAAATATATTTTCTGAGAAGCATTTAGGGGATTCAATATATTTCCTAAAATTCAGTCTTAAACGGTGAGTAATATATCATAAATTTTTGTGGAAGGTGCTTTTATATAAATAGTATTATTTCCTCACTTAAAAATTAGATAAGAATCATGAAAATAGATGAGAATATACAATTATTTTAGATTCATATTGACTTATTTTTACATTATTTATCTTTGTCTTTGATTTGGTGTAATAATTTTCTTCAAGTTCTTTGGAAATATACTTCATGGGAAATTTCTGTGCATGGAATTTGGGGAAGTGTTTGGAAACAATAGCTATAAGGAAACGAGGGAAGCAGGATTGGCCAGATGGAGAGGTTCATCTACGAGCTGTTACAACAGAGATCGCGGATTATCATGGAAGCTCTTACCCTAGCTGGGTCTTCAGAGTCAAGGGTCCTGGCCTTTGCATGTCATATTGACCAGTCCTTGGATGCAGACTACGTCTGGGGAGGAGGCATGCCTTGGGTAAGAGCAGCCAACACCCTAGAGTGCTTCACTCTGAAGGGGGACATCCATTACAGTACAATGCCCTCACCCTCACCCTTGCCACCAGAAAGGCGCTTCAAGGGGAGAACAATAGGAATTTATCTGAGCAGTGCCAAGGATTCCTGTTCTGTTTCATTCCTTACCTGCCACTCAAACAAATGATTTCTTGAACTTTGAATGCATGGGTAAGTAAACGAAAATACTTTCGTTGATACAATGAAAGTACAACTAATAGATAGTTGATGGATAAGAAAAACATGTCAGAGGTTCCCCTGGGCCTAAAAGGGTAATTATTGATTACAAAATAAGTGCTGAAAGAAAATTAATTTTAAGAATGCATAGATACAAGGCAATGAATTTCTAGAAGTTGCTTTTGTCTGGTATGTAATACATTTCTTAAGTAGGGAAGCAAAAAGAGGGACTCACAAGGAAGTTATTTCACGTATTTCATAGATTAAAGGAGCTAGTCTTAACAAGATTCTGGAAAGATAGGTAGCACTTTTGTTGTCAGCAGGGACCAGCAAAAGTAGCACAAATTTCCTCACATGGCATATATACAAAAAAAATTTAAAAACAAATCAGGGTAGACACAAGATGGAATAAACAATACCTTCAGTCTAACATTTCTGCTTGGGATTGAAATAGCTGATACTATACTACAGGCAGTCTTCTTTTGCACTTTACTGTGTTAACTGAAACCATCGGAAGTAAGGGCGGTCTTATTAACTTTTACTTCAGTTATTGCAACTTTGTATTTCTACAGATTTGCCTCTGAAAATTATTAAATTGTCTGAATCACTAGACATTCGTTTCTTTTTTTTGTTACATATTTATTTGGGGGTTTTTAAATTATTTTTTTTATTTTTCAATTACACTTGACATTCAATATTATATTATACTAGAAGCCCAATGCACAAAATCCATGCAAGGGCTTTGGCCCTGGCTCTCGCCTGCCACCACTGTGGCTGGGGGCCTCTGCTGCCTCTGCCTGGGCCCCCACCCTCTGCAGCTTTGTCTGGAAGGAAGGACATCTGGAAGGACATCCAGCCTAATTAGCATATTATGCTTTTATTATTATACTAGAGGCCTGGAGCATAAAATTCGTGCATGGGGGTGGGTGTCCCTCAGCCCAGCCTGCACCATCTCCAATCTGGGACCCCTCAGGGGATGTCTGACTGCCAGATGTCCCACAGGGATCGGGCCTAAACCGGCAGTCGGACATTCCTCTCACAATCCGGGACTGCTGCCTCCTAACCACTTACCTGTCTGCCTGCCTGGCTGCCCCTAACCACTTCTGCCTGCTAGCCTGATTGCCCCCTAACCGCTACACTGCCGACCTGATTGATGCCTAACTGCTCCCCTGCCGGCCCGATCACCCCCAACTGCCTTCCCCTGTGGGGCTGAGGGGACTGGGGGACTCCAGCTGGATGAGGCTGGATGCTGCAGGGACTGGGTGAGGCAGGGCTGAAGGCACTGGGGGACTGAGGCTGGATGAGGCAGGGCTGAGGGGACTAGGGGACTGAGGTTGGATGAGGTGGGGCTGAGGGGACTGGGCGCCGCCATCTTGTGGGTGTGAGGGTGTGGCAGTCAATTAGCATATTCCCTCTTTATTGGCTGTGGGCACTGCCATCTTTGTGAGGGTGTGGCAGTCAATTAGCATATTCCCTCTTTATTAAATAGGATATTAGTTTCAGGTGTACAGCATAGTGGTTAGACAGTTATAAAATTTACTAAGTGATCCACTGGTAATTCTAGTACCCACCTGACATCATATATAGTTATTACATTATTATTGACTATATTCCCTGTACTGTACTTTATATTCCTGTGACTGTTTTATAATTATTAATGTGTACTTTTCAATCCCTTTACCTTTTTTCAACCAGCATATGGCAACCCTCAGTTTGTTCTCTGTATTTATGTTTCTGTTTTGTTTGTTCATTTATTACTTTTTTTAGATTCAGCATAAAGGGGGTTAATATCCAAAAGTTATAAAGAATTCATACAACTCATAGCAAAAAAAAACACCCAAAAAACAAACAGTTTAATTAAAAATGGGCAGAGGACCTGAATAGATACTTCTCTAAAGAGGACATACAGATGGCCAATAGACATATGAAAAGATGCTCAACATCACTAATCATTAGGAAATGCAAATTAAAACCACAGTATCATCTCACCCTGCCAGAATGGCTATCACTAATAAATCCACAAACAACAAGTGTTAGTAAGGATGTGGAGAGAAGGAAATCCTCATGCACTGTTGGTGAGAATGCAGATAGGTGCACCACTATGGAAAACTATATGGAGTTCCTCAAACAATTAAAAATAGAATTACCTTATGACCCAGCAATTCCACTTCTTAGTATTTATCTAAAGAAATCCAAAACACTAATTTGAAAAAATATATGGACCTTATCCCTATATTCATTGCAGCATTATTTACAATAGCCAAGATATGGAAGCAACCTAAGTGTCCATCAATAGACAAATGGTTAAAAAAAAATGTGCTGCACATATACAATGTAATATTCAGACATAGAAAAAGAAATCTTACCATTGATGATAACATGAATGGACCTAAAAGGTATTATTCTAAGTGGAATAAGTCATAAATTAGCTTCTTGAAAGAAGAGATCTTGTCTGGTTTTCCTTGTTAGTTTATCCCTACAGCCTAATGCAGTGCCTTGCCATACAGCAGGCATTTAGTATTTGCCGAATGAATGAACCATCAACCAAATGACGTAGTGCACAGCAATCTGGTGACCATACACTCTTCTCTTAGACTGTCTGGTACATATCTGAATTTTTCTAGATGAATCTTGAAAAACTAACAAAACTTTCTGTGGCAAACTTAGTACTTGTTTCTTATTTAGAGACACACAGTATTTATAGCAATCCTTCATAATATTATATGCTAATCAAAGATTATTTGCTCTCCCATTTTCAACTATTTGCTGTCTGTCTAGTTCCAAAAAAGATCACAATCTATATGAATAAATACTTGGTGTATCCCATAGTGAATATTTCATATATTATTATTTACTAATAAAACAAGTCAGGGCTTTCAAATTCAGTTAGAAAAATAATTTTACTGTTGACCTCAATATCAAAAACTAAAATTAAAGTTTCTTACTCTGCTCAGTGTTATTCATGCTCCCATAGACTGAGCTATACAGTATACAGAATAGGAAAAAAATGCATCTGTTAACTAAAGGGTAGAAATGCAAACGTAGATGTAGGAGTGTCCAAGGGCCCTGGGAGAACTGAGTAATGACTAGAAAAGTGCTTAACCCCAAGGAGTTTCTTTATTTTTAACTATCAAACTCTTAAGCATGAGACAGTGGCTCCTTTTCAAAATATGTCCTGATATGTTGGTATCGCCAAATGTGTGGATTATAAACTGTTTGTAGGAACTCTGGTGCTTTCTTGAAAGTCACATTTCTGTCAATTACCCTTGTTTCTCAGATAGACTCAGACCTCAAGTTAATTTTCTACTTTTCTGTTGTTAGAAATATCACCCGAGGATATTTTTTCCATTGATTTTTAGAGAGAGTGGAAAGGAGTTAGAGGAGAAGAGAGGAAAGAAGAGGATAGAGAGAGACATGGATTGGTTGGCTCTCGCATGCTCCCATACAGGGCTGGGAACGAACCTGCAAGCCGGGCACATGACCTTGACCCCAGACCCTTTCATCTGAGGGATGACACACTACCCACTACCACTGAGCCATACCAGCCAGGGCAAATTTTCTACTCTTCTTAAGCTTAGCTCTCATTCTTGGTTTATCTTTGTCTCTCATTTCTTATAAAGGTACACTAACGAACAAGTAGAAAATAGTCTTATCTAGTGGTGGCCATTGAGTAAACTCTCTCACTGCTTGAGTGGCTGGTACCACCCATTCAAATAGACACCACTGCAAAATTACAGAGCACTTTCCCTGTGATCCCTTGTGTTAAATTCATGAAGACTGAGGAACTACTGTGCAGCAACAAGACTAAGAACAGTAGAGGGTGGGTTAACCACAGAAGGGTACTTACAAAGATGAGAAATAATAACCCAAAGTGAATTACCAATTTCACGACGAAGGCAAAGGAAACAAAATTAAGGAAGAGATATATGAAAATGGCTTTATTTTAGTTAGGAGCTCTGATTAAAAGAAAAGAACATTAAAAAAGCATAAATTACACAAACACCTGTTTAATTTATTATGATTTTTATTTCCTTTACCACAGTGAATGAAACCAGGTCATGGTAGAAGATTAAGGTTTACTTTTTAATTTAAAGCTATTGTTGGTTTTTTGTTATTTTTCTTTTTCATTTTGCTTGGGGTTTTCATCTGTATGAATAAGACAACAGTTTCTCTTTGAAGGTGCTCCTGGTATGTGAGTAGAACAGAACACACAACCTATGTTCTTTTCAGTGACTACTAATTGGTAAATAATGCCCAGCCTTACATTCAGAAGGTATAAAGTCTAAACAAACCAGCCAGTATAAAACGTGTTACTGGGTGGGAAGATGGCTTTCCCAGGACTCTTAAGTCAACAGGAGGAGGAAAGTTTGTTCCTTTATCTCTTAACAGAAGCTCTGCTGTATAAATGCTGCTTAAGCTATCATGAAAGCCACTTTTAATTTCCCTTAGCTTCAGTTACTGGCAGACAGACTATTTTATTGTCTACTAAAGCTGACATAAGTAGAAGAGCAAATTGTAGTAGGTCTGCTTTGAACATTGTTGTTGAAGCCCTCTTGGTTATACTTTAATGTTTGCAATATGTGCATATAGTGCTCAATGGATTACAAATCTTGGCTATGACTATTCTCACGTTAGATCCTCACAAAATACACTGTGACTTGAGCAGAGATGAAATCTGACAAATTGCAAAACTTCTGTGGCTCAGGCCACACCTGCAAATGTTCAATAATTCCCTTGGGTAATTAAGTTCCCTTTACCAGGAATCATGGACATAATTCAATGCTGGACAAGCACTCTTCCTACAAAATAATATCAAGACACTAGAGGCTTGATGCACGAAAATCATGCAAGGAGCTCAGCCCTCGCAGCCCTGGCTTCGTCCAGAGGGTCGTTTGGCTGTCCGGTCTAATTAGCATATTACCCTTTTATTATTGTAGATTTTATTAACAGAGAATAGAATACAGCACACATACCAGCATACAGACTGCTGGACGCTGGTGATAGCCAATGAGAATTCCCAGGCTAGGTCACTTTGTAAAATTCCTTCTTCTATTTTCTAAATTCCTACATACAAGGCCTGAAGGTGTATGCTGCTACATGACAGGGTGGGACAAAAGTAGGTTTACAGTTGTTTGTATGGAAAATAAAACAATAATTAATAAATAATACTACAGGAATACACTGTGTTTTGCATACTCACAACTCTAAACCTTCTTTTGCCCACCCCCATATATAAGCAGCCGCTTCTAGGGGGTCATGAGACTTGACTGAAATATCTTGCCTGGGCCCTTTCCACAAAACTTTGGGTTTTATATTAGTACAAAGCACACACTAAATCTGGCTGTAGCATAACTAACCTGGTTTGGACATCACATGTATGCAGCTTTCCTTCCCAATGTATGTGCATAACGATTGACTAGCATGTGTGTGGCTTTCACTGCTGCTCGTACCAGGTTTGCCTTCATGTGCCTTGGAATCAAGGCCCCTCTTGCTGATTGCTCTGTGCCAGGGCAATCTATCAGGTGCCCTTGCTTCCCAGCGGTCCAGGGCTCCCCATGATGAACCTTGAAACTGTGCTTCAGTGTCCTTGCAGGACTATCTGTTCTCTCAGCGTGTGGCTGTCCCCACACCAGCCCTCCAAACCACATCTGCGCAGTTACCCTGTTGTCATCTCTCCTCCTCACCTGTGGAGCTCCAGTGAGGCGATCTGTGCTAGCAGGCCGGCTGCATACCAAGACATTGTTGTTGATGATGATCCTGACTTGCCATTTAATGTTGAGCATTATTCACAAGTCCATGAGAAGAACCAGGTGGATTTTTTTAATCCATGCCTGTTTCAAAGCTATGGGCTAGGTCACACCTTACTTTCCATTCTCTCTCAACCCTCATTTTTTAAAGACAGAAGCATGATGCTGTCTTGGTTGTGTTCTAATTTTTAGAAAAGCACATTTATCTTCTTAATCTAATTTTATTCTTATAGGCATTCCTTGTAACCTTGGGCAAGATGCTGCCGACATAGCACCAGCTATCAGTTTTGTATTGTAATTTCAAACCCTAGATTTCCAGTGCCTTTTCTGTACAGTTCGCCTCAGCTCCTTCAGGCTGAACAGTATCTGAAACCTACCCGTCACCTTGTGACTCACTGGTCCTATTGCTGGTGACAACGAGAATTCTGTCGGGCCATGGTCAATTCCAGTGCAGTAACCCCATGTTTTCACATTTCACAACTGAAAATAATATGTGACGTTACTTTGATCATGGGTATACCTCTGCTGTCTTCTCCTCAAAGTAATTTAGGATAGTAATGGAGCAGCATATAAGGGAACCGTTCAAATATTTAATTTGAAGAGTCCGCATAAGTGGCCACTTCATTTGTTGAGTTTCTAGCGTTGGGTTGTGCTCCACCTTGGTAAGCTCCTCAAGGAGCATAGTTTCTCTGGCTTTAATAAAAGCAGCAGACTGTAAAGAACACAAAGAGCTGTCTCTGTCAATTGGCAGCTGCTCACCCAGTTAGCCACTGCTTCTGACTGGAGCACAGCTTGGGGGTACAGGCCAAATGTTACATGGAGCGTAGGCCAAACTGAATTTTCGTGAAGAAAATACTGTGCACCAGCATTTCAACTAACATGTATGTCTGAACGATGTGCCAGGCATTTTAATATTTACTGCCTTCTTAGTCCTGAGAACAACCTATGAATATATATTATTTTCTCCGTGGTATAAATCAACTTGGGATGGTTTAGTAACTGTCTAATTATGCATCTAATAAGTGATATGGGAACTGAATATCACTGTATATCTACATGTTCTTCCCACTCTGTGACACCACTCCATAGTAAACTTTTTGTGCAAGATCATCACTGACAGAGGCTGTGACCCACAGAAGCTAGTCTCAGAAAGGTGGTATTATTATTTTTTTAAGTAATTAATTAATTAACTCCAGTTCTCCACCTGCATTTTTCAAATCATGTAAAAGAGAATTGAAACAACAAAACCTGCAGGACCCTTTGGTAAGATCCGTCCTTTTCTATCCCTAACAGCCTCCCTTTCCCTAGTCCTCTTAGTTTAAACAAAAGGCTCCCTCATCCCTGACCTTGTGCAGATTTTCTGTCTTTTAAAAAGGGCACTATTCCTCTAATCTTACCCTTTAACTTTTCTACCCATAATTCAGTTCTCCCTCATTCTCAACATTTTTATTCAGCATCAAAAAGCCCAATGCACCCATAAAACAATAGGAGGACCCTTCCAGGAGCGTGTTGGAGGCAGAGTAGGGGATGACTCGAGTGGACAAAGCCCAGTACCATTTTCAGCAAGCAGTGGCATAAGACAAAGCTGGAAGTACTCACATATTAACAGCTTTTCAACACCAACAAAAGAGCATCCATAGGAAGGACCTTTTGTAACAAATCTACCACTTGCTTTAAAAAATAAGAATCATGCTATGCTACTCAATTCCAATTAAGTCTTAGCATCCCTGCTGATGCTTGCCTCAAAACTCCTCATGATAACTAATGCGTTATACTTCTAGGATGAATTTGTCCAGCTCCAGATAGAATATCTTCTCTAGTTCTCCTACTTGTCTATGGCCAAATATTTTTAACTAAGATTAGAGAGAGTGTCATTTTAAGTGTGGCTGTAAGGTCTCCAATGTGAATTGTCACATTAAAAAGCGAAAGCTCAGTTCTGAAGATTACAAGTCTATATCAGTTAGATATTTCAAGAAAAGGCTGGATAACAAACAACCACAAAGTCTCAGCAGCAGGCAGTAGTAACCATATATCTAGCTCACAGGTCTGTGGATCTTTGGGGTTGGCTGATCTAGGCTGGGTGGCTTTAATTATCTCAGCTGTGTGCTCATATGGCTGGGGGCCAGCTGGGGATTAAGCTTGGCTGCACAAACTTCTGTTCTACATATCTCCCATCCTCTTCCTGTCTGGGTAAATTCTCAAGACAATAGCAGAAGTGATGGAGAGCAAACTCAATAGTTCAAGCACTGCTCAAGCCTTAGTCACATCATGCTCTCTAATGTTTCACTGACCAAAACAAGTCAGATGATGAAACTCAAAGGGAGGAGGGAAAGGCACTTAACAATGGGCATGGATTCTGGAAGAGGTAAAGCCACAGAGATATTGATAAAGTCTACTACAGCCATTGACCTATTTTTCTTAAGTATCATCCTATGAAAAGTTAGATATTGTTCATTCTGGTAGTGTCAGCTGTAGATGCATGCCCCTTTCATTCATTCATTTGTTCTTTCATTCCTCCATTTATTCATTCGCTCATTCTTTCAATGCAATCAGAAGAAAAAATTAATTTAAATAGGGTACTCATTATATATCTTTCTAAGGCATTCACTTTAACCGACTTTTGGGGGGAAATTGTTGTGATGATACAATGAATCTTGGATCTTGTCATGCCACTCACTGTGCAGCAACTCCTGTCCTTGTTCTAGGAGTTCTCTATTACATACCCCCTTGCAATCTTTCCAACCTAGTTTAATTGGCAACATTTCAACATGCCGTTTCAAAATCTCATATGGAGAGCTATCACTGAGCTCCAAAGTCTGGCAACAAAATGGTTGCTTTTGCAAAATCAATATAGTAAAGGAATATTACCTGATATCTTATTACTAGGTGGATAGATTTCCACATTATGACTTTTTCTAATAAGAGCCCAGGATCTTTCATGATAGAATATTTGAATGGAAAGTTGTCTTTCCCAGGGCTTATCTGCTTTTTAAAAAATTAAAAAAAAAAACAACACCACAAAACTCTGGGTGGTTGTATATGCATAATAAAAGTAGATAAAAGGGAGAATATTATTTTAGAAGTAGTAGAAGGAATAACAGAAGCAGAGAATGGAGAAAAGGGCAGGGAGGGACATTGACAGGGTCTATTATTGACCTGATTAAGGCTATCACTGCCTAAAGGAAAGTTTGGACTTGTCCACACCAAACTGTCCAAACAAGGTTTATCAAAGAGGGTAATTTTAGAAAGCAAATATTAACTGCATAAATTGAAGATAAGGGTCCCGGCAGGAATATAGAGAGATGTTTTCTTTGTAGTCTAAGAAAATCTGATGTTTCTTCAAATATTTAGGCATAGCTTACAGAATGGAAAGTGGTTTATTTGAAATCCTGTGAATTACCTCGTGATTTCTTTTCTCTGTTTTAATCCTGTTCTGGTTATTGCAAGCCTTGTCAGTGGTGATTCATGGCTTTGATTGTGGAACCCACGGTTATAAAACCACTTTGGACAAATGCCCGCATGCTTCCTTGTTCCTCTGATGACGGGGCAGGGCCCAGTGATGGCACGTGGAATAACACTTCCAGGGAACCCAGAGCACCTCTGGCTTTCAACGCCTGTGTAATCAATACTTTCCTCCCACTGGCAGAGTTTATGTAGTTTGGGGTGATATAGTAGGGAAAACAGGATTCTCAGCTCTGAGATGCTGATTTCACATGATATTACTGAAAACTACAGTTATGCTCCATGTTTTCATCCCAGACACTTTAGGAAATGACTATAATTACATAGAGAAGAGAGTCCAGATTACATGGTGGGCTTTTTTACTATTTAAATTACAAAAGTATATTTGTGCTTCTACTCCAGTTTTTCATGAGGACTTAAATCAGAACAGCAATATAAGTATCATTTCAATCATTCCAAATAATACTTTTCATCACCAGCGGACGTCCATGAGACATCTCCTCTCCCCACTACCACATCTGACATTCTTGCTTTTAACACTGAAAGATTTTGGGTCATTTCCTTTCATCAAGATATTTTCAGATGGGAATTTAAAATAAATTGAAAAGAGTCAAGCAGTAGTAAACTAGTGGCAAATTAATACTTTATGAATGAAAGAAAGGCAACTGTCACAGGATGAACATTGTGAGGTCAAAAGCCTCCCCTCCCCGAGGTCAGGAAGTGGGCAGGGGCTTTCATCAGAGTGAAAGAAGGGGGAGGTTGGCACCAGAAACATCATCTTTAACTCGGGCACGGAGCATGGTCCTGTGAAAAGGAACAGGCTCCACTGAACTACTCCTAAAGTCACTTGGTAAAGAATTAAAAGTTGCTGATGGAATTGAGAGAAAGGGTGTGTGTGTGTGTGTGTGTGTGTGTGTGTGTGTGTGTGTGTGTCTGTGTGTAAAAGCTTAAGAATTGAGCTTAAACTGAAATCAATGAATAAGCTGTGTGGTTGCAAATTATCTTAAGAATCTTTATATGCCCAGGGCTTCGAACAAAAAGGCACACCATAAATATTTACTGGATGAATAATGAATGAACGTTATCTCATGAAACAAATTTGAGTGACTACGGGTTTACCTTTTTATGGATAGTAAGCCCCTTCGAACTAAAAAATGATCTTAGGATTAGGCAGACTTTCAGAAACAGCCGTTAGCATTCTGTCCCTGCTGCCATACCTCAAAGGTCAGAAGGCCTACCAACTGCAGAAACAGAGGCCAGAGCTAAATGCAGGGAACAAAATAAGGCCACAGTTCTCATCTCCTAGTTCCAAACCCTAACTTTAGCCTCTTACCTGTGGCCGGAGCAGAGAAGTGCCAAAGAGAGGAGATGGAGCTCCAATCTTAACTTGCTTATTACTTATGCTGTACATCCCTCCCTCCCAACGAAACCCTATTCCAGTTTCAAGATTCGTGCCAGAGATACTCAGGATCTTCCTTCAGCAAAGCAAAAGCCAAACATATTTTCCTAGAAAAGACCGTTCCCAACCATCAGATAAACACAAGGCTACATTTAGGACATGGGAGAATTTCACTCATTCAATAAGTATGATTTGTGTAAATAGATTTGTCTCCTTTATAATTAGACCAACCCTCAACACTTTTATAGCAATGAACTTTATTTCCACTATCATGATTATCATTTTACAGTTGCTAAAATATGTTGAAAGCAGAGGAATAGTGAAAAGCTTATAATTCTCAAATTCTATATGTAAATAGCACCTCATAACATTTTTATTAAATGTTGATGAGTAGACAGATACAATACTGCCCTTAGAAAGCTTATATGTTGGCGGTGCTTATATTTTGTTTCTCTGCTGCTCTTCCCTCTTCCTACCCTCCCTGTTAATTAATAATTTATCTGATTTGCATGCAGGGTATCACTGTTCTCATTTTAGTTGAAAATCAGGACCTCCCTAATGTAGAAAACTACCATCAGACTAGAAATGAGAGTCCAGATTAATAAACAAACATTGGTGCGGGGGGGGGGGGGGGGAAGGGAAGGGAAGGGAAGGGAAGGGAAGGGAAGGGAAGGGAAGGGAAGGGAAGGGAAGGGAAGGGAAGGGAAGGGACTTTTCCTATAAATTCCAGAATCATAGACCCTAGGCACCAAAGGTGCTAGGAGGACATATAGTCAGTGATTCTCAACTCAGGCTGCATGTTCTCATACCTGGGTAACTTCTGAGGCTCCAACTCCACACTAATTAAACCAGCATCTTGGATGTGGGCCTGGGCATGGGCAGTTTTTAAAACCCAGGTATATTCTAAAGTACAGCCAAGGTTTAAAGACTCCTGATTTGGTCCTACCTCTTTTCATATGGATAGACAAACTAAAAACTATTTAGTGAGAAAATATTTCTCTCAGGCCATTGGAAAGCCTGGGTTTTGCTATGGGCATGTTTTTTCAGGTCTTTACAAAAACTGATCATTAAAACATGAATTTCTCTATTCTTTGTATTATGGTGATAATTAGTACAAATCATACACAATTTACATAACACCCACTTATAAACATAGACACACAATTCAACTATCTAATTAGGTAACTAAGTCCTTATTGGAGACTTGTCATAGTTTGAAAATTTGTGTAAATGAATATAGTTCTCTTTATAATTCATAGCATATCTTTGTACTTAATGAGGTTTTTTCTTAGTTAAATCTTTATTCCCAACTACTTTAAACTGTATTTTATTTTATTTTGATTAATAAGAGTTGAAGGTAGGAGCTATCCCTTCAACATTCTATCCACAGTAGAATGTTTGGCTCGCCAAGGATGCTTAAGGCATGATGATGATCACTACATACAAAATTTTGCGTGAGTGCGAAAGAGAAAAATGTTTCTAGCTTTTATCTACTATCGTTTTCATTTATTTCTGGCACTGGCAAGACAGAAGATTTGCATTACTTCTGAGCACGGGCATGATGCATTTAGATACACTTTCCATCTCTCCACAAGATAAAATATATGCCACATAACAATCGGTACTGCAATTTTATGCTGAATTGAAATATTTTAGACTTTGATGGGTTCAACAGACATACACATACAGAACAGATAGATGTCAAAGAATGGGAAATGTTTAACTATCTCTATCTTCCACACTGTTAACAATGGGCCCATGTTATCAATGCTGTTTTCTCAGAATGTTTCTCAGGAAATGAGTTACACATACTTTATATGATGACTTTAATAATAGGTCTACCGATGCTAAAATGATATGAGATAGTTTCTTGATTCATATAAAATGACAAGTTATAAATATGTTTCAAAAACTCTTCACAACAATCAAACACTAACTTATTTTGGGTGAAAGGCAAGGTCAACTATCCTGAGAACTGTAGGAAATTCATACATTAATTTATACTACTGCATAGCATTATGTTTACTTTTTTTCAATCTATATGACATAAAAATTTATGAAGCATTATTCCTTCTGTTAATGTTATCAAGGGAAAGTTCAAAGAGTCCAAACTAAACAAAAGATATTAGTACTGGACTGTTATGAAAATTGCTCCAAACTGGGGCTAGGTAAAGTGGCATCTAACCCATAGGTCGCTACTCAACCACTGAGCCATGCTGGCTAGGCCATGCTCTTAACTTTAAAAATCAATTTTTAAATAAATACAAAAGGTTTGAACTGTATTTACAGAACATAAGTCAATTTTATTAAAAAGAGGCAAACACAATCTTGTCAATAGATTCAAATATTAACAAACAAAATGGAAAAGATTGGCAAGTAAAATATACACCTGAAAATCATTTTTCCCCTTATACAGAAAAGAAGCATGAATAGAGACACAGCATAATAATCTGGCCTCCACCATGCAGTCAAGCTTATTTTTTACTTATATTAAAGGGAACAAAGTAAACAGTCCTACTTCAGGCTATTCCTTGGAGCTTAAGTACTGGGGGGGGGGGGGGAGAAATAATGACTGTACCCTGGTGGGATTTCTTATTTTGCTTGAAAAGCAGTTGAAGATTAAATCACAAATCACTAGTTGTCTAAAATACCTTTTAAAACTCTAATTATAAAATAGCTTACCCTCTGATTTTTAATACAACTATTAATGGTCATTCTTGAAATGCATTTCCTGTAGTGGGGTTCCTTTTTTTCATTTCTTTCCTTTCCTTTTCTTTATCTTTTTAAATTTTAGAAACTTCCTAACAGATTAAATACCCTGAGAAAACTAAGACACATTTATAATGGAACAACAGGTCTATAGAAACCCAGTTTCAATGATCTCTTCTATAAATATGCCTTAGGCAAACGTCAGCTACTTTTTAAGTAAAAGGTTAAACCTGCTCAAGACGTTTATTCAGGCACAAAATTTGTATTGTCTACTCTTACATGGCCTGGCCTCTCTTCCTTCTAGATTCCTTCAATCATAATTCTCCCATTCTCCAGCTTGGGAAACATCTGGCTACAGTAACACAGTCCGAAGGGGCTGTGAAACGTATCCCTGTGCCCTCCAGGTTTGCCCAGTGCTCTCACAGTCCCACTGCTTCATTGCTTTTAGGCTCCCAGCGTATGTTCTTATTTTAGGCTACTCTAAGAAATACTTCTTTTATTTTGGGTAATGTCAGTATATAGCATAGGCTAAAACTCCATGCCTGCCTTTGACTTTCTGAAGTTCTTATCACCCCTTTCAGGTAACTATCCAATAACTAGGGATTAGTTTGTACTTGGGGTAACTATTTTTCAAAATAATCAGTTTCTACTCAAAAAATGTCAACTGTTAATGATTTAAAGTATTGAATTTTTGCTTATATGTTTCAAAGAGAAAAGATTTCTAAAGTGAAATATAAAATATTTGCAAATAGGACAGTAAAAACACAAACACTGTTTGTTTGTCCTCATAACTCAAGGCCTATCTGAAAATTCTTCATGTCATGCAGAACAGCTCCTGTATAACTAAGTGCAAATTCTATAGAATTGTGGTCATAAACAAGTTTCCTATTTTTAACTTCCATTTTTTGACAGCATAATAATATATTTCCCCTCGTTTATTTAACCTTATAGGTAAGTGATAACTTACTCTATTGTGAGAGAGAATGAACTTCCGCCTTCAAAAACAAACCAAACTAGAAATGTCAGTATCAGTACAATTGAGTGCCTTTTGGACCCCTACTACGTACATAGCATCCTGCTACAGGGTACAAAGAAATATGATATTTCTTTGCCTTCGGTGGACTTATAAGTAATTCAGAAAATAAAGTATACAGGAAAAATAAAAATACAAAATGGTTTATGTTCAAGAGTTGTTAAAAGGGAATTATACATTCATTTAACAAATATTTATTGAATGCCCACTATGTGGTAAGCATTCTGCTATTTAAAAAATGAGGGATGCCTGCTCAGCATGGCTCAGTGGTTGAGCATCAACCTATGAACCAGGAGGTCACAGTTCCATTCTGGTTAGGGCACAGGCCCGGATTGCAGGCTCGATCCCCAGTGTGGGGCATGCAGGAAGCAGCTGATCAATGATTCTCTCTCATCATTGACGTTTCTATTTCTTTCCATCTCCCTTTCTCTCTGAAATCAATAGAAATATATTTTAAATGAAGGTACTTAAAAAGAGAAGTAGTTGGAGGGAGGTAAAAGGGGTGAGTGGGGGACATCTGTAACACTCTCAATAATAAAATATGTTTTTAAAAAGAGAGAGAAATGGTCACTTTATTCTAGGGAAATGAGCCTGGAAAGGTAGGTAGGGAATAGGGCCCGATCATGACAAAAAGGTAGACTTAAGAACAAAGAGAAGTAGAAATGAATGAAATAGGAGATACACAATAAAAATAAATAAATAAATTACAAAGATTTTTTTGGTTGCCGGTTACAGAAATACCAACCCAAACAGGACTACTCATGTAACCCCATTCTGGTCCATAAACTATAAGAAGAAAGGAACACTGGGAGAGTGGACATTTGATTTCCTTTTCTTTTTTGTGAGACATATCAAAAAAGAAGAAAGTTGAGAATATTTTTTAGGCAGCCAAGCAGTAGGGTAGTCCATAAAAACCTGTTGTTTCACAGTGTACTCTGTGCTTGTATGTGTATGACATTTGCTGTTTTGTGTTTGAATTTGTATTTATCTGTATGTGTTGCTTCTTCTACCATTTAGGAGAATATTTGCATGACTGATCACCAATTTTAAAAATAGGTATTTTATTCTTTTTTTCCATTAGCCAAGTCTGCTTAACATCTTCAGCAAAGATGCTAGAATTTCGGTTTCTCTGAGTAAGCAACATATTGACTAGAAAGGATATTATTTTCATTTGTGTCTGATTACTTTGGCAAGCCTTACCCATGTGAAAGAAAATATAGCAAAAGTAGCTGATGATTCCATGGGGATTTAGGAAAGGTATTATGTTTTATCTTTTTATGGGGCATGATAGTCTCCTGTAAGAATATATTTCCAAGAGATCTCATCAACCTTGACTTAGGAATTCAGCACCAAAATGTAGCACCTGCATATCAAAAATAAAATTAGTAATTACATCGCTGGATGCAATGTTTGGGGGAAAAATAGTCAATTAAAGCAATATGAATTCAACCTGAATCTTGTGCAGGCAGCAGCATCTGTAATTCTGACTTCACAATGACATGAAATTTTAAATGACAACTGCTAAATCAGGCAGCAGCAAGCCCAGGCCAAGTTTAAATTTAGTAACACTGCTCGTTTACTGAAAATAACCTCTACAACAGAGACTCTGAATTTCAGGTAACCAACTACTTGTTTTTCTGTTCTGTTCAGAGATAACCAGGTGCCCAGAGGCGTCAGCATTGTCTTCCCTTCTCAATGGCATTTCTGGTGTCCACCTAAGGAGTCTCCTTCTCCAGCCTTGAAACATTCGGAAATTAAACAGAGGACACACTTCATATCTTCTTGAAAATTTCCACCATATATGTTCAGAACTTTCTGAATAAGCATAGGATTTTAAGGTAAGTGATGTTTGGAAGTGACTCACATTCTTATGTAACGCTTAGTTACATCAAAAGTAATATTTAATGTATGTTAATAAAATACACAAAAGTGAAAGTTATGAGCTATAAGAAAATAGCTAGCTATGTATAGTTCCATGACAAAAGAGGGAAATAAAATACAAAGTTTAAAAGTTGTTATATGTCATGTACATGTATATACAAGCAAGGCACAGTGGTGATCTTGGTATCTGATCATTGGTTTTGAACAAAGTAGTTATACTATTTTGGTCCTCAAATTTAAATGTGCATAAGAGTCACATGGGGGTAGGGGGAGGCCCTTAACATGCTGACTCCTGGGCACATTTCACAGAGAGATTCACCAGGTCTGGGAGGTAGCCCAGCAATCTGCATTTTTACAGTTACCCACCCCCACATGATCCTGAGGAGGGTGGGTCTGGAGCTTGTGAGAAACAATGAGTTATATTAAATGGGGTTCTATGTTGTTTCTTTCAGTCACAAGAATAAATAAGAAAGGAGTGCTTTTAGCACAGAGGGGCTAAATGAGTGCTTCCTTTATGACCCCTTCAAATTGAATTCTTACTTTTAAAGGTTCACTACAATGAGCTCATTCCCAGGTGTCCCCATTTCTCTCTCAGAGTGACAGTCCTGCCACTGCTCTCTTCTTGTTTCTCTGTTCTCTGTAATGTTGTGATTTATGCAGATGTTTATGGCTATTGATCAAATTCCAAGAAATAACTACACGGTGAAAATAATGAGTTCTTGCCAGGGTTGGCTAAGCATTTCTACATTTTTGAGGGGTTTTTTCCTTTGCATATTGAAAACTCAGCCATAGATTTTAAAGAACAGATCTGCTTAATACATAGTTAGCTACTCTTCCTTTGCAGATAAAAACTTATAAATCAGGTGGTATATTTATAACAGGCTATAGGAACATTTATTGAGTATCACACATTTGTATTTCTGTTTTCTATATCTCATTTAGCACCTCTGTTTTTATTATTTTCAATTTTAAGTTTATAAAATGTTTGCTTTTTTTAATTCCAGTTAAAGAAGTGATTAGTAGGGACATATTCATATCTTAAATTGCGATGATTCCTTACAACTACAATATGATATTATTTTTATAATAAAAAGTAAAGTTTTTAATTAAACTCTTTTGATTGAATATCTGGCTTATAGACATTTTCTTCTCTCTCCTTATCAGTCTTGTTCATACTGTGTAGAATTTTTTGTTCATAAAATATCAAAAGGTAAAAGTAAACCCTTAATTAAAAATAAGTATATTCTTATAGTTCCAGTTAGCTACACATATTAGCTATTCTACAATTTAAAATAAATTAATATAGTCATATGCATAAAATAAGAGAGCACTTTTTCAAGTAATCAAAATTAGAGATTTACATAATTGGGTCAACTATAATAATAAATTTTCACATATATTTGTTGTCAGAATTGTTCTTAATAGTAAGATTGCCATCCCTGATAATAAACCCTAAAATATGTACTACACAATATCATAAAATCCTCAAGTATGTAGTACACAAGTGTGTGATTCAATTAAGTTTCCAAATTAGACTTAAATTAGTAAAAATCTGTATTATTTCAATGTCAGGAAAAACATAGAAGCTTCTGTTCTGTTCTTTCTTTTTTGCTTTTGCTTTTTTTAGTAATCAGTAGATCATCTTCCATGTCATTAATTAAGAAAGGAAAACAGAAAATGTAGGTGTATTTCAGTCTGGGCCAGCTTTTTCTGGAAACCTGATATTGAGGGGGAAATAGGGTTAAAAGTAAGATGCAGCTTCTGAACAGTAGAGCCATCTGGGACCATTCAGTAGGGAGAACAGAGATTTAAATATGTAAGAACCTCTAGGGAGTATTAGTGTTATTATGAAACTATAATAATGACATTTGTGAGATAGCCTAAAAGATTAAAATGTGTTTATTATTCTCAATTTAAGAAGCTGGGAAGTAATTAAAATTTATGTACAAAAAGTATAATTATTGACATGGGAAATGCTCATAATATACTGTATATGAAAACAAGTTATAAAACCATTTTTAAAATGCTACAGAAGCACAGGAAGAAAAATTGAAGGAATAAACACCAAATTATTATTAATGGTTATGCTCCATTGATTAAACTATGGTTGATTTTTATTAGTGTTAAGAGTTTATAAAACTTTCTCTAAAGTATGTATGTATGATTATTATTTTGTTAATCCTCACTTTGGAGGATTTTTTTCCATTGATTTTAGAGAGAATGGAAGGAAGGAGGGAGGAGGCAGGGGGGAGGGGGAGAGAAGAGAGAGAGAGAAACATCAATGTGAGAGAGCCACATCAATTGGTTACCTCCCCAATGTGCCCCAACCATGGCGGGGAACTTGCAACCCAGGTACATGTCTTTGACCAAAATTGTACCTGAGACCCTTTGGGTCTAAAGTCAGTGCTCTAACCACTGAACGCACCATCCAGGGTTAAAGTGTGTATTATTAATGTAATTTCAACATATTTTTAAGGGATTGGAAAATATTCAATTATCTGGTTAATTCACTTTTATAGAACTATTAGGTAGTTTCACTAACAGTTATTTAAAATAGCCTTAAAGCATACTTTTCATCTTAAAGTATTAAACTGATTTGAATAGGAGAGTGATAGCTATTATTAGATCAAACTGGTTTTTAGATGTAATTCTTCCTTTGTGAGATATTGCAACAGAATAAATTTCTCAAGTTTTGCTCTTTATTAAGCACTGGTAATTTCAAATTATGATGATTAATTTCTTAGAAATAGTCTTCATTTCTTGCATCAGATAATACCAATATGCTTTCAAGAGTTTTCTAACTATAACAGTTTGCTCCATTTGGAGGATGATTTTGTATGTTTGGTTACATTAGCGTTAATATGTCTTTGTTCTTTAAATCTCCAGTGCACATACGGTTAGTCTCACCATTATTACTACCAGCTGCAGTTGGGCTATGAATTTGTTCATTCTGTCTGAATCCAAAGTAATTAGCTCTTTAGTTTAATGACAATATTTGTTAATGGGTTTTTAGGGCCAAATTCTGTTGTTAGAGAGTGGGTGGTGCATTTGAAGACAGAATCTGGCCCTTATGTTTTAAGCATAAGCTGTGTAATTTGATTTCAAAATGATGGTTTAGGGAGTTTGGAGTAGGAAAACTAACTCTACATTTATTTGAAGTTTCCCAGTTTCAGGAAATAGAAAATGAAAGTGACAATATATGTAACTGAACAACAAAGCCACTGAAAGTTCTCTGATACAGCTATCCTGCATGTGTCATTCCCTACATATTTGGAATAAGAAATGAAATGATAATTTTCAAGCAGACATTAGATGAATTATCCTATGTGACAGGGAATAAACATTTGATCATTACATTTTTTCCACTGTTAGTGAAATATAACGGAAATATAACTTTGTGAATGTTTAAAGTATACAATGTAATGATTTGATACACATATATACATACAACAAAATTGTTATCTCAATAAGGCTAGTTAATACATCAATCACCTCATATAATTAAGAGAGTAGATCTTCAGTGTTCTCAACACACACACACACACACACACACGAGTGATCATTATTTTTTTAAAGGACTCAGTGAAGTGGAAAGGATTCTTGCCTGGGAATCACTGGGGTTCAAGTTCAGACTCAGCTTCCTGCTAGTAGCATAACCTTGGGGAAATCTCTTGACCTCTCGCTGGGCCTCAGTTTCTTCATCCTAAAATGAGGACTTGGAACCTGATGATCACAGTGGGCCTTTCTAGCTCTGACATAACTCTAACTTGCTTTAAAACAGTACTCTGAGGAAGGCATAAGGAAAACGCAATGACATGAGCTAACTAAACAAATCATTAAGTTCACTAAAAAGTACTTTGGAAATATTTTGACCTTAAGAACTATCCTTCAATGACTTGTTTCTTTTATCTGGAGAACAGAACAATTTAGAGAGTTTTAAGTTTTCAAGGAGACCAATTTTGGCAAAACTTGAAAAAAAAATAAAAGCCACATAGTAAAAGTTGAGATATGCAACAGTGAATTAGGAGATCGTGAATTCACCATCAATATAGGAAAGAAAGTGGGTACCAAGGGTTGTATGTGCAGCCAAACTTCCTATCAAGATATAAAAGCTCGAGGCAAATATTCTGAACATAGAGGAACTCAGGAAATGATGCGATCATGAGCCCTTCTTGAGGCAACTACTAGGGGACAAACGCCATCAAACCAAGAGGTGACTGTAGAAATCATTACAAAAGGACTAACTGTGAGCATTGGATGTATTTAACTCTAAACAAAATCTAAAATAAAATGCAGATCAGGGTAACAGAATAGAGCATAAAAGTATAATATCCGGGAGCACTAAAGCAGCTAACACAAAGTTGGATACAAAAGAAAGAAGTTGTTGCATATACTAAATTAGCTGATTGCTTTATTCTCAATATCTAGGAATACTGGCTATTATTTAAACCTGCTAAATAAAGTCATAAAAATATAAGCATATCTAAGAGTAGAAAACAAAGATATTAAGAAAGGTCACGTTACTGCCTAACATTAGGTGGCAAAGAATGGGGGGAGAAAGAGGAAAATGTACGCTTATTTTTCTATGACATATAATAAGGAAATATTACATAATCTAAAGATGTAAAAGTTCAAGGTTATTATACAAAGTTACAAACTTCATATCTGGGTTATTATATGAACTTACAATTTATAAATTAGAACCAAATTCTAAGCTGAATGCAGCCAAAACAAAGTTATTCGAAAACTTGAAAATGAAAGTGTAGTCAAAGGGGTACTAGGAAAATGCAACCTTAAGAAATTAGGATTTATAGTAGTCCCCCCTTATCTGCAGGTGATATGTTGCAAAACACCCAGTAGATGCCCAAAGCCACAGATAGTTGCTGGAAGCCAATTCCAGGATGTCATAATTTCAAGAGTTTCATCAAAAGGTTGATGGAACTTGGGGACTCAACAGGGTTGAGTCACACATGTAGTCACCTGTTGGGAATGGCTAAAGGCATTTCCCCAAACCTGAATAGGATACATTAAATTGATTCTTGGCTGCCAGACAGCTAAAGGGCATCTTAATCTACATGTTATTGCTTCCTACTGGCCAAACACCTGAACAGCCATAAGCTAATTCCCCCATTCTGACAATGGACTCTATATGAAACCCTTACCCTTTGAAGTGTATATCTCTGCCTCGCCTCAGGACAATTTGTGTTAATAAAAAGCATGGAGTCCTGGGACAAGGAGACCTGAGACCTTAGAACTTAGATCTTAACTCTTTAAGCTAGGCTCCTCTGTCCCCCAATGCCTTTCAAAATTATGCTTCATCTCTGGACTCCTATTTAATCTATACACAGCCTTCTCCAGATTGCTGAACCCTTCTTGATGCCGGAACAAGAACCCCGGCAGATAGTACTGAACCCTATACAGGAAGTTTTTTCCTATACATACATATTTATGATTAAGTTTAATTTATAAATGAGGCAGAGTAAGATATTAACAGCAACAATAATAAAATAGAATAACGATATGCTGTAATAAAAGTTATGTGAATGTGTCCTCTCTCTCTCTCATAACTGACACAGCTACTAGGTGACTGACTGACTAGTGGTCAGGCAGCAAAAGCAGTGTGGATACACTGGACAAAGTATGATTCACATCTTTGGCAGGACAGAGCGGGGCTGCTCAAAATTTGATCACACTACTTTCGACCTGGCACAATTTAAAACTTATGAATAGTTTTTTTCTTGAATTTTCTGTTTAATATTTTTGGACCAAGGTTGACTGCAGGTAACTGAAGCTGAAGAAAGTGAACCATGGATAAAGGGGGACTACTGTGGAATGTTAATATCATAAAAGATAAAAATTAGAGCCAAAATGTTTAACTAGGGCAAGAGAAACTTGAGAGTGATTGCTTGATGGGTATAATACGTAACGAAGGTATATAATCATGAATAAATATCTTTATGAGCAACCACAGGTGTTTGTTGAGCAAATAAACTTGACTTCTAAAAACATCCCAAGAAATACCAACAGTCCATATTTTAGGTGCTGAGCTAGGTTTAAAAACTCATCTTCAGGGTTATAAAGTAAAGCACTTATGTTGAAATTTATTTTCAAAAGAAAGTTTTTCTATTTTAATGATAATTAAAACTACCTATTAACCAAAATATTAAGTACTTGATTAATAACAATTTTTTTAAATCAACAAAAAGGGATTATAAGTTCTTTCCCTTTTTGAAGTCCCCCTAGGACTGCTACTATATGCATTAAATGTATTTGATTTGAAGTACAGAGGAATGTTCGGGTTCCTCACCCAACAAGCATTCTACTCAGAATCTGTACTAGATGGTGGGATCTGAATACTTTATCATTTCCCATATCCGTAAGTTTAATGCAGAGCATGCACTGAATAAAACAAACTATTAAAACCTATAATATACATATGTATAAGCATTAGCAGTTTTCAGCCTCCCCATAGATAACGTTATACCTCTAAGCCAATGAGATATTAAAACTCAGCAACATGTATCACATATGTGTGTATGTAAACTATCTTACTTCATTTTAGAAGTAAAAGTTGCCAAGTAGCTTAAAGATTGTGCGTATCATATGAGCCTATTTATATGAAATTGTAGGCATAGATCTCTGTGCCTATATACTGAGAAAGCTGTCTGGAGAGATGATCAGCAGACTTCTACTTTTTTTCCTCTGAACTTTTACATATTGCAATTAATAAGTGAGTATGGAATTTTTTAAAAACAATAAAGCTACTTAAGTTATTTTAGGAAATAATTCTTTTGAGTTATCCACCGTAATGGGATTAATTAATCACAATCCCTCCCACCTCACTCGAAAACATATTGCATCACATCCCAACATGTATTCCTAAGCGCAGGGTATAATTTCAGAGTTTTTGCAGTGAAGAGGTTTCTGCTGAGCAAAAATCCTCGTTCAATTTAGAAACTCAGATTATAATAATTTCCCTATCCTCCTCGCAGCAGGTCTCCTGCCTTTGTTTTGCAGATTCCCAAGTTCAGTAGGAAACAACTAGGTTACTTCAGTTCCTGGTTCACACACCCTTCAAGCTCATACAGGCCCATTACCTCGTGCAAAGCCGATTAGCTTCCCTAGTGAAACAGAATAGAGTTGAATTGCTTTTCTAACGTAATGCCTATTTATAATAAATGCAAAGTGGTTCATGATGGCAAACTTTGTAGAGCATGAAAAATGATGAGGGGAGAAAAACCAATGTTTTCTGGCCTAAAATTGTGAAGAAGTAGCATGTATGCCAGCATGTGACACTCCTATTAAAATAAAGGGATAAAAATATTCAGAAATTAAAATTTAATACATTGGCCTTTATGATATAGTATTTTGGCAAAAACATTTAAATGAAGCTGTTATACTTTATAGTAGCCATTTCTTCCTAGATAATACGGTTTTTCTGACTTACATACATTTTCTCCATTGCAATTTCTTTCCTCTACTAAGCCTCCATCATGCGGGCCACAATTTCCTTATTTTGTTTGAGAAAGTTAAGATTGCTCAAATATTTTTGTCTGCTAATATTCAAATGATTGTATCTGTATAAATGCAAGTTAAATGGTGTTAAACCACACATTATTATAATGTAGGTCATTAAGATACTGGTCTTATCCTTTGAATAAGAAAATTCTAGATGGTAGTTTCATCAAGTTGGTTAAAATAGAATAGCTAAGGTGAGAGCCAATATTTTACAACCACAAACTGTTCTATCTTCACCCTCATACTCAAGTAATTCACTTTGCTCTTCCATTAGCCGCCCTTGTTTCACGAGTAAGGCACAAAGGAACCATGCCATGACAACTATGTTTTCCTTGTGCCAAATTGAAAGATTGATTTTTATAATAGAGGGAGTAAATGTCCTGACAAGCCCAAACTAGACTGGCTTGATGTTTGTTTTTTATGCAAAGAATTGTGACTTCAGATGAGAATCAGACCTACACCCAGATATATATAATCCAATGCAAACTTCATTTCTTTATTTATTCAACAAGTATTTGGTTAGTCACTACTTGAACCAGGCTGTTCAAGGACTTGAGATGAATCATTGAACAAAGCACGGCATTCTTTTGGAACATGCAGGCAATAAATAATAACCACAAATGAGTTATGTAGTATCATAGACTATGATAAGGAACGAACGAAAGAAAACAGATTAAAGGTAAGACAAAGAGGGAATGATCTGATAGGATGCAGAGGGTGGGGTCAGGTCTGGTTCTGTTTGTACAAGCTCTTCTGGCAGATGTTTTGCTGTTTTGTTTTGTCTGATGTTCAGCCTGGCTGTCTGAAATCAGAATATATGGGTAGACTTGGAGAATGAGTCATTATTAAATGACTGTTGCGCAGATCTTCTATTTCTACTGATAACTTCCATAAATTGACTTGCGATACTGACCTTAGATTTTCTCCAAATTAAAGCAATCCATTACATGTGTTTACTAACTTTTAGCTTCCGTGTTCTTGGCCTGGCTTTATTACATATGGTCTAATTAGAAACTGCTCTCCAAGCAATGCTGTGGAATTACAAAGAGCTCAAACAATGAAGAATAAAAATTATATTAAAAAATATAAATTTCTTTGTTTTTCCTTTATGTTTACAATTTATGGAGTAATCTTAAATTATTATAGTTTCACTATTATATATCCTTGAAAGTGATAATAAGCAATGCCAAATTAGTTTAAAAAGACCCAAATGTCCCATCCTATATAATAAAAGCCTAATATACAAATCGACCGAACAGCGGAACGACCTGCAGAACAACCAGTTGCTATGACGTGCACTGACCGCTAGGGGGCAGATGCTCGATGCAGTAGCTTCCCCCAGCCTGCAGGCCCCAGGCCAGCCAAGGGGGGTGCCAGCAGGGGCCCCCCAACCACCCCATCGGTCACCCCACAGATCGGCCCTGATCACTGGCCAGGCCTAGGGACCCTACCCGTGTACGTATTTCACGCACTGGGCCTCTAGTAAGAATATATTAACTTAAGAATTACCCTGGATTTTCAAAATATAGACCCTTTAGGTAATATTCTTATTTCATTCTAAGAAAAATGAGGACTGAACTCTAAATTTGAATACATATTCTTAAAAATAACCTATAGTAACTTGTAATTTAGTTCATTTTGTGATGCCACTTTGAGAATCATTTCATGTTAATAACCACATATATCTCTAACCTCCAATGATACAGAATCACAGCCTGTTTGAGCTGGAAGTGATCCCAGAAATTCCAGCCCAACTGCCTTTATTTAACAGGCATAAAAACTGAGTCCCAAAGAGGGTAATTTGTGCAGGTTAGATGGTATGTGCAAGTCTAGGAGCCAGTTAGTAGTAAAACGAGGAGAGGAATCCATCCTTTAAACTCCCAATCCATGTTTTCAGTACATCACTCTACCTGAGATTTTCCATTGCTCGTAATTAAAATAATGTTTTGTTTTGTTTCGTTTCAATTGAGAGCTGAACATACTTTTGTATCACACAAAGCAATCTGATTAGTGAGTGTGACTAAGCTCCAAGAATGGATCACTTCATTGATAACTCCTTCAGCACTACCAGAAATGACTTAAAAGATTAGAATGATCTTTTCAGAATTTTTTTGAAAAAAATAAATGAAATTATTTATGAAACCATGACTTACCTATTACTCAGTATATAAAGCAAAAATGAAAGACACTGTATTATTTTTCAATGAACTGTGGAAGGGAAAAAATAATAAGTAGTAAAGTGCTGAGTTTAGAAAACAGTTTAAGTAACATCTGGGCCCTGGGTTCCTCAGCATCTTTAGGCAACAGTACAGAGTCATGTGAGAACACTTTGAACTCTCACAAGGCAAAATTATGCAACTCACTGGAAAATAATTTCAGTGGATTTAATAAGGCAGAGAGGCAATATATCCCCCAACACAACGAAAAGTATAAAAGACGATCTGCCAAGCCTTGGGAGGTTTATATGGGGGAAAAAAAATTAAACAAAGCAATAGCAATTAATTTTCTAAGAGAGTTTTTAGTTTAAGCATCATAATACATCTTAAAATATTGTACATTTGGTTCTTGTAAATGGATTCTAAATTTGCCTGAAATGAAGGATAGATCCATAGTTTCATATAATGATAAAAGTGGGGTTTCTCATTGCACGGAATAGAATTTTCATGTGTATTTCCAGGCATATCATTTATTAAACCAATATAATTTACATTTTAAGCACATTAAAAAGTATGTATAACATTAGGTACATGGCTCTAAATGATTGATGAGGGTTATTATGGAAAACACCTGTAAACACCCAGGGTCCAGAAGACTTAATGAGTACTTTGTGAACTTAGCAAGGTTTTGATGACTTTGTCTGGTGGTGAATGCAGTAAGAACATGAATAACTCACTCAATTTTACTTCTGTTATTGTACATGTGTAAATCCTGTTAGACTAAGAAGCTAAAAACTGGATCTTCTGTTTCAATATCCATAGCACAATTCAATCAAGTCTTCTATAATCAGTGAAGTTAGTTGAAAATTATATTTTAAAACTATATCTTGTTCTTATTAATGTGATGACTAATTATTAGCATTCCAGCATTATGCACTTTGGATTAATGTTTTATTATTTTGTAACAATAACCAAAAAGTAAGACTTTTAAAAAATATAAAGCTAATATTTTCCGATTACCAATTGTGAAAACACTGAAAATAACTCATTTATGCTTATTTTTGATTGATTGAGTTCATTTTGTTGAAGCCCTTAGTGATGTCCTTGGAAATTTCTATCCCCTTTTTCTTTCTCTCCCCCATCCCATGAATATTTATGTAATTTATAAGGCAGCAATTTTTTTTGCATATTCCTTTCCCAAAGGAACTTTTTTGCTCTTCATTTTTAATCACTTCATAGATGAACTGTTCTCTGATAACCAAGGGAATTGATGGGCCAAACTTCCCTTGTATGTAAACCTATGTGGACCAAGAGTGTGCTAGTTTGCCTCTTGGGCTGAGTAAAACTGAACTGACCTTTACCTTTCGTTGCCTTTTTATACATTATGTAAATTGGTAACAATAAAAGTAATGTGATTGGAGGTATGGTTTGACAGACAGTATCATGTAATATGATATCCAAATACTTATAAGCTAGGAATAGTGCCTTGGGGCAATACATTTATTGTGACTATTTGCATTTCACATTGTTGTCTAGAGTTTAGAATTACATAATAAATCACTCACTGTGAAAAGTAGAATTGTCTGTAAAACATTCTACTGACCATTCTAAGGATAACAAAGAAATACTAAAGGTAGTTTCCTCACACAAAGGGCTTTCGATCTATTTCGGCAAGTAAAGCATTGAAGCATAAGAAATAAGATAACAGAAGAGTTAATAATGAATAGAAATCTCTATATGATAGGATGGCATGGCCATTATAAATTCTCTTTCTATATCACATGTGTAACTCAGTTCAGTGCATGCTTTTCAGTTCAGAAGCTTCAGTTTAAAAGAAGTTCAACAAAAGTTGTATTCATGTTTTGACAACAGAGTATATTTCCTAATGCTTTGGGTTCTGGACAAAGGGAAGTGAGGTGTTTAAATCTTAATAGGGGTCAGCCCTAGCCCATTTGTCTAAGAAACTAGCCACTAGAGCATTGGCCCTCGGACTGAAGGGTCCTGAGTTCAATTTTGGTTGCAGGCTCGATCCCTGGCCCTGGTTCAGATGCTTGTGAGAGGCAACCAATCCATGTGTCTCTCCCACCTGTGGTTTCTCTCTCTGTCTCTCCCCCTCCCTTCTTCCACTCTATAAATGGGGCACTGCTTTCCCCGTTTCTCCATAGCAGGCTGTCTAAGTCCCAGCTTATGCCTAACTCATCAGGAAATGACATCTTTTCCTTCAAAACTTTATACTTATTTAGAGGCATACTAGCCTTCAACCAAATCTTTCTCCTGTCCAAGCGAAACAAAATCTTCAGCACTGAGGTTTTGGGTATTGTTTAGTTTCGGAAGAAAAGTATTTCTACCAATGTATTCAGTAAATGTTAAGGACATTTGTCACTGAAACTAAAACTGCTTCGTTCTTCAGGTAACAAAATGAAAATATTCTTCTTTATTTTGTTTTGCACCTGGGCATTGAGATCCACCACTATGGGAAGCAAAATATTTTTTAAAATGTATGTAGCGTAACATGTATTAGAATTATACAGGAAGATAACTTGTATATTTAGGCTAATCGTAAACACATTTTAATGTGGGAGAAAAGGAAGTCCATTTTTTATATATTTGTAGTAGAATCATTTATGACTGGATTTCCTGATCACATACAAGGTAGTACAAAATAGCAACCGAGGTGAACTCTGGAATCGATTGCCTAAATCCAAATCTCTGTTTCTGCTATTTTTCACCTGTGTGAACTTAGGCACCTTCAACTCACTATCTTAATTTCTTTATATGTAAAATGCAAATGATAATATCACAGACCTCCTAGGGTTATTGTAATTAAAGTGGATGATTCATATAAAGCACTTAGGATGGCTACATAGATGCAGACTACTAGTGCTTCTGCTCTCCACATGGCCTCTCTTGTTTTCTCAAAAATTAAACCTTTGCATTACTTTGAACCCTAAATGTTCCTTCAATTTCACTGTCTCTATTAACTTAAAAAATGAAAAAACTATTAGTATGTAACTTAATATAATCTACACATATAAAAGCCGAATGTGCAAATTGTCTTCTCAGGAATTTGACTGGGAGACCGGGAGTTTGATTGCTTGTTATGGCATGCGCTGACCACCAGGGGGTGGCACAGAACAAAGGAATGCCCTGGCCAGAAGCCGGAAGGCCCTGATCGCCAGGCAGGTCTAGGGACCCTACCTGTGCACAAATTTTGTGCACTGGGCCTCTAGTTGTATATAACTATATATTATATACACATAAGCATGTAAGAATTGTGAAAACATTCAAGATTGTTTAATAGAATACTTACATTCTTGGGATAATGGTTCCTTTAAATCTGCAGCTTTGGAACAGGATTTAAATGGCAAGTTAATGGCTTTGTCATCATAACCACATAAAAGGTCTGGCAAGATGTGTAAATTTGGACATATGGGCATGGTTGGCAAGGCCTTTGAATTGAAATTTAATCCACCCAACAAGTTGTTGCATCTAAACGGTGCCTGGAAATGTTTGCATTTTATTGCACGCTAGTTGGCCCTCCTGCTAAACCACTCATGAATGGAGAATGTAGGCTGTCAGAGTTCAGGGCAGGAGACACTATCCCTCCAGATTATTGAGCAGCTGGAATGAGTCATGCTTAACTGACACTTGACAGCTGTCCATCAGTTTTATCACAAAAAGAACTTCATTGAAGCAGGAGAACAACTGCCTGGGTATCCAAGCTTCTCTCCCACTCTCCACTGCCCTGAGCAGCCATGCAAACTTCTAAATCCAGGAAAGGATTCTTTAGGAACACTGCACTTTCATTTTTTTAAAAAAAGGATGAGCCCTAGCTAGTTTGGCTCAGTGGATAGAGCGTTGGCCTGCACACTGAAGGATCATGGGTTTGATTTGGGTCGAGGGCACATTCCTCCGTTATAGGCTCAATTTCCTCAACCAATCCATGTGTCTCTCTCACTCCCACTTCCTTCCATTCTCTCTAAAGAAAAAGTCAATGGAAAAATATCCTCAGGTGAGTATTAACAAAAGAAAAACAAAAAACAGAAAACAAAACAAAACAAAAAACAGGGTGCGGGGGGGGGGGAGGATTCTGTTCTCTGTTTCTGGACACTCCTGAAAGTTTTCTAGATCAGACTAAAAAGTTGATCAATAACCATTTTGGCTGAATAGACTACATGCCTGGAAAGACTTGCTCATTCTCTAGTTCCCTTTTGTCAACTATGTGTGAGACAAAGGATATGAAATGAGAAGATATAACTGTGTCTACTGTTGTGTGGACATGTTGATGAGTGGAATCTTCCTTTGAGCAAAGATTAAATGTATCATTGGAATGCCTTCTGATCAGTATCAGTGAAGGTCGATTTACTATTGTGGGCCCACAGAGTGTGAAAAAAATTGACAGTCTGTATCATAACTGAAGGTGCATGCATTTATAATATGCTGATTTTATTTGTGCACTGTTGCATTGGGCTTTGCCAGACGTTTTGAAGAGACTGCTGCAAGTTAACAAATCGTTTGGCTGCATGCATGATTTGATTTACTTCAGGGTCTAGCCAGTGCATTCTGCTTTATATGTGATCCTAGCAGAACATTATTTATTAATGTGTTCTTCATGCTTTATTAAGCCTAATGTCAAAACACCTCTGTGGGACCTACTAGGCATGTTTTCTCTCTGTGGTAAGGCCTCCTAAAGAAAATAAAAATTATTCAGCACTGTTCCAGTTAAAACCCAACAGACATCAGTTCAATTTCTCTTGAACCTGACAGGTGATGTTTCTGAGTCTTTGTGAAAAATATGCACCTGATGCAGTGAGAACTGGGATTGAAGAAGACCCTCCTTCAGATGTCAGTAGTTAAAGTCCCTTCAAAACAAAGCAAGCTTCTGTGGCCACACAGGATTGGGGCACCCTTCAGGAGGCCAAGCTGGCAGTTCAGCGGGAGGGGAGAAGCACAGATTCAGTCTCTACGACAGTAGTGAGGAATTATAGACTTCTGCAGACATAGTAAATTGAGATGAGTAACAAAAAGAAGTAACAGGACATCTGAATCCCAAGGGGAGTAGGCACAATTCTGAACCATGCTGGGAGTTAGCAGTAGGGGCTAGTGGGAAAGGAGACTAAGGAAAACAGTGGGTGTAACAGCCCACAAAAGGCATGCGCCTGTCAGGTGAGGACTCTCCTGGCTTTGTGGAGGAGGGATGGGACTCAGCAGGGCCAGACAGGTCATGGTAATGGGGAAATACAAGCAACTGGGGATGTCAGGATGGGTGAGGGCTAGCATCATGGTTGGAGACATCAGACACACTCCTTAGTCACCTGTAAGGAGAAACAGAAGAGAAACCAGCCAGGGTTCAGGATCCCAGGCAAAGAGACTGAAGCTCTCTGTGCTGGGTTTCTTAACAGAAAGCTCCTGGACAGAAACCAAGACATGAGAGAGGCAGGGAGTAATTATTTCAGCTCAGTGTTCTGTGCAAGTGTCTGGGACCCACCCCTACCACAGAATTGATGAGGTCTTTGGTAAGAAGATGCAACAAGTCATGCTGGATGGTGCGTCTGCCCTTTCTGCTGGCCGTCAGGTATCCACGTGCCACGATTACCACACAGGTTGGGAGCTTCAGTGATTCCTGCTCTGGGAGCCTGGAGGAAAAGGCCTCACCCATAGCATCTGCAAAAAAGTTTTCTGTCTTACAATTTTGCAGACTTGCTCTCTAAGTTTCATAAAACTTCAAGTCACTGTAGCACACAGCTCAGTATTTAATTATGTAGGTGATTGTTTCTGATGTGTGGGTAAATAGTAATTATTGAGCTCCCATCATGTGCAAGACACAACTGGGAATAAAAACATCTGGGTAACAAATCTTTCAGGAAACTTACAGCAGGATGAGGAAATACATCTGTACAAATGTAAAGACATTACAAGGCAAAAGCATTTTCAAGGGCATGAAAGATAAGGAGAAACTGAGGAAGAGTCACAATTTGAAGGAGACGAAGGAGGCATGGGAACTCAATGCAATATGAGCTCCTGGACCAGAGAAAGGACATTCCTGAGAAACTGGTGAAATCCAAATAAACTCTAAACTTAGGTTATAAGTATTGTACCAATGTTAATTCTTTCACTTTGATAATTGTACCATTTGGTCATGTGAGATAAACTTTAGGAGAAACTGATTAAAGGGTATAATGGGAACACTCTGCAAATTTGCTATAAGTTTAAATTCATTTCAAGTTAAAAAGTGATAAACCCTATAGGGAAGGTGCAGATGAATATATTTACATGTCCTGGAAAAGAAAACACTTCTAGTTGATGAGATAAGGTAAAGCTTCATAAAGGGGCAGCTGATATCCAAGAATGAGATAAGGGACATTTCCAGGGAGAGAAAACAAGGTGAGTAAAAGTATTAAAAGAGGAAAAGGGAGGATACTTCTGGGAAGAAAAACAGTATAAGTAAAATAAAGAGCATGAAAGCCCATGAGGAAGGACTTGGGATTTAGTTTACAGACAAAAAGAGAGGCAGGAAGTTGTACGGCACATGGAAGAAGAGTAAGCCATTTGATTTGCCTGAGTTCACCACACGTGAACTGAAGCTGTGAATGGGAGACAACGATGGGTTAGGAGGTCATAGAGATAAAATTGTGAGGCAAGTGTTTGACCGACCTCTCATATGCACAAGATAGACCAGGACATGTTTCATCTTGTTTTCCAGGAGACTACAAGTACTTTAAAACTGCAATTCTGTCTGATATTGAGATATCTGGGGACAGGTATACAGAGAAAATATCCCACATCGGAATGCTCTGAAGAAAAGAGAGGAAACTGCAGAAAAGCTTGAAATCTGCAGGTTAGAGAATAAATACCTCAGAGAAAGGCTAAAAGGACAGACATATTAACCAGCACAAAGGTTCTACTGACCTATTGCCATGAGCAAGATAAGGGTGTTGAATACACAAAGCAATATATTTAGAGTTAGCTGCTGTTGTTTCAATGTTTGGCTAAAGATAAAATCAAGAGAGATTTATTTAACTGAATTACAAAATTAATATGTCTAAATTAATTAGAAGAGTATTGAAAGGTGAAATAATATTGGAACTTCTCTATGTGTAAAAGCACTTATGATCCAATTAATGTACTTCTTAATAGGAAATAATAAACTGCCACCACCATTTTGTTTTTCCCACCAGGACTGACAGAATATGAATGTCAGTAGCATGATTTTTAGGACTCAAAAGAAGGAATGGTAAATTGCAGGGTGCTCATTACTCTAGAGCAGGAAGTGAGAAAAGAGCAATAAGACACCAACATCCCCATGTATCTCTGTGTATCCTAACCCCGTGGCAGGAGCTTCCTCTCAGGAAAACGTATCAGGCATTTGGAATACCCACCACGACCATTTCTGTATATTAGCAGCAGTCCAAGCTTACGCTCTGTGGAAGAAGCGCTGTGTCTCCTGGAGGGGAGAGTCCTACTAACTCCACATCTAACTCCAACTCTCTCCCCATCTGATTCCTACTAACTCCTACCACTACGGGTTGATACCCACCCAGGAGCCTGGTTATAAGCAAACAGCTTACCTGTTAGCAAACCCCTCTGATCCGGGATTAGTAAGAGCAGTTACAAACCACAGCCATGTCTCAAATATCACACTCTGGCTGCCAGTTCTCATGAAACCACTCCAAAGTGTGACAGCATGTCTTTCTATCATATTTCCCTTGAGGCTGCACAACAATGTGCAACACATAACATGTGCAAATGTCCACTTGAAGGTGTGTTTTTTCATTCATTATGTTTTAGCCATTAGCCATCACCTTGCATGATCTTTCAACAATTCCAAAGCCTGTGAACATCCAGAGTCTATTTTGAATTCTATTCGTTTTTTCTCGCTTAGTCTGTTATGCCAAGTGTTGCTCTGTACCACTATTGTGTCATAAATGGAAACAATTTTCCGTCCTTTTGTGTAATCCAGGAATGAAAGCTGGTTACTAACACATTTTCTCCTGATATATATAAAGTGAAATACTTGTCTTAATAAAAGACATCTTTATTTTAATAGACTATGGCACAATATTAGGAAATATATTCATGAGACTCATAAAAAATTCCTCAAGTTAATAGAAAGGAATATTTGCATAGGCATCATATAAAATGCTTTTATAATTGTATCTTCAATTTTATTATTGTCAAAGGACTTCTAGAATGAGTCTTAAGAACCAATGGCATCCTGGACACCAAATTTGCAGATAGTATGATTAACTCATACAATGGAAGCTAGACCCAGGAAGACCTCTGCTGGCTACAACACTGGGCCAAATCTGGGAGAAAAAAGTGAAATGTGAATAACTGTAAAGTCCTATCCTCCAGTCTAAAAAAAATTGTATTGAACATAATTTGAAAGAAGCACACATGAACAATTCTAGGCCTTCATTTAATTACTAGCTCAGTATAAGGTAGAGATGTGATGTAATTGCCCCAAAAAGTTGATAAGACCTTAGACCCGATTCATAGTAACAGCATGTCCTGAGCAAAGAGAATGATGGTTTTTCTTACTCTCGGTTGAGCACACCCGCAACCCAGCCAGCAATGAGTGTCACATTATGTTTTGAGAGAAGCACTCTAACTGGAACATAGGCAATGTGTGTTCAGAGTAGAGCAACTAGGACTATAAAAGGGCTAAAGAACACCCTGAAGAAGAGAATATTTTGCCAGAAGGAGCTATGCTATAGTGGAGGACTGAAAACTGTCTTCAGTGTGTGAAGGCTGCCATGGAGACCAGAGCACAGGCAGAGGGCAACACAAGGAGAAAGGGTGGAAGACACAAGTATGTACATCTTGTCTCTACCTATGGCTAAGATGCCCAGCAGGTAACAAGTTTTCCCTGAGTTGGCAAAGGCCTATCATGGCTTATTGCAACTGCTAAGGGTCTCTATCTGAATGTAGTTGGTCTAAGTAATTTTGGTGCCTGGTCTCTCTGAAGGGCCACAATTCTTGGTACCTCCTAAACCTAGATCTCAATTCCACAGAAGTTGCCCAGACCTTAACGGAGTATAATACATGTTCTTAAAAACACGTCAGAGGGCCCATTTGCTTTCTGGAAATGTAATGAAATATCAGTTTAACTTTTGCAATAAACAAAGCACTCCTAATAAGTTCTTGTCCTATTAGTTTGTGTTCACCGTGCCGCCGCTTAAGCTGGAGAAGTGCTAATTGTTTTCTTGTCCATCGTTTTCTGAGAAACCAGAGCAGCTGCTACAATGGCTAATATAAGCGAAAATCCTTTCAGACATGAATTGTGATCACAGATTTTTAAATGCATTTTTGGTTGTTCATTTAATTGAGGTCCAAGACTACAACAGGCTTTTGCCTTCAAATTACGCAAGGGGAACGTGGACTGTACCAGGAGGGACACACCGGAGAATGGATGGAGCTACAAAATCGCTTCTGCTCCCATGAAACTGTCATTTCCTAATTTCAGTTTGTAATTACTACTAGTAATGAATATTTTACCTAAGCATTTTAGCAACCTTTCCATTCTATTCCACCTGGTCCATCCACAGCACAATATTTACATTTTTATGTCACTTTTTCCACCTTGTTCTTTGACAGGAAAATTAGAGCCCATGAGCAGCCTGGGCATGATGTCAAAATTGTATTAGAATAATAGGTTTCATGGACTTTAAAGATATATTGAAAGTTCCCTCTATGTTATTACTTGAGAATTACCTTGAAATGAGAAAATAACTTGAACTTTATGCCGCTGCTCACCAACACACATTCATTTTTCTTCTCCATCCTTCCTGTCCCATTGTCCCCTTTGCTTCCTATTTTCCCTCCTCATTTCCAATCAATAAGCAGTTGAAGTTATATTCATCTATGGACATTTCTAATTTGCATGCCAATTTCTACTATAAAAGATTTCAAAATAAAAATTGGAACAGGGACAAGCAATTTTCATCTTCTGCTTAACAACATTCTTTTCACTAAAACGAGTATCCAGAATTTGAATACCAAATTGTTTATTCTAGGACTACTTAGTGAGTTGGCAAAAAGAAAGACAATACTCAATAGGAAAGCTGAGTGAATGCAGGAAGGAAAAATATGGGAAAAGAGAGCTTAAAAGGGGAGAAAATTGGGTCAGAAAAAAAAATCTTGGAAATTATGTGTAGGGAAGGTGTTTTTTTAAAAGAATGTCATGAGATATGATAGGCTTCTTTTCGTAACAAAAAAACAAACTAGGAATACATGTTTTTAAAAGTGTTAAATATATAATTAATAATTCTCAAAACAAAAACAGTGCCCAAATTTAACATGTGCTTAATAAAACTTGGCTTAATTGAATTGAATTGTCTGTAGAGGGTGTATTGTCTCAATGAAAATACAGAATGTGGGAAAAAGCATTATACACATTTCAGTTTAGCAATAATGAAGTTATTTTGAAAATCTGTACAGCCCATATGACTCCCTTACCCACAATTCCAACTAACTGTAACTGGGTAAAATCTGCCATTTATATTCCAGTAATTATTGTGATCGCTTGTGGATTTTTATATATTTTTTATTGATTTCAGAGAAAGATGGGGAGAAGGAGGTAGAAATGTCAATGATGAGAGAGAATCATGAATAGCTGCCTCCTGCATACCCTCTACTGGGTATTGAGCCTGGAACCACCCTCCCTCCTACCCTCCACTGCATGTACCCTGGCTGGAAATTGAACTGTGACCTCCTGGTTTATGGGTCAGTGCTCAACAACTGAGCCACACTGGCCAGACTGCTTGTGGATTTTAACCCTATCTTCCCTGTTTGCCTTTAGTTAGATCCATCGCATTTATTGTTCAGGAAAATTCATTGGGCTTATGGTATAGCTCTGTAACCATCATATTTGAGAACTGAACATTTAATCCAAGGCAATCTCTGATCTTTAAAAACTAAGAAAAATAACAGTATCTTTTTGATCAAAATTTATAATTTATAAAGTACTTTGAATAAAATCATATAAAGTAGTTAAAACAGGCATTATTATCCCCTTTGCAAAATTGAAAACACTAAAACTCAGAGAAGTTAAAAAAAATCAACTGGTGGCAGAGGCACATGAAAAGATGTTCAACATAAGTAATCATCAGAGACATTCAAATCAAAACCATGAGATATTACCTCACATCTGTCAGAATGGCTATTATCAAAAATATAGAAAATAACAAGTATTGATGAGAATATGGGGGCAAGGGAACCCTCAAACATTGTTGGTGGGAATGTAAAATGGTGCAGCCACTATGGAAAATAGTACGGAGTTTCCTCAAAAAATTAAAATTAGAACTACCAAATAATCCAGCTATTCTGCTTCTGGGTATTTATCCAAAGAAAATGAAAACACTAATTTGAAGAGATAATTTGTACTCCCATATTCCTTGCAGCATTATTTATAACTAGAGGCCCGATGCATGAAGATTCGTGCAAGAATGGGCCTTCCCTCCCCTGGCTGCCAGCACTGCATTCGCTATGGCCCGGAGCCACCTTTCCCCCTTCCTATGCTGCCTAGAGGCCGGAGTGGCTGGAGCAGTGCGTAATGCCTGCGTATCCCACCCCGCCCCTGGCCACTTGCCGCCTGTGTATGCAGATTAACCCGCTGGACTTCCTTGAGCAGAAGTTGAAGAGGTCTTCCAGACTGTCCCTGTTCGGGCGCCGGATGTGTAAAATGTGTTTGTTTTCCCCCCACGTCCTGTGTGGTTCAGGGTTCAGGATCTGGAAGAGGGGCCGCACACAAATGAAAGAGACAAGACAAGAAACAATAATTTGGAAATTGGGGGGCCAGACGAGAGCCCATCCCAAGAGGATGGACTCCGCTTGTGCTCAGGCCTTGCCACCCTTTTATTGAGTTTGGGATACACCCATAGCCCTTAGGCAGGCACATTCCAGTAACAGACTATCAGTAAGGATTTACATGACTATCTGGTGGGGAAGTTGCTTCAGCTACCATTGTCTCCACTAAACAGTGGGTGCATAGCCCTGACCTTTGCTAGGGCTTCAAGGGTCACCAGCCTTCCGGGTTCCTTGTGCACACCCCTCTGCTAGTGAAGACAATAGGCAGCTTCCCACACTCGGTCTTTTTGATGATCACAAAGATTGAATGATGTCATTGGCATTTAGTGCTGAGGAAGAAGGGAGGGTAATTGTCTAGGAGTGAGACTAGTGCCCATAGTGAAGAGATCTCATGGGCAATGCCCCTATTGCGAAGCACTTTGGGAGGTACTTACCAATAGTGAGCTATTAATACTTTTAAAACTTATCACTCAATAACTTAAAATTCATGACTGTCATAATTTATCAAGGAGTTGGCCAAGAACCTGACCATTTGGCAGCTCTCGAAACCCTCCTGCAAATGCATACAGAATGTGGGGGTTTTCCTCAGTTTTCAGAAAGAACAAGTCATCAGTGCCTCAACAGTGCAGTTTTGAGTTGGTCGGGGTTTTCAGTTGCTGCTATTCCGTTATACATTACTATTAGTTTTCATTTATCATTATCGGTTTCATTTATTATGGGCTATTTAGTTAACCCTGAAGTGTTGGTGATCCCCACTTTTATGAACAGTATTTTGGGCCCATAAATTACATTAACAATACCTTCAGGAAACTGTATATTGTGGTTCAAAAATGGATTATTCCTGCAACTATTGCTAGAGTAAACATATGCACAACTCCCTTTCAGAAATTACCTAATACAGTATCAGTCTTATATCGTACAGCATAGTGTAGTATAAAATAGCATATATACTGTAGCATAACATATAGGATAATATACTAGTAAAGTATATTGACAGCATATTATAATAGCAATATAGAATAGTATACTATAGTATAGTAATAATATCACATTCCATGTTTTGGTATAATATTATCACCATGTTTTCCCCATTGGAAAGTGAAACAGGTGATACAGATAAACGGTGGGCTTTTTTTTTCCTACCAAAAGGGTTGCCTATCAAAGTCAGAAAAAAAATTTTATATATATATATATATATATATATATATATATAGAGAGAGAGAGAGAGAGAGAGAGAGAGAGAGAGAGAGAGAGAGACTGACTCTGAGTTACAGGGCAGCAGTCTAACCTGAACAGATCTCAGGGTTTGGTCTTCCTACTCTGAATGCTTGACATACAGCAGGGGCAGGAGTCATCTTCGCCATTACTGTCCTTCGGGGGCCCACTGGGCTGCTCTAATGCAGTTCTTTGTGCTGGTGTATTTCCAATGAAGTGTTCTAGACCCTGTAGCAGAGATCTTACTATTTTTGTTTTAATATCAACTGGTAGCTTTTGTCTACAAGAAAAAACGTTTCATCCACAATATTTATCACCTTGTCTCTGGTTTCATTGTTGAAAACTACCTGACTACTTTTTAAAAACACTTTTTATTGCCCTGGCCAGTGTAGCTCAGTTGGTTGAACTTCTTTCCGTACATCAAAAGGTCGCCGGTTTGATTCCTTATCAGGCCTCAGGCCCAGGTTTGGGGTTCGGTCCCTGGTCGGGGCACATGTGGGTGCGATGTTTCTCTTTCACATCAATGTTTTTCTCTCCCCTTCTCCTTCCTCTCTCTCTAAAATCAATAAGAACACTTTTTATTAATGAAATATTAGGAAAGAAACAATAATAATAAATTGCAAAATTATAAAAGGAAAGCTTGTACAGCTAAATTTTAATGCACTCTAAGGGACAAAGACATAAAGCCACCAGTGCTGGGTAAGAAAAATGTGTGGCAATGGAAGTCTGCAATGTGATTTACTCGGCTGGCTACTATATAAGAGAATAAATTCTATAATCTTGCCAAAACCTGAGGGAAATGTGAATTAAATAGCAATAAATAACCTTATTGGGAAGAGCTGAATGTGATATACTGTTTCCTCCATCCTTTATACAGAAAAATTTCCCATTGATTACAGCATCAGACCCAAAGTGGGCTGAAGGCGAGGTAATTTTTAATGCACTTAGCGTCCCATCTGCTCCTCTGCTACAGCCTCTTACACTATGAATGGGAAGGTCAGGCTGAACTATGTATGCAGCTCCCACCTCTGCAGCCTCTTTTGGGATTAAATAAACTTCACAGCTAGTTTTCTCTATGCCTTTTCATTAATATTATCTTGCTGCTTAGAAGTCAGTGGTATATGTTTATTAATATTGAATGTTGAGTAACATCTTAACTGCTCTTATTTGACTTTTAAAGTTACAAGCATTTTAGTACATTATCTAACCTTCACAATATTGCTTTGGGATAAGAGGGGGTATTATTTTTTCTGTTCGTTGTAGTTGAGAACATTCAGATCTAAAGTAGTTATGTGACTTGCCCAATCATAATATAGTAAGTAGGTGGCCAATCTGGGGCTAGATATCAGGGTTTCTGCATCTTAATATTTAGTTAATAAGAAAGTTGTCATATGAATTATTACAATTGACTATGATAGTTTCATTTCTGCTGAAATGCCTAGTTCTATCACATTTTAATATTAAAGAATATTATAGACTACTAAAATGCAATTTGCTTGCTTCAGTAAGGCAGTTACTCCTTTATTAAAATTTTCTGAGTATCTGATTTGTGCAGTAGGAGGGAAAAAGGAAAACAGACATAAGCAACTACCCTCAAAGAGTCCAGAGTCCAGAAGGGAAAGCAGATAAACACATATGCTCCCTTCAATACCAAAACCATTTGTGATATAATAATAATATAAAAAAAAATGTGTTTGGTTTGTGTCCTCCCCTCCCCCTCACTATAACACAGAGCTCTTAAAACTGTGGGAATTTCCTAAGTGATAGGGGTCTCATTGTCTGCTAAGGAGGAGGGGGGAGCTAGAAAAACCAATCATGTGATTAGAGGGTTAGAATTTTCAGCCCAGACTTCCAATGTCCCAACAGGGGAGAGGGATACAGATTCCAATGGCCTATGACTTAATCGATTATTCCTGTGTATGAAATTAAAAACTGTGAAGCAATGAGGCTAACAAACTCAGTGATGTGCTGCGGTGGCACAAATGGAGAGGGATGGGAGCTCTGCACCACATCCCACCCTCACACCTGCCCTAAGCATCTCTTCCACGTGCTTGTTTCTAAGTTATGTCCTTTATAATAAGCCAGTAACCACAAATGCAGTGTTTACCTGAGATCTGTTTGTCATCTTAGCAAATATTGAACCTGGAGTGTGCAGACCCCAGTCAGACAATGTGAGTAGCCAGGCAACCGGGGACTTTAGCATTTGAGGTGAGGATAGTCTTGTGGGGCTGAGGCCTTAACTGGGGGGGAATCTGTGCTAATTCTGGGTAGTTAGTGTTAAAATTGAATAGAATTGTAAGAACACCTCATTGGTGTCAGTCAGAGAATGGGGAATTGGTTATTATTTGCAAAAACCAAGCATCGTTGCTCATCATGTCCTTCACAAAACACCCTGAATGTACCTTAACGCGTTGAGAGTGCATAGAGTCAGTGTGTTGTGTACTTACCAATAACTGGTAGTGTGGGCCCCGCAACCTGTGCTAATACTATTCTGTGTAGTTACATATTTTTTTCTTATAAAAGTATTTTTAAATAAATTGATGTATTTTGATGTTGTTAACATGACAGCCCAATGCTATACCAAGGTAGCAAAAGTGAAGATTTACTCTTTATTTAGGTACTAGAGGCCCGGTGCATGAATTTGTGCACAGGTGGGGTCCAGCTGACCCACTCTTATGAGGGCAGATCGGGCCGGGCCGGTGGGGGTTGGTGAGAGGGGATGTGGGAGGTCAGCTGCCCCTGGGGCTGCAGGAGGTCAGCTGGCCCCATCCCTGATTGGGCTGGGGGGGGCAATTGGGGGCCGGCCCAGGGGAGGAGCCACAGGAGGTTGGGGGTCTGATTGGGGCCCCAATTGGGCCACTTGGCTGCCACAGTGGGTGTCATACCACAGTTGTTCCAGTCATTCTGGTCACTTGGCTTTTATATATAGAGATAATTGATATATAATCTTATACTGTTTATATTAATTTTAAGTGTACAATATAGTGATTTGACATTTTGTATCTCACAATGTGATCACCCTTCTAATTCTAGTAATCATCTGTCACCATGTAAACTTATCATAATATTATCAACTACATTGCCCTTCCTCTTTTCACCCATCTCACCTCACCCTCCCTCTGGTAACCATGCTTTTGGTCTCTGCTTCAATGAGTCTGTTTTTGTTTTGTTTGTTTTGTTTTGAGATTCCACATATAAGTGAAACCATACAGTATTTGTCTTTCTCTGCCTGACTTATTTACTTAACATAATACCCTCTATCATCGATGCTGTCACAAATAGCAATGTTTCATTCTTTTTATTGCTGTGCAATATTCCATTGTATATAAATATATCACATCTTCTTTAACCATTTATCTATCGATGGACACCTAGGTTATTTCTATACCTTGTAGTAATATATTTTAATTAAATATGTAATAAGCTTAGAAATATAAATGTAAATTTTAATTCACTATTAAACCTTAGTTGAATTCTTTGGAAAGACTTGATGAAGGTAAATTGTTATAAAAGAAAAAAAATCCTGTCAAAGTGGAAATGGACAAGACAACTCTAAAAGTCTGAAGAAAAATATTTAAATCTTGAAAAACTGAAAGTAAAATATATCCATCCCTAGGATATAAAATTACCAAAAAAATTACTTCAAGAATATACTTATAGAATTGTTTTTTAAAACCAGTTGTGTAAATATGAGTTACAGTATAAAAAATTTTAATGTAAAAAATAAATCAGAAGAAATGAAACTGTAATTTATAAACGATGAAATATTTGTGACTTAGCAAGCAAGAACAAAAGGAAGAGCAATTACCAGACCTGCACTCAAAAAACAACTTGTTTCTCCTTCAAAATATGATTCATATGTTTTGAATGAAAATGAAACATATAAAGTATGTATTAATTGTCAAATTCCCACTTTAGCCAACTTTTTCAATTAACCAACCAACCATCGATTCTAGTTACAAAATGAGAAAAAGGAGGGGGGGTAGAAGTCTCTACCCTAATTTTCAGCAGGAAGAAGTAAGAATCCTGTTTTTAATTTTTATTTGTCCTTATAATGGTGAGCTCTCTGTATCAAATAATAATAAACATTTCTTTCCTATAGGACTTCTAGGGCTTTTAATTTGCTTGTGTGCTTTATAAAATTCCAAGGGAGAAATATGTTTTGCAACATTTCTCAAATACATTAACCATGAACCCTTTTTTTTTTTCAATGCAGTATCTTATAGGACCAATATTCTACACATTCACACACTGGAAAATGCCATGCTGACCTGTTAGAGACCTGACCGAGAGTGGTGCATTTATTTTGTTTTAGTACCTTATCCAGTGCCTGCATCATTTATAGTGATAGTCACCAACACTTAGGTCATTTATGCACTTGCATTTTCAGTTTTTTGCATTTTCCCCCTATTTATTCTTGTGTATGGTATGTTGCTCTTTTCTCCTGTTAATTTTGGTGCTGGATATCCTATTTTTATGTTCCTACTTAATGTGTTTGGCTAAGATATAAACATTCTATATCCTTATTTTATGCATGAATATTTTATGATTTTAATATTTTTCCTTCTACTGTTATTCTCTCAGTTCTACTTCTGGACAGTTGCCCAATGTCTTGGAAGCACCTGGGTATCTACTTTAAATGACACATAATGTTTTAAGTCTGTAAAAATATTTGTTGTTCTGAAAGCAAGCATTTATGGGCCAACTCCCTGTTCAAGGGCACTAAGTCTCTGAGGTCCTGCTCCAGGGACATGGAGGCATTGGTGTGTATATCACAAACAAGTGTTTGGCTTTCCTCAGGCATAAATCACTATGAGAAATAGGACTACAGTCCACAGTTATCTCAACAATGCATTTACTTTTTTTAAAACAAAAACTTGTACTCAGTAGCAGCTATTTTTACTACTTCCTAGTTACTAGTCAATTTCTGTCTAAATCCACATAACTTACAAAGCAGAGCAAAGTCCACAGTGAAGTATAGAATCATCCAAGTATGCTCAATAATTTCTTTAATTTCTCTAATTATGCATTGAATTTTATGCACTGACAGCGCTGCCCCAGAATTTCTTCACACACCAGACCAATCACTTCCCTGTCAGCCCTGCTGGTGTGTAGGAAGAAAGTGCTAAGTGCCCCTTACACTTACCCCCTACCTCTCTCCATTAATTCTGATTGTTCTGCAGAATAGAGAGGTCACTTCGCACTTCAACCAAAAAATGGCTGGTTCTTGGCCAGCTGGTAGGAACCCTGGGGTTTCATGCTGTATCCATCCTGCTGCTAAAATTATCTTTTCTTTTTAAGCCAACAACCATCCAAAAAATAACACCTTGATGCCTTTACTTTCTTGCCCTTCAGAATAATTGCTTTCTCATTTAGCTCTCTCTCCACCTCTTGTGTAATGGATGTTTTTTCATTTACAAATTCGCCACAAATTTTTTAAACTCCTTCCTAATGACACCAAATCTCCTTAAAAACAAAACACAAAAACAAAAACAAAACAAAAAAACAATACTTCCAAAACACAAACAAATTAGTAACTTCAAAAGCTGTAAATACAGTGGCTTATCATCACACACACTGGAATCCATATCCAGTGATGTCACTTTGCAGGCTGGTACTCATCTCCGTGAAAGCCGGGTCTGTTTTTGTGCAGCCCCAGCCTGGCTAGTAGGTCATTGGAGTGATACTAGTAGTTGAGTTTTAAACCAGGAAGGGAGGAGATATTCACAAGGGCCAGTCCCTGATTTTTTTCCCTTTGTCATTGGAATTGGGGCAATACATTTTCTAGGTACCATTTTAAAGTGAAGAGTAAATGGAAAGAAATAAACCAAACTATTTCACTTAAAGGATGCAATCTCTCCCAAAAGTCCCACTCATTAGAAGGACAGCTTGGGAAAGCTCTTTATACTCTTTTGCTCACCTCACCCACCTTCATCCCAGTTCACAGGCAAAACACAGGAGATCCTAAGAACAAACTGGCCAAACTGGAAAATGTAGCACTACCACTAATTCCCCTAATTTAACATGGATCTCCCCAATGAGACTTTACCTTTCGCCTGCCTGAGCACATGTAACTGGAATGTCTGTCCCTTCGGTATGATATAACCAGTGCTACCCCACAGTGCGGTTTCTCCCCTCTCAGCACAGGCCACCAACCTACAGGTTCATGAAACAGACAGAATCCTGGCCTTGGACACAAATGTGTTTTGCTTGGCCTATACAGTGTTTTAAATATTTTTTTAAACTTGCATTCCTTGATTGAGGTGGGCGCTCTCCAGGCCGGACCCCTGTTGGCTCACAACCGCTGACTTGGCACATTTACCTGCTTTGTGACATGGTCATGCGGTCTAGGCTGTCGGTAGCCCCTCAGTCTGACTCCTACTCATATTCAATCCCATTTTCTCAGTGGTCAGGATTTCTTTGACTTTGGCTGCTACTTTCTTCCATCAAAATGATTCTTTCCCCCTTCCTCAGGTGGTCTGATCTAGCAGACTAGAAAAGATCACCTGCCTCTGGAACTTGGTCTGCTCGCTGACTTTTAGGCTTGGGGAAATAGGATTGTCTAACTCTGTTAATGCCATTCAAACAGTCATTCCTTAGTAGTTGTCTGGACTTAATAATGATTTAAACTCCCAAATGGAATCTCAGTGTAAAGGTTGTATGTCCTGCTACCTTACCTTGTATCTTTCACTGGTGTCTTTTGAAGTAGCCTTAATTATTTAATATCACTCAGACAGTAGGAGCCAGCTTTTAGAATAGTATTTTCTTTGGGTCTGTCTTCCAATCAATTGCCCAAATTTAAGCAATATAAGGATAAGATGTCTAAGTCAAATTTAATTAAAATTAGAGGGTGGGTTTTGAAATATTTGCCTCAAATGATAACTTGTTCTTCTCAATATAATTCATCCCCCCACCCAAAGATAAACCTTGTATATCTTGAATAATACATTTGTCCTAAAGCGTGTACATAAGGTATCTAGTGACAATATGAGTTTCTTGTACTTACTTTTTTTGTGCCTATTCATCAACTGGCTTCATAATTCAGGAAATCTGAATGCTTAGATGGGCTGCAAAACAGCTATTCAGACACCACTCAGAATGTCTGAGTTGTTAAGCTGTCTTCCAGGGACAGCTTTATGATTTATAGAGGAAAGGACTGGTCCAAAGGCTCTATAAGCATGATCTAATATTGCTTACTGCTAGTGTGAAGACCTTGGGGAGGAAATTTCACCTTTAATAGTGATATTGATTGCGTAATTAGTTGTCTCTTTGGGGTAATAATAATGATAGTTAACATTTATTGAGTGCTTATTATGTGCCAAGCACTATACTAATGTCTTTGCAATTTTATTTAATCCTTAATAATCTTACAGTTTAAATACTATTATCTCCCCTATGATATAGATAAGGAAATAATGGCACTGAGAAGTTAATAAACTTGTTCAACGTCAGTCCAGGGTTCAAATTTGACACAATGATGCCAGAATCTACGTTCTTAACCACCATGGGACACTATCTCATACACATGCTAATACTATAGCCCTGGCAACCCCTCAACACAGCCAAGCTCTGTTTCTAAGAGGTTTCCCCTTTACAAATAATACCTTTCTTTGCTCACCAGCTTCATCTTGTGGTTTGCTATATATGTTCAAACTATGATTCCGATATCATGTCATCTATGAAGACTTTCCTAACTTTTCTAAGGAGAATTATAGTTTCCTTCTTCTAAGTTCCCTCCCTACACACACACACACACCTTTACTATATTAATCCATCATCACTTTTATCAGTCTGTTCCCCCACCAAAGCTGATTAAATCAGTAAGCAGGTAGCTTTGGTCTCCAGTGACCCACCACCAGTGATTAATTGGAGCTTGCTGATTTAATGTGTTCCAGCAATGGGCAAACAGAGCATTAACTACTTATTCCTGGTTCCATAAAGACTCCTATGATGTTATCATGATAGAATATTAAAAAGAAAGAAAGAAAAGAAAGAAAACAGATTCTATGGTGCTATCCAGCAACATTTAAAAAAAGAAAGAGGAAATAAAACAACTCACATTAAAATAACCTTCGATGGAAACTATGGAGAAAAGTAATAAAACCATAGTATATGGCCTTGAAGCTTATGATAGAACTTCCTTAAGAGAGATTGTGGTTACATATGTTTTGTTGATATTGGAATAATGTATGTCTCTTTATAACTCTGGGGTAAAAGCTATGACCCCAGGACCAATAACCCCCAAATTATATAACTCTGAGATCTCTAGCTGAATAATCTGTGCCTCCGCCCCCTCTGGGACTACAAGCAGTCTCCTAAGTTTTCAAAAATGAAATGTCACCTTTGATCCTGGGTGTTGCTTTTCTAATTGACACTTTAGAATTACAAGACAGTAGGCTCTTGTCTTGGATTTAGTTTTGAATTTATAATTATTCAACTTCTTCAAAAAATTCTATGTGAAAAAAAATTGTATCAAAAAAAGTGGACTATGCCTTATCATCGGTTCTCAACCTGTGGGTCGCGACCCCTTTGGTGGTCGAACGACCCTTTCACAGGGGTCGCCTGAGACCATCCTGCATATCAGATATTTACATTATGATTCATAACAGTAGCAACATTACAGTTATGAAGTAGCAACAAAAATAATTTTATGGTTGGGTCACAACATGAGGAACTGTACCTAAAGGGCCAGAAGGTTGAGAACCACTGCCTTAGATAGACAGGTGCTGGCTTTGTGTTTTTGCCATTGAGTGTGAGGTTGGGCAAGATATTAACCTCTCTGTGAGCTAGTGCCCTCACCTGTAAAATGGGATAATCGTAGGTTTCTATCTCTTAAGAAATGAAGAGGACTAAATGAGCTTCTGTATGTAATATGCTTAGAACAGTGTCTGTCGCATAAGTACCTTAGTAGGATTTGCAGTTAGCATCATTTAGTTATTTAGAAATCTATGTTCATAAATAATATCTCAACAAAAGTGCCTTCAAAAATCATTATATGTTGTGTCCTCCACTTATGGAAGATGATAGAAAAAATAACCTGTGAAAAACATTTCTCCATATCTTAAAACCCTTGTCCAAGATAATGTGTTTTGTTATTTAAACACTGTGTTATTTTTTTATATAAGGACTATATGAAAAATTCAGCTTTGAATTTAGGACCATAAAAAAATATTTTTTCTCATGAAGAAAAGATAACTGTTTCTATAAGATATTAAAAATTATATATGCCACTTTTTTAACTTTGGGGAAGAATTTGCCAACAGAGTTCAAGGTTATAATCTTTTGAAGAACCTGAAATTTAAGTGTCTGTGTTGTCAAGATACATATGCTTTTATAATCAATCAAGTGAAAATGGAGTTAAATTTTACTCACAGAAATTAAGGAAACATGCCTCAAACATGGTCACTGGAGCCTAGAGTGGGATTGGGCTAGGAAGACCACAGTGGGCACAAAAAAGCTTTTTCTCATAAAATGGTCCTCTCCATACACATCTCAGAATCACTGTGAAGCCCCAGGTTTTGATGCTGCAAGGTGCGAGTGGGTGGGCGTTGGATGGTGCTGGACTGTATGCTGAGGACTCTCTTCACTTAACCTGGTGCTGCCACGAAAATTGAGATAGACTTCCACTGAGCCACCCCCCATTGTTTTATTTCCAAAGCCTAGAAATTACCTGCCTTAAGACTGATTCTCATGAATTTTATTTTCATCTCATCTTTTTCTGCCCAGAACACATTTATTTCAACAAAATAAATGCAGTTTGAAAGCTTTCTGTTTAGGTATTTCTCTAATAAAACAAGGAGCCTATTTTCATATGTATAGCATTGCATGTTAATAACCAAAAAGGCAGTACTGAGTGACAATAATGATCGATTGTAAGTATATGCTTATTTTATAATAGTTATTAATTTATGGTTGAAAATAACAGTGGGAGAGTGAGTATCAGAGGAAACATACAGGTACATGGATTAGACATTTTGAAGAGGTTCCTTTTAAGAGGAAAAGGATGTCAAGATATATGCAGTGGGATTCTTTTGTGAGTCCATGTTTTCCTTTGTCCCATAGTTTCTATATTTAATGTGATTAGACCACCATTAAGTCTGGACCAGAAGCATTTGTCAACAGTTGAAGTCATTTTTCTCTTTGGCCACAGCTGCAGTTTGAGTTTATTCATGATGGCCCCATCCTGAAAGGGCAGCCATCAAGTGACCTTCACCATCCAAGAATCTATTCAAACAACTAATATACATGTTAAGTGGAAACCAGGACAGATGGCAATACCGGCCACAGAGAAGTTCTTTGTCATTGTTGGAGGCCAGTATTCAGTTCTAGTCTAGATGGTGCATTAGCGCCAACAAGATCTTCACAATAGGGACGTTCTCGAAGACCAAAGCTCCATACGTGGTTTTATGTTAAGATGACAAAGAATATTTAACAGTTTATAATATTTGGGGACATCTGCATAGGACTAATGTAGAGAATTTGCTCAGTTGGTAGATGGAAAGAATTATACATGGTGATGATTCCTTCACTCTAATGGGGATACCATGATAAGCAAGGTAGTTTATGTTTCATTAACTGCCTTTCAAACCCCTAATGATGTAACAGAAAAAGGTTCTTTTAAAGACACATACTAATGGGGAAAAGCATATGTAAGAGACAATACCAACAAATCATTTAAGCTGGAAACTAATTTAACAAACCCCAAAATGCCAAATCCTAAAACCAGCAGTGGACCAAGACCAGAAGCAATGCAGTTTTCACCAAAGTATTTCCAAACGGCTCAGGAAATGACCTCATTGGGTATCTCTGGAATTTGGGGGTAAACATGAGCTTAATAGCAGGAAGACTAAGAGCAACTACATACACTGCAAATCCTCTCACTCATCCATTCAGCTATGAGATTGCAGTTCTTTCCCATGATTTTGGCAAAACAGAGTCAGTGGGCTTGGGAAAACTGGGGATAGAATGGGAGTATCACACTGAAAATAATGGATTTAAATTAGTGTTTACATAAGGCATGTTGAGATCCACAGCCTTCTTCCTCACTGGACTCAGACAATCCTCAGATTTCACCAGGAAGGATATATTTGACCAGACTTTAGGGTATTTGATCAGTTCAGAAATGAAAAACCAAAAGGTACAAAGATCAGGGATTCCTTAAGGAGACAGCCTAGCCAGATCACCCGAGAGTAAAGGGCACCATTGACATGCTCACACGCTCTTTACTCATAAATGTAAATAGACAACAATGGATTAACACATGTTTAAGGAAGGCATCTAATTTGACATACAGACTAAAAACTCTTGCAGAAAAACAGAAACTATATGAAGAGATGAGATTTTGCCTCAGTGGAATGAGAAGAGTGTGCTATAGAAGAGGTATATTCAAATAACAAAAGAAAATATGCCTAGAAATTACTATTAATATTATTATAGCAGATATAGAAAATGAAATAAAAGTGTTAGAAGATAAAGTTGAGGAATTCTCCCAACAAATATAGCAAAAAGATAAAAAGTTGGAAAATAGGAGAGAGGATTTTTTAAAATTAGAATAAGGATCCTACTTCTGAATAATTGAGAATTCCCCAGTATAAGAATTTTTTTTTAAATGGGGGCGGGGAGAGTCATTAAAGGGATATACTCAAAATTAAAGGACATGAGTTTCCCAACTGAGGGGACCATGATTACCCAACACAGTGAGGGGAGAAATAGACCACATTCATTAAGAAATTTTACAACACCAGGGACAAAGAAAAATCCTAAGAAATTCTAAAATAAAACTAGAGATTTCATAGATTGGATATAAAAATAATAGCAGGCTTCTCAGCAGCAATATTGGGTATATAGAAGATAAGTGCCTACAAATTTCAGAAGGAAATTTATTTCTAATATAGAATCTATACCAGCCACACTATTATTTGTGAGGAAAGAAAACCTCAAATATTATATCTTATCTAATAAAGAGGGAATATGCTAATTGACTGCCCCACCCTCAAAGATGGTGGCGCCCACAGCCAAGAAGGAGGGAATATGCTAACTGACTGCCACGCCCTTAAAGATGGCAGCGCCCACAGCCACAAGATGGCCAGCAGGGGAGGGCAGTTAGGGGCAACCAGGCCAGCATGGGAGGGCAGTTGAAGGTGACCAGGCCTGCAGGGGAAGGCAGTTGGAGGGGACCAGGCCTGCAGGGGAGGGAAGTTAGGGGTGACCAGGCCAGCAGGGGAGGGTAGTTAGGGGTGAACGGGTTGGCAGGAGAAGGCAGTTGGGAGCGATCAGGCCAGCAGGGGAGCAGTTAGGCGTCAATCAGGCTGGCAGGGGAGCGATTAGGGGGTGATCAGGCTGGCAGGTAGAAGCAGTTAGGGGCAATCAGGCTGTTAAGCAGGCGAGCAGTTGGGAGCCAGCAGTCCAGGATTGTGAGAGGTATCACAGATTGGAGAGGGTGCAGGCTGGGCTGAGGGACACCCCCCCCCCAAGTGCACAAATTTTATGCACTGGGCCTCTAGTTTTTATATATACAGGAGTCAGAAAATTCTACCTTACATTCTCTAGTTTTGCCTATTCTTTGAAATGAGAATACAGGAAAAGTATTCTAACTTTAGTAAATTTCCTTCTTTTTGGTTTATCTTACTGATCATGTAAAAGTCTGATTTTACAGTTTGTGGCTTTTAATGAACAGTTATAAATTATGAGTGCCAAATAAATACAGCAGGGCAAAAGTGGGTTTACAGTTGTTTGTATGGAAAAATAATACAATACTCTAGTCTAATAAAAGACAAATAGGGTAATTAACCATACCTCCGACACGCTTCCCATTGGCTAATCAGGGTGATATGCAAATTAACTGCCAACCAAGATGGCGGCCGGCAGCCAGGCAGCTGAAGCGAACAGGAGGCTTGCTTGCTCCAGTGATGGAGGAAGCCAAGGTTCCCTGCCTGCCGCGGCCGGGCTCTGAGCTGCACTCTAAGAAACAATGTTGTAATTATAGAAGCCAAACAACCCCAGATACCTGCTTTCAGCAGCTGAGGCCTCAAGCTGGAGCTGGCCTCAGAGCTAAAGCTGGCTCTCAGCTCCAGTGACAGCCATAGAAGGTAAATAAATCCCAGAATAAAAAAAAAGAAAGAAAAAAAAGGAGAGGTTGGGAGCTTCAGTCGCCCACCAGCCTGAAAACGGCTCTCAGCCCCTCACCCAGACTGGCCAGCCATGCCACTGGGGACCCCCACCCTGAAAGGGGTGTGACCAGCTGCAAACAGCCATCAGCCCCTCATCAAGGCTGGCCAGGCACCCAAGCGGGACCCCCACCCTGATCCGGGACACCCTTCAGGGCAAACCAGCCGGCCACCACCCGTGCACCAGGCCTCTATCCTATATAGTAAAAGGGTAATATGCAAACTGAACCTAACAGCAGAAAGACTGGGAATGACTGGTCACTATGACATACACTGACCACCAGGGGGCAGATGCTCAATACAGGAGCTGCCCTCTGGTGGTCATGGCGCTCTCACATGGGAGGAGCTCTGCTCAGCCACAAGCCAGGCTGATGGCTGCCAGTACAGCGGTGGTGGTAGGAGCCTCTCCTGCCTCCTCAGCAGTGCTAAGGATGTCCGACTACAGTTTAGGCCTGCTCCCTGCTGGCAAGTGGACATCCCCCGAGGGCTGCCGGGCTGCCAGAGGAATGTCTGATTGCCATCTTAGGCCCAATCCCCCAGGGGGCAGGCCTAAGCCAGCAAGTGGTCATCCCCCGAGGGGTCCCAGACTGCGAGAGGACACAGGCCGGGCTAAGGGACCCCCCTCCCCCCCAAGTGCACAAATTTTTGTGCACCGGGCCTCTAGTTAATTAATAATACTGGAATAAACTCTGTTTTGCATGCTCACAACTGTAAACCTACTTTTGCATATAAATAGCAAACAAACTCTTAGAGAGAAACATTCTTCTTTTATAACTAGAACACCTCTCACAGGACTAAGTCCTTTGTTAGTAAGATAAATTCTGGAAGTAGATTTCAGAGTAAAGACCTCAGTGTTTGTTTTTATTCTTGTGAAACCAGAAAAATGCTGACAAAGAGTGCTATAACGTGCCACCATTGTTTAGAAAGAAGGTACATTCCAGAGTGTTCTTTATTGTCTTTTGAGGGTTGGATATTGCCTCAGCCACACTACCACAGAGCATGCAGCTTTACAAAACAGCAGCAGGAAGGTTTGAGCCACTGGAGCCCTGAATATTACATACACTCTTTTAAAATGTCAACCCCTTAGGAATAGGGGGGTGATTATAATACCGTGTCATTATGTTACCATAGGTTTAAGTCTGAAATATGTGGAATTTAAAAGAGTAGAAGGATATGTTGTTCCATTGCCCTTCATACCTTATCATTTCCTATAAAATTGCAACCCCATGTCCAAAGCTATTTCAAGTGTTATTCTTTTAGAGAATAAATGTGAGCATTATTTCGATACATCCTTGCTTCCTTGAATCTGGATGTTAAAATGTCTAATACTTCACATGCAAACTACAGTAGAATTGCATTACAGTTCTGAGGCCAGAAAGGATAGGAAAATATAACTTTCAAGTCCTGGTGAAAGGTGACTTGGTTGTGAGGGAAATGCAGATGTGCATGGATGACAGAAGCGACAAATGGGAAGGGAGTTTGTCACTAAATCACAGAGAAGAAAAAGGCTTTAGAGCAGGATTCTCAGCTCTGGCTGCACAATAGAATCATCTTGGAGCATTCCAATTTCTGAGAGTGACTAGCATGTAAGTTAAGACCATAGAAAAGAATTGGTATGTAGGACATAAAAATAGATTAATAACCTAGAGCCTTTCTGTGTGCTTTTTTAAAAAACCTGTACATGTTCAACAATCACCTTTCTTTATTTTGTGGGGAGGGGTGGCATGGGGTAAGAATGTAGGTAGCTGTCTATTCCCCGAGTTAGGTATTCAGTAAAGCTTGGTTGCTAACCTGACTTTGTTTCCAGCTGCAGCCTGCAGAGTTTATTTGAATGGCATCTATGCCTGGGAGTAGGCGTGCATGTGTATGTAATACTGCATGTGAATGAGAAGCAACACTAGTTCTTTCAGAAATGCTCTCTCCGTTATGCTAAAGATAAAAATAAAAACGGTAGGTTTCCGCAAATGCTACAAGTGGCTTTTGCTTGCAGGGTGCCCTTTTACAGTTTCAATAGCATTTGTGTGTCTTTCTTGAAAAAAGTCCCCCATTCAAGGGCCACATTGCAACCACATATCATTTATGTGTGATTTGTAGATGACAGACATTTGAAATGACTGTGACAGGTGTTTTCACATTGTTCCTACTGATCTGATAAAACGCATATTACCAAAAGAACGTGGAGAACGTCAATTCCCCCTGAATAAACCAGAAGCCCCCTTTCAAAATGAGAATTGCTACCAAGAAGCATTTTGGAAAGAGGTGGGGTTGGGGTGAACAATTCTTGAGATGAAAATACAGTTCAGTTAAAGCAGATGTATTTCTTTAGTGAGGACTATGTATACTGTGTTTTAATGTTCTCATCATGATTGTGGCCTTTGGAGTTGTTTTCGGCCACCATCCACACGATGGCCCCAGGAAGCCCCGAAGAGAGCCAGAGAAAACAACTCCCTGGGTGCTCCTGGTGAAATATGTCAATACAATTCAAAACAAGAAGTAAGAGTTTATTAAAGAAACTAAGACTAAAGGCTGAAGCCTAAAAAATACACAGAATGTCTTTTATAGATGACGGTCCATCGACACCAGCATTAATATGTAAAACCAGTCCGTGGCAGCTGTGTTAAGTAATTTATGTGGGAATAAAAATTGGTTTTATATTACTTTTGCTGTGGAAGATAACATTCTATAAGCTCATCGTATTTTTAATCTTGACTTAAGAAAAGTACTGCTGTGGCAATTTTTTAAATGAGTTACACTTATCTCTTTGCAAGAAACTCTGTCTCTCCCTTCTGTGCCCTTACCCTCACATCCACCCTTCCCCATAGCCAAAGGCAAGTGTGAAATATGGAAACGGTTATGGCATGCTGTTATTTGGGGTATGCCTAATAAATGCCTCCTATATTTCAGAGGTGGTCTGAGGAGGTCAGCTAATGCAATTTCACTTTGATTGCTTATTTGAATTTTGGATGCAAAGAACCCTGAACCAATTGCCTGAATTTGTCATAATCCTAATTGAGTTATCCACAGCTGCTTTATTAGATTTAAGGTACTTCCAAGAGTATATTGATTATTACAGCTCTTGATTATCTAATAACAATATTCATAAGATGTCTCCTCTCCAGCTCCATTTCCCTGACTCACTGAATGGGGACTGGTTTTAAATTTTCTCCTTTTCCAGGCACAGTGTCCCTCTAATAGTTACCCGATTATAATGACACAGTGATATAAAGCAAGACCGTAGGCTGTTATAGGTTATCTAACAGATGTTATATATTCGTCTCCATTAATTCTTCTAGCCCTCTTTCAATGGACCCTTGTCATTACCATGACACATCTCCATTATGAACTCAAATACAAACATGGCATTCCAAAGCTGAACATCCTACACTGGCTCCTACTGCACATTCTTTTTAAATATATTTTTATTCATTTCAGAGAGGAAAGGAAAGGGAGAGAGAGATAGAAACATTAATGATGACAGAGAATCATTGATCAGCTGCCTCTTGCATGCCCACACAGGGGAACAAGCCCACAACCAAGCATATGCCCTGACCAGGAATTGAACCATGACCTCCTGGTTCATAGGCTGACACTCAACCAGTGAGCCACTCTAGCCAGACCTATTGCACATATTTATAGAGAGGTAGTATGAGAAAGCTCTTGAACCAAAATGTGAAACTTGTTCCAGCTAAATGAAATAATCAAATGGGAACATTAACATTAACACATGCCAAACCCAATAAGTTAATATTTTTTAAAAATGCTTATATTTAACAGTTTATATTATCACCAAAAGGAAAAAAAATGGTGATATATGAACTTCTCATTCAAATGATTTATTAATCTTTTTAATGAAGTGTTTGAGAGCAGCCAGAATATTTCAAGCACCCGTCTAAGCAGTGGGGATTTAACAGCAAACAAGATAGCCCTGCTTTATTCTTCATGGAGCTTACAGTCCATTGAGGATACGAAGAGACGATGATGTCACTGTATGAAAGGGTCTTGGGTTGGAGAGAGCAGGGTTCTACATAATCTAGAGAAAGGACAGCTAGAAGAGAATTGTCAGACAAATCCTCCTGAGGAAAGTGACATCCAAGCTGAGACTAAGAAAAAGAGAAGAAATTAACCAGGTTGATTGGGATAGTGATCTAAGCAAAGGAGCAAGAACCTGACATATTCTCAGAACTGGAAGAAGCTCTGAATAAATGAATGGATGAATGAATGAGCAGAGGCAGGGTGGAGTGGAGACAGGAAGGCTAGAAAATAATCAGGACGCTAGTCACTCAGGGTCAGAGTCAGAAACACAGGATGAGGGGCAATTTGTTGACTTGAAGTGCCTGTGGTTATCCAAGTGCGATTCCCAGTAGGCAGGATGATATGGGCTAGTGGCTAACATGTGAGTATAAATAAGAAGTAGCTGAATTTCTTGAGATTTCTCAGTTTTCTAGGAAACGTTTTTACTTTATCACCTGTTACTTATTTTTAATTCACCCAATGATATATCTATAGCTATCCTAACAAATTTCAGAATTATATGCTTGAAACATTATGAATGAATTCAAGTTTTCCTATTCTAATTGCATGTCTTTAATTTCTCTGCACTTTTTTCAACCAGAAATCGACATAATTAAAAATGTTGTGGCCTGCCATAAAGAAGTACAAAATGGAAAATATAAGGCTACAACATTATATTAGGAGTCAGTTCTGTGGAAGTTTAATTCCCCATGCTTGTCAAAAGTTGTTAAAACATTGCTTGCCTTTTTTGAATGTAAAATGAGGGCAGACATGTAGTAATATATCAAAAAATGACAGTTTGTCAAAGATGGCTTTCATGGGAGAATGTTCTGAATAAAATGTTTTCTTTTAAAAAGAACCTGACCTGTTTAACATTCCAAAGCAAACACAAAAGAACACAAAATGCCTGAACTTGCTGCCAGTCACAATAGTCAGTTTCATTTACCCTTCAATGCACTTTTTTATATTCCAAAAATTGTTCCCCCAAAAGAGTTATCAGTTTTATTCCATGATAACCCTGGTTTGAAGTAAAATAAAAGTAGCTCTGACCCTCCTTAAAATGGATTCTTTTCAGACTTCCTAGCACTTCTAATAGTATGGAGATGATACAGTTGGCTATGTCTACCGGTAGAGGCAATGTAATTATATGTGAAGCAACAATTCCCTTATCTATGAGGAACACTTGCTGCAGTTAACTGCATTTCAGTGGCTGGCAGATGAAATAAAGAATTAAAATCTCAAACTAGTTTCTCAGGTTGCTTTTTCTTTCCCCTAGTCATTTTTAAATCTTTTAGCCTAGGGAAAACGGTAGCCAGAAAAGAGCAGAAAACAGATGGTATTTAAAGGCCTTCGCAAGATGCACAGAGCAGATGAGGCTGTCTGTCTCCCCACTCTGGTTCCTCGCCATTGTGATTACTCTGATGGTCCCAGTCCTTTGGACCTTGTGAGGATGTCCAAAGTTAAGATAATGACGGATACTTGAAACATTAAAATTAAAATCAATGGATAACTGTGGCTTTGATCGCAATCTAATATCTAAATGGGAGAGATATCTATTTGTTACCTACGTTCTTTGCAGAGAATGTGCCTGAGTCTAGCTCTTGGGTGTGAGTATCTATCATTCATTGTTTAGTGAACCAGGGAGCAGGACTGAGAGAAACAGAAACAGATGGCAGAGGAGGTAATTGAGATACCGGATAGCTCGCAGGCATCCTGGTAGGCCACATAACAGCACTTGTGTGAATGCAAGAGAAATATTCTACACAACTTCACTGGATGTGTTAGCTGAGTCTGACTTGATAACCTGCTCAGAATTCAAATTCCTACAGGGCTGGCTGGGGTACAGAAGGTTTGAGTTCATGTCAGGGAATGGGGGCAACAGATTCTCCCAACTAAAAGGGCTCATTGTAGAGTAAAAGGCCCAGGTTTTAATGAAATATTTGAAAATTCTGCACATATTGGCATGAGAGGGTATTAGTACTGGGGACAACAGATTTTTGGTACTGATAGTTAAGCCACCTTTTAATTAGCTCACACTATTTTTGCAAGGGAGACATTTTTTGTGGTATTGGTGGTGGTTGTAGGCAATGAGAATGCCTTAGACCTCTGAGAAGGAGAGCTGGGGACAGTGAGGTGCAGATCTGTGAAGTGAGGCTTCACATCCTGCCTCCATCACTTGACCTTGGGCAAGTACCTCAGCATATCCAAACCTCATTTTGTTCATCTGTAAAGTGGGCCTAATAATATCACCTCATTCAGCATTTGGTTCAGTGTCTAATACATACTCAGTACCTAATAAACAGTAGCAATATCATTAATAAACAAATGTGCACGGTATAGCAGTTTTGCATATCAAGGGGTGAGAACATTCATGGATGTCACTTCTCACAGCACCAGGAACCCGACTCTGAATGGCTATGGTGAGTGTTTTTCAATATTCTCATGTTCTGTAGACCAGGAAAAACAATTGTACATCACTAGCCCTTCTCTCTTGGTTCCTGTATATATAAACCATGTTGTTTGTCTAAATAGAAGTTAAATTCAGAACGTTTCGTGGAAACACTTTCTGATTATATCATTAGACTGACTCAAAGAATGTGAGGTGCAGAGGCTAGCCACACACATATGAATCACCTGCTAAAAACAGTGGTTCCTCCCAAATGTATTAAGGGCAAAATTTACTTATAAAATTTCAATTCCTTTAAAGCTTAACCAGTCATATCTTTGATTATAGACTAGTATTGCCTGGTAGGTTGAAGGATCTCTCATATGTATAGAGGAAACATCAATTACATATATTTTATTCTACTATATGATCGCCATGCCAGAGACCCACAGTCGTACCCAATATAAATGGCTCAATATAAGTTCACAACTGAAACCAGCAAAAGATGCAAACTGATTCTGATCCATTTTAATATTAAAATGTCACAGCACTTTTTGAGCTATTTTATAATTAATTTCAAAATAGATGAGGCAGTGACATCAAGGTTTAGCTAATTATGTTTAAATTAAATATAATCATTTAAAGTAACCATTATAATTAAATACAAGATTCAGGCAACTAATCATTAAAAGTAGAATTGTTAACTTGAGATTTTTTTATTCTGAAATTCCTTGCATTGCCTTTCTAATGAGTTCTTTCCCCTATAAATGAAAGACAAAAGGTATCTCACTAAAGTCATACTTAGTAAAAGGTCAGGGTTGTCAAATTGATATTGAATCAGTGCAAAGAATCTGCTTTACTACAATCTCCTAGATACAAAACTACAGTTACTATTTGCTAAACGATGTCCAACTTGACTTACATCTTAGTTCTATAAACATCTTAGAATCATCCTAATGATTATAAAGCATTTATTACTGACAAAGAAAATGGACATATTTTGTTTTATAATAAAAAAAACATATTTTTTTATAAAGGAGTGTCTGAGGAAGAAAAATCTAAATAATTCTGTGATTTAATTTTTAAATTAAAATAATTTATTATAATTTAATACCATCTCACACCTGTCAGAATGGCTATCATCAACAAATCAACAAATGACAAGTGCTGGCAAGGATGCGGAGAAAAAGGAACCCTCATGCATTCCTGGTGGGAATGCAGACTGGTGCAGCCACTGTGGAGAACAGTATGGAGTTTCCTCAAAAAACTAAAAATGAAATTCCCATTTGACCCAGTGATCCCACGTCTATGAATATATCCCAAAAAACTAGAAACACCAATCAGAAAGGATATATGCACCCCTATGTTCATAGTGGCACAATTCACCATAGCTAAGATTTGGAAACAGCCTAAGTGTCCATCAGCAGATGAGTGGATGAAAAAACTGTGGTACATATACACAATGGAATACTACACTGTGGTAAAAAAGAAAGAACTCTTACCATGTGCAACAGCGTGAATGGAACTGGAGATCATTATGCTAAGCAATATAAGTCAGTCAGAGAAAGATAAATATCACATGATCTCACTCATTTGTGGAATATAATGAACAACATAAACTGATGAACAGAAACAGATCCAGAGACAGAAAAGCATTGATCAGACAGTAAACCTCAGGGGGAAGGTAGGGGAGGGTGGGGGTAAGAAGGAGAAATCAACCAAAGGACTTGTATGCATGCATATAAGCCTAACCAATGGACACAGACACCAGGGGGGTGAGAGGGAATGAGTGGGGGTGGGGGTGGGGGGGTAATAGGGGGAAAGGACACATATGTAATACCTTAATCAATAAAGAAAAAAATGAAAGAAAAAGAAAAAGAATTTAAAAAGAATAATGAGGAAAACAACTGAATAGCTTCATTTTATAAATTATAGATATATACTCCAAACTTTATATTTGTAAGAATATACAAATATATTGATATAGTCAAATTTGTATATATGTTTCTATATGTTTAAAAATAACCATTAGCTAGTTCTTATACTGGAATGTTATTCATTTAACATAAACCCTGACACATGGCAGGTGCTTAATCAATGTTTGCAAATTTAAAAAATAAATGTTTTCCTATTATCTATTGCTTTTCTGTGGTCTGGAATTAGTACAAATGTTAAGAATCTAAAAGTGAGCAGTGCCTTTCTGGGTGGAAAAGGGTGATTTAAAGGCAAGTTAGCTTGTTTTGCTCCTTGTACTAAACACCTGTAATTAGTGATTGTCACATTTTTTCTTGTGTTGTAAAACTGAACTAATTGAAGATACTACCCTTAGGGGATGAATTCTACAGTGTAATAAATGTTGAGTGCCCTCTTGAGTTTAGCGTTTTAATTATTCATAATTATAATGATTTCTGTTTATTTGAGAACTTTAGAAATAATTCTAGTTTATCAAAAAAATTCAGAAGCAGAGTAGTTGAGGCATTGCTTTATTTTATGTTGCGGTCAACAGGCCTCTGAACATGCCCGGACATTCTCATGAGCAATGGAGCCAGTTTACAGGTGGGCACTACTGATGTGTGCTATGTCCTGAATTAAATGGAGGCACTTATTTCTACTCATTCTCTGATTTCTCTAGAAGTATTTGGGCAATGTTGGGATTGTGAGGTGAAGAGCTGACAAGGATTTAAGTGGAAGAACTGGAAATAATGTAATGCAGTATGAACCAAAGAGGATAACAACAGATTTGATAGCTGGTTATTAACCAAGTATATAGTTTTTTCAGGTCTTTCCTCTTCTTAAGAGGGTGTGTGTGTGTGTGTGTGTGTGTGTGTGTGTGTGTGTTGGCTTTGCACCCTAAATATATTTGCACACAAGAGACCCAAGTTAAAATATGGGTATTCAAGGTAGGTATTCTGGCCATTTTGGACTAGAATAATTTTTACATCTACTATATTCAAATATATACTAGTGATAACAATATATTGGGACTGGGATCCCACAATCTATTCAATGCCATATACATTCTTAATAATAGCCTGAAATAATGAAATCCTACTTAAAAAAAAAAGTTTGGCATTGCAAATTTGTTTCATTGCAATCTGTTTTATTTTCCCCATCTCTTTCTTTTTCTATCTATCTATCCAACACTTTAATTTTAGAGCCAAATACGTACTTTGCAGCTAGAGAATTACTCAGGTCTTCTGATAATCTATTCAATTTAGGAAGCAACAGCAATTGTTTAATATATTCAAGTAGTAGCAAAGGTAAGAATGATTGATATGGATAATATCATCCTATAAAAAGGTCCGTCTGGAGACACACAACATTAGCAACTTTAAGGAGAGTACATTTAACCACTCTCGCCTAAAAAGCTCAGCAGAACCAAGGTCCCGCTACAAGAACATTATCTGAAAGTACCTAGGGGTATGTCTCTGATGAAAGGGAATTAACAATTACATAATCCAGGGTTAGGCTCAAATGTGAGCTCTGCTCTTCATCAGCAAATTGTTTACTAAAGAGACTGGAAGTACCATTTAAAAAAAGAAATGTTCTGATCATCCACAATATATCTCTCCTTCCCAAAGCAAATTTTTAACCACAGCTACTAAGAAGAAGGGGAGGGGAAATGACTAATTGGAAACTCACGTTGTCTCTGCCTCTACCCTCAGGTGCTGACAGGCAGGGAACAAGCCCAAAAGACAGGCCGTAGGGAAGGAGAGGCCATGGAATATCCACCAACCAGATAATCATCGCTGGAATAACCGGGAAGTGTCTGAATGTAGGTATGTGCATTGAAGACTTCTGTGTGCTTCTGCATGTAACACCCCCACCCCATCAGCCTTTTGAAAACCTATGGGACGGCCTGGCATATGTGAGCACGTGCACAGGGCCACTCACACCCCGGCTGCCCTGCAGTGGGAAGTCTCTTTATTCTCTTGGGCTTTGAAATCATCCTACAAAGTGACTTAAACTGCCTCCTGCTCTCTAGCCTCGGTGTTCCCATGTAGAAACCTTCCTCCTAAGGACTCTGACCACTGGGTCTGTGTCCTTGCTCTCCCCATGCTCTGACCATCCGAAATAACACCCAATTCCTCTGGGCTGGTTTTAGTTCTGGTTTCCCTCCAAGACCTAAGTCAAGGTCTACCTCCACTACAAATTCTTGCTGCTTTCTCCATCCCCAATATTTGCTGTGGTCTAAACTTCTATAGAACGTGTAGTTACACCCTTTCTCTGGCATTTGACAACGTGATCCACATACTGCTTTTTTTCTCGTTATGCCCATGTCCTGTGTCCTCAGTGCCACTGTTTATTTCTGGAAAGGCAGGATCTGCCACATTTTTGTATGCTAGATTCCAGAGCAGCAGAAAAGGGCATGTCATGAGCTGTGATGATGAAGTGAGGCAGCAGCGGGCAGGGGTAAAGGACACAGGGTCTGAAGCCACACTGCCTAAGTCTGAGTTCCCGCTCAGCCAATTACTAGCTGGGTGCTCTGGTCAAGGTTTTTTGAAAAAAAGAAAAACAACAACTTTCTGTGCTTTAATGTCTACATCTCTAAAATAGGAGTAGTAATTCCATCCATCTTGAGTTGTTGTAAAGTTTAAATGAGCTAACAAATTTTGAAAGGCTTAGAATATCTAATACATATAAAACACTCAAAAAATCATTACCTAGTTACTACTGTATACCCAGTAATATTCCATCTTAGTTTTCTCATAATGCTATAAAATACCGTTATCACCATTCTACAAATAGGAGCCCTTGTGGCCCTGAGAGGTGGTGAATATTACTAGCAAGTGAATAAAATGTATTCACTTGCCATCAAAGAGTAAACTCCAAAATTTATAAATTTTTAAATCATTTTATTCTATTTTAAATTATTTTGGAGAATTTACCAAGAGCTCTGTTAAACTTGGCAGACTAGCCTTCTTGGAATCTCTTCATTTTCTAGGAAATCATCAAGACTTGTTCTTGTCGCTGCCAAAATTCCTTGGCCGCTGCTGCTTCATTAGTGCATCTGTAGTACTTAGCACTGTGCTGGGATGTAGTAGATGATTGATAAATCCTTGGTTAAATTAAATTTTGTCACCCTGCCGATACATTAAGTATACTCTGCCCTTCTGGCCCACTGCTTAATTACAGAGGAGCTTTACAAATCCTCTGTGGACCTAAAGAAACTACCTTCAGGTAAAATATTTCCATGAGAAGGGATGGGAAGAACTAACATTTTTGAATGCTTATCTTATTCTAGGTTTGTTGGGGTGTTCTTTTTTACTTTGCGAACATTATTTCATTTAATCTTCAAAATACCCTATGAAATAGGGATTGTTACCCCCATTTACCAACCAAAAAGCTAAAATTAAAATAGTCTAACCAACATATTTAAAATCACACAACTGGTGGGAAAGAATTTCCAATGTAAGTCTAACCCAAAGACCAAGAAATGATGAGGCAGTAATGGGGTAAAGTGAGACTCGGATTCAGTCATGAGGCAGATCCTCTTGACACAACTTCAGGTGATGCATGTGCCTCCTTATGCCTCAGTTTCCTCAGTTATTTTGAGTATCAAAATATTTTATTTGTAAATGGCTTTGAAATTATCATTGGTACTATAGACATAAACTATAATTATGGGTCTGGTGAATATAAACATTGAAACAAGTAAGAAGTCCCCAAAAGGTTTGAATTCCCTAGCAGGTGATGGGAGGAAGGTGGAAGCAATGAAAGGAGGTAAAGATCAAAGACAAAGAAATGCCATGCCTGTGGAAGCATCTGGGGGCAGACCTAGAAGATATTACTCTAGTACCAGTGCTGATTCAAGGCTGTTCAGTTGTCAGTTATCCCTAGGATATGTTAGATCATGTTTTAAAATGTAACTATAATGGCCACAACCACTAAACCAAACACTGGATATATAGGACAAAACATTGGAAATCAGGACTGTTGTATATGGAGCCACGTATCTTGTACAAGGGATGGTGGTGAGACAAGCTACTCATTTGAAGGATTAAGAGTAATATTATCCTTAAATACATGTTTCTAAAACTACACCTGTACCATGGGGGTGTGGGGGTGGGTTGGAAGAGGTTAATGGGGGAAAAGGGAGACATATGGAATACTTTCAACAATAGAGATATCAATAAAGATATTTTTAAAACAAAGCTCAAAAAATGAAATAAAATAAACGACATGTGTACCTTCCAGAGTACCTAAAACCCCTAAGGGCTTCAGTGGGATCCAGGCTGCTTGTTCTTGAAACAATTTCTTTAAAAGTTTTTCATAGAAATTAATGGCACTTCATTTGTTGCTGATGTCTTGTTTTGAAGGGAAGTTAGATGTATTTGGTGAGTTAATAAACTATGGCACACATTTAGTTAATAAACTAAATAGGCATGTGCCTCACTTATTATGATAGCAAGAACAGTTCAGTGTTATAAAACTGTAAAGTACTTTCCATTTCTTAGCAATTAATTACATCCCTACTGAGTTTAGAGAATAATGAATCTCAGCATATGACCTATTGCATGTATTTAGATTTAAGGAAGTTATCTATATAATAAAAGCTTAAGCAACCATTACTGCAGAATGACCGGAACAACCAGTCGCTGTGATATGCACTGACCACCAGGGGGCAGACACTCAATGCAGGAGCTGCCCCCTGGTGGTCAGTGTACTCCCAAAGGGGGAGCGCTGCTCAGCTAGAAGCCGGGCTCACAGACGGTGAGTATGGTGGTGGTGGCAGGAGCCTCTCCCTCCTCTGCAGCAGTGCTAAGGAACAGTGAGCCCAGTGGTAAGGAGCGAGCAGGCAGGTGGTAAGGAGCGAGGGGTCCTGGACTACGAGAGGGCGCAGGCCAGGCTCAGGGATTCCCCCCTGTCCAAGTGCATGAATTTTGTGCACCAGGCCTCTAGTTTACTATAAGAATATACCCATATTTTTTCTTTTCCTTTGTTTACATGATAAATTCCAGAAACCACCTATCAGATATTTTAAATTGCATTTTTTTAAAAATATATTTTATTGATTTTTTACAGAGAGGAAGGGAGAGGGATAGAGAGCCAGAAACATCGATGAGAGAGAAACATCGATCAGCTGCCTCCTGCACACTCCCTACTGGGGATGTGCCCGCAACCAAGGTACATGCCCTTGACCGGAATCGAACCTGGGACCCTTGAGTCCGCAGGCCGATGCTCTATCCACTGAGCCAACCCGGTTAGGGCTTAAACTGCATTTTAACTTGATTGAGAACAGGCAACCTAGCTGATATTTTAAACAGTACTGAAGAAATCAAAAATAAATTAAGAAACCACTTTTCATAAGTGTCTTTTGTCAAAGCTTGCCTAGAGGAAGCCTCCACTTCCAGGATCTACTGCTGAGATGGAGAATCTATGATCGATTGCTCAATTGCATCTGACCAATTATAACTGTCAAGTATTTTGAAAAATATAGCCTATAACAATAACACATTTAACCTATTATAACAGCCTCTTTAATATTTGAACTTTATCATTATTGTTAATTATTAAGCACCTTGATGGTGGAATGGCTTGTAAGGATAATGATTGGTATAATGGAGCAACAAATGGTTAATTTGAGGAATATTTTTAGAGTGTATTCCTTATAAATTATACAAATGTTTATAAAAAATAATTTTTACAATATTAAATTATGTTTTTTTGCAAAGTAGTGAAATATAATAGAGGAAATTTTCCTACTTCTATTACTTAAAAAATATTTGTGAACATGGGTTCTTCAATATATAGCAGGATGGTCCCTGTCTGGGAGAAGACTCATCTATACTAATAATAGGGTAATATGCAAATTGGTCGGGATGCTGTCACAGTAAGGACCGATCAGCAGGCTGCGTGAGCAGCAGGCGCGGGTGGGCAGGGACTTGCGGCATTGGGGATGGGGGCGGCCGTCGCGGCCCTGGCTGCGGTCCTCAGGCACATGGTGAGGCCCCTCCGCCACAGGCCTGGCCCAGTGGGGACGGGGGAAGCGGGGCCCAGCAGAGGGTGGCCTGTACTCCCAACATGGCAGCAGCAGTTGTGAGCAGCACCAAGCAGAGCCTGCAGGCCAAGCTGAAGCAGCACCTGCGGGCCATCAGTGCCACCTCCTGGCCCAGAAGGTGTGCGATTGCAGGGACAGCCATGGTGGCAGGCCAGATTGACGTCCTCCTGGGTGCACCGCACGGGTTTACAGATCTGCGCAGGTCTCTGGTGCATGCATCCTATCCCCACACGTTGGGTGCAAACGTCCCTTAGAACGCTGTCACCCATACATGCCTGCAACAGTCCCAGACCAGGGCGCGTGCATGTTCCCCCTGCCCCTCCGCTGCACTTCCATCAACCCCGCCGTGCCTACATCCCCGACACGACGTGCACACGTCCCCTCCAGCAAACTCACGTCCTTTGGAGCGTGTCTGGGTGCTTGGGACAGGTGGCTGTGAGATGTCAGTGAGAGGGCGGAGTGGTGATGCCCTGTTCCTGTGGAGGCCAGTGCAGCAGCAAGATCACCTCCATGGGGCTAATGCAGGTGCTGAGGCGGGAGCAGGTGCAGACAGACACACCTGGTGGGCGTGGGACAGCCCTCACTGAGGTGCCTTCGGTCAGCGTTAGAGTCCAGGAACCCAGAGGATGTGAGGAGGTCTGTCCTCTCAGTGAAATGGCGGGAGGGTCGGAGCAACTGCAGAGGAGGAATGTGCACTCGGGGCGCTGGCGTCCATGAGTGAAGGCCGCCCTACTGAGCCTCACTCGCTCAGGGCCTAGCGCACTCCTGCCAGGCAGCAGGGGACAGGACATGCTTTTCCAAGTTAATGAGAGAAAACATTGATTCTCCCACTGCCCGCTAAGGTGGAAAGCAGAGTGGGGAGACATGTGGGGAGTGAGTGAGGTTCCCAGTCTGGGCGTTCCAAACCTGCCATTGGTTCCTTTCACCACTGACTAGAGAAATACAGGGTGTCCCCCCAAAATGTATACACAATTTGAATACCTACTAATACCAATGGGTTTAAGTATGAAAAGAAAGAAACAACAATGGAGCTGTCATCTGTTAAAAGTGTGGGCCTAAACTGGCAGTCGGACATCCCCCAAGGGGTCCCAGATTGGAGACGGTGCAGGCTGGGCTGAGGGACCCCGCCCCCATGCATGAATTTCATGCACCGGGCCTCTAGTCCTATATAATGAAAGCCTAATATGCAAATTGTCCCCTCTGGTGGTGGTTCGACCAGGAGTTCAACCAGGAGACCAGGTGTTTGACTGCTTGCTATGATGTGCACTGACTACCAGAAGGTGGCGCGGAACATGGCGGTCTCTGGCAGCGCAGTGCTGGCAGTGGGCAGCAGTGGAGGTGCTGTGCCGGGAGCCGGTCCATGCTTGCTGTTTCAAGGGACCTGGCATATATGGCATACTGTTCTTAATATGTTTGCTCACCTTCTTGGCACTATGTGTTTTAACCAAGGTCTCTGAGAAAGGTTGTTTTCCCCAGGTAGGGATTTTCCCCTGAAGTTAGGGAGGGAATAAAACCCCTCAACTAAGTGCCAGGTGGGTAATTAATCCCTTTAACTACGAACAATCATGCTTAAACTACATAATCTTTTCTCCCTGGAATGGAGATAAGAAACGCCCTAACCTTTGTAATAGAGATTGATAGGATTGAATCAACTGGTATAAATACAGTTGTAACAAGACAGACTCACTCAGAACTCAGAACACAGAACTCAGGAGACAGAATTCAGAAGACAGAACCTACACGGAGCCTAGAGACAGAAGAACTTCGCTGGCGAGAGCATGCCAGAGGATCCTGGACCGGGACTGGCCTCGGAGCCTAGAGACAGAGCCTAGCGGGAGAACATGGCAAGGGATCCTGGACTGAACCTGACTACAGAGATTGGCAGGAGAACCTGACTGGAACCTGGACACTGAACCTGACTGGAGAGCCTGGACAGAACCTGGCTGGAGAACCTAGCGAGGGAACATGGCTACAGAACCTCGCTGGAGATCCGAAGCAGAACCTCTCTGGAGATCCGGGCTGGAGATCCTGGCTAGGCTGCTGATCAACTGAACGCTGTCTCCGTGACATTCCTTCTTCGCCGACTCCGTCCACGCCTTTGGGGACCCCTGGACCTGCTGGGGCTGGACCACGGCATCTGGCGCCCGAACAGGGACCCCTAGGTAAGCACCCCGCACTCGGGACGGATAGGACTCCACCATAGGAAAAGGGTGGATAGTCTTCGCCGACTCCGTCCACACCTTTGGGAACACCTGGAAAAGGATTCCCCTAGGTAAGCCCCCCCCCCCCATTGAGAACCCCCACACTCGGGACGGATAGGACTCCACCATAGGAAAAGGGTGGATAGTCTTGGCCGACTCCGTCCACACCTTTGGGAACACCTGGAAAAGGATTCCCCTAGGTAAGCCCCCCCCCCCCCATTGAGAACCCCCACATTCGGGACGGGTAGGACTCCACCAGGGTGCTGCAAACCCCCCTATAGAGGATAAGTAGGGTAAGAAGGTGGATAGTACAGAACTCAGATTGAGAAGATGTGCCATACTGAGTCCAAAGAAAGAAGACTCTGTATTGATCTTTAGATTAAGAAGATGTGCCATACTGAGTCTAAAGAAAAAAGACTCTGTATTGATCTTTTAACGTATATGCTTGTTAGCAGAGGAATTAAGGTTACTCCCAGTCAGACAGAACATTTTATACAAGAAATACGTCCATGCTTTTCTGAGGAAGGAAAGGTGCCGGAAGGGTAAATGTAGAGGCATGGGAGAAGGTAGGCCCAAGGAGCCTTATCCTTAACCCCACTGCAGCCTTTCCACCCCGGGAAAGTGCAGGATTGGCAAGCTCTCCCTGGGGTGATAGATCAGGACTCAGGTAATAGGAGAAAGCGCCAATCCTACTCTTAAAATGGATACAAGAGAGCGTTTGAGGTTTTTCTTTTTAATGCCTGCTTTTAAAAAATAAAAAAGGGGGAATTTGCCGGGAGCCGGTCCATGCTTGCTGTTTCAAGGGACCTGGCATATATGGCATACTGTTCTTAATATGTTTGCTCACCTTCTTGGCACTATGTGTTTTAACCAAGGTCTCTGAGAAAGGTTGTTTTCCCCAGGTAGGGATTTTCCCCTGAAGTTAGGGAGGGAATAAAACCCCTCAACTAAGTGCCAGGTGGGTAATTAATCCCTTTAACTACGAACAATCATGCTTAAACTACATAATCTTTTCTCCCTGGAATGGAGATAAGAAACGCCCTAACCTTTGTAATAGAGATTGATAGGATTGAATCAACTGGTATAAATACAGTTGTAACAAGACAGACTCACTCAGAACTCAGAACACAGAACTCAGGAGACAGAATTCAGAAGACAGAACCTACACGGAGCCTAGAGACAGAAGAACTTCGCTGGCGAGAGCATGCCAGAGGATCCTGGACCGGGACTGGCCTCGGAGCCTAGAGACAGAGCCTAGCGGGAGAACATGGCAAGGGATCCTGGACTGAACCTGACTACAGAGATTGGCAGGAGAACCTGACTGGAACCTGGACACTGAACCTGACTGGAGAGCCTGGACAGAACCTGGCTGGAGAACCTAGCGAGGGAACATGGCTACAGAACCTCGCTGGAGATCCGAAGCAGAACCTCTCTGGAGATCCGGGCTGGAGATCCTGGCTAGGCTGCTGATCAACTGAACGCTGTCTCCGTGACATTCCTTCTTCGCCGACTCCGTCCACACCTTTGGGGACCCCTGGACCCGCTGGGGTTTGGACCCCGGCAGTGCTGCCGGCCCCAATGGGCCCCAATGAGAGTGGGGCCGCGGTGGGATGGTGGAGCAGGTGAGCGGGCAGCGCCAGGCCAAGGCCGGTGTGAGTGGGGGCCCAATTGCCCCACCGATTGCCCCAGAGATGGCAACCAGCGGTGGGGTGCGGGGCCACTGGCCAGCCCCCAGGTGCTGAGGGAGCCGGGCAGGCGGGGGCTGATCGCCCCGCTGATTACTATGCAGACGGTGACCAGCAGCGATGGCAGGGGGCAGGGCTGCCTCCCAGCTCACAGGCGCTGAGGGAGAAAGGGCAAATGGCAATATTAAAATATTTCTTCTAATTATTTCCCTTTCAATGTGCACAAATCTGTGCACTGGGCCAATAGTAAGAATTATAATATCTGCTATTCATAGAGTGCCTATTCTGTGGAGACCCTTTAAAATAGATCATTCTTAGTCTTCAGAATGTCCCTGCAAGGATATTTTGTTTTCCTCATATGTCCTCTGATATAGTTGAGTAAACCAGTAAAAAGGTAGTGCCACAATTCAAACCCAGATTTTGAGACTCCTTTGCTCACTCTTTTAACTATTAGGAAAGCCATTTGCCTCCATAGAGGAAGGGAGGTAAAAAGTTAAACACATACACACACACACACACACACACACACACAATAATAGTAGCTACAATTTATTAATGTGCCATGTACTGGGCAAGGTGTCCTAAGTTCCTTATCCTAATATACAGCTCAAAAGAGGCTTTTTTATCTCAGGATTTTCAAAAGAATTGGATATTAGTATTCCCATTTTCCCTGTGAGATATTTAAGGTTCAAAGGCACTGAATTACTGACATAAGATGGCACCCCTGATAAGTAGCAAAACTGGGTTTCCAACTCAGGTCTTGTCGAGTTCAACATCCATGTTCTAAGAATATTAAAAGCTAAAATATATAACTTTTATAAACTAAAGACTCTGGACTGCTGCATACTTATCTTTTTTCCTCTGAATGTCTTAAAATGATTTCAGTTTTGTTTAGAAATTATTGAACTTTCTGTTAGTAAGGAACTTTCAGAAAATTAGTACTAAATCAATGAATATGCACCACTTTGCGTTTATTCTAAAGATGCTCAAGTTTACATCAAAGTCAGATTTTAACATTATAACTCTCCTGTGCTCAGCTTATATTTTATAATCTACAATTCTACTAAGAACTTAAAAATTAAAACAGGTTTATGAAACTCCGGAAAACTGCCCTGCATGCATAAATTGCTCTTCTAAATGCCGCAAGTTACAAACACAACTGAATATCTTTCATCCTAATCTTACAAGAAGCCTAGAGCAGCATTTTTGCATTCATTCATTAAACAAGTATCACTGATTGCCCACTATTTTCATAACTGTGTGCTAGGGAGATTGGCAGAGAATAAGAACGCAGACCCTGACCTCAAACAGCTTTATAAATTAATTAGAGAAAAAAGACATGGAAACCATTAAGCAACAAAAACTGAAGTTAAGGAACATGGCAACAGTGAAATAAATTGTGTTTAATGAAAAAGAAAAAAAAAAGACTACTACAGTTTCACGGCTGGAGATGCTGACTATGGGTTAAAGTAGTGGAAAAGGCCTCACAAAAAAGGGCCACTGTCTAGGCAGAGAGGATGGACGGCACTGGCCAGGCAGGCACTTGGGGTGGAGGTGGCCAGCAGCAGGTGCATTTATTATCCTGAAGGCTTCTTCAAGGGAACTGGAAAAGACAAGATTGGAAAAGGAGGTGAGCCCAGATAGCCAGAGGCTCTGATTCCAGCTAAAGACTCTGGCCTTTGGCCTCAAAGTGATGGGAGTCATTGAAAATTTTTGAGCAGGAAAATGACATAATTAAACAGTGCTTTAAAAAAAGATAAATTTGGCAGAACTGGGCAGAATGAATTTGTGCAGAGAGTACGGGAGCAAAGAAACTACAGCAATAATTCAGTTCTAAGGTGATGAGGTTTTGGACAAAAGTGACAGTGGGACTAGAAGGAAGAAAATAAATGCAAGAGGTAGTGCAAAGAAAGACAAGAGAAGGCGATGACTAGATATGGGAGAGAACGACACAAAATAATTAATTTTAAATTCTGTTTGGGAAGTTACATTGTTTATAAATTTTGTTTTAGAATTAATTGGACATCATCCATAATATTCATGTTCTGAGATGCCACTGGATTCCAGGAAGACCTTGCTTTTATTCAATGTGGCTTTTTTTTTTTCTAGGCAAATTTACAGTGAAATCCTGCTTCCAAAGAGATAATAAATACTTTTATAAAAATGCCTGAGAAAATGTTTGTAACGTTATGTTATAGTAATAATAATAATGCAGTTACAGGATGGCAGAATGCTTAGATGAGTGATGTAAATTCAGCTAAACAATGATGTTCAATTTGTTTCCAAAATTCTCATTTATTGATTTAGCTATTGTATGTTTTCTACCAAAGTGACTTTTAAAAACTGTTTATTGGTTGTCTACATTAGATCACTCTTACAAGTATGTTGATATGATTCTCTAGCAGTTTGGGTATATTTGGTGCTTCCTCCCAGGATAAATCCTGTGGTCTTCCAAAGGTCCCTGTTTAATTATTGTACTTGATGGGAAAACTGAGCCAAAAAGAAAGTGAATTAATGATTTATTCAGGGTAGTATGAGAGCAGAAGAATCTATCTTTCCTTTAGGTCCAGTGGACTTCATTGATCAAATAAGACTAGAAAGAAATATTCTTTTTGGTTATTTAGGTTTGGTAAAAATACCCAGCGCCAGGCAAATACAACCTTGTTCCTTAGAATACTCTCTCCCTTTCTCTCTCTCTCTCTCCCTTTCTCTTTCCCTCCCTTTCTCTCTCTCTCTTTCTCTCCATTGCATTACTGTAATCTATATATGGACCAGTTACTTTAAAAAGCAAGTGTCACTTTAATATTACTTAGATACTGTTTTTAATGCATCAAGTAAAACATATTGTGGCTTCCAATATTAATTCATTCTCCACTTAGCATTGATAAAAATATTTATGGTCTGCTACAGAGCAAACATATTGTTATCCATTCCCCTCCGCTTTGATAAAAAGCATTCTTCAGCTGTTTTCTAGGAACAAAAGTTGTCAAAGTTTGATGGTAATTTATGTTGTCAGTGCATTAAGTTGATTTTATGGCAGCCAACACAACTATTGTCCATTTATGAAACCAAGGATCACTCTAGGTCTCCACAAAGGCCATTTGATACCTGCCCTCTCATTTGACTGACCTTGAGGGGAGTTGAGTTTGGTAATTTATGGCAAACACCACCTAGAAGACCTATTTGCAAGATTCACTGTCATTTAGTGCTAAATGATCATTGCTGAGTCCAGGGACAATCTGAGCTCCTGACAGAGCAATCCCATAAAAAATATTGCCTACCCACCCAGGTGTCCTTTCCAATTATCTGAAGTAGGAATTAATACTTTTAAAAGCTGCTAGTTTTTGAAAGGTTATTACAATTTATTCCAGCAGTTTCTTTTGCACATTATGATGAATTAGTTTATTAGGCCATTATTTTCCATGTCAGCTTTTTAGAAGATTGAACCATAATGTTGAAACATTAGTGTGAATGGCAAACATACTATTTTACAGCTGAGTGATATATTTCTTTGAGAAAAATGTGCTCCGTTTTTAATAACAGGTAATTTTATGTTTATGTTCCCTAATGCTGTTGTCAGATATTATTTATTTCTGTTTGGTAAGAACTGGAGAATTTTCTTTCAAAATGTTAATGGTGGCCTAGACAGATTTTAGAGTCATAGTAAGAATATATTACTTAAAAGTAGAAATTATAAATTGTGTTTTTCCCTGAAAGCTAATATTTTGTAAGGTTTCCTTGACACCAATTTAATACATGATTACTTCCAGGGAGAGTTATACTCCTGTCTCCATTTTATTTTTTTCTCTAAATGTAGTGGACCGGGTGGGGAAGGGGTAGTTCATTTTTCTAAGGTCTTAATGACTTTCAAGTTTTTATTTAATAAATCTTCTTTATCTGAAATTATTTGTTGCTTCAGAGATCATTTAGTGATATTCTATCATATATAGATATTTTGTAAGTAATAATAATTAGCATTTGATAGAGATTTATTTTTCAGTCATTGTTCTCCATTATATGTCTACTAAAATAGTGAAGCAGTATGGGTAACCTCCTATTTACCAAGTATTTAAAAATACCTCTATGTGGAAACGATTAATTAGAAGTACTTACTCTAAAGATCATTCAGTGTACTATATTTTTATTCAGATAGCAAATATTTTGGAATGCCTAATACCTGCCAGGCATTATAAAACTGCGTGCAGTGGGACATAGCCATAGCAACAGTTCAGACATTCAATCTTTTTATTTCTGTTAAAATTATTTGTGGAGATGCAGTTTTTACAAAATATAGTTCCACAAAATTCTGAATTTTGAGTGAGCTAAGCATGTAAGCAAATTCGGTAACACTTTGAAAGGTTTATATTTGCTTTCTCCAATCCAACAAATGCTTGCCAAAGGAAATATTGTTTTTGTTTTCTCATCAAACACATTTGTTTCTGTAGAAAATGGTTTCAAAACTGAAGTATTTATTTTTGTTGATATGACGGAAACAAATGTTAGTTTTAGCAGAATTAGGATTTGAAGCACTCCATAAATTTTTCACATTGTGTCAGAGAATTTTTTATAATGTCTGAAGTTAATAATGAGAATTCCGAAGTTTCTTCCTTTGGGGGGAAGAAGAACATACATACAGAAAAACGCACACATAGTAAGTGTACAGCTCAATGGATTGTCACAGAGTGAGCACACGATGTAACCAGCACTCAAATCAAGATAGAAATCACCAACATTCCAACAACCTTGCGGCCCCTTCCAGTTAATCACACCCCACCCTCCACCTCCAGTAACTATTCTTCTGATTTATGGCATCATCATTTACGTTAGGCTGCTTCTTGAAAGTTATAAGATCATGATAAAATTATTACTTCTTTTGCTAATGTTTCTGAGATTCATCCCCATGGTTGGATTCTGTTGTACTTTGTAGACATCAATACATGGTATATTCCATTGCTTAAATGTACCATATTTTATTTGCCTATTCTATTGATGATCACTAGATTGATTTCTGTGTGGGGTTTGGCAAAAACAAATTTGTATGAGCATTACATATACATATATTCATAGAGGTTGGGGCAAGAGTAGGTTTACAGTTGTGAGTACGTGAAACAGTTTATTCTTGTATTATTATTTATTAACTAGTAGCCCTGCGCATGAATTCATGCTCCAGTAGCTCACTGCAGCCCTCCACTAGCTCTCCGTCTGCTGCCCCGCCCTCCTGTAGCTCCCTCCACGCCCCCCCCCCCCCCCCGCATAGCTTGCTGCCTGCTCCCTCCTGTAGTCTCCACTGACCGCTTGTAGCTCACTGCCCCACCCTCCTGCTGATCTGTGATCCAGTCATTATGCAGTCGGTTGTTACACGTCACGGCATAATGACCATTTGCATATTACATCTTTATTATATAGGATTATTGTGTGATTTCCATGGTAAACCTACTTCTGTCCCACCCTGCATGTCATAAATATATATACACAATATCCCATTGTATATATATATATATATACAATAAAAGCATATCTGTTGGTATATTCCCAGGAGTGGAATAGCTGGATCTCAGGATTGGCACAGGCGCAGCTTTTGCAGATACTGCCAATGAGTTTCCCTGAGTCCTGGTTCTTTCTTATACTCATTAGCTATTTTCCTTTGGACGTCGAGCTAAAAAATAATTGGGGAGAACTGGAGTAAATAACTTCCAGGTTTATTTCAGGCCTATACCTCTGTAATTCAGTGCTTGTTTACAATGGAGAACATTGGCATAGATTTCAACAAAAAGGCGGATAATGAGAATCTGCTACTTGGTTTTCTATTATACTTCACTATGTGCATTTACATATGGATGTGACTGTTAATGAACCTGAGCATTCACATTATTTGCTAAATAATAAAATTACAGTATCTGATGCAGAAGAGCTGGAAAGTTTTCTGGTTTCCCCCATGTGTTCCATGAAATACAGAACATTTTTTGCCAGGCTGTGTGTAATAACGAGACAAATACAAAACAGGCCCGCTCTTCAGTGTTGCTGGTTGTTTTCACTGGAGGGGTGCAGGGACTGTGCGTACACATCCTTTGGGGTATTTCACACAAAGCAAGTATTCAATACATTTTTGTTGTACACATTATCTATTGTGTAGAATGATTTGGGGAGGACGGAGCTGTGGCGTTGCATAGAATCCTGCTCTGCCAACTGACTTTAGCCAAATTATTCATCTCCTTTAGCCCTACTTGCTTCATCTGTAATGTGGAGAAAATAGCCCCTACTTCAGAGATCACTGTGAGAACAAAGGACGCAGCATATGTGAAGCACTTCACACGGTGCCTGCTTGTGATGCTCAGTAAATGTCGGGTGGCATTCTTGTCTTTTTTAATTTTAAGATGGTATTTTTACAACCTCTGTCTAAAGATAGTAAAGATTCTGCTGCTCATACTTTATGGGTAGATATGAACAAGTCAAGGTACAAGTGATAAATAAAAACATAACTACGGGATGATGGGCTTCCAGGCAAATACGATTACTAAATACCACATTAGGTAACTATATTAGTAAGAGTTACTCGAAGATCTGTTAAACACCTATTTTAAAACTTAAACACAACTACAAAACACAAACTAAAGTTTATTAGAACCTGACAGCTAGATGTTATTCTTCCTTTCATTAATTTTTCCACAAATACTGATGCAGTGGACTATGGGCAATGCACTACACAAGGCATGAGTATTCCACCACATTTTAAACTCTGCCCCTGGCACACAGAGTTGATGTGGCTTGCAAGTCCTCCCGCAGTTAAAGTACAGCGTGAGTAGGCATGAAGGGGAGGTCTAGACACTCCAGGAAAACTTCCTGGAGGAAGTGACAGGTCAACAACTGACACCTGACAGATGCCTAGGCCTTAACCTTGTAAGGGAGGGTGGGGAAAGGGATGTTCAGGAGTAAGAGCATACCAGGCAGAGGAAACAACACTAGAAGACTGGAAGATTTTCAGAAAAATTGAAGCTTAGAAGGCAATGGATAAGAAAAAGAAAAGAAAATGTGCCAAGAAGAAAGAAATAAGGCTAAAAAGGCAAACAGGGACCAATCAGTCCATCAAGGCCTTACAGACTGGAGTTTGGACTTTATCCTGAGGATAATGAGAAGCTATTGGTTTTTTTTAATTAGAGTATCTTTATTAGATGTGTGTATTAGACCATTCTTGGCGAAGAATGGGAATGGAGTGGGGGGCAGGGGGAACACGACAGGAGGTAGAAAGATAGTAAACAGGGTAGAAGGTAGCAGTGGTCTGAATTCAGGTCTTAGCAGTGGGAACAGAGAAAAGTGGACAGATAGAAAGCACCTCACTTGGAAATCTAGGATGGTACCATACCATAGCCCTAGCCTGGACAGTGGAATGCTTAGTCATAGTAATTACTAAAGGGGAGAAGGCAGAGAAAGAGAAGGTGGAGGTAGAAGGACAAATGAATTGCACTGGAACAAGGTAAGGTTGAAGCGCTGTGTTACCTAAGTATGTGTTGAAGAAATAGCTTTGACTTCAGGAGGGAAATCTTAGATGAAGATGTAAATAGCAAGGTAATTGCAGGAACCAATGGCATGGGGCAGGTTGGTTAAGCAGAGTTTAGAGTGAGAAGAGAGCAGCCTAGAATGGAGCACTGAGGAAAAGCCATATTTAAAATATAGGTGGGAGAAGAAGAACCTGAATTACAAGCCACAGAAGTGGTAAGAAAATGTGAAGTGTGTGTGCGTATCATGACCAATGGGATAAAATGTTTCTGGAAGAAGGAATGAATGGTCAGTAGTGGCAGATGCTGCCAAGGCAGGGAACAGCCTGGGTGTTGAGAAGTGCAACCACCAGCTTTGGCAACAAGGGAATGAATCTGTGGAAACTCTGCTAAGAACAGGTTGGCGTTGAACAAGTCGAGGTACAAGTGATAAATAAAAACATAACTACGGGGTGATGGGCTTCCAGGCAAATACGATTACTAAATAACACATTAGGTAACTATACTAGTAAGAGTTACTCGAAGATCTGTTAAACACCTATTTTAAAACTTAAACACAACTACAAAA